>NW_019394282.1:0-1200000 GCF_000612105.2 Orussus abietinus | reverse complement strand
CCATATTAAAATCATATCCACTACTTTTTTTAGCAAAATGTTCAAGACTTCTTGTCTTAGCAAGATCATCGAAATTGTTCTACGAGTAAACCGTCGGTTCTGCTCAAGTGTGGAATTTTTTTTCAAGACCATCGAAGTAGTATCCGAGCGTTGAAAAATCCCAAACCTTGTGTCTGATATTTTTTACAATGTTCAAGATTTTTTTTTAGATGTTATACCGATTTTTATATATTGTAGAACATTACCGATGATGAACCTTTAATTCCAGACTCTCTCACGTGACCCTCGACACGGCAGAAAAATACAACACGGGAAGATCTCGTGCTGCGGAGGTGGAGGAATGTTCCTGTCCTCCAGGTTACAAAGGTCTTTCCTGCGAGGATTGCGACGTCGGCTACGCCAGGAGTTCGTCGGGATCCTACCTTGGCATCTGCGAGCCCTGTCAATGCAATGGTCACTCCAATCAATGTGATCCAGAAACGGGAATCTGCGAGGTAGGTCTTCGGACTCTTAAAAAGCGGCCCTAAAAATGAATATTATTCATGAATGTCTACTTGCAATTACCGCAAAAATTACGAGGTGGCCAAACGACGAGGATGAGCTCTTAGCTCGAGCCAATACTCAATCACTGTTTACAGAACTGTGCAGACCACACAACAGGCGACAACTGCGAAAGATGCGAATACCAATACGAGGGCGACGCTACCAGAGGAACTCCTCAAGATTGTCAACCAAGAGGAAGTTCTCAATACAAATGCAATTGTACCCGAGCTGGGTCTCGAGATACCTCTTGCGTGAACAATCAATGCGAATGCAAGGCCAACGTAGAAGGTCCTAACTGCGATCGGTGTCGACCATCAACATTTGGTCTGTCGGAGAGCAACATCGATGGATGCATAGATTGCTACTGCAGCGGTGTCACTGATCAATGCCATGAAAGTTCTCTCTTCATCCAGCAAATCCCCGTGTGGGTGTACGACTCTCACCATGGGTTCACGCTCACGGATTCGTAAGTGGTTCACCCAACCTGAGATCATTTGCGTACTTCCAACGTGAAAGTAACGATGTCATTTGTCAGGACGAGGCGTGACATCATCGACAATGGGTTCGAGCTGAACCTGGGGACGAACGAGATCGGCTATCGCTATCCAGGAAATCGAAGTCGCAGACTCTTCTGGTCCCTGCCTCCCAACTTTACCGGGAACAGAGTGAAGAGCTACGGAGGTAACTTGACGATGACCCAACACATAACAGCCTACCCTGGTGCCATCAGCCAGAAGGACCAAGACGTGCTGCTAGTCGGAAATGGAATCACGTTGTACTGGACGAACCCTCAAGAGTTACAACCTGACATACCTCTGGTAAATCATACATGTCGATCGGTGCTTCAATCAATCTTTCCATGCGTGCAATCAATGATCGGGACCTCCCCCTAGATGAAGTAGATAAAATTAAGAATATAAGTTGTCTGGAGATTTATGCCTAACAAATGTTCATCTTCCCAGACCTACTCCGTTCTTCTTCCCAGTGTTCATCTTCCCAGTTCCCAATGTTCATCTTCCCAGACCTACTCCTGGTAAATCATACATGTCGATCGGTGCTTCAATCAATCTTTCCATGCGTGCAATCAATGATCGGGACCTCCCCCTAGATGAAGTAGATAAAATGAAGAATATAAGTTGTCTGGAAATTTATGCCTAACAAATGTTCATCTTCCCAGACCTACTCCGTTCCTCTGAAGGAGTCGGAATGGCGACGACTTACTGTCGAAGGACCTCGCACAGCATCTCGCACGGATCTCATGACAGTCCTGTCGAACCTCGAGGCCATTTTGGTCCGTGCTTCGCATAGTGAAAACATGTTGGCAACATATATTAGCGACATCAGCCTCGACACTGCCGTGGAGAACACCGTAGGTGGTAGGAGAGCCACCCAGGTGGAAGCTTGTCGATGTCGACCCGGTTACGTCGGAACATCCTGCGAATCCTGCGCCAGAGGATACTACAGAGATATCAGCGATCGTTCCCTCAGCTATCTAGGAGCCTGCAATCCATGTCCTTGCAATGGCAACGAGGAGAGCTGCGAAATCAGCAGATCGGGACATGTCAAGTGCCATTGTCTCCCGAGGTACACTGGACAGTACTGCCAGAGTCTTGGTAAGTCACTTTATTTTAAGTACTGAATTAATGATCAAGTCTTGAAAGATAAATCTGCGAGTTTGTAACTAGATTTCAGTGCCTGCAAAAAATTAGTGCAGATTAACGCACCATGGAGCAGTGTACATAGCTTCAGACTCTCGACGCTTTGTTTATAACGACCCTCTGTTATTTTAAGAGATCCTGCCAAGCTGTACATATATACATTCCAGGTCGACGAAACGCGACAGGGATACGAAATGATAACCAGAAAATTTCTAGACTCGAGTATAATTAATTTTCTAAGTCATCAATGTAGACATCCAAAGAATATGCTAATATCTAGGGGAAATGGCACATCTTTCGACGAACATACTGGGACCTCAATTAATTTCATGTGTAAAAGTAGAGTGTTATCATTTCGTATCGTAGGAAAGGCGCGCTTTCGTGGACCTTGCATTAATCCTGAATGAAAAAGCTTGCACGAGCATTATGTTGCATGATTAGGCGAGCTCAGGGTAAGTCTAATGCCCGTCAAGGTTCGAGCCGAACCGAACAGCGTCGTCAAATTCAAGTGCACGTATGACCACGCAGAAGGACTCTACGTGTATTTCAAATTAACGTCCTCTCGAGGAGACCCCATAACGGAATGGGACATGGACCCTGGTCCTCTGAGAAGGACAGAAAACGGAGGATTCAGGGAATGGAGCGTTCGAGCCGGAAGGCTTCCTTGCTACGTGGAATGCCACGTTCTGGACAGAAATGGCACAGAACTGGTTACCATTACCACGTCGATGTCTCCAGGTTTGACGGACTTGTACTCACCATGGTTTCCCGTGGTTTTACGTATTTGTCCGTCTCTGGGTTCCTGGATAAAGTGCCACTTGTCTTTACGTCAACTGCACCGAGAGGGAAAAAAGAATGTCATTGGACCAAGGACACATTTTATTAATTCAAAGAATAATTATTTCACTCGTATTTCATGTGTTTATTTCAATTTATTTCAGTCAAATCCTTTGAATTAATAAAATATTTCCTTGGTTAGATGAATTTCTTCTTTTTTTCTTCTCAGTCTGGGTTTAGGGGAATCCTAGTCTAGGGACTTTCCACGTCAGTCCACGTTGTCTTCATGTTGGTCTCCTCAAGGTCCTTCCAACTTGCTTTTTTCGAATGTCTTATCGTTGAGGCAGAAAAGTGTCCTGTAAAATTGTCGTTTCTTCAATTCTGGTGGAAGCGCAGATTTACTTCGTTTGCCTTTGTGTGGTTTGTAATTGATTGTGCAATTTTGTATCCGTCGTCAGGCTAGACAAGTCTTAGGTACTATCTAAATAGATGTTGACAATTGTTCGGCAAATTTCCTGGTTTTCTATGTTCCAAACTGTACCTAATGCCTTCTTCCTCAGCTTTGTGTAACATTCAAGTGTATTTGTTCCTCGTTGTCTTCTGTATATTATTTCGACACCCATGTTTTTAAATACATGACATTAATTATTCTCTGGGTTTTACTGTATAGTGGATGAATACCTTACACCTGAACCACCAGTGCCTACTATATCGCCACCAAGAATTCTAGTGTCCATCCGCGAACCAGAATTCCAGATCGTCCACACCGGAAACACAGTGCGGTACCATTGTTCCGCAAAATCCACAGACAGCGTAAGTAGGATATTAAATAAATCCCAAAAATCGGTACATCATTATGTTAATTTTTATATACTTACAGACCACTTTCCACATTAAATGGGAGAAAGAAGGTGGACAGCTACCAACAGACAGGAGCTTCGACGACGCCCACGGTCTTTTGGTAATTCGGGATGTAAAAGTCTCCGACAGTGGAGTTTACGTTTGCCAAGTCAACGACGGAGTGAATATCGGCATAAAAAGAGTGACCCTAGCAGTCGGAGGTACGACTTCTTATTAATCACTCCACCTATAAAAACGTCGATATTTGTAAAAATTTAATTAGTGGCATAACAATTGATTTCCGTGCAAACGTTCTGTCGTGGACGCAGCATTTCCGAAAAGCTTGCTGAACGTGCCAGGTAGTACCAGAAAATTCCGCCTCTATAAATGATTTATAGAATTCTAATTATACATTAAAAATAGGATATCTGTATTTTTATTAATAGGTTCTTTTAATCATTTAGGAGTGAACCCGGTAGAACCAAGGGCCACCATATCTCCTAGATATCTCCGAATAAAAGAGGGCGAACCTGCAGAGTTCCGCTGCGAAGCAACGGGCAATCCTCCCCCAGAAGTAAATTGGATTCGCGTCCATGGAGACATGAACCCCGAAGCAACATTCTACAATGGCATCTGGAGAGTCCCAGCAGTCTTAAAAACCGATGCAGCGGAATACAAATGCATAGCCAGAAACAGCATTGGAGTGGACAACCAAACCACCATCCTCTACGTACTAGGTAAAACCTCCCTCGAATGTATTTGCTGCGAAACTCAACCGAGTTTCTTTACGACAATGATGTCCACTAGCGAATACGTTCCAATAAAGGCCTGATATCAGGAACATCCTAGAAGATCCCTAGAGGAACCTTTACCGATTTTTGATGTACAGAGTTCTAATAATTGATGGACGTTTCAGACAATCCAGATAGACCTCGGCCGACGGCGATTCCTTCGGTCAGACCAACGGTGGTGCCTCCAGAATGGACCGGAAACTCCGGGAACGCAGTTCGCCTGGTTTGTTCATCCGCTTACGAGGCGAGAATCTCTTGGACAAGAGCTGGCAACGTACCTCTGCCAAATTCAGCTGATCAACGAGAAGGTGTCTTGACGATCTCCAATCCGACTTCCGACGACTCCGGCGTGTACATTTGCACGGCAACGAGTTACCAGGGTACCGAGACCAGCAACACTGCCCAGATAACTATCATGGTACCAAGAGAACCCCCCAGTGTCAAGGTGAAGCCTGAAAGACAAGTCGTGTCTCAAGGCACGGTCGCCGAGGTGAGGTGCATCACCAGCAGAGAACCTGGACTACAAATCAAGTGGAGTAAATATGGCGAGGCCTCGATGGGACAGAACGTCCAACAAGTCGGGGACATGTTGAGGATCGTCAATCCTCAGGTTCCCGACAGAGGAGTTTACGTTTGCCGAGTAACCAGCTCCAGAGGAAGTCAAGAAGCCAGCGCCATCATCGAAGTTGCGCGTAGGTGTCCGACCACTACCATTAAAAAACAGTTTCTCACCCAGAGGGCAACAAAATTCCTGAAAACGGTTTGCACACCATCATTCTCCTTGAAAACGGAGTCGAAAAGTTCTGTGCTATTTTTTTCTACGACGCCCAGGGATTTTGTATATGTTTGTTATATAGGAGCTTGTAAACTATCTTTTTGTCGCCTGATAGCATCCTTAAATTGATGTTCGCAGCGCGTGAAGAGCCCGTGCTGGAGCTGTACCCTCAACAAATACAGGTTGTTCTTGTCGGAGGATCTGCCGATTTACAGTGCAGAGCGATTGCTGGTTTCCCCATTCCTGAGATTCACTGGTCCAGGGAAGACGGTCGTCACTTCGGCAGCAACATCGAACAACTACCTGGGGGTCTTCTGAGGCTCACCAACATCACCATCAGCGACGGAGGAGCTTTCGTCTGCTCGGCATCGAACGAGGTCGGCACCACAACCGCGGTTGCTCACATCGAAGTGCAATCTCTGCCTGTTATCACCATTTCTCCGAATATTGGAATCCTGCCCGTGAAACTGGGAGACAGGATTCGCCTGATGTGCAGCGCAACCGGACATCCCCAACCAAACGTCGTCTGGAGTAGACACACGAATGGAGTGGCTTTATAGTAGGTTGATGAAAATCCTTGCACCTTGATTAGCTGATTAGTCTAATTTTTTAGCCAGTCGATCGTTCACTAGCACGTCCCCACCTCGGAATTAAAGGTCTGATAATAAAAACATCCTTTCAGTGGTCCCCTGGACAGAACTGCAGCGACTCCTTTGAGCGCCGTCTACGAGATCTTCTCGGTGTCACCTGACGACGAGGGGTCTTACACGTGCCAAGCAACAAACGCTGCTGGAATTACCGAGGAACGTGTACAGATTCGTATAGAAGACACTCCTACGTATCCTTGTCGAGGAGATCAGTGCGCCCCGACTGATGAAGGCCCCAGTGTGTACCCTGTAGGGAATGTAAGAACGGGACCTGATAATTTGCATATTTTCCTAACAGCTTCTGCTGATCAACCGGGATGCTTGAATAGTGGTGCCTCAATGATTAAACGTTACCTTTTCGCAGAGAAATCCAAACGGAGGGATCCACATCCCGGAGACTTCTCTAAGGATACCTAACGGTGGGAATGTAGAAATGCGCTGCCAGGTCGTTGGTCTTGACGATGACAAAATTTACCTCGACTGGAGGAGAAGCGATCATAGACCCCTTCCCGAAGGTAGCACAGTCCACAACGGTGTTCTGAGGATCCCTGCAATGACCAAGGAAGCCGCTGGAGAATATTTCTGCCTTGGCCTGAACCCTGATGGGAACGTCCTCTTCAAGGAGAAGTCCCACTTGGAGATCATAAGTTAGCGAATCAATAATTAGGAAATAAGTATTGGGATTTACCGGTGCAATTTTCGGGATGAACTTGTACCTGGTGATGTGCAGAATTTGGGATTAATTTTTTCTTTTACCTTGAAGGTCCACCAAGGATCGAATTGAACCCGACGAGTCAAACCGTTCGTCCTGGAGAGAACCCCTCGATTATTTGCACCGCGACCGGAGATCAGCCCCTGAACATCAAATGGGATGCAATTGGACGTTCATTGCCGCATTCTGTTACCGACAATAGAGGCCTTTTGCAATTCCACGGCATCGCGTTCGCCGATGCAGGAAAATATGTCTGCAAAGCGACGAACGACGCCGGCACGGCTGAAGCTGTCGCTGAAGTTTTGGTCAATGGTAAAGAAATCTCATCGATTAGTTCATAACATTTCTTGCTTTAAAAACAAAAGAAGTCTTAAGATGATGTGAAAGTGGCGTGAGGGATCTCTTTTATGAAACATTTTTCGGGACTGAGTGTATCGAAGCGTTATCAATTTCACCTCTTGCATAGGAAGTCCCCAAGGAAGGCCCCGACACCCATGAAATTTCTCACACCCAGTTCGGCGAAAAGTTTCATAAACTAGACCTCTTTGACGCCACCTTCATATCCCCTTAACTTTCAATTTCATTTTCTCAGAACACGTCTTTGAAAACACCCCGGTGCACGCCCTGGAACGTGACATCACGACCTATTCTGGCAACTCGTTGACACTTCGCTGTCAAGTTCGGGAACACGCTCAGATCCTTTGGAGTAGAGAAGGCCAGTCTTTGCCGGCGAATTCAAGGGTTCGAGAAAATCAGCTGGAATTAATGCACGTAACGCCGGAAGACAGCGGTCGTTACATCTGCGAAGTGCGAAACAATCATGGAGTCGCTAGTGACTATATAAACGTCAGAGTGGCCCGTAAGTATTAAATTACAATTTTTATTTTTTCCCCCATAGTTCCGGCGTCTCTTTCCGAGATCCAACTACCCAGGGACTCGAAAACTGCAGAATGATCTATCTTATGAATGATTTAGAGCCCCGCGAATGATTTCTCACTTAGCTTCGCGAATGACCTTTCTTAGCTTCTCGTTATTCTCTCTCTTTTTTTTTTCGCCCGACTTTTCGAAAGTGCAATCTTGTTTTATCGCTTGATATCCATCGGCACTATCATTGCTCACGATTTGCAATATATAATTTCGCTTCGCTCGCGACGATCCGTCCTCGAAAATCCAAAATCGGAGTAAATTGCAATCGAAGGAAATTTCACTCTTTCAAAATGGCCGACCTAAGCGTAACACTCAGCTGGCTAAAAATCCAAATAATAATCTCTGGTGTTCTTTGCAAGTATCCGAAAAATTATTTCCCACTTCTTCTCCGCTGCGACTTGATTTTCGTAACAAAATTGAATTTCTACATCTATATCTTTCTCGATAAAAAAAAAACAGACAAGATGTACTATAATATTTTTTCTCGCTTCCTTGAATAATTCCAAAAAGCGTAAGCTAACATCCAGGACGAGTTAATCCAGGAAATCTATTCAATTGTCAATAATTCTCTAATAAATTCCATCGAGAAACTCGGTAGAGTTCCGCGGCAAATACATTGTACACTATCGAGTTTCTTTACGGCATCTAACGCTCAAAACTTTGGGCCCTGTCAATTGCACTAATCCAGGGTCGTCATTAAGCTTTTGTATGATTAATAGCGCGATCTGTAGAGATTTATAGGGATCTTTTACGACAGGATCGGCGAGATCACGGTATACCGCAATGAATATCCCGAATCTAGGTTTTTACACAGGCCGCGTTATGGTTTAGTAGTTAATTTGCTTGCGGATTGCATGCCAGTGTACCCAATGCAGTGCAGACACGGAGAGTATCGGTGCAGAAGCGAAGAATGCATTCGATTGGATTTCTTTTGCGATGGCTATGCTCAATGCAGCGATGGCAGCGACGAGCGCTTCTGCCGAAGCAGACGGTACCGTCAAATACTCCAACGACGACGTGGTTTGTTCTGAGATTTATGTGTCTTGTGCGTCTCCTGTGTCGTCTGTAGTCTGTCCGTCCAGTAGTTCAGTGTAGTAAATATGTACATCACTCTACATGTATCTTCACTCGCTTCTCACATCTAACTCTCACGAAGAAGTAAAACCAGTGAAATGTTCCCCAGAAATGAAGAAAGCACCCTGTAAATCCTTGCGATGCAAGAAAAGAATTATTATAAGTTCAGTCCGTTGGAAAAATAATTCAATTAGACTACTCGTATACTGTAGAGCATCGAAGGAAATGTCTGGCGTAGAGCATTTGTTTGTAACTTCCTGGTTTATCATTAAGAAAAATAGTCTTCGAAGCACCTTCGATACTCTGATTCGATATAACCTCAAAAAGGTTTGGAGTGGTTATTTAAATATTTTGGATAAATGAATCTGCATAGAAGGTAATATTGGAACACTTGTAGTCATGAAAATTGTCCCAGCCTCATTGGCCAGACTTGGAAAATGTTTAAACATTTGCGGTCACCCAGCACTCATTACCTAAATTGTCCCAGTGTCGGAAAAATTAAGGCCAAGAGAATGATACCTTTTTTCTCATTTATAGCAGCAGCTACTCCAACTATCAGCATAGAAGTTGCTCAAGACCCCATCAATATTGGTGACACCATTGACATTCGCTGCTCATACTCCGGAGGTCATAATCCTCGCTTCCACTGGGTTAGACCGAACCAAATATCTCTGCCATCTAATGCCGAAGAATATGGAAACGTCTTAAGACTCAGCAACGTTGCTGTCAGTGAGAGTGGAGTGTACAGGTGCATCGTTGAGACACCCGAGGGCACCTTCGAAGATGACTTCAATCTCATCGTTCAGGGTAACTCTACCATTTAAAAAATACGCCACTCTCATTTGCCATTCTTATATTGAAATATTGAAATTGAAAAGGTCAGCTTATTTCATTATCTCGATTTTTCACATTTTACATGCCTACCATTCTGTGTCGTGTGAGTATTCATAGTCTTACGTGATTATACAAGCTACGTTATATATTTTTAAGACTGCGGTTAGGTAACAATTATCAATTTTAATTCAGGTGGAACGAATGACGCTCCAGCGATCGAAACCAAGTATGCACGATATGGAACTGACGTCCAAATAGATTGTAAGACAGATTTGAGGAACGATGTGAAGTACCAGTGGAACAAACTCGGAGGATTACTTCCAGAATTCACCCAATTTTCCGAGGTAACAATACTTTAACAATGTGTTTGTATTTTATTTGCTGTTTATGTTCACTCTCACACCACACTTGCTTACATTTACAGAACATGATGTTCTTGAAAAATGTGAAAGCCGAAGACGCCGGAACATACATCTGCACTGCAAACAGTGACCAAACTAGTGTCGAAGTTCCAACGATGTTAGTAGTGACCGGAGTGGTTCCAAACTTCACTCAAGCTCCCCAAAGTTATATAGCTCTGCCTCCGTTGCCTGACGCATACTTGAAGTTCACTATCGAAGTATCCTTCAAGCCCGAAAGATATGATGGTATAATACTGTACAACGACGAGAAGAGTAACGGAAGTGGCGACTTTTTGATACTCGCTCTTGTTGGAGGATATCCAGTTTTTAAGTAACTATCCATTTTAATTACCATTCGTTGAAAAAAAAAAAGCCTACTATTTTATTGCTCAGGAAAGTGGCCTATTTTCCATGCCTAACCTAAAAGCTAATCTAAAATCTAATCAATGCCTCCAGGTTCCACCTTGGATCCGATCCAGCAGAGATTCGAGCTAACAGGCCCATCACCCTCGGCAAATGGCACACGATAAAGCTTCAAAGGAATCGCAGGGAAGGTACAATGTTCGTGGATGGCGAAGGTCCCTACGAAGGAAGTGCTGCAGGCAGAAGACAAGGATTAGACCTCATGGAGCCCCTCTACATCGGAGGAGTGAAAGAGTACAGTGCTATCAGTAAATATGCCGGTGCTAATTCAGGATTCGTAGGATGCATCGGAAGACTAGTCATCGGAGAGAAACAAGTGGACCTAATGAGCCATCAGGCAACGAGTGTCGGAGTGACAACCTGCGAGACCTGTGCAGAAAATCCATGCAACAATGGCGGTGTCTGCCAAGAAGCAGCCTCCAAGCATGGATACACTTGCCTCTGCCGAGCAGGATACAGTGGAAAACACTGTGACTTTGTGGGACAATCCTGTTACCCAGGTTGGTCTTCTCGCATAACCTATAACCTATAAAATTTATTACAAAAAAAAATTATAAACATGTTTACATAGAAAAAGGTTGTATTGGCTCTAAATGGTGGGACATTAGAATCTGTCATTCGTTAAGTTATACGCAAAATCTGAATTTGTTATTATTTATGACAGGTGCTTGCGGAGAGGGCAAGTGCGTCGACAAGGAAGATGGCTTTGTCTGCTACTGTCGCTATGACAAGACAGGACCTCGCTGTGAACGCTCTATAAGTGTTTACGACCCTGCTTTCCACAACGATCACGCTTTCCTGTCATACCAAACGCCCAAGGCGATTAGGAGGTAAGTCACATCGATAATTCCTTCCCTGCATGCGATTAGCTCCATAGACATCGTTAGAATCTCCAATTGTTTCGAACTGCTCGAAGATACTGCTACATGAATAAAAATTCAGCTCCGATATCTCAGGTCAGATTTATCGTTCCTAAATTTAGATAGACATTAGCTCTCAAAAACCTCAGGAAGTGCGATGCATATTGTACAAAATGCACCGTGCCTATAAAATGCACTGTATATATTCTGCACCAGGGCTGCGAAAACTGCAAGTTTCAAAATTAACATATTAAATTCAGCACCTTCGCTGACCAATTAACTCTACCCTCACAGTTAGATTCGTTCAAGTGGACTAATTTAATAGAGGATTGTTATTTTTAATAATCTCAAATTAATCAATAATTCTAGATTGCTCGATGCATTCCACTTTCGCACTTCTGGATCAACTTTCTTGCACTTTAATACTCTCTTGTGTCCTTTATGTCGATGCACTTCTATTGTTTATATATGGATGTCTTAGACCACCTGTAAAATTAGTCATTCGAATTGATTTAATTCTACGACTTAGGATGATACGAAGATCGCGTGCACCGTTCTTAAAATGTACCAAGACGACAAATAAACACGAGCCAGTGACAAAATCTCGCACAAACGTATCTGGCTCGAAACTCTGCCGGGTTTCCTCGATTTATTTACGGACTTCTGCCTACTTAAACCGTCCTAATAAGTCGAATTCCATTTTCAGGGCGGGAAAGAGAAACGCCATTAAACAAAAACGATCGCATTCACGATCGCACGCGCCCCAGCTTAGTCAACCTAGCTCCAGACAACACCATAAGCACCCCGAAAATTTGCACCATACACAACATTAGACGTAGCACCAAACCTTTGCACGTAGA
The DNA here is from genome assembly GCF_000612105.2 of Orussus abietinus. NCBI lineage: Eukaryota > Metazoa > Arthropoda > Insecta > Hymenoptera > Orussidae > Orussus > Orussus abietinus. The sequence goes on along the minus strand of NW_019394282.1, from coordinate 1,187,878 downwards.
AAGTCATGCGAGTCCCTACCACGAATCTCTTGAAAGCTGAATTTTGCCAAAAAAAACTTTCTACACTTTCTTCAAGATGACACAGCGGATCGTAGAAAAAGAATCTTAATATCTTTCTAACGTCCAACCGATGTCTAGTGACAGATGACATATTGCAAAATTAAGCTTTCGATGGACATGATAGACCTACGTAGAGCGTAGTTCCTTGGAATGAACTTCGTGGTGCTATAACGTTTAGAACCTCAGTCAACCTTACTAATTAATAATAATAATTAGTTTTGTACAGCTTATTAATTAATACACTTTAACGCGTCGCTGTTAAGTCATATAAATATATAAATAAATGAATATATAAATATATATATATATTAATTTTGTAATAGTAAGACGTGAAGTCACTGCCATACTAGTTGCATTTAACCATAACTCAGGATTATGGTAAGGCAACCCAACGTCATAAGTGTACGATATACGTTTGTACTTATACGTTTAAGGAATCTATATCTGAGCAAAGCAAAAAATATATATTTCGTAATATATGAATGGATACCTATATACTCAGTGGGCGAGCGCCTGTGCCATTATATAAGTATACGCAACGGAAGCATTATTTTACATGCAAATAAATATCTATGTGACCACTTCAGTTTACTCGTTTCTTGATTAATCGGTCGCTATTTTATTTGCGCCTCCGTTTTAATATTTTGACAAGGTGAGTCCCGAGTCGCTTGCATTGTTTTCGTTGCAAATTTTGTTCCGAACCCTTTTAGAGTTTTTTTTTTTTTACGCCGGTTTTCTTACGCTGATTTCGATTTTCGTAAATCGTGCCAGAAGACCAGCTTTTCGGAAAGAAAATACATGAAACGAATGAATTGACTTTTAAATGGAAATGAATTTTCGAAATTTATGAAATCCTTGAAGAGAGCTCCTTAAAAATATCAGATTGAAAGCTCTTGGTTTTATCGATGGTGGTGGCATGTAAAAAAAAAACGCGATGATCGATAATCATTTAATTGTTAATAATAATAACAAATGCTCGTTTCAGTCTCCGTTTCTTCGTCTGCCTGAAAGCACGATACATCTCCTGTAGTCTTAGTTAATATGCACTATACCCAGTCTGTAATATATGCACCTGTTCGGAATGCACTATCGTTAACATAATACAGAAGTTTGCGATGCACTTTGTAACTACTCCACTTGGTGTATTTATTCCTGATGTTAGTGCAGCGGAACCAAGCCATAGCGAGACTTTGTGAAAATAGTGTAAATAATAATGACTGCTGAGTGGAATTATTATGTAGTAGATAATGCAATAACGCAAGAGAAGAGTAAGTGTCCAGGTCGACACTCTCTCTTTCTCTTTCTCTGAAAACGTTAAATTATTATTAACAATTGAGACCGATGTTGAGAAAAGGTACCCAAAGGATCGATGAAGTTACTCTTTGCATAAGATTTAAAATTAAAAAGAATATTGGATTTTCTGTTCCGCAGCTTCAATGTTGTACTGCGAACCTATTTTCTGGAGACATGTTGAAGGACTCCAAAATCTTTCCTGGATTTCCAGTATGTGGAACGAAGGAAATAAATTTCATTTTATTTAGCTCTGAACTTTGGTGGCCTTTTCCTAAAGTTTGTTGCAGTGATTTCTCCCTCGACTAATCCATATGTATGCCTTACGTACCCCAGGCTAAAGCTAACCATGAATTTTAATCCTTCGGACAACGGAGATGGGATCCTGATGTATTCCGCCCAGGTTGACGAAGGGTTAGGCGATTTTGTCGCACTGGTTATCAAAGATAAACACGTGGAGTTCAGATTTGACGTGGGTTCAGGAACAGCGATAATTAGATCGAGCTACATCGTTCAACCTGGAATTTGGACCCATGTCACCATAAGCAGAGACTTCAAGGTAAAGCCTTGTAAAACTAAACGGACATGTAGAAATAATAATAGCTACTTACATTAACACAACCCCAATAATCGAGAAAGATTAAGTAAATTAAATCCTGCCTTCGTATCAAGGTAGGGAATCTATCGGTCAATGGCGAGCCCCAAATAGAAGGACGTTCTCCAGGAACAGCCAGAACGATGACACTAAATACTCCTCTGTACATTGGTGGTGTCGATAGAAGAAGGATCACTGTTAACAAAAACGTAGGGGTAGATAAAGGCTTCAGAGGATGCGTTAACGAGGTACCAATTACAAGTCACTATAAAAACTTGAACATTGCTGGATCGTCCTTCCCTAGGAATGGCCCAGAAACCAGAAGTACTCTGAATACAATAAATTTCTCTGTTTCTTATCGACAGTTGGAGGTATCTTCGATGAACGTGGACATCCTGAAATCCAGCACGGACTCAGCAAACGTGGAGGATTGTTCTCTGCATCGCCAGATACAAACTGCATCACGCCCTCCTTCAACGGAGCCTCCTACAACACCATCCACGACCGAATATAATCCTTGCATGTCGAATCCTTGTGTCCATGGTATCTGTCAAAGTACAAGTACTTACGAGTATTCGTGTACCTGCGAGTACGGATACGTAGGTCGAAACTGCGAAAATGTCCTGAAACAGTGCGAACTCCTAAGTCCTTGTAAAAACAATGGATTCTGCACAGACCTCCGAGGCTCTTACAAGTGTGACTGTCGATTAGGATACAATGGACTTAATTGTGAAAAGCGTAAGTTTCAGAAGCTAAATTGCCAGCCTTGATGAATCTACCTTAATTCCAAAGAACCTAATAGCAAAGTATGAACGTGTATGACCAAATAATCTGAGAAATGTGGCATATTACGTGCAAGACATTAGGTTAGGTTATGTAGTTCGAAGATGGCTAAGAAGCTGCAACCGAGACTATTTTCTTATTATAGCTGCAGAGATATCTTACGACGTGGCTTTCAAGGGCGATGGCTGGTTGGAACTTGATAGATCTGTAATGCCTCACACAGAAGAAAGGGAAGTCCTGGGATTTGAGATCTCCACAAACAAAAGCAATGGACTGATCATGTGGCATGGCCAGACACCGAACGACCTAAACCCTGAAGATTACATCGCCTTAGCAGTTGTCGACGGGTAAATCAGAAGTTACTGATGTAAAGAAAGAACCTATAGAAGCCAAGATTTAATAAGAAGCTTTCTTCGTTCAGGTACATCGAGTATCAATATAATTTAGGCTCCGGACCTGCAGTGATTAGAGTGATGGCTCAACGAGTCGACGATGGAGAGCGCTACAGAATTATCTTGAAGAGACAAGGAAGCGATGGCAGTATAGAACTCAATGGAGAACACACTGAAAGCGGAGTTAGTGACGGCCTCCAACAAATCCTGAACACTCGAGGAAGTGTTTACTTGGGTGGAGTACCCGACTACTTGATGACCTATGGCCGATACCATGATGGTTTCTCTGGTTGCATCTACACCCTGGAGGTGCAAGATTCCGGTGCAATAGACATCGGCAACAAAGCTATCAGAGGAAAGAACGTCTCACCCTGCACAAAGTGAGTAACAATTTGTACGATCAAGTTACTTTATCTACGTAACGTCTAATTCTACTTATTCCAACTGCGTACAATGTCACCTGGTTGATCCAAATTACTTCCTTTCATCCGTAACGAATCATTGTTTAAAAACTATTAATATGTTACACGCTGCACAGAGCGAGGTGGATTCCCTCCTCTCTGGTATTTACGGATGCTGATGCAGACATCTTCGATGCCTTCGTACCTCCACCTCCTGTGAACATAATCCATCCAAGGCCCACTGTAAATCGATCGTCTCATAATGTTAAGAGCATCCCTACTTTAATCATAGTCCAGCACCTTGTTAGTCTGTCGACAAACATCAGGCATCGTAGACTGACACTCACACTACTGTGCGTGTCTTTCGTCATCTTAGGAACGAATTTATCAAACTAGTTTCCATTTGACTTTTTCACTCTACGGTCTAGTCATGACATGAATTCTCTCGAAGATCATCATTAGCGTTCCCAGTTAACTTGTACAGGACTCCGAGAAGTTCATGTCCAGGTAGACCGGCTCCATGTAATCGTAACTAATTAATGTTTGTAAAAATTATTCGGTGCTTTACTGACGCGCGGAGGAACGCGATCAGAGGTACGTTTTCCAATGTTGATTGTTTCTAAATTGTACAGAGATTATGATAAATTTTAACACAGTCACCTTGTTACACTTATGATTAATTTCTCAATTTTCTTTTACAGCGAAACAATGGATCGTCCCGTTCGTGAGGATGCTTCAGGTTTGACAAACGAATAGAAACCTCCAAGTTACAAGACATCGACATACGTTTTTACAAGACATTGATGACATTGCTCGATGCGTTCTCAGCCTAAGAGCATAATTAATTAATTAATTTTAACTGCAGTCACGTTAACGTGTACTTGTTTTCGCGTATGCCTTCGAGTTTCTTCTAACAAAGCATCTTACTACAAAAGCAGTGCACATTTGTATACAAGATACACTAGATTTTGCAAGTACCTCGGAGCAAAGCCAGAGGGAACAAAACAAAAGTGATCCACTTGCACTCTTCCAAGGCAAAACCAAAAAAAAAATACTACGAATAGAAGATAAGTCTTGGAAGTGGGGCTCAATTTTCACAGGAAACATGACATGTTTTATATATACAGAACATACATAACCTAAAAGTATCCTGCACAGATCGATGAATAACAAGGACACGATGAAAATGTACACCGAAAGAAAATCGTATAGGAATACCAAAAGCTTCTAAATTAAACTGCTTGTATCTAAGTTATCCATCAGAAATTGAAGCATCCGTTTCAAATTTCTTCGCTCTATTCAACGCTGTTAAAGTTCTTGTTTCCCTTCGATCCCTGCAGGACGAAACACCAGGAAGGTTCTCTTCAATGATGTACTACACACAACGCGTATATTATTACAAAACAATATTACTATCATAATTTTGTAATCGATACTATATTAGTCGTTTTCTACAGCTTTATTTATACAACATTTAACGCGCAATGCATTTGCGATGCATTTAAAGCGAGCTCGTGCGTTACGATTTTTGCAGATTTCTAATAACCGAGGCGGGTGGTTGTATAACGAAGAGTGACGGTGAGCAAATGACAAATCAGTGAATCAATTGCTTACGGACGAATCATGAGATTAAGGGAAAGATCGTCGTAACTTTCCACAACTATTTCCGTGCGCTCGCGCAAATTCGGAAAGCGAAAGTAGTGTTGGCAAGCTTGTTGCCCATATATATATACATATATATCGTTTTTCACTGCCATGTTATACATGCCAATTTAACGAGTACTTACGTTACCAATTCTCCCATAGACCATACTTTCTCAATTTTGGTTATTAATTGCAATAGCGAGGTAATCCTGAATTATGTGGAGGAGGAAAAGTCACTTACAAAATGCTCGTTAACTCCAGGTTGGTGCTAGCGATATGGAATTAATGTCAGATATATTCTAAGTGAGCCCACGATAACAAAAGTTAGTAATACCTCATATCCAACAAATTCATGTATATTACATATTACTGTCAGTACGGGATTTTTTACAAAAATATTCCATTCTTACAGCTAAAACCATTTGTACATTGCCAACTTATCGTAATGGAAAAAGAAGATCGTCAGCTTATAAGAGTGAAATTAATTTACGCGTAGCCAGGCTACCGTAAATCTGTAAAAAGAAATATATATATAATGTATTGTTATCGAATGGCCCAGCAAGCGGAATCTGCTGCATATTCGAAATGATTCGCTTTTACAGAACAATTGTATTCGAAGTGTGCTATCGATGCTGTCAAGAGGTTATGTTTATTTGTATTCTTTTGGCACGAGGGAAATTTAATGACTTTTTTACCTTGAATCATACAAATTTTAGAAGAGATACGTTTTGATAGGTTTTTCATCGAAGCAGATGTTCAAAGATTGAGAGTGCCAATCGACATGATTTTACGATGCATCTGTGGTTCTTGTTTCCAAGGCTTGAGGTAGTTAAACATTGAGATAGTACGAAGCAATATCGAGGTAGATATAATAAACAATTTTAAGCCTTTAGACGAGGCCTATGAGCTGGCCACGCAGTTCCTAAGTAAAATGGATCCCATCGAGGAATCTTATCACTGCTTGATAAATGTTGCAGATTTTTTAAGCCTACAAAAATCGCACCGGCATTTTGTTAGTGACTACGGGTAGCCGACCACTCGTTGTCATTGACGGGAATAAAAAGTGTATAAAATAATAAACGGAATGGTTAACGGTCCGCGCATTTATATCGAACGTACGCTTTTGCATATCGATGCGCGCACAAAGTTTGACGTTCTAATACGTACTATGCATGATTGCAAATTGTGAAAGTATAAAACATTACATGAAAGTGTAGCCTGTATTATTAAATGTATAATAATTACTCGATAAGAAATGAGACAATAAATATAATTTTGCTAAAGGGGCTTCAGATTTTATTTGGGAGTTGACACATCCGTAGCTGTGGTTTGACAAAGTATGCAGTATCTCTTTTTCTTGACATGAAAAATTGGCAATTTTTGGCTTAATTATACTTTGGTTAATTCAACTATGGGTTTGATTAAGACTAATAATTAATTATCAGCCTAATTCATAAAGTTCAGTCTTGTCGTTAGAAAGTTGACCAAATCATAGCCCAGAAAAAAAAAATGAGAATTGAAGTGAAACCGCAATTCAAGTTTTACATTTTTATTGACTGAGTGTTTTCTGGGCCATGATTTAACATAAGCACGTGTTGCACCTAATATCATCGTAGTAATAAAAATGTTACAAAAAATGCCTGCACTTCACTTTAAAGTTAGTTTAGTTAAACATAACTATTTTTTACACGACTCGTGAATGGTTAGTAACCAGGTGCAGCATTAACGAGAGACAAAACTCTCCTTGCATTGACACACAGTAAACTTGATTGCTTCACTCGACACGACATCATCAAAATATTAATTGAGATATTCTTAAACCATTGTAACCTGCTACAAATCAACTCTGTATCCAATCATAAATGGTAAGCCGGTCCCGACTCTTTTCTGGTATTCTGTGTACTCTGTTTCGAAGAAAATAATCAATATCTCCTCTTCAATTAAAACCCTAGTATAAAAAAACCTCCACGATGTCACAGCATAAGCCACTAGACAAATTGGATTCTGTAAAATCAACTGCAACAAACATAATATCAAAGATGAGTACAAGAGATTGTGTCGAGCATCGATACATTTTTTAAAATGACCGAAATACAACGAATCGATGAAAAGTATGTTATACCTGAGTTCCAATGGACCAGTAAAACCATCCTACGTAACTCGGATGCCTGCAGAGACTATAAACACCATGGGTAACCAATTTGTGTTCTTCCACTTTCTTATACTGCACAAGATGATTGAAATTATGCTGAGCAGTGAACATGGCAAGTTTCCTAAGTACCTCTCCAGATATACACATTATTAATCCCAAATAAGAGCAAAAGTAAGGCTCTTTCATTTCGGGCAAAAAGTATCTCTCCACAAAGAATTCAGCCCAACTTGAGCAGGCGGCGATCCCGTAGGCGACGCTGTGATTTATCACGAAACTATCGGTGGACAAACTGCCTGGATTAGTCCACGCGATGCTCAAGAACTCGGTATAATGAAAAGTCGCCAATACAGATACATATATACCAAATATTTTCCATGATAAAGGAGCGGTTAAATAAATCAAAATGCCGACACCAAATGCATAGCCCAGAAATGCAGCTCTCACGGCAACCTACGATATAACAGTGAAGTATTACATCCAAAGCTGACAAGACGGTCAACTCGTAACCGATCCAACAAGGGGATATTGCACAGTTGACTTACTTGATATAAAAATTCTCTGCATACTGCGACTAGAATCACATTTAAGAGACCATAAAATACCGCATGGAATATGACAACATTCCACACGTATTCGAAGAAATCATCAAATTCTAGCCTAAAAAGAAGCTCCGAAAACGTAGCTAGCAGAACTGATGTTGTGAAGCAGATTATGCTTAATTTCCCCGGCCAACACAACATTTTTAATACTTCTTCAATTTCAAGACTACTTAAATAGTTATTTTACGTCTCGATTGCCAATACCGTTTTTTCCGCCATTTGACGTAAATGTTACATCCTTATTTGACAAATTGTAATGTTTTCACCCATTTTTTAATTTACTCTACCGCTTTCGTAGCAGGGTTGGGAAAGTAAAATACCCTAGGTAAGTTACGTCCTGGAAAGGGGCACAAAATAACAGAGATGAGTTGGGAGATTGCTCACGGGCAGGGTCGCGCGATCGCATCCTGTGCTGCCCTCTGGTATCGAACATTAGCTTTCACCGTTTTTTGCCCCCAAGGGCGGCGCAACGAATTTCTGGTATAACTAGATCGTAATGGTTCGCGGTAACTGCCGCTAGTTGTCGGCAATGTGCGATGATTACGGAATATTAAGCGCGGGTACTCTCTACTACTCGCTGCTTAACATTTCCCGAAACTGCAAGGTCTTGAGAGGTTACTGTTAAAATAGACACTTCAAGGTAGTGTCTCTTAAGTAATCTGGTATCTTGTACGTCGCACAATTTGTATCGATAATTCGAGCGATCGGCGAATAAAAGGCAAAATGGCAGCCCGTTCTCTGTTCAGATATACTCAGTCCAAAAGTGTTATACCCCAATTTCACAGATGCTCTGCTACTCTATCAGCCTATGAGATTCAGCACAGAACCCCGAGTATTAAAAAAGTTATGCCTATACCTAAGGCACACTACGGTGGCCGACATACTGTCACACTTTTACCTGGTGCTGGTATTGGTCCCGAATTAATGAACTACGTAAAGAAGGTACGACAAATAAATATTCGTACAAAATCAATTCCTACTTTTGTTGACTTAAGGGATCGGTCGTTACATGCCCTGCGTCACTGATTACCGTACCTTCGATTGAAAAAAAATACATCCATTACAGATTTTTCGATATGCCGGTGTACCAGTTGATTTCGAAGATGTAGACATCGATCCGAATGCCCATAACAATGACGACCTCGATTTTGCGATAACTTCGATCCGAAGGAACGGAGTCGCTCTTAAAGGGAATATCGAAACTCGAAGCCGCGAAGCGGGAGTTCTTTCAAGAAATGTCGCCCTACGTAATCAGTTAGATCTCTATGTAAATGTTGTGCATTGTGTCTCGTACCCAAGCGTTCCGAGTCGCCAGAAAAACATCGATATCGTTATCGTTAGACAGAATACAGAGGGCGAGTATGCCATGCTGGAGCACGAGAGTGCAAATGGAATTGTAGAGAGTATGAAAGTCATTACTCGTTCAAATTCAGAGCGAGTGGCTCGTTATGCATTTGAATATGCCAAACGTAATGGACGGAAGAAAGTCACTACGGTGCATAAGGCGAATATCATGAAATTGTCGGATGGCCTTTTTCTTGAGATTTCTCGCAAGGTTGCCAAAGATTACCCAGACATAATACATAACGACATGATCATCGACAATTGCTGCATGCAACTAGTTTCAAATCCTCATCAATTCGACGTGGTATTGACGACAAATCTATACGGTGCAATAGTTTCTAACGTTGTGTGCGGCTTGCTTGGTGGTGCTGGTTTATTAGCGGGGAAGAATTTCGGCGATCATTACACGATTTTTGAGCCAGGCACTCGTAATACCGGCAAGCGCATTGCTGGAAAGAATATTGCAAATCCAATTGCGATGCTAAATGCAGCTGTCGATATGCTTCGCCATCTTGGCCATAAGAAACACGCGGTATTAATACAAAATGCAATTAACAAGACGATCAGCGAAGGTGTGCTTACTAAAGATCTCGGAGGCCAAGCAAGCAGTACAGACGTTATCGATAATATCATGAAGCACATTAAGATTGGTGCAGTTTAAAAAGACTGAACATTGTAACTAGAAGGATTTAGGAGCTAATTCAGGACAAACGCGTTTCTAATGGGAAATCACTGATTGAAAAATGTGAAATACCTGTTGTAGCATACCATTTTGAGCTGTGATTATCTTACTCAGCATACTAATGTAATATTTATAATTACGGTCAAAGTTCTATTCGCTATTTTTAATAAACATGTGAATTTTACTAGTCGCACAAACAAGATGTCTTAGGCAGTGGATACTGTATTAGAACGAGATCGTGAGAGATCTATTGTACAGTATGAGAAATGTAAACCTATTATGGTTCACCATACCTTGTATCATATTGCAAAAGTATTATAATTAGTGTAAATGAATCGTCCTTTTATCGCCACTTTAATCATGCCTTGTAAGTAACAATTTCAAGAAGGTGCCAAACAACCTCTACGAATGTACTTTAAATCATCTTAAATTAAATGCCACTCGTCCAACATTTTCGTGTACTTATTTATACTAAAAGTCAAATATTTACAATATATTAACTTCGTAACAGTTCTAACGCCAGTTCTTCCTCTGCTTGTAAATCGATATTACTCTTTAATAATTTCTTTTTGATCTTTTTAGAAGAATCTTGCTCTATCAATTTCCTTTTCGGAGGCCTATAATTGGCAATAAAAATTTCATCAAATAAAACTTGAGAATTGCATGATAGGTTTGTTTAAATAAATATGTACTTTACCTGTGAACTTGTTCTTCGGAGCTGTCACTGGATCTCTCCTGATCGGAGTGTTCAATTTTTCCATATATTTTGTCTGGATCTGGAAGCCATGACAAATCAGGTCCCTCTCCGTCACTTTCATCTTCGCTGTCAGCAACTGATTGTTCAAAATCTTCCTCCAATTGTTTCTGCTCATCCTCAGCAGTCTTTTTATTGAGTTTCAGCTTCCGCTTCTCCTCTTTGTGCTTCTCCTTTATTTTTTCTCTGAATCGTTGTTTATCGAAGCGATCTTCTTCGCGCAATATTTGTTTCGCCACTTCGATGTTAATTCCAGAATGCTCTTCATTTTCATACTGCTTGGCTAGCTCGGACACTTTGGATTTAGTAGGATCCACAACTTCCTAGAAAAAAAAAAAAAAATGACTAATATAAAAGAATGATAAAGAAATAGAATAATTCATAAACTTTAATACCTGGCCTTCTTCATCAAAAGTAGTTTTCTTGTTTGGAACAATCTTCTTTCGCAGAATCTTTTTTGCTACAGCTGCCTTTGTAATAATTTTATTTTTCTTTGTCTTGATCGAGTCGTTTACACTTTCCTCCTCCAAATTGTCATCGGAAGGTGCATCATCCAATTGAATGTTTGTTCTTTTGACCGTCAAAATATCATCTTCATCACTTTCATCTAAATAAACATGCAACATGAATTTATAACAGGGAATCTGGCTATTATAAATGTTAATAATATTAATTTGATTATTCACTTTACCATTAGCAAATAATGCTCCAGTCAACTGTTGTGCTTTTAAGCTATTCCGTTCCTTTTGTGAAACATCACTCGAACTGTCAACATCACTGTCCGAATGCTCATCACTGTTTTGACATTGCAACATTTTGGCGGTGAGAATGTCTTCTTGATCAACGGACTGTTTTTCACTTTTATTAGCTTTACTGGATTTTTTATCATCTTTATTCTTGGACTTTTGATTCATTGATTCTGCTTTTTGTATCTTCTGAAGAAACCGTATCCTTGGTGGAATAGCCAAGCCTAATGATCTAGAATTCAATGATGAATTTAAAATTGTATAAATTAACAAATGCGAAACATTGTTCAATCTACCGAGAATGTTTAAATAAACTTTATTACCTGGAGAAAGCATCAGTGTTTAATGCATGCACATCGAAGATACTTTTATCCTTCATCAGGAAAACTGATTTCACGTATGCTACAAATGCCCGTTGAGCAGATTCTTTCAAAGTTACATCTCTTGCCAGAAGAGCTTCCAATTTCCTCTGTGGTGATTGTAATTTGTTTGGATTAATTCTGTACAAATACAGCAAATGTTATGTACGCCTCGGAACAAATATTCATTGATCGATTACAAATAGATCATCTTTACTTTATCATGGAAAGTGGAACCTTGCGCTCTTCCAGTTTTGTGACGATATTTAATTCGCTTGGTAAAAGTACCAACAAGGACTCTCCTCCTTTGTCGAGTCTCGCTGTCCTGCCTGCTCGATGAATGTAAGCATTTGTATCTTCCGGACAATCCATTTGCACGACCCAGTTCACTTCTGGGAAGTCTAAAAATAAAATAGGTTAATGACATTCCAGTCAATACCCAAAATATAATTATAATACTTTACCCAGTCCACGTGCAGCAATATCTGTTGCAAATAATACCGCATGCTGTTTTTTACAAAAGTTTTCATAGATATTCATCCTTTTGAGTTGATGTAGCGTGCCATATAACGCCAAGAGACTTACGCCAGGCTTGAGACGACAGAACGCTTCAAAGATGAATTTTACCTAACAAAAATCCAATGTAATGCATTTGTTTATAAATTATTATATTCAACGTACCTGCTTACAGCTAGAAAAGAAAACAATAACTTTCTGCCTCAAATGATTCCGAATAAATGACCAAAGCATTGAAATTTTATCTTCTAATTCACAAATAACGTAGCTTTGTTGGAGACCTTCTGGAGTAGTATGCGTTGCGTGTTCATGAACCGATATATACAATGGATCCTTTAAGCTTAACCTTGCCAAATCTCGTACCGATCTGAAGATATGTATACAATTATTTCTATATCTTTATATAACAATAATATAGTTTTGAACACAAGAAACAGTTAAAAAAAATTTTTTACCTAGTCTGAGTCGCAGAAAATAAAAGAGTTTGTCGTTTCGGAGGTAAATTTTCGATTATTGAGTTGATAGTTTTCTCAAACCCCATATCTAAACATCGATCAGCTTCATCTAGGACTAATACCTAAAATAAAATATATTGGACCGATTATATCCACTTACTATGATTACTTAAATTTTAATTTTATATACTCCCCGTTGCTCTTGTTTAAAAAATAATCACTTTACCTGCAAATTTACACAGTCGAATAAAGGATTTTCATCCATATGTTGAAGTAACCGTCCAGGTGTACAAATGACGATATTACATTGATCCATTCTCTTCTTTTCAAATTGCAGATCTTTCCCGCCGATAATTAACCCAGCAGACATGTCGTGATAACGACCAACTTTACGAAGAGTTTCATAAATCTGATATGCAAGTTCCCGAGTCGGAGTAATGACGAGCGCTCCTAATCCATCTAAGCTCGTCCATTGCTTACAGTACAGGGTTTCTATCACCTGTACAAGATTGATAAAAATAAAATGAATAACATAACACGATCTGAAATAAGTTAGCAATTAATTTCTCTGCTCACCGGGATCAGAAATGCCAATGTCTTCCCACTGCCTGTTTTGGCAGCGCCTAGTATATCATTGCCACGTAACGCCAGGCCAATACTCTGCTTCTGTATATCCGTCAATGTAACATATTCGCTGTCTTTCAAACCTTTCTGAGTTTTCACTGACAATGGTAAATCAGTAAACTTATTTAACTGTGATTCATCAATCTACCAATAGAATAAAACCGATTACCAGAAAAATATCAAGAAATTACAGGTTATGTTTTCACGTGGTATACACTTACGCCCTCATACTGTTCCTGAAGCTCTTTAATTCTCTTATCTTCAGGAATCTTCTTCCTTTTCTTGTATATCTTAACCTTCTTATCGCGTTTTCCAACCATTTTGAATTAATAAACACTATAAAATGGTATTAAAAACCGTTTTAGGTTAGATGAGCACCTGTCACAGAAGTCACGTTGCGAACGAGCACTTGTCAGGTTAGGTTAGGTCGTATAGGAAATTCATACAAGAAATTATTAGCCAATCACAATGCAGCGTTAATTTAATCGAACCAATTAAAAATCGCAACCCTCCGTGCGAATAATTATGAATAGAGTTGTGAGTAACGTGGGAATTTCTGTAATCCGGGTAAATTTAAATAAATATGAATACGATATGAATATACTCCGCTCTAGTTTCAATTAATACCTATATCCTTACGATGGCATATCTTCAAAATCAAAAAAAAGACGCAAGAAATGAGAACGATTTCTATTCTATTTTCCGGATGAGGTCGTCAATTTCGTAGAAATGATCGAGCCTGTAAAAACTAACAGTTGCAGTGCATGTAATCAATGCGATAGAAAATGTCAAGAGTTCACATAAAGTGGCATAGTGCCCTCGGTCAGTGACCACGACGTCGTCTATAGGGTGTACCGGAAGCACTCTTTCATTCCCATATAATGCAATAATTAAAGGGCAGTCAGGAGGAAACGGGTCACTCATAAGAAAAATAATTAATATACACGTCATAACCCGGCCATGAGCGAGATGCATAGCAATTGGCCAAGTTGGAGCGCTCTGCTGCAAGCCCTTGTATTATTGCCCTCTTTATTAACGAAGAGAATTTTAATACAATTATACGAGGAGGAGGATGTATAACTTTATAAGAATTCCTTCATCCAAAAAACCTAACAAATATGCGACGTGTAATTGCATTAAAATATTTTCCGAATTTTCCCACTGAAGGTTTCTTCCTTAAAATATGAAGTTTCAATGTTTCTCCATTATTTTTAAATTTATTGTAAAAAAAATGACGGAGGGCCCAAAGTCCTCCTCTCCGTATCCTAAAAATGAATTATATACTCTTTATCGAAAGCGAGAAGATATTGTTATTAAAGTGAATATTAACAGGCTTTTAAGTGTTTCTTTAGTATGTAATAATTCTTTTTAATAGAGAAATAATCTACCAATCACCCTGTAGGTGTTTTTAAGCGCCACGTGATGGCCGGATCGGTGGCATCATAAGGGGCGAGAAATTGTCATTAAAGAATAGGCATGTGAGAAGTGCATAAACTGCAGTCGAGATGCACGATGCATCTTCAAGGAGAGGGGATGCAGATTCCGAGATATTCATGTAGGGACATCTTCGAGGACCCAGCTCGAGAGCTCAGTTCCTGGTCTTCGTCTATTTGTTCAGGAGGTTGATACGACGCGAAATGATCTCGTAGATATACTTAGGATGAAAGGAATCGCGATTGGGCTAATTTTGAAAATTAGGGTCATGATTTGAAAAAATTTACCAGGAGAGAGCATGTGGCCTGACCACGTGAAACCACCATGGAAAACGTCAAAGTGCGATCGCCTCAGTTTCCCTGTGGTCACGCTGATTTGCATAATTATGCTGGTGCAACAGGTGTCAACTGAAAATTTCACTCCATTAGGAACAAGTGAGTTCGATTCAGAAATTTTTCATTCATAAAAATTCCCTCGAAACGCTATAAAGTATCAATAACATTCAAGACATATCAGTCTCGCTGATTTGCATAATAGTGCTGCACTTGTCGGCGCAACAGGTGAGTGCGATTACGAAATTTTTCATTCATAAAAATCTCCTCAATTGACAGGACGCTATAAGGTAAATGAATTTCCTCAAACGCTAAAATGTTATAAATCATGGAATAATTGTTACGAAACACGTTAAATAGTTACACGTTCACCTTCTCAATTCTCTGATTTATAAATTTCATTGAAATTAATTTCGTACTGAATTTTGTAGTTTTTTTTTTTAAATCTTATATTGTACTCGTAATAGAGAATTGCAGGGCAATCGTTATAATGAAATATTTTTATAATTAGGGTAAATTATGTTATTTTCGGATATAGAGCTGCTTGAAATAGTCGAGTGGTAATGCAAGTCTCACGATACTCGAGTGCATAGTTTTTTGGCTGTTACGTATGCAGCTTCAAGTGAGTTCATTGTATTAATTGAAGAGTGCACGCGAAACTCTGCGCGCAATCCTAGACGGGCGTTCTTCTCGATGGAATTGGCTCAAGTATTCATTGAAACAATGTGAATTATGTTCCTTAGGTTCCGGGGTTACTGGGTTTCGCAATTGTCTCTCGTATTTAGAATCACACTCCTCTCTCATAGCGGCTTCGTCTGAAGAAAGAGCCCAGAAAGTCCCCAGTTAACCCTTTCCTACCCAGAAAGCCACGTTCGCGACAAATAGAATTAAATCGTCCGACATTCCGAAAATCGTCACCAAGAAACATCGTTCGATCTCATTTATGCAGGGAATTATCATTAAAAATAATTCCATGCTTAGAGGAAGCTGCCAAGTGATCGCCAGTGCATGAGAATTCAATATCAAGGAACCCGGCAGTGTCTCGCGCCAAATGTATATTTGCATTAATTAATTCACGGTTTGGTTCTTTACAAAAAATTAATGTTTCAACATTTACGTGTCTGTGAACTTATGGAATTATCTAACACGCAGAAAATGAGATATCTTAAACATTTTGTAAAAGACGCGGTTGCGTCTCGGACAAGTGCACGCGCCGAGTCTCTTTACGCTAACTATGGATCTACCGGGCATCTATTTTCCTACACACCGGGAATTTTATAATTAACATTCTATCACCCATGACTATTTTCTATCCCCTAGACAGAGGAATTGTGGACTTGCTGGCAGCTACCGAGATCCAGGAAAAACCTTTCGGAGTGAGGAAAATCGAGCCACGTTGCCGAAGAAATGGAACTGCCTACAACATCAGCGAGTCGGCATTATTGACAGTGAACACTGTCACAGTCTTTCCCACAGGAGTGCCCCCAAATTTCTCCATTCTAGCTGTTGTTAAACCGGAAGTTGGTAATGAAACTTAAGATGTTGCTGAAAAAAAAAGAAAAAAACATACAAGAATTAATGCGTAAAGTAACCGAAAATTTAAAGTTAACTTCTACCGATCGAATTTTGATCTTGCGATGTGAAAAGAGGTGACAAAATATTTTTTAAAAAATCCTTCCGACACGTTAAATGTATAATTACGTTCCAGGAAATCCGATGTCTGCTCTACTTGCGATTTATAGCGACAGTGGAGAAGAGGAATTCGTGTTGTCATTGGGTGAAGATGTCACGTTGCTGTATAATACATCGGAGGACGATGACGACACCGCAGTCTCTTTTAGCACAAGTGTATCAGATGGAAATTGGCATCGCCTTGGCATCAGTATTAAAGGGGACTCGGTTACGATGAATATCGACTGTAATCAGCAGATAACAAATAAACTGAAAAGAAATCTTGACCGCCTAATCACGACGAGTGGCATCATCATGATCGGTCAACAGCTGGTGGATGAAAATTTCTATTCGGTTGACGCTTATCATTATACTCGTAGGTTACCTTTATCAAAATTGAATAAATAATTAACACTCTCTGTCCAATCTAGGGAGGGCTTGAATTATTGAAGATAGCACCGAATCCAGAGGCAGCTTACGACATCTGCTCGACCTTTGCCCCAGATTGTCCGAAGGAATTACCTGTAAAAAAATTGAACAAAAAAGCGGAGAATTATTTGGAAGTACCAAGAAATTCGGGAATATCCGTAACGCTGGTTCCAACATCGAGACCAGCCGAAAACCGTACAACAATTAAATATGAAAAACTGGAGCCAAGATTTCCTGTATTTTCCGACAACAAATCAGTGCACGAGTTGAGCCTGATAATACACCTGAATAATTCCCTTCTAACTGATAAGGAAAACGCGACGAAAATAAGTGAAGAGGATTTAAGACATTTCGGAGGAGAGATCGGTGAAGATGAAGATGAAAATGAAGAAGACAGCACAGAGGAAGGGAGCCTTGAAGAAGAGAATGAAGATGTTAACTCAGAAAATGAGACATCAGGATATGAAGGATTGTCAAACTTTACGGAAAGCGAATTAAACGCAGAAAGAGAAACAGAGAATCCTGGGACAGGGAATTTCGAGTACGCTGAAAGGAGTCAAAAAAGGACAGAAATTCCCAGCGAAAGAGATTATTACTACAATTACGGGTATTACGGTAGAGGACCAGCAGGACCTCGAGGATATCCAGGACCCCCAGGAACAGGAGGACCTTCTGGTAACAAAGGAGAGCCGGGAAGAGATGGCCTCGACGGAGTTCCTGGAGGACCTGGATCTCCTGGCCACGTGTTTATGATTCCTCTAAATCAACAAGGATCGGAAAAAGGACCTGACTCTCAAGGAGATGCCCTGAGATTGATGCTGTCGCAGCATTTATCAGCAATAAGAGGAGCTACGGGACCAATGGGCCTGACAGGAACTCCAGGACCAGAAGGACCACCAGGACCTGCAGGGCAGAAGGGCGAGCCCGGAGAAATCGGCGAATCTGGACCCAGAGGAGAAAGAGGCAATTTTTTATTTTATTTTACAAGAAACAATAATATATTTTCTTAGCCATTTAATTGTGAATATTAATAAAGAAAAATACTACCTCATCAGGGAGTCCTGGAAATCCTGGGAGGGAGGGTAGAAGAGGCAGATCTGGAAGAGATGGAGAAAGAGGACTGGCAGGACCTCCTGGAGAAAAAGGAGAGCAAGGTCTGCCAGGTCTGCCAGGATTGCCAGGTGACAAAGGTGAAAGAGGTCCACCTGGTGCCGCAGGGGAACAAGGATTGCCAGGAAATGAAGGAATGCAAGGAGAAGATGGCCCTTCCGGTCTGGCAGGAGCTCCTGGTGAATTGGTAATTGAATTATCTTTAGATGTATAATGAGTTTGGATTTTAATTTGCATAATCTACCATTCACCTGATGATAATTATACGTGCGAAGGGTCCCAGAGGGTTCATCGGACCACGTGGATTTCCTGGTCCACCTGGAAATAGTGGAGTTCCTGGGAACGAAGGTCCTCCAGGACCTAAGGGCAATGCTGGACCACATGGTCCACCTGGTCCTCCAGGTCAAACAGGACCTATGGGTCCTGTCGGTCCCCCTGGACCGCAAGGACTCCTCGGACCAACTGGTCTAGTTGTAAGTAAATATAATTAAAAATATACTAATAAATTAAATAAGTGTTTTAAATAATCATGTATTGAAAGAATACGCACCTTTAAATATTACTTTAATTGCAAAGTGACTTTCCTGCAGGGTCCTCAAGGGAAACCCGGCATCCCAGGACTTGCCGGTGGGGATGGACCACCAGGACACCCTGGAAATCCAGGAATGCCAGGATTAAAAGGAGAACAGGGCCCGCAAGGTCCACAAGGTCCTATAGGATTTCCTGGAGTGCGAGGTGTTAAGGGGGATGAAGGGAAACGCGGTCAATCTGGAGATCGGGGTGATAAAGGAGACAGAGGTCCTGAAGGTAAAAAGGGGGATCCTGGCCTTAAAGGGGAATCAGGCCACAGAGGTCCTCAAGGAGTTCCTGGTATGGAAGGCTTGGAAGGACTCAAGGGTTCCGATGGCCCTCGAGGTGAAACCGGACCAGCTGGTCCAGCTGGTGAAAAAGGGAAAATCGGGGATCCCGGATTTCCTGGATATCCTGGAGGTCCTGGAGAGAAAGGCGACAAGGGGCAGTTCGGTACCCAGGGTCCTGTCGGTGACAAAGGAGAAAGAGTAAATTTATTTCTCTATTTATAACATATAAATTAAGATCATTATTTAATTAATATCTATTTTAGGGCAACACTGGGATACCTGGTGATCGTGGTGAGACTGGACCTAGGGTAAGAATAAATAAATGTGTACAAATGTAAATAATTTCGCGATAAACTCTACCGAGTTTCCAAATGACAATATTAAATTAATATGCTTCCAACAATTTTCTAAACATTTAGGGATATCGAGGTGAGCGAGGAAAAAGAGGTATCGAAGGGTTCCCAGGTCCAAAAGGTGACTCAGGGCAGCCAGGACCCCCAGGTCCTCAGGGTGACCAGGGTTCCCCGGGAGTGGAAGGACCACGAGGGTTTACAGGACCTCCAGGTCAGTCAGGAATGGACGGAAAAAACGGGATCCCAGGATTCCCAGGAGAAAGAGGACCTGCAGGAGAATCTGGATCCTCCGGACCACCGGGAAGTCCTGGGGTGATTGGACCACCTGGTCCACCTGGAGAACCTGGCCAGCCAGGTGAACCAGGAAATCCAGGAAGTCCTGGGAGTCCAGGGGACGTCGGTGCCCCTGGAGAACAAGGAAAGGAAGGAGCACCTGGACCTTCTGGACTTCCAGGGAAAGATGGGCCACCAGGTCCTGGGGGCTTACCTGGATTCCCTGGAGAAAGAGGACTCGATGGCTCACCGGTAGGTTCTAAAAATTGCAAATGAGTGTTTGGAAATTTGCAAAACAATTGGACTTATGGAATCTTTGCAAAGGGCATACCAGGTCTGAAGGGCGAAATGGGACCCGTTGGATTACCTGGAGCAGGTGGCGACAAAGGAGCCCAGGGTGATCCTGGTAAGGATGGACCACCGGGTCCTGAAGGAAGACAAGGACCGAAAGGTCCTCTTGGGCCTGCTGGCGGGAAGGGAGACAGAGTTAGTTTTATTAAAGGATTCACTTATCATAGATGCCTTTCGTGCCACCTTAATTCTTACATTTCTACATTTAGGGGGATCCTGGAATGCCCGGTCCTTCAGGAAGAGACGGATTACCTGGTCAAAGAGGTCTACCAGGTCCTCCAGGTCCTGTCGGAGTTCCTGGCGAGGATGGTGACAAAGGAGACGTCGGAACACCTGGAGAAAAAGGATTGAAAGGCTTTAAGGGTGAAATGGTACGCGGAGCCTAAATTCAAGAAATCTAAAATTGACGTTAATGATATAAAATCCCAAAATACCAAACAGGGTCCTCCAGGATTATCCGGAATTCAAGGACCAAGAGGTGAGCCTGGGTCCGTTGGTTCCATGGGAGAAAAGGGTCCACCTGGAGAAATCGGAAGACAAGGTAGCAAAGGCGAAGATGGACCAGTTGGAGTCCCAGGACCAGCAGGTCCCATAGGACCTCAAGGACTTCCAGGACCTTCAGGAGTAAAAGGCGAAGCTGGTGATATGGGAGCAGCAGGACCTACGGGCACCATGGGAAATCCTGGACTTCCGGGACCAAGAGGTCACAAGGGGGAAGAAGGTCTTCAAGGACCCGCAGGTCCTGAGGGACTGCAAGGACCCAAGGGTGATGCAGGAACTCCAGGACCTCCAGGAACAGCTGGCGCAGAAGGGAAATCTGTAAATACCCCATTCCATGAGTTTATGGGTTTCGTATTCTGGATTTATTAATTTTAATTCAATATTCTATTCAACGTAGGGCGATATCGGTTCTCCAGGGCTGAAAGGGGAGGAAGGGAAACCTGGACCAGCAGGTCCTGTAGGACCTCGAGGTCTGGCTGGTCCAGAGGGTCCAAAAGGACACGAGGGTCCTCCTGGTCTTCCTGGTCCTCCTGGAGAACCAGGATCGGTGGGACCAAAAGGTGAACCTGGGAACGATGGTGACGAGGGAAAACCTGGTGGACCTGGTCTTCCTGGAGAAACTGGACCTCCTGGGAAGGAAGGAGTTCCAGGACCGCCAGGGAAAATGGTAAATCTGAAATATAAAAATCCGTGCATGATACAATATTAAAAATTGATAACTTGAGAAAAGTGTCAAACGATTGACCTCTCGGATGCCACTTTCATATCACTTTAATGATACTTCCTTAGGGTCCAGAAGGAACAGCAGGAACACAGGGAAGTCCAGGACCTCCCGGTGAAAAAGGAGATGCAGGTCCCGTTGGTTCTCCAGGAAATCAAGGCCACACAGGATCTCAAGGTGTTCCAGGACCTCCAGGACTCGCCGGAGTAAGAGGACTACCTGGTGCAGCAGGTGAAAGCGGTCCTTCGGGGATGCCCGGAGCTGTTGGCCATCCTGGAAAAATTGGTCCTATGGGACCTAAGGGTCATAAAGGTGACAAAGGTCGCCGAGGAATTAAAGGACACCGTGGAGAACTTGGTTTCCCTGGACTGAGTGGAGAACCTGGAGAAAAAGGAGAAAAGGGATCCAGAGGACTCACTGGGCCAGAAGGACCAAAAGGGAGTCCTGGTCCTCCTGGAATTACAGGTCCTAAAGGAAGCGATGGTCCTCCAGGATTGCCTGGAATGGAAGGGCCACCTGGACTCAAAGGATATCCTGGAAACGAGGGGGGGAAAGGGGACATCGGCCCGCAAGGACCTCCAGGACCTCCTGGCGCTCCTGCCGAACAACCTTTAATTCCCCCTGAATTACTTTTCTCCAGGGAAGAAATTGACCGAAGAAAACGGAATACGCAGGACTCGTAAGTGTTATTTCAAGGATCATGTAATTAATGCGGTAAAATGTTTTCCTTTACAATTTCCATGGTCCTCAGGGAGCAAAGGGAAAATGAAAACATTCTTGTGGAGAACCTGAAAGAATCTGAAGAAAACACTTTGGAATTAGTGGACATTTATAATTCGATTTACAACATGGGGATGGAGTTAGAAGGAATTCGTAGACCTGCAGGGACAAAAGAAAACCCAGCAAGGACTTGTAGGGACCTCTTTTACGGCCATCCTGATTTTGATGACGGTACGTGCTTATTGCATTTAGAAACTCGGTAGAGTTTTGCGCCAAATACATATAAGCACTTATGTTGAAAAATGTTGATTTCCTCAGGCTGGTACTGGATAGACCCAAATCTGGGAATGTCCGATGATACAGTATATGCTTTCTGCAACAAGTCAAGCTCCGAAACGTGCATTTACCCTGATTTGCATAACAGCCAAGTGCCGAATATCCAGTGGAAAAAAGATGGCGAGAAGAGCGACTGGTACTCTAATCTTCGTGGTGGCTTCAAGGTCCGCATTATCTTTGCTCCATAAATCTATAAACAATTAGTCTTTATATAACATTCCGCCTTGCAATTACAGGTAACTTATGAAAGTGTTGGATCGGTGCAACTCACGTTTTTACGACTTCTAAGCGAAGAAGCTTACCAGAATTTTACATACACCTGCGTAAATAGTATCGCCTGGTACAGCGCTCCTGATATGAATTATAATTCTTCCTTAAGTCTACTTGGTCACAACGAAGAGGAATTTTCGTATAACAGCAAACAGCCTGAAGTAATATTTGATGGTTGCCAATCCGGGAAAGGCGCAAGCGAGACCACTTTTACGGTGAAAACGGAAAAGCTTCAAGAACTTCCTCTGATTGATTTTCACCCGATGGATTACGGATCGCCAGATCAAGCTTTCGGTTTCTCCATCGGACCAGTTTGCTTTAAATAATATATTCCACGTGTTAAATTTATGTAAAAGACTCTAACAAATCAGCAGAGATCGAACGCGTGTAATTTACCGAGCCAGCCTCAGTTGTATATTTATCCTTGGGTTTGTGATCAGCCACACTGCCATTTTATTATTAATTATAGCACGCGTTAACTAACTGTACAAAGCGGAGATTGAATAAATTTATAATAAAAGCTTTGGAATATACATGTGAACGTGTGAGATAATTCTAGTTTAGAAAGAGTAGAAAATTAGACGATCGAATTAAAAGTATTCCACTTAATTATGGTGACGATATGAATTAAATGTTGATATGAAGAAGAAAACGGAGTTCTGGAAAAGAATAATCGTTCGTTTCAATTCACTGCAGATATTCTTATCGCTTAAATTTCTTTGTTCCCTCTCTCTTAAATCTGCCAGTAGGTTTCCATTTCCTTTTACCAGGATGACCCTTAATTCTCTGATTCCTTCCCACTTCCCAATCCAGTTGCTTCGAACTGGCCCCGTCCATGTCACTCAAAACATTTGCTCCGCCTTGCTTGAATTTCGATCGACCCTGCTGTTCGAGCATTTCTGCAAACTTTTCCGCAGAGACGAAGACATTTTCTTGCAGATCTTTTGAATTTTTCTTGCCCTTCTTCCCAGGCTTTTTGCTAGTCTTCTGATTAATGAATACATCCTTGAGTTTCAAGTCATTCAACACACTTTCATCCTCTTCGCCATCGTCACTGAATTCGATGTCACTTAAGTCTTCGTCAAGGTCTTCAAGATCGATGTCACTTCCTGCCAATTCATCGTCTAGCTCTTCTTCAGAAATATTTTCTTCATCCACTCCATCGTCCATCTCGTCAATTTCATCCTCTTCTTCACTGTCTGCAGTTGCATTACCTTCGATGAAAATGAAGATATAAGAATAAATATATTATTATGACTCATCTAGATATAATACATATAGAATATATACCTTTTTTCTTCTTTGCGGAACCAAAGTCTGCTGCCACGTCAAAGTCATCCAACTCATCGAGGTCGTTTAAATTTTTCCCTTTACCCATTTGGTCCAGCAAAGAGTTGAAGTCTTCACTATTGACACTGTCATTGTCGTCATCCTCCTCAGCCTCCTCTTTTTTAATTCCGCATTTTAACTCCTTACGCTTCTTTAAGTATCGGTACAAATATAGCTCATCTACTGGAATTCTATCGATGCTCTCATTTATATATGCTTCGCTAGCCACTGGAATAGCACGAACTCCTCTTGGTATATAAGCAGTACGCTGTGCCAGTGGATCGTTCTTCTTTGATACTTTTTTACTATCCAGCTTCTTTGGATTTTTGAAGACATATCGATCCAGAAAACGAATCAGTGTCAGGTCTTCAAGAGGATCTCCGGTATATTTTATCGAATTCCCTAAGCGGACAATATAAATTAAATAAAATCTACAGAGAGAAATTATGAGAATAAATTATTACATTTACCTTGAGCTATTGTATTTGCAAAAAGAGAAACACTCGGGTGATAATGAGCCGACATAGCTGCAAATTCGTAAAAGAAACTCCTAGCTGCGTTAGCATGCAATGGATTACGACAGAAAGGATCATAAGGTCTATTTTCTTCGTCCTTTACTTGATCCTGTAGTTCATCTTTCGTGTCATCTTCATCCATATCCACTACAGATTCCACTTGAATATTTGGAAGGATTATTGAATTTTCAGGATCATTTGTTGTAACATTTGCCTCTTCGATTTTAGGCAATTTTAGGTCTTCGCCATTTGACAGGTTATGATTGTGTTCTTGTTTCACGAAAATTCTACACCTTTGGAAAATATACTTTGCATCTTTACGAGATTGCAGCACTTTTGAGATGACGTATAATGTTGCACAAGCCATGTTTGCGGAATAATATAAAATAGCTTGGAATAGTCTCTTCAAGGAAGCACAGAGTCTCGTTATGCTTGGATCTCCTCGTAGAACTCGATACAAAAGATTAAGGAAAACAGCTCTTTTAGATACAACGCCAATTTGGGGATCGAGAAGTTTTCTGTAGAATGTGGAGTAAAATCTGTTGGATTGGGCTTCATCTTTCCCAGTTACCTGAAAAGATGAAAATTGTTATTTGTTTTGAACGTTACCTAACCTAAAGAAACATGAAATTATGAAAAAATTGTTTAACTAACTTGGTATAGTAGGCTAAGTGCGTTTAAAGAAACATTGAAAGACCCGACATGGACGACTTTGTATACAGAATCAATGTGATCTTGCATTTGATTTGTATCCGTCCTCACAAAAGGATAAGCTCGAGTGACGCCAGTCAAAATTGCTGCCATCATCCGGCTATCGGGTTCGCCTTTCTTCAAGCATGCTTTAAAAAAAGCAAAGTATACATCCACAAGATTATTAGCGGTGTCATTATCTCCCTTGCTCAACGTGAATTGTGTCAATAGGCAGATCGCATAGTACTGAGCACGCTGTGCTATATTCTTTCTGAACAAAAGTCTTTCCACCTCTTTTAACACGACTAATTTCATATTTGGGTGTTCATGTAAAACTTTAGTTAAACAGTAGACAGTTTTTGATGCAACTTTGCTGTTAGGATCACCAATCTTATTCACCAGTGTCTCTAGAAGTTTTTGTTCTTGTTCAGGATTAGACCTTAACAGATCGCTTAATACAGAAACTGCCTTCTCTCGATTTACTTCAATAGATTCAGAAGCGATCATGGAAAGAGACGCTATAAAACGTTCGTACAGTTCCCGGAGCTGGTCCTCAAAATACCAGTGAGCTAATAATTTACGTTTCGGCACATCTGGATTTAACGAATCCAGTTTATCCAAATCTTGCTCTTCAAATTTCAGGAGTTTATGATTAGGATGAAGTAAATCGCCCAGAAATAGATCCCGCAGTGATGTTATAATCATATTGCACTGGTTATGTTTTGCTACTCTTACTTGAGAAACCAGGGACGTTAATCGTTTCAAATTGTACTTAGGATTGTCCTGTACGAGTACAATGCTGGCAGCGACCTTATCCGAACTGGTTCCCTGCGTTAGCGCAGTGTTTAGCCAAGCAGTCTCTGGATCTCGAGATTTCGACTGTTTCAGCTGAAAAGACAAAGCATCTCCATCGAGGCATTTCTTTGCCTCCGCTGCTAAGTCCAAGACTTCGACTTCAGACTTTGTATGTTTGCAAGCTGCTTCTGCTTTAACGAACTCTGAATACCATTTTGTCCTATTTCCACTAGAATAGTCAATTAGGTCATCGGTAAATATCTTCTTTTTTTCCTAGAAACAATCAAATTTTGATATTTCCCAGATTTTCGTAAAACTTGTAAGGAACATTGAGGTTAATGTTGTGTAAACACCTTTTAAGAAATCGTTCAAACCGGCGGATACAATTTCGTAATAGAATGAATTACAATTTAAAACCATAAACCTTACCTTCATAGTTATTAATTCAAGTCCCAGTTTATTAGTATAAATCTCTCATTCCCAATTAACTTCTACCACAGGAACCTCCAGGCATGCAGTTAACCTCACTTTTCAATTAAATTGAATTAAGCAGACGACGGAGCACGAGTCTTCTAAAAATAGTGATATCTATAATTAACAGATGGCGCCAGAATACTATTTTTCAACCTCTACATCATAAAGCGCGGCTTACAAATCATATCTTACTATAAACGTTATTAGCCACATAAGTTAATAAACAATTAATTTCTCTTAGTACTCAAATTTTATTTCACAAACATGCCTAAACAGGTAATACAGTTTTCAATGTCATGAAGAGCGATGAAAATAAATAATCACAGTTAAGTCAAGCAATGGCAATAATAAAGGGTTCTGGATAAAACAATATTGTACATACTTTCTGTA
Source organism: Orussus abietinus (assembly GCF_000612105.2). Lineage (NCBI taxonomy): Eukaryota > Metazoa > Arthropoda > Insecta > Hymenoptera > Orussidae > Orussus > Orussus abietinus. The sequence goes on along the minus strand of NW_019394282.1, from coordinate 1,160,928 downwards.
CAAAGAAGTTCGTCACAAACTTCCATCGGTCCATCCTTTTCTATGAAAATACTTAAGCTATAATAAAATATCGTTTCACGAGGAATAACTCCGGCCTTATCCGACACACTTGTCGGTAGTTTGTTTAATACTTGTAGTTAAGTAAAACATTAATCACTGGCATAAAAAAGATAATTGACTATGCTTAAGAACTCTACCTCATGTTTACCTCTAGTTAAAGCTACAAGATGCCACTGTAAAACTCAAATATCGTACGCTTGCTATCAGTTAATATCATTAAAACATTGTCAAACACATTTTGAGAAACTTGGGTTGGAGTTCACAGTGGATTCTATGAGTTGAAATTGGTCAAGTCTTTCAATCGATCACCTGTAATGCACAAAATGTAAAAGTAGGAAACAATGAAATGTTATCGATAACCTCTTTACAAAGTCTGGAGAAAAATTCAAAGATTAATTTCTACACTTTCTAACCTCAAGAGTATCAAAATAACTTACCTAAAGTTTTCTTCTTACAACTAATCTTTTTGGTATTCGCGCTTTTGTCAGCCGCTTTTTCACACTCTGTAACCCTATCGTCGAATAACTTAATAGTGTCCTCGTCATTCGTCATCAGTCCTTCCGTTCTTAAAATATAATCTTGAATGAATTTACTGAACATAGTAGTCTCAACGAACCATTCAAGAAAATATCTCATAGTTTTAGATGAGATGGCCTTTACGAACGATTCTTTCTGTAAACAAAATCCAGATTAATACAATACCAAGCGTAGATTTTTCAGACCGTGACATTTTTTTTCTTCCATTAACGTAGTTTTTCTTACTTCAAAAACTACTTTGCCATCCTGCTGCGTAACAATATGAGAGCGACAATGTCCGCAAGTTTCCAGGAATACCCTGAGAAAAGCTTCGGAGACCAGGAAGTTTCGGACCCCATCAGTCGTTGAGGTATTATCGGATACTATTTGTAAAGCAGACTTCAATCCTTTCTGAAGTCTGGATGGCAATATCGAAGATTCATCTCCAACTGCGTGGATAATTTTGGACGCGTCAATGTCAACGACAATACCCTGAAATAATAACATCCAAAATATTACTAGCCGATTAAAAGTACTAATCATACTTCGTAAACCATTAAGATCACTTACATCCTCTACAGCGCTTACTTCAATTCCTACATTCCCTTTCAACTTCAAAAGACCGATGACAAATGGCAATGGTGCTTGCAAGATCTCCGAGAGTCCAGGAATGTCAGGAAGTACTGGAATAAAAGTATGCGGCCATACGAATGGATATAGAAGACTTTGTAATGCCTCAACACAAGACGACAGTTTACTAAAACAAGAAACAAACAATACAGAATTCCGAGGAATTAAAACCAACACAATAATAAATAAATAAATTATTTCACTAACCTTAAACTACTGCTTAACAGGACGACTTTGCGCTCCAACAAAAGGCTGCCGAACAAGACTATCAACACTTTCGTGGACACTGCATCGAACAGCTGGCTCATATCTCTTTCTTCCAATCTATGATCTCCCGATCTTAATATCACATGACCTTTCGAGTCGATGTCATACACAGTTCCCAGAGATTTCTCTGTATCAGATCTTTCAGAGTTAACGAGAACATAATTAGAGTCATGCACCGATTGTATGACCTTCTCCTCCGAAGTTATTGTCTTGGTAATAACATTGTTATTGCTGCTGTGTCTCCTCGCAGAAGAGTCGTCCTCTCGTTCCTCCGCCTTAAGTACCAAACTATACCCAGGACGTGGCATTGGACTATTGTAAAGATCCTCTATAAAGTGTTTCTTCTTCCTATCAGGAAATCCATGCCTCGACTCAAGCTCGTGCAGAACCTTATAATAAAAGCCACCAGCTCGATATCGAGTGATGAGGCAATAGGCCAGCGGCAAAATAGGACCTCCTTCTGGTTTGACACGGCAACAGTATCCATATCTTCGATTCCCTCTTTCGTCCATCAGAACCAGAGAGTAAGGTTGATTCTGCTCACAATCCGAGGGTTGCCAGCAGGAAGCATCGGGGAAACAGAAATTTTCAATCCAAGCAGGTACCTTCGCCTGTTACAAAAAAAAAAAAATAAACCATGACATATTTTTAATGACTGTCACCGTAACTTTAATAAAGTACTTACGTAAGCAGGATATTTATCCTTAATATATGGCTGTTTTGTACTGAGATTCAGCTCCACCAAAAGACAGACTTCGAACAGCTTATCCCTCCTGTCCGTTACAGGGATCTCCTGTCTCTCGAAGTACCTCAGAGACACTCTTCGGACATAATGCTTCCTCTTCTCTGTCAAGCTTCGATGAAGCTCCTCCTTCGTCGATTTGGGGATATTCTCTCGTTCCTTAAAAAGTTTGAGCTTCTCATCGAAGGTGGGGAAGTCCTCGTTGAATGACAAAGTCGAAGCAAGAGAATCAGTGTCCGAAGAGGTGTTCGAGTCAGGAGTTTCCGTGCCAGCCATCACAAGCTGTCCGAATGCTTGATCGAGCAGCTGCTCTATCTGCAGAAATTCACGTTCAGGTTGTTTACAGGTTATGATAAATATTTATAAAAATAATACATGCAAACGCTGAACATCAGGTACCAATATTTCGTTCCATTTTCCATAGACAGACAAGCGAAGTGAGCGACCAGAAGTGCACCAAATAAGTCAGAAAAACCAGACATGTGCTCAAAAGATCCAATCAAGGAAATTCAAAGAAGAGGTTATATTTGCCTGCGAATCATGCATCTGCGCAAGGCCGTTATCCGGCGCTTTTATCACAATGGAAAGAACGTTGAAAAGCCGTTCTTTGAACTCGTACAATCGTACTTCCCCGGAATAATCGAGAGACTTTGCTCATGCATTCGCACAACAAATGGCAAGCAGCATAGGAAAGTATCTGCACATTTATTCGCAGATAAGGAATATATCTTCAGACTGCGTTGCTTAATTGTTTTCTTTTTTTTTACAGAATCTGCACAACACTTTTTATACACGACAAAGGTTTTAATTACTTTCAAATGATTACTTAAGGAGGAATATTTAAGAAAGATCACAGGTAACGGAAGACACTCGTATCGTAATGTTCACAGCACCCACGTAATGTGTTTAAAAAGTCAGAGAAGTAAGTGAAAACTTTTACAATTAATCAGACAAGTTATTAGAAAGCTGAAGTTGAACGCGACGCCACGATTAACGACGCCGAATGCGAAACGAAGATCATATAAGCACCGATGGAAGAAGCGACGTCGATGAACTGTCAGGGGCTTTCCTAAAAGTCATGTGAGTCACCCATGACAATCTCCCATTACTTCCTCTTAGCGTTAATTAACCCATTCTCTTAGATAAGAGACAACAGATTCATTCATTACGGTGCTACACCACATACAGCGAATACTTAAAAAGATACATCTGCAATGACAGCAGGAAAATATAGTGATAATAAATATAATAAATAAGGCCTAGCGCTACAAAATAAATATCATACTCTACCGATAACAAGTCAGTCCCCTATTTACAATGCACTAAAAATATCTCAGAATCATCCAATGATCCTATAATAAAAGCACAAATGATAGCATCGCCCTGGATAACTATTTATTATTTACAGCACTTCAAGGTACGCATTCCAAAACCTATCGCAGCCCTATCGTAGCTATACAGCTATGACCAACATTGCTCCGCAGTAGCATCGATGATGATAAAAGTCGCAAATGATACAAAACTGAACGCAGAAGCCGACATTTGTGACATAAAGAGCCAATGATCCGCGATTGTCGAAGCAAATCGCGTAACAAGCCGCGATTACTCCTTACAGCTGGCAGAAAATAAACCCAATTTCCGCAGCAGGTAATTGAACCGATTTGCAGAGCGTGCAGCGTACAGAGCCCGAGGAGCCTACACCAGATATGCGTAAACGTATTTGGCGTTCACCTTATGTTTATTCATTTTGTCGACGAAGGGCCGCACATGGCCAGGCGATTTCAAGATCGACTTTTTCGGGCCGCAAGTCGCCTCGACGATGCCATTTTGCGTGCCGTTATCGACGATCTTCGAGAGAGTTGAAGTTATTGGCGTGCACTGTGAAAAATCGAATGGGTAGCATCAATCCCCTCCTTACTTTAAATAACAATTAAGAGGGCGTTCTCTACTGACTATAATTGAATCGTGCAATAAAGATACCACGAACGACGATATGGTTGCTGGAATAATCCCCATTCCTGGATGTGATAAATTAATGTACTTGGTGCGAGACTCTAGTGAGTTCCCAGATATATATATATAGATTGTAGAATCTAATTATGCAGATATAGTTCTTCGTTTAGACAATGTTTCAGAATTTATATTTAAAATCGAGAGGTCGTTTCGACCGGCTTTTACAGCGTCCCGTTTAATTATTAAGTGACGTCGCAAGAATAATAACGCAATTACTAAGTCGCACGATCGAAGCCAGGTCGCTTCCCACATTAATTAGTTTACTACCGTTACTAACAGTTTAGTAATTTCGCATACCGCTAGCTGTTATTATACCCTCGGTTCATAAAAGTACAATTTGTACCGTTTCCAGCTGGGTACGAAGAGCCTATTGTACAGTTACTAAAATTACCTAAACATCCATTCGCAGAACTTTACTAGAGAATCATGTAAATTAACTCAGCCCCTTTACGTTATCCTCCTTATAAATCGTGTCATGTAGGTAATAATTGTTAATAAAAAAAAGTAACACGTAAAATTATCGAGAATCTAATTCTTTGTCATCTTTCTTTTAACCGTACTTAATATTGTGTCATGCATTTAATACATACAAATGCGCTCCTCCTGCACTTGCATTCCACAATTGCAACAAGCAACAAGCAATAATTTCATGTCCGTATGTTTTTAAAGCTGCAAAATTGGAAACTTATTAATGTATAGCTCATGCCATTTTTCTGATCATCGGTGCATAATAAATCCTTTAAACAATAAAATAAAATGTCACGCTTCGAGACAACCATGCATTTCCTTCACGTTTGCACTCTTTCAGCTGTTTTTAACATTTCACGTGATCAATTAATTATAAATTGAGACCTCGTTGGTCGAGAAAATTAGGTGTAAATTATTCGAACTTGGTGCGATGATTTCTTTAATCTCTTTTTTGGAAACATCTGTTGAACTCTCACTGGGATGATTTGGATGCTAGGGAAAGGGAAAGGTGCATCCATTTTCAAAAACGTCACATGCATGTCATTTGTCTTACCATGTAATGCAACTCGTTGTCTTGCCTCTCGCTCTTGAATTTATCCTGTTTAAGAATGTCGCTCCGAAGGCTGGGAGACAGTTTACCATATCCAGTGATATCTACACCACAGTTCTTATCGAAGGCAAAAGGTTCAGCGTAGACTCTCTCCTCCAGCTCCGAAGGGTTCGATCTCCTTCGCTTCCCATCGAGGAAAGTCGACAACTCAGCAGACAATCTTCTCGATGCTGGACTCATGTTAAGCTTCTCGTAGAATTCATTCTTGGTCGACTCCATACAAAAATGGGAATTCGCCATGAGGTCCCCAGACTTGGCATAATAATTATCCGGCCTGTCAAGAGTGGCACTTTTCTGCTGCGGCAGGTAAGTTTTAAAATCTGGATTTTTTATCTGTTCATAAATACCAGCACTGGCACAGTTTAAAGATGGCAGACAATCGAATGTCGAGTTCTTCTTGCAGCCTGAGGTGGGAGACTTCGGCAGAGGCCCCAGTCTTCTTGGCTCCTCCAAGGTCCTGGAGAGTCTTTCGGAGAATGGCACTCTTCTCTTCGGTGACTCAAAATCAGAATCTGAATCCAACTGAGAATTTAATTTTGTACCTGTACGAGCCATGATGACCTTCGGTCCAAGAGCCTTCTGATGCTGAATTAAGACGTTCTCTAACTTTTCCAACATTTTCTTCGAATCTCTTCCAGGTCGAGACTTCCCAATATTCCCAGTGGTGATAACAGAGTCTTTTAATTTTTGCGTTGAGTCAGGCAAACCTGATGACGAAGCACTAGTCCCTTCTTCGGAGGAGGCAGAATCTCTACGGTCTGCTTCAGTGGATTTGGCTTCCCTAGGAAAGTGGCTGGTTCTTGGGTGAGATTCTTGACTCGATTTCACAGAAACCGTGATTTTGTCACTATAATAACTCTTACTATCTAATGCACCATGTTTAATACGTTCTGTAGTGTCCTTTGGCTCCATCGAACTCGTATTCTCGGCGCTTCGACGGGGAGTATGAAAAGAGAATCCATTTCCAGGACTCCCGGTCTCACTGCGCATCGGATGTGTCGTTACATCTTCATCCGACAGTTCATCGTCAGTGACTTTTTTTATACTATTTAAAAAACTATTAACAATCTGCTTGCTGTCGTTTGGAAGACCTGCGGTAGCACTGTTCAGTATTAGCGTAGAAGTTGAAAGATTTAAATTTCCCTTGACATCGTTCACGTTCTTCTGAGTAAACGACAAAGGTTGACTAACATTTGGAACATTTTCACTAGGCCGATGAGCAAACGTTCTTGGTGGCTTTTCAGGGGGAGGACCTTTGGGTAGCGGAGCTCTTAACGCCGCTAGTAGATTATCTGACAGAATACCTGACTCGTCTTCGATGTCAGAAAATGATGTCTTCGGTGAATCATCTTTATGATTTTTGTCCAACGAATCTTTGAACATATTCTGTTTGCGAATGGCTCCTCCATGCGATACATGTATCAAAGACGACTGATTTTTTCTCCTGGATAATTCCTCTCTAATATCCATAAAGGCTTCTTTCTTGTTTTCGGAACAACTTTGGCTGATATTCGAAACAATGGTTTTATCAAGATCGTTGAATCTTCCCTTCGATTTAAGCACTCTGGTATACTCGACACCGTTTTTTACAAACTTATTCAATTGTGTTAAATTACGAGATTCACAATTCGTGACATTCATAGTTTCGTCATCCAGTGAAAGACGTTCGCATATGGCATCTACTTCGTCCTCTGTTTTATATATAGGGGAAATGTTTTTTTGTCTGGAGATTACCGTGGTCCTTACAGAGTCTTTTATCGGAGATAACTGAGTGTTAGGCAATTGCATGTTTTTTGAATGCTCATGAAGCAATCTTCTATTTAATTTTCCATACCCTCTCTCGCTGCTGGGTATGGTTTTTAAATTTAATCTTAAGCCTACCGCCATATCGAGTGTACGAGACGGGTCATCATCATAGAGGATGTCAAATCTATCCATAGACGTATCTCTTATTTTCTTTTTGACATTGCCAATTTTTCCATACTCGGGTTTATCTTCAAATAGCTTGACGTTCTTATCGACGATCGACGTAACTTTTTCCTTTGTCGGAGAATGCAGATTTTTCGTTTTCGCCGACTTGTCGCATCTGAATGCAGGACTCCTCTTGATATTTTTCCCAGGATTCGATAGTTGTCTCGAAACATTGAGTTTAAGACTTTTCCTAATTTTAACCGGCGATGCACTGACAGATCTTCGAAGGTGCTCCTTTCTCTCGTCGCTGTCATCCGAGTCTCTAGGACTTTCCGCCAAGTTCTGCCCAGGATTAATCTCGAATTTCTGTTTTATCGCACTTACTCTACTAGCATTCTCTTTCTGCATGTAAGACATTTTACGATTCAACTGCTTTACATCTTTAGCAAGTACGTAGATGAAAGTAGTCCACAAATTATTTCACCTCTCCATTGAATAATTAAGTTCAACGCACCTTGGATTTGCCAAGAAAATTTAAAAACTTTATAAAAACACATTCGCTTATGATTACATATCACAACGACTATGACTCTATGATAAAATCCAGATTTGGAGAGAAAATTTAAAACAAGATACAGCCTCGGTCCAAAAATACAAGCGTCAAGGGTGAAGTCAACGAAACGAAATCTCTAAACATCGCATTATGATGATAATTAGGAGACTTCATGCACATCCAGCCAAAACTTCTACCGATATTACACATAAACGTATCCACTAATTATTTACCCTTCCATGTTCGATTCTCTGCATTAAAAACCCCACGTTTCCTGGATCACTCATCACTAATTCCTAAGTATATCTTTAAGTACTTTACCAAAAAGCGCAATTTCTCATCTCGTCACCTGTTGCACTGCAAAGAACCGTTGAGGTTGTGTTTCACATCGTAGTCGAGAAACCGCACGTGAACTAATTGTTCCTGTCTCAATTAACCATGATTAACTGCTTTAAGCCGACGTAACAGCTTTTTCTCAGAGTTCTTTAATAATAACCTCAAAAAATGGCCGGAATTCTTCAATAATTACCGTGAAAAACCGCAAAAGTCAATCGCAACGACGCACCGCGTCGGCAGTGTTACGGCACGAACGAAACGAGTCACATCTTAACCTCTCTTCGCTTTCAATGTCCGAATATTCGCGTGGACGTTGCTGCCAGTCTCTCGGCGCCTCTTCACATGATTTGCGAGTGCAAGCGGAAGCGGCGTGAAAGCGTTAGTAGAGTGCTTTTGTAGAGTTAACCTCGCCTCATTTCCTCGAACGTCGGCGGGGCCCTCGCGACGCGGCGCATCCTAACCTCTGCGACGCAACGTTCATGGTGTCCTGTGAGGTAAACTCGTTTCGACTCGTTCACTGGGAGCTCCGCTGCACTCCACTCAAGTTCACGGGTTTATCGATGACTCTCGATCGTGGGAGCTTGCGGTACACGTAGTACACGCATCTACATGCGTACACAAGTATGAGTTCTTATCTGGACGCACGACATATAGCAGCTTGTAGCGGCTGCAGCTCGCTGCAAACGCGCACTGGGTCACAGGTGCACGCAGGTTGGACGCGCCCCTACATCGCTGACTGCACGGATAGAGAATAAAGTGAGACAGAGAGATGAGTTGCAGCATAAGGTGAGTTTTTACGCGCGACAGCCGCCGCTCGAGACACTAGGGTAGGAGACGCGGCGGCCATCTTGGCTACGCGAATACACAACGCTGATTCATAAACCGTGGCAGCCAGCACGTATACGGCGGCTTTTATAAGGTATGATAAAACGCGTAGCGAAAGATTTAAGTCATGAAATCCCTTTGCGCAGGGTTTTTAAGAATCTAGAATTGCTTATACAGGGATTGTTCCTGGGCATGGGCTTGAAATTGCTTTTATATCGGTTTAAATTCCCAACCACTAGCGGGGCAAGATGGCCGCCGCTCGTGTCCTTTCCGGGCTTCACTTGCGGGCGATTTTCGCTGTTCATCTCTTCATAGATATTGACTCATGGTCGCGTGCAATCGCGCGCGTCGTTATCCAGTTGCACCCAACTGCACCGGATAACGAGCGAGTCTATGAGCGATATTAAATTTCGGAATATTGCGAATTCTTGACCGAGCGATACCGAATAGACCCTCGATGAGCTCACCGAGATCTCCTTTCCGCGCTCTATTGGAAAAACTGAATCACGCCGCGCGAGAATTGATAATCAGGCTCGATTAGGGCGCTGATCAACGCGATTATCCGCTTGCGCCCCTCTGAGTAATTCTAACTTGTAATTGACTTCCTGGAATTTACGGAATAGATATCGCACCTTGCATTACACCTTGTTAACATATTGCAGAGGTTGAATTTCCTCACAAGTGCAATTAACCATTTTTATACCGAACGAAAAAGTGACTTTTAACCGCTGAGAGTTACCGGTTAATTTATTTTTTTTTTTTTCGTCACTTTCGAGTAATATTTGATAGAATAATGATTTCCATGGGATCGATTTTCCTGGAGCTAAGAAATCTCTTTGGAAAAGACAGTTCAGATTATCGTAATTAATTTCGCCTAGATAGTGCACCTACTGTTATCCTGTATACATAATTGAAGTGTCAATGCTTAATTTTACGAACGATGGAAACTTTTGATTTATGACGTTAGAAAAGTGTAAGGCGATTTTCTGACGCCAATGGACAGCCTTGTTATATTTTGATACGAACGGTCGGACGATAATAAATGCTCAAATGAGACTAAATAAAGGCTTACAAAGCGAAGAGATAACGTCCCCCTTTCCAACGGAGATTAATTAAATTATTCACTCAGCGCTATCTAAAGTGGCCCTGTAATCAACGGCTCTCTAAGTAAACACATTAAATTTATTTTCAGGCTTGCGAGAATTCGCATAGTCGTAATTTATCTCAGACAATAACCTTTAAGGCGTAATTAATGCAAACACTCCAGCGTAGAATGAAAGCCAGGTGAATAAGAGAGGATTCATCATATAGATTGTATCAACGTTCCTTTTTTTTTTTGAGTTAACAAATATTAATATCCAATACAATAATCGTGCTCGCCAGATTTGGCGAGGAAGACGCTGATAAGGTACTTCAAACCCGGACCCGTTTAGGATCCTGGAACCAAATTTGGAAATTAAATTCCTAGAGTTATTCTTAAGATTATTCCTCACTTCCGGGCGCGACTTGCGACCCATTGCGTGTATATAAAATTTATTATAAAAACAGAAGAAGAAGATTTGCGCCGTAGCGTTTCATTGTTTCCAATTTCTTCGTCCTCGTGATTTTAGCCAGGGGAACCTTTTGGATTTCCCTGGATTTAAAAACGCTACGCTCTTAACCGCTTATAATATGTATTTGGCGCGAAACTCTACTTCATCGATGCGTATTTCGGCTTACCGAATTGCGGCCTATTACGTGTACATAATTAATTATTAAGAAAATTTGCGTCGCAGTGGACCTTTCGTTTTGTAATTGCTTAATGGATTTCGGCTTGGGGTTCTCCCACTAAGGAAGCCGATTTTTTTAAGCCCTATTTCAACTTGTGTCAATGTTACGTATCAGGTCCTTATAAGTCGCGATTACGCGTTATGTACATCACCTTAAGAATATGATTAAATTCAATGCCACTAGGCGAGTGCAGATCGGTATTTTACTGCCGGTAGTTAAAGTACCGTGTCGCATGATAACAATAATTCCTGATTATCGAGCCGAGGATAATGAGACTCGATGAGATTATCCCCGCGGTCTCGTGTTCGTCAGGAAAATCGGTAGAGTTTCGCGCCAAGTATATACTTGCATACGTTGTATACGTATGTATGTATAGAATGAGCCCCTCATTTTCTTCTGGTTTTGTCATGGGGATTCCATGGCCCCGAGAAAATCAGGGGATTTGGCCTCTACTGTACAGCCCGTAACTACTTTGAGCAACATCCGTGTGTTATTACTTCTTTTAATGCCGACGTCGTTTCTCGTTACGGAAAGGACGCGGCATTAAGGCAGCCTTTAACCTTAATTACAATCTAGATTATACGCGAGCTTAATTTATTGACAGTTCGACGGTCACTGGATTATTTTTTATTACAAGGGAGACGGTCCGAGGACGATGGGTGCACACGTTTCTGAGAGCGGCGACAGATGGAGCCAGGAGAAGCGATATTTAAGTCGAGGTTAACGTCGTTACGGCTAGATGGCACTCGTGGCAGCTTGGTTGTCTCTTTTTGTCACATTGACACAGCCATTGTATTTTAAAAGGCATCGCACGTGGACACTTGACCCTGACTTCGACATTTAGATATCCGATAAAACTATTATTCTTCCATAAGTACACGGATAAATCTGTAAAAGTTATTTTTACGAAAACCTATTTTTTTACTCAACGCAATGAACACCATTGGTGTTAATAGACCTAGCCAAATACATTTATCTTCCTTCAATTAATTACACAAAATCAGGGATTTTTGCAGAATATTGTTTGCAAAATGTCTCAATACATTTTATATTGTGCATGGTGGGTAATTATGTTCAAGCAAGTAATTATCTCGAAAGAAATTAGCTGCAAATAATTTCCTTGCGAATTTCGGTACTCGTGGAAAAAATACAGGGCGAGTCACCCTGTACATATTAATTAATATTATATTGCACAGGAAGATATTGTTTGTAATTATCTTGGCTATTCTCTAGATTTTGATAGCTTCGAAAGACTAGTAAAAATCGCTGGATATTAATATCGAATTTAAGGTCAGCTCCACGTCGCGTGAAATATTCTGAAGTTGCAGTATGCAAATCGATCGCAAGCACGTTCCTTAAATTGCAACTGTATCGTGCTTGAGGTCGATCTCCTTGTTAATGTCTTCTTATATTGTCTTACGATCCTAACTCTCGTTTCGCAGACGAACTCCGAAAAAAAAAATGCATTTTCGACAAGGCCGCATCTCGAGATGTGCTTATCGGTGTGTTTGTGTACACAATTGCAAAAAAGCGTAACGGTAACTGAGGCCGAGTTCACCTAATTGTTAAGTTAATAAATTCCGGGATAATGTTTACTCCGAACTCCTGGGCCATGTTATTTAATCGTTCCAGGACAATTGTAACGACCTACTCGCAATAATGATTTACAAGATTAACCGATAACGAGAATAATTATCCACGTAAAAAATCTCGACACGCGAGCATTTTTGCCGACTCCACTTTTAGTACCTGCAGTGTCCGAAAAATCGATTGTCGGTCAATTGCAGTTTATCGCAATTGACGACATCACTAGGAACGGTCTAGAAGTCGGACAAGAAGAGGAACAATAAGTTCCTCGCACGCGTACACTGTTAAAAATGTATCGATATTTTTAAATGAATGCCAGACAAATGTGTGTACTTACACTGAGAATCCACAAAGGTTAATATATGCACTTTAGCGCCCTTTTCTCAAGATACATACAATTGTGTACGTGTACAACGGCGGACATGAATGCCTCCCCTGCAGATACGACATCGCCTGTGCAGGATGGGAGGGCATTGATGTCTCCCAGTGTACAATGTGGACATGAATGCCTCCCCTCCAGGTACGACATCGCCTGTGCAGGATGGGAGGGCATTGATGTCTCCCAGTGTACGTTACCGAAAAGTATACAAACAAGACTTGATCAAGAATTAACCTGGAAATATTTCGATATTCGGAGTACACTTTGAAATTCGATAACTTGTATACAGAGATCCGAAAATTTCTGTAAAAAGTTTCCGAAGATTTGTCTTGACAGTCATTTACTGTACGGTGTACTTCGAGGAGATACTTTTAACAGTGTTGAGCGTAGTAAAGGTATTCAGAGGCGAGCGAGTTTGTATTTGGCGCGGAACTCAGCCGCGTTTCTTGATAAGAGAAGAGCTGCCTTGAGTGCCTAATACTTGTAATATCACAACTCCTCCATTCCCTTTTCATCCGAGACGTTGTTATTAAGCAAAACGTAAGATTCCCTGACGACGAGTAGCCTGTGGGGACCGTTCGCGATGAAGGACGAGCCCCTTCGGATAGTCCTTTTCCCGAGCTCGATGGCTTCGTGGGCGAACGTCACCTTCTGGTAGGCCTTGATAAGAACGGCGATCACGGTTATCAGACCGACTAGAATCAAGCCGTAGGCGATGCAGGGCACTGCGGCATCCGCGAATGTGGTCGCCATGTAAATCCATCGCCTCATCGCAGGAGTGAGCTCGTCGATTCCTTCCTCGAGCCACATCACGGGAAAAGTGATGTCGGGGAAATTGGCCACGGCCCCGATGTATGGTTGTCGCTCCACCTTGAGATTCAGCTGGACCCGAACCTTTCCCTCCACCGGGACTCCAAGTCTCTGAAATGAAAATAGAGCGTTTTTTCTTGTTTTTTTTTCTTTTTAGTAATGGTGGAATTATACCACCCTTGGCTCAAGATCTACATAGAAAAAATATTACCAGAGTTTGCGAAACAGCCTTGAAATCTGCAGATATGAGATTGAGAGATATCGATGCAATTGCAGTTACAGTAAAACCAGGAATTCCAACATCTTTGCTGATAGGATTAAATTTTGGCAAGTATTTGTCAGAAGTTGGATGCAAACCATTAATCCCGATTCACCACATGGAAGCTCATGCTTTAACAGCAAGGATAGTAGAAAAAGTATGTTAAGTCATATGCATAATTAACATATTTTTCACAAAATGCTCAAACAAATACATATGTATTTAGTACTTTCATTTCAGATAGAATTTCCATATCTTACCCTTTTGATATCAGGTGGTCATTGCTTACTTGCAATTGTTGAAAATGTAGACAAATTTTACTTACTTGGAACCACTATGGACATAGCACCAGGTGACATTTTGGACAAGGTTTGTTAATGTTTTCCCCTTCTGTATCAGGTATTAACATGTTTCAATGTCACTCGTTTTCCTTTTGTAGGCAGGGCGTAGGATGAAACTGAACAATATTCCAGACTTTCAAAATATGTGTGGTGGCGCTGCCATTGAGCTTGCTGCTAATCAAGCAACTGATATGGAACAATTTCAATTTCCATTGACTTTGATGCACCAGAAAGATTGCAATTTTAGTTATACTGGATTGCTTAATACAATTTATTTGTATATTAATGAACAAGAAAAGGAGCATAACATACAGGGTGATATGATCATTCCAGATGTTTACAATCTGTGTGCAGGGATTCAATTTACTATTGCTCGTCATTTATGCCATAGGACCCAAAGAGCAATGGAGTTTTTTAATAGTTCACATATGGTACCTGAAGGAAATCGAACACTAGTAGGAATTTTATTTTTCAAATAAATAAGCATAAATACAAAATTAATAGCTAAAGTATCTTATATTCTTACAGGTAGTTTCTGGTGGGGTGGCATCCAATAATTTCTTTGCAAAATCACTGAGTTTTTTATGTTCTGAAATGGGGTACAAGTTTTTCAGGCCACCTCATAAACTGTGTACAGACAACGGAATTATGGTTGCATGGAATGGAATGGAAAGATGGAAGATAAATTCTGGAGTACTAACTACTCCTGATGAAATTGACAAACTTAAGGTTGAACATAAATCACCGCTAGGAACAGATTGGAGAGAATATGTAATAGATAAGAATATAAAATGTACATGGGTGAAAGTAAAACGAGCACACGCCAATTGATATAAGTTTGGATTTTTAACAAAATAATTGCTTTTCTATTTTCCTTCTTTAGATAAAAGGTGAATTATAACGTCCTATATAAAAATTCAGTCTTTATTACACAATATTACCAAATGTTTGTTATTTTTTTATTTACACAAGTGCAGGTACATGGAGTCTCATTTCCCGTTGTAATGTCTCTTTTAATTTATTTTTTAAAACTTCTTGCTCTGAAACTTCTTTTTCTTGTTCAAATACATCAAGTGCCTGCCTTATATGAGTTTTGATATTAGTTATTTCTTCTGGGTTTTTCTGAGCAATCGCTACTGGTAATATATGACTGAATCTGATGATTTTCTCTGGTCTTATCTCTTCATGACACTGAGATACAAAGTCAGGAAATTGGCGAAGAGTTGATTTGATATCTTTATATATACTGTCGGCATCCTTTGTATCCATTTTGTTAATTACAAGTAATGCAGATCTTCTTAATAAATCAGGCTTATATAGTTCCAATTCCTTGTTCAATAATACAATGGTCTCTAAACAATTTCTGTAATTGTGACGTGGAGATAACTGAAATCCTTGAATGTCGGCAACTAACAACAAGAGCTTTGTTCTCTCTACATGTTTCAGAAATTTATGTCCCATACCGACATTCATATGTGCTCCTTCAATAAGCCCGGGTAAATCTGCTACAGTTATTTGCCTTAGGTCCTGGTATGTAATAGTACCTATATGTGGTCTCACCGTGGTAACTAGAAATATCAACAATGACATGTATTATAAAAACAATTTCAGTGTACTATTACAGATGTTACAGAAAAGCGCTCAGAAGTGTAATTCACTAACATTAATACATGTGCATATACGTACAGGGATATTCTGCCACTTTAGGTTTCGCATAAGAAATTGCACGTAGTAGGGTACTTTTTCCAGCATTTGGGAAACCAACTAAAGCTACATCGGCAATTAATTTCAAATCTAAAATTATCGTATGAGCTTGACCTCTTTGCCCACTGAATCCTGTTTCAGGACATCCTCCTAGACCTCCTTTAGCCACAATTAGCTGATCACCTGGTTTGTTTACTTCGCCTATAATTAAAATATATATTTATTTTTAAAACATCTAATAAAATAAAAACCACTTTTAAAAACTCCAAATTTGAATAACTATACCTAATAAAATGCCATTTTCGTCATATACAGTGACACCTGATGGCACATCGATGACTGCATGTTGTCCGGATTTGCCTAAGATTCCTTTGGCAGAACTGTCGCTTCCACTTCCAGCAGATATTCTATGCTTCTTACATTTTCCTGAAACTTCAGGCAAAGAATACTTTTCTTTTCCAACAACATACACATCTCCGCCTGATCCACCTTTTCCACCGTAACGAGGAAGCCCCATGCCACCTGTACCTCCTTTTACATGAAGTCGCAGTGAATCCATAAATCCACGGCGCAAAAATTTCCTCAGAGGCTGTATGAAACATTGTAAGTTAGGTAACTTTTGTTGCTGAAAAACTTATTTTCGACTTTTAATACTTATATTCTCTGTACTAAAACGTAATAAACAATGAATACATACCTTTGGTGCATAACCTAAAATTTGCGTGAGGAACACCATGGTGTTCCGTAGTCTACCGTAATATGTCAACCACTTTAATTAATATCTCTTACAATATAACTCAAAATGTTTATCATGTAATTCATTTTAATTTATGAAATATGTTTACAAGGATGCCGATACACTCAATAATATTATACGATCAGTGCCATTGACTGCCGGTAAAGCAGCGGAAAAGAAACTGTCATTTCTTGACAGGATGCAAGAGGTTAGGTGCTGCCCTCTTTGAGGACCATACACACTAATAGATTTCGTATTTTATATATTTCGAATATTTTATATCGATTCCTTATGTTCTTTTTTATCCAAAGATGTACAAAAATGTTATCTGTATTGTTCAGTGGTAATGCATTAACTCCTCTAGTGTTTTCAAAAGCAACAAAAAATTGTCCATACAAATTTACTTAAATTGGTTTTAATATTACGTTTTTGTAAATCATCAAGGGACGGTAAATATTTGAAACGTCTTTAAAACGGACAGAAATGTTTTAAAAATGAATTACTGAGTACAAACTAATTGTACAACAGAGCGAACAAGGTGTTACCAAAATCCGATCTTCCAGGAACCATTTCTCAACCAGTGCCGATCTATTTTATTTCGGTCGCCAGATCAGAAAAAAGGAGATGTGACACTGAAATAGATTTGAAAAGACGTCAGCTTGCTTCCACTAGTATTCGATGACGCTAACAGAAGTAATCGTTAAAAATCATGACATAGGTAAAACGTCGAATAGAACTAATATTGGCTCGTGTAAGATATTGGCGGTCAAAGTACAAGTACACAAAAACATAAATAAATATAATCCACGTTTACCAACTAAATCTTAACTTAAGGGGACACTGTTCCCTTGATAGCAAAATATCGTGCTTACTTCAACCTTAAACGTATTAAGAACAAATAATTTCAATATTTTGACATTTTTACACTTTATTCTTTGATACATAGCAAACCATTTGTAGGATATTTTATTAAGGTATTAATGACTATATACTTCATCATTTACAAATCATAGTTTTCGGGAAATCTTGCTTAAAGTTTCAGATACCGATTTTCGTGTACTATTTAAATATTGGAATTGGACTAGCTCCATACCAGCTCCATACGTTTGATCCTGCTAAAGAGTATAGACGTCAATAAATGATCGTTTAATATTGTTTAACATTATACGAAATTAAAGAAAATAATGCTCGGCGTCCACTGTTTCTCAAGTGTGCTGAAACCCACGGAACACGTGTAGCTACTAGACATGCAAAAATACCAATATCGATTTTAATCTTAGAAGTATTG
The DNA here is from genome assembly GCF_000612105.2 of Orussus abietinus. NCBI lineage: Eukaryota > Metazoa > Arthropoda > Insecta > Hymenoptera > Orussidae > Orussus > Orussus abietinus. Next base: position 1,143,123 of record NW_019394282.1, on the reverse strand, counting down.
TAACCTTTTAACAAAAAATTAATTTTCTAGGTCAATCCACAACCTCTGAATCATCTACCACCCTGCAATACGGAAAAGGAACTAAGAGACGAAGGATGTTGTTGAAAGATCCACGAAACGTCTTCTAGTAAACGCGGAAATGACATGTTATAAGCAGACATGTCATTTATGTTCTCACGAGAAATATATTTTTAATTTTATTTCTTTCAGAGACATTCGGGACACCGCGAGGAGGGAGGTTCAACGCCTAATGAAGAGTTCGCGGAGGGAAACGAAGATGTCCCTCCGGAAAACATGTTTGCGTCAATCGGTAACGACCAAGCGCCGTTATTAATTTTGCCTCGTGGATGGGTGCGCAAACGCAGAACTTGGACATTACCAAGCTACGGAGGCTCGTCTAGCGACGTGCGCGTTAAATTTAAATCTAGCGAGTCGACGTCTACATCTTCGCCGACGACGACGTCGCGTCGAGACGCGTCCTCTAGCTCAGTCTCAAGGGCATACCCCGGCGGTGCGGTGCTCCAGATTTTATTTTATTCACTTTTTAAAGTACATATCAGTTTTTAAAGAAATTTCGTAGAGTTCATTTCGCCTAAGGTATAGTAAGGCACATATTCTGTAGGGTCAGGGGGTCCTTTCAAGAGAAGGAAGAGGTCGGCCCTTCCCTTGAGAAGGAGCACCTTCTGTAGGGGAAGGACCTCGAGGTAATTAAGAATATTAGTTTTTCAATTGACGTATTTTTCTTAAATTAAATATTTTATGTTACACGAATGTAGTTACATGGGCTGGTGTATGATAAATAGTTGATCTAATATGTCCGCAGCAAATGTTTCCAGCCAAGGTTTCGCGAAATTCTGGAATAGATAAAACCATTTTTTCAGACGTCTTGAGTCATTAGTAAATGTAATATTTTATCATCTTGTAGGTAGAGTTAAAAAATGTAACATAATGTGAGTTTCTTATAATACGCAGTTGCAGACAATTTATATGTGTAAAGATACATGCCAGTTGATCGTAATGGATCTCGAAAACTAAAATTACAGGGACATTTGGCTTAACGATGAAATGCGAATGTTGTGCGTGAATTAACATTCAATAGTTTATCAGCCTCCGAAAAATGTGTTAGCAAACTGGATAAATGCTGCGCATTTACGCGAAATTGATCGCAATACATAATGTAGTGTATTTTTGTCACGCGGCGAAATTCCGCACTGCGAAATGTTTGCGCATACGAAAAGAAGGCCCGTAGCCAAAATGAAGCTTTCGGATATTTAATTCAAATCTGACAGAGCGTAACGAAGGACTGGCATTATGCTTTTTCCATATTCTGACAATTTATATTTTATTTTAACCATTTCTCAGAAACTAGAAAATTAGTCATTGCTATCATTTAGCCTTGTCAATTTTCTTTAACAATGGCTGACGGTTATAGTGTGATCTTTCTCATCTCTATTGGAGGCAATAAAGCGCGAGTCGCTTTGTACTGCAACTCGCAAATGTTCAAATACACTTATTACTGAATCCAGTAAACCCAACATTTCTGTGGTTATAGCTCATCGATACTCGAATACCTTGCTTTCCTAGCAATTAATCTTCAGATCCATAATCACCATATCGCAATCCTAAAAGAAACATAAGACAAGATAATAAACGTCCCAGCCCGTCTTTCTTCGTCATATTTTCATGCACATTACGAAAGCGACTGCGTTTTAACTTTGCAAGACAGAGTTGATCAATTATTTGTTTATAAAAGGGAGGTACCCCTGAATTGAAAGAAGGCATACCGTGGGTTTAGCGAAACGTGACTGCGTCTCCTTTGAGCAAAACGTCATTGATGCACAATTGTGAGGGCATTAAGGATACTTACTTCGAGCTGAGTCAATAGAAAGTTGCGCAACAGTGATCAAAGCTCGTTAGGAGGCTCGTACGCAGAAGACATCCTGGGATGCATTTGTCATTTCTATGCAATTGTTTATCAAATCTCGAGAGCAAAGAGCAAATGATGGAACCCCCTTTCCATTACTTCTTTGCTTCAGTTGCGGTGCGAACGTCGGGATAAAGGGTCATCGGCTATTCTTCAACCGGTGTCCCCCCGCACGTTGTGGAGCCATCATGGAATTTATAAAGGTTTGAATACATATTTTTTTTTTTAATTAAGGAAATCACCACCCCCTCCCTCTCACGTTCTTTTCATCGCCGATAGCCGGTGAACTTCGAGCTACAATGAACAAAGTCAGAAACGCTATGTCACCAGGTTACTAGCCTTGAGCGCATGCCAAATATTCGAGGGGAAAGTGCGCGATTACTCGCATGCTAATTTAGAATAATTTATAACACCCACGCCACGTGATGCTGTCATTACTGATTGCAAGTATTGTCACGTGTTGCAAGTCACTTGTTTAATATTTTGAAAGTAACTGAACTTGATGTAGAATTAGAAGATGAAGAATTCCTTCTTCCATCGAAATATCTTCTTAACTTTGATATTAATCTTGATTAAATATCTTACGATATCCTCTTGATGGAAACCTTCATTTCACGAATATGAATTATTGTACTAGCTGAAATATTATTTTTGGTAGAATATCTTCTTGATAAATGTCAGTCTACTCCCGCGTACGAAGTTATTGAAACTTGTTGACGAAACTTACGCTTAATTTTTCTTTCCAAAGATGGATCGGGACGATGACGATTTCGGCGAGGGATTTATTGCAGAATCTCACCCTCTGAGACCAACACATCTAGCTCCACCTGGAAGAGACACGTCGAGAGCAGCCAGTATCAGTAGCAGCGTCAGCGATCTCGACGTTCCCATTTATACCAGAGAAACGACTATACCTTTATCTGCAAAAAGGGTGAGTTTGATTTCTTATTGCAGTATCGATTAAATCCGGCCGTAAATAATCGCCATACGAGGAGTGGAAAGAAAGAAAATGTCGGCGGTACGTGTGTAATTCCATACGTATTCTGTAGTTCGAACGGATAGGTGCCATTGCAGATACCACCTCCGTTATCAGAGCTATTACCGGCATTGGACACCAGTAAATTATTTACCACGTAGGCTCGGCACTATTAACGATAATTGTCGGCGAGTGCCCTTATCTACGTATCTCTTAATTGTCCTCTGTGAAAATAAGTAATTTTTACTCTAAAAGAAAGAAGATAAGAGATGAGAAATACTTAAACCTACGAATGAAAAATATTAGTACTTTTTATCTGCGTGTATACTTGGAAGTTCAAGTAAATACGTTCTTACAGGAAGGATAACTATAGGCAATAGAGTATTCCTTGTGGGGAAATTCTCTCAGGTGATGAAAGTATTTCTAGAGAAGGTTTCACCTCAAGGTGGAGATAGCGTGCGTATTCTCACGTAGCAACCAAGAAAAAGTGCGAAGAAAATTTCTAACGAATGCTGTGAAAATATACTAATTGTCGATATGACATTATGGAAATTATGCGGCAGTTTTTTAATTCATGGCTGAAGGCGAAGTTACTCTTGTCCTTTTTCGATATGACGCAATACGTGGCGTATGGTACAAACGCGGTGCTGTCTTTCGATTGGTCGATGACGTATGCGTCTGGAGGCCCGCCATCTGTCGGACGATGACGTCACTCAGGTTGCATCGAACGGAGTCGTCGCCCGCCGCCCACACATCCCCACTCGAAACAGTCCCGGAATGAAGGAGCGCGGTAAACCGAGGCCACGTGATCGAAATTTTATTTATCTCCCGCTAAAAGAAAAAAAAAAGAAAAAACGGAAACAACGTACTTTCTCCGCGAAATATATTTCCCGACATCCACCAAAGCGGCATCTTACAAGCGAGAGTTAACGATATGTTACAAATAACCCAGATTATTCATTTACTTCCAATAACACAAATAACAATGATGCAGCCTCTCGAGCAACCGAAATTTCCAAATCACTCTGATACTCCCTCTGTTCAACATCCTTGGTACCTGACTAACTTTATTACATTTCTTATGAATCCTTTAAGGGGGTCAGTTAACTGTGAAATGCGTTTTAATTAAAATTCTTTTTCCTAACTGACATTCATCAAACCGCATTTCACGTCCTACTAATTCCCTTAAATGTATCCTAATGTTGGATGAAATTTATCAAAAAATTACAGCTAATACGAAGAAAAATGGGAACGTGTTTCGGTGCGCATGCGCGATGCTCCGACGGGCGAGTAAAATTCCTCCTGCGAGACTTCTTCTTCACATTTTTGTGTTATTATCGAATGGGGTGGAATTAGATGACGAAATCCTGGAAAGGATATCAACGTCTTCGGGTTTGAAATGAATTTCGAGATAGATGGGGGTGAGCCGGGTGCGCAGGCGCGGCGGCGCCTGGACTCGCATGGCGCGCCTGTTCCGGCACGACACAGGGGTAGGTAGAAGCTCTCCGGGATCGAACGCCGGCCCTCAAAATAGCCGAGCCCACGGTACACGTACGCCACGAAGGTAAGCGCCCGTCGTACTTAACGTGTCCCTTATCATCCATAACTGAAAGGTCCACATAATATCCCTCGGACGTGATTTTTAGTCGTCTAATAACGAAAGTGTCGCACGAGTCCTCGGAACGAGGCCGTCGAAGCCAAGACATTATAAGAGAAAACGTGAAAATGAGTAACCAAGAGGCGATGTTTTACTCACGAATCGAGGGAGGTGGTTGACACGATTTTACTTCACTTTTCCTTCTACACCGCTGACAGGCTTCTCCGGCAGATATTGACTCAAGTTTATCTCACCGAGATTCCATGGTGAGAATATCCTTTTGATAGCGAGAATATCCTTGTGAACGTTCTGAAACGCGGTCTTATCCCTCGAGGAGGGAATTACGATGTGAATTTAGTACTTAATAATCGCTAGGCCCTTCCTTGATTGAAATAAAACCAGAGATTACCATTGTTTTTATAGAATTAAGTTTAGATTCAGGAATATAGCGTGGTTACGTTTATTACGTCCGTTTCGTTCCGTGGGGAATTAATGGGGTTATAAAATTCATTCATTCACCGGGAAGAAGGGAACATACGTCGTGAAGTACGTCATTCTTTTACGCAATGGGTAGGGGCCAACAAGTGTTTTAGTATGACCCCTTACAGTGACCTATTTAAAGGAAAATGAAAATGTCGGTTAATGTTATATGTAGCGCGACCAGTGTTTACAAAAATTCGACAGCATTCCACGGGGTTATTAAATCTCTATGATTTAAGACTTTTAAATAAAGTAGCGAAATATTCGTTGTATATCATTTGAATGATTTCCATTCAGGTTTCGGTAGTGAGTAATGGCGTTCGCGTTTACCACCGTGTGGTTGAACTTCCCTCGTCGTAGCTCGAGCACCTTGAAGATTTGCCAAAAGTCAATTTCTGTCGGAGAAGCCTTGAACATGTCCCCACCTCGAATTGACTCTAAAGGTTCGTCGCATCATCAAAGAGAAAGAGACGGCATCATCATCCATATCCCATATTATCATCTCTTCTTCTCCGAGTGATTTATGACGAGTTTTTTTGCCAATCTATTCGCTACTCTACTAATTAAATCTTAGATAAATTAGGAAAGAATGTAGATGTCTTTCGTTGACCTTCGAGTGTCCTCTATTGCGTACTCATTCTCACGCGTACGCGCACTGGTGGCACGCACATCGATACACGAAAATTAACGGCGAGTTTGCGCAATTTTTTGGACCACCCGTAAAAACTGCTTGAAGCCTTGATAACGCGAAAATAGGACAATGACGCCACTAGGAGCACTTATCTTTCGTAAGAAGTCTCCAGGAAATAGAGAAGCGACTTCGGACGTGTTAATGATCGACTATCACCGCACCCACTTTATTTATACGAATTATTAAATACATTACCAAGTGGTCTTTCATCGAAGACGTTTTCAGGTTAACACTTTACTTTCCGATTGTTTATTATACTTACGGTGCTCATAATTTTTGGCTTACTATATTGAACCTCTGCCAACTTCGTCGTGTTTCATAATATTTTCTTATTTATTTTTCTTTTTCTTTTTTGTCCACCCAAGAAAAAACCTCTCGCAGTTTCATCAATCTCTACTGATGATAAATTTTTAAACGTTTGTTAGATATTAAAGGTGACGTGAAAGTGACGTTGAACAGGCCTTGTTTATGAATCTTTTTAAAATTTGTTTTTAGACATTTTTACAAATTTTTATAAACAATGAAGTTTCATGGGTGTTAGGTGATTCCTTTAGCCTGGTTATTATTACATTGTAAAGTTTGAAACGATTCGGTATAGTTCGGTAAAATGGTTCTTGAACAATTTCCTCCTCGGATCCCACTTTCACATCCCCTTAAAAACGTTATTATTTATTATAATGATTTTTCTTTATCTTCGGTTAATTCGGTAACAGGATGTAATTCTCGGGAGTTTCAAAATGTAAAGTCAGTGAACCCAAAAGAAGTTACGAAAAAGTAAAATAAACTAGTAAAAGTGGCTTGGAGAGCTGAATAATGCGTGATCGTTCATTAGACACTCCTGATTAACAGACCGTATCGGCTCTATTGTATCTTTTGTTCCTTTTTTACCAATGACAACGCGAGAATATAATAGAATACGAAATGTGCAGACGTAAGTGACCGAATGAACTATGCTAATAGGTAGTAGAAGGCGTTGAAAAACTTTCCTTGCAATTTCCGTTCGGTTCAATTATAGCAAGTCGTTGCTTCGGTCACGCGTACCGATGAATGCATGTCAGGAAATCGCGTACCAATGAATGCATGCCAGGAAATCGCGTACCGAGATGCACGTGTACTCTTTAATTTATGGGTGCAGCTGAAAGAGGGGAGAAAGTCGTGGGTGCATCTTGTTCTTAAGATCCACAGAGTTCCAATTTGTTGGAGAATGTTGCTATCGCTTTATTGAATTATGGGTAATTTAAGGAAAATATGAACGACAAGGAATAATAATCCGCGGAATAGAAGGGGAAGATTGCCTAAAGTGGACTATTGCGATAAAACGTAATACAGGGGACCTAACATAACCTAACCGAGAATAGAAGTATTATTACATATTTTCATTTGTTACATTGACGCGCATTCATGTATCTGTAAAAATGAAATAATCGCTGTAATAATGAAATAGTTTTGTCAAAAATCCAACCGGAACATGTAACGTTTCTTCTATTTATCACAGTGAATTTGACGAGAATCAATTATCTGAAATATGAATAAACATATTTTTAAATAAATCCTCCAATTTATGCAACCTTGCCCTAGAAGGAATAATCATTTTGCGTCGGATTTATTTCAATGTGGAAACCGGTATTTTTTATTGAGTGTTCCATTCAGGACTTTCCGATGACTGAGGGAGTTTCTTGCGAGTAGGTGTAATGCATTGATGACGTCTAATGATGCGATAATGAAACTCGTGTGTACTCGGGGTCTCGTGGACACTGACATTTCCCAGACAATACATATTCTCGTGACCGCAATTTACTAACATGTGATAACGAATCAACACAGACTATAGATTACTCCTCGTAATCTCCTCCAGTGTCGCGTCTTGACATTGTTGTGCCTTGTTTGTCTGTTGCTTTCATTAATTAAGACATTTATAGCCCCAACAAATTGCATATATTTCGTTACCTCTCTATTCAAATTAGTAGAAAGTTCTTTCTCCGTAACGAAATGCGAAAGCGATTTATTTTTTCATTTGACGGCTCCGTTAGTTACGGATCTTGTTAATTACTTATGAGAATAGAAATGTAAGGAGCTTTTTAACATTGAATTGTAGTGCATCCTTTTCTATTCAGAATAATTTGAGGTTTTAGGAGAACCAAATTCATTCAAATTCTTCGCTTTCTTTTTCCAAGCTTACTAAACATGGACTCTGAAAAGGTAAGGACGTTTTATGTAATTAAACATGTAATTCATGTTGTAATTTTTTTTTGTTAACATCCGTCCTTGGAATGAAGTTAATAAAGTGGATAAGCTTCGCTAACAATAACTAACAATTGCACGATTTTGCAGTCGAAAGAAGAAGTGCAGGAGGGGGCTGCTCCTCCAGTTGCCGAAACACCTGTTGTGAAGGTAATACTTTTAGTCAATTAAAATGATAGTATGGATTACGTGAAAATATGAAATTACCGTATTATCAGATATGATGAAACTTTGCGAATTGTGCGAAAGAACGGAGTACACGTAGAACGGTACGTGACAACCTTCAAGTGACGTATTTAATCACTTCTTAGTAACGTGACGGACATCTTGATTCATGATGTCATTATCTTACCATCTGTCCATATCAATTTGTCATGGATCACTTTTTATCCGTATGACTGTCCGCACTGAAGATTAACTTTAAATAAGAAGCTATATTTGTTACTTCTATTTATAACCCCGACCTATTCAAATGCACCTGCACCGCCAATTAACTCCAACATAACGTTAATTAATTTTCTCTTCCCCTGTTTTGCCACGCAGAAATCGACGGATAATAACTGGGTGAGTTCTTGCACATCCTCCATTATTTTAATTATTAGTTAATTTGAGATCGACCTTAATTCCTTAAAAAAATTACCCATGACCTAGCATAGGGTTACCGCAAAGTAAAATATTTCGATACGAGTCAAAGGCGATGTTAACTATGTGTCACAAGTATTTCAAGAAAATCTTCAGCATTATTATATGATTTCTTTCCGTAAGCCAAGAAAAACTGCCGGACAGTGTTTCCTATTTATGGAACCGATATTACATAAATTAATAATTATCTCCGATCCAGTTCTTGCATTTCCCACGGCCTGCATTATAAATTAAGCCCTAGAGGGGCAATGTAGACCCAGAATCATATAATCGTTATAGACCCTTCTACCGCATTTAACTCGGCATACCGTAGACCTACTAATTCAAGTATCTACAATTTATAATAAATGTTCATAACTTGGAGCGTCCACTTTGTACAGGACAAGTCGTTCACTCGTCTGAGGAAAATTCCATTCACGTTTTAACGAGGGAATTTCAGATAAATGCCGGAAAATTACTAATCGTGTTCGTGTTTACCGCGAGCATACATATAAATCCGTGTAAAGGCAGATTAGTGTACATTAACACGTTCTACTCATTGTTGAATGAATACCGCTGTACCCAGCGGGTCTGTTGACACTGTCAATCCCAAAGTCGACCTTGGAAAATGTGACATTGGAGAAAAAAAAAAAGAGCCAGCCGACTCGAACGAGAACGGAAAACTGGTTCGAGGATTTTCTGCGGTGCAGTTAAGCGATTCCATTTTCCAAGGTCCTCGGAAATCGAACCTGCAATGACATTACTTATTCGTCAGCATTATACGCGGCATCGCCCATGGGCAGACATATTCTAAGGAAAAGTGAAATCGAATTTTCGTATATCTCTATCCGCGAGTTTCGTCAAGCCGAGCCAGAAGGAACGTCAATTGCTTATGTCTAAGAAGGTAGAAGAGTTTCGATCAGGACATTTATGAAAGAGAAAGAAAAAAACGATGTAACGGAATTAATGTAGATTAAACATTTCCACATTATGAACTCGCGAACTCCATTAATCTTGACACGAAGAAACGGGGATTCCGATTATACCGAAATGGCAAATTTGAGAGGTATATTCTGTTTGTAATACAGCTCACTGAGGGATTTTTCGATATTCAACCCCAAACGGGGTGAAAAGGCGTAAAAAAGGGAAACTATAAATTTCGAATCCTGCTTGCACATATCGTGAGCAAAGCCGCTGCAAGGGTGCTAGTATATCCACATGTTCGAAATGCGCGAATATCTTCCGTCCGAACATGATAAAGATTTGGTTAGACCATTTATATCGAAATCAAAGTTTCAAGATCTGAACTTTTCTAGGAAGGGAGAATAAAAGCATCGCGGAATAACTTCCGAATCGCTACCATGTAATACAAGTTTTCGCGTTATTCTGGGAGGCCAACGGAATTTATCCGCTTTTCCAAAAAAAAGAGAAACAAAAGGGATCACGTGGTTTGGTGACATTTCAACATCGGTTAAAGGTTCGAGGAGAGCTACAACGAAAGCAGCGGTCACATTTTTGCAGTCTGGACGAGAAGCGACTGCAAGGAACGATTTCTCAAACGGTATACTTAGAAGAAAAAATCAGAGATATAAGATTGCAAAGTGAAACGTCACTTGGTCTGTCAATTGAATCTGGGTTGAGCATGACTTTCGAACGAGGATATACCATCGGAGTTCTTTTATTTTTTTTTTATTAGAGAATATTTTCTCCTGTCATTCAATACCACGTCCTTCCTTAACGACGCCATTTTTATTTTCCCGTGAACGAGAGTAAATTTGAATTTAATTCTTTTTATATCACCTCAGTTTAGGGGAAAGTTATTTTAAAGCATGCATTTGTCAAGTGCATGGGTGGGTTTGAAATAATTAAACCAATTCGGATTGCTCGAGAACCGGGTCAACGTCTCCCTCGCGACTCTAGGGTGACCTTGAGGATGAATCTCTCGACGGGACAAAGGTTCGGACCGTCGTGTAGATCCCTCGAGAAATTACACTATATAGCAGTACTGTACAGACAGAGTTGTACAGAGAGCCGAAATAAAGTGAATCCTGGAGTTAAGTAACGAGAACACGGTGTGCATTAATATTTGGCACAGCTTCAAGCACCGTTTAAACTGACTGAACGTTTCGGATTAAAATTCAAGTATGTTGTATTCAAAGGCAAAAGAAAATCCCGTATTTCAGAGCGCTTCAATAATTTTAATCGCTTTCCATTTTTTGTAAAAATAAAACGAGCAGTAAGTACCCTACGAAGAACACCCTCATTGTTCAAAAACTTATATATTATTCTTGTCAGACATGATAGAACCTTTCATGAACATTAGAAATTAATTTTTACAAAACGAGCTGCAATTATTATTACCTTCGTTTGCTCTGCAACAGTGCTTGCTGCTTTGACTCAAATTTAATGTGATATTTTCATACATTTTATGGAAACCTAATAGTATTGCAGTAGCTGCAGTACTTATTTTTACCATTATAGAAAGAGAATAAGTGGAGGCAGCATTTTTATAAATTCTTTTATTAAACGATATAGCAAATAAAACGCACTATGAAGAACCCCGTTTTCGTAAGATCCGGTTTAACGCGTTTTAGGATAAATTTTCATACTCGTGCGTGTCCTTGTTGTATTAAGTTATGCACGATACGTCGAGCTGTATCTAGGTGTAACATTAACACCGTAACCTGACAATGACGAAATGTCGATTCCGGCCTTGGTCGGAAATCTCCAAACTTTCCTGCGACATAATCTCTCCCCTCTCCTAGATTATTCATAACGAGTCGTACATCCTTATAGATTTATTTATAACCACGTTTGAGCCCGCCGACGTAAATATTATTTATTATCCCGACGCGCGAGAATAGATCGATGGTATTTGTTGTCCAATTAGGGATCAGTGAAACTCGTGCAGACCTCTTTACCGTCTTTATCTACGTCTAGGGGCGTAGAGAGATAACTCATACCGAGATTGGAACGAAAATGAAGAAAGTCGTTATGAAATACTGGGTGTTGATGCCCCTTCTTTCGATTACAAACCGCGGGTGGTTTGCGCAAACATCTTCGGCCCTCCCTAAGATGAACGTTATTAATTTTTTCCTCCTTCAAGGCGAGCCGAGAAAGGTCGATATCTCGGCATTATCTCGCACTTTGGAAAAAGAAGAAGGAAGAAGCGCGATTTGCAAAAGGCCTCGCCGATTTAAACGCGTGCTCGTTTATAAAATGTTCCTTTCCGTAGTGGGATCCTGACCTCCGTCGAAAAACTCGTAACTGGGTATTTTTCACCTCCTGGTGAAACGAAACATTGGCATTTACATGTTCTACACCGAACTCATTTTAATTGCGAGGAATGTTTGCTAAACAATTTGTAAAAATTCTACCTTTTGTCTTGAACACAATACCTTACTAGACGGGCGTGGTCACTAAGGCGACAGTATAGTGCATGGGATTAATGTCGGGGGAAGGATGAATTTATGAACCAGCAGTCTTTATTAAGATAAAATGAAAGAATGGGCAAAGTAAGCTGGGAGGGAAAAAAAATCAGCGCTAGAGGAGAACCCTCGAGCTTCGATTTTTTTTTTTCTACACAACTTTACTGACGAAACCTTAAATTTCGGATCCCTTGTAAGGACAAGATTTCCAAATCGGTAGGTTCGTAGAGAGTCTCAGGAGAGTTCGATCCAAAAGCTGGGGACATTTCTGAAATCTACAATTTCAACTTAACCCCTTGCGCTTCGATTTAATTATGATACATTCTAGCTGAATGAGTTTAGCTAGTCATTGTAGCGCAAGGGGTTAAGCAGGAAGTTTATTTTTTTTTCTTTTAAATCGTTTCCTGATATCTTTCAAATCCCGAGATGTACATTTCGTTCCATATATGTAACAAACAAATGGGCTGCTGCACTATAGTAAAGTGTGACAATACATCCGCAAATTCCCAACTTTACGGCCCATGCCTCCAGCCTTTCTCCATTCGGGTTCCCTCTCTCGAGTTTGGCTTCTGTGATGGTCTCATCGGTGCCTGTTCCTCGATAATGAGACACTCCGAGTCCGACCGTCGATCCGTCCGCTCGTCCAGACCCGGCCGAGAGGAAATCACCAAATTGCTCGTCCTAGTGACATTCTGCCTGTCATAATCGCGCGTTCGCGCTCCTCTCGGTGCTGTCGGCAATACTCCGCACTCCTTGTCCATCCTCTGCCCTCGTCGGGTGGACGAGCCCGAATTGTTCTCCATACACCGAGTCTATAGTGTCCCGGAACATCGCACTGTAGCGCGATTCCTTTGCCGGTTCCCCGCCAATAAACGCGATCGCACCAACGCAGCGATTCGCAGTACGCCGCAGACTTTCCCTTGGCGCGGTCTAGTGGAAACTGCTGTCAATATCAGCTGATCGCACGGGAGCGCGGGCGGGTCCGTGCGGTGCAACACGCAGGCTTTCTTGCTTTTTTTTTTCTTTCCTTTTTTTTCTTCTTTCCAACTACTGTTTTATAAAGCCTTCCGGAGAATCGGACCTGGAAATACTGTTTCCGACAGGCTGGGATCAGTTGCCGGCTGACAGGAGGCAATCCTCACAGCTCTTTACATCCGTGGAGAGACGCAAAATGGGCGTGTTTTGGACGAAGGTAACGTTATTTGCCATCTGTTGAAAATTATTCTTGTCACGGATTACCGTGAATTTATTTCATTTCGAAATGTGAGTGAAGGTGAATGCGGTTTTGCTGTTCTTTTTTTTTTTCTTCTCCATTTAATGCGGCGAACGGAGCTATTTTGAATTTTTGGAAACTCGAGCAAGTCAATTTTAAAGTGCAGCATGTGTGTAATGGAAATTTCTGAGGTTAGAGGGGCTAAAGTTGGGTTCATAGAGAGGTCGAAGGAAAATGTCGACCTGTTGCATCGCTGAGGAAGGTCGGCGAGATTGATCATATTAGGAAATTGCACGAAAGCGCGAAACATTTATGGCAATGAAATGTGTGCAGTGAATGTAAAATTTATGGAGGAATTTTCAAGATTAACTTCAAGCACACAATTGTTTTCTCGTAATTAAGATATGCTGTACTTTCGTGTATCTGAGAATAACATAACGTATCGAAGGATTGTGCACGTAAAAGATATGGAGGAAATAAGAGGAGATAATTACGATAGCCACATATAAGACCAATATTATTTAATTACATTATATCTGACATCAAAAGCACTGACTTTTTATGTGTACAGAATGTCCAAATTCGTGTCAATTTTGCAATGCGTTGCGAAAATCGTTATCACGCCTGATATTAGGGGAACCTCCCACTGGAATAGTGATAAAATAACGATGGAGAGAATTCGCTTTGACGAAATTACTCAGCTTGTTAGCTGATTGTAACACGACAAACATATTTATCGAACACGTATAGAATTACGCGTATAAATTTATGCCACCTCTATCAATCCCAGCAATGTTTCCTCAGTTCTGTTGCGATGACAAGCATTAAATATACTAGATATACTTGTTATGACTACTTACGTGAAACAGTAACAATAATGTAATAGCGCGACGTAAAATAATTTTTCCTTTCTTAAGAGATTAAAAAATCGCCCCAATAAACCCGGTTTTAACACATTCGCGACCGGCAAATTTTTTCCTTTTCAAATACTGAGTACCGGCGAAAATAATGAAATTCTAAAACTGATTGCCGCAAACTTGTATCATGTTTCGTCATGGACTTGATTCACGTCAGCGGCAATCAGGAATAGAATTTAAAATGACGTGAATTCACGTCAGCGGCAACCAGGAATAGAATTTAAAATGACGTGAATTCACGTCAGCGGCAATCAGGAATAGAATTTAAAATGACGTGAATTCACGTCAGCGGTCGGGAATGTGTTAAGTATTAATTCTTCATTTTAAAACGTCGACACCGTAAAACAGTCTCCAGTGCCATGGACATTTCGTTTTCATAATGTCGTGCATTTGGAACAAATTGTCTCTCGGGTTGAACCAATTAGAATGGTTAAGAAGCTTTTGTAGAAACACATTTCATTGCGCAATCGAACATTGAGGGGTTCAAATGAGTGCTACGAGGCTATTCAAATAAAAGTGGCTCTTAGATCAATTTTTTCCTGAAACTTTCGTCAGGGATGTCGAATCGGCTTACAGGAAGCTAAAACAGTAAACCAACGGGATAAAATTAATTTCTTTTAACGTGGCTTAACGCACCAATTACGCTTGAAATATTGCCGTTTTCACGGTATTTTTCCTCATGCTTTCGCATTTTTCTAACCTTTTTTATGAACATTTACAAACATGTAAAAATTTCACTAATCATAAACGGTTACAGTATTTAGTTAATAAGTGTAATCTAGAGAGGGAAATGTACATGTACATTTTTTATTTGATAAATAACGAGAGCATGAAAGGCTCACTAAACGATTATCAGCTCAGGAAGTGTACAATTTTTCAATTACACTAGTTATACCGGTTGCATGGGATAGTAGTCATCATATAATCGCATGATAAGTCATGCCAGCGCGAGAACGTCTGCCAACGAAACGAATAATTTGTCTCAAGTGTTACCGAAGAATGTTTCTCCCCTGAGACCGACTGTCATTTATCATGCATAATAGTTCCTGGAACATTTCTTTCACGTTGTATTTCAGAAATAGATCGGTCGAATGATTCACTTAATTTCACGTTATTGATTAAAAGCATTTAAATGTGACTTCTTGTTCGCGATCGATTTCATAATAAAAAAATGTACGCAGAATATGTCGGTACTAAAACGCAAAGATGAATGTGAATAGTAATTAACTGAAAAAAAAAAATAATCGGGGTGAGATATATCAGTAATAATGAGCAGCGACTTTAATGTCAGCTTCGCCAAGTCGCCAACTTGGATAACAAATTGAAATTAAATGTCAGTAACGAAAACGTTTATACAAATTGTGTTAATATTAAGACAAGAAGGTGAACGTAAATAATAATTAACTTAAAAAAGGTGATTTTCCAAATCGGGTCTTTCCCGTAACATGGGAAATATACGTATTAGGGTGTCGTAAGAACTTGATAACATATTCAGCACTTTTCAATCATACATTTCATTCGTAATAATTATATATAGTGCGAAAGGGGATATAACGTGTTGCAAATAACTGACATTTACAGAAGGGATCATTTAAAAATGATTCCAGTTTTACGGGCAGTAATTTGTAGGAATGAAGGACTATTGCTGGCCGGACAACTTGCATGTAGACAATTTTATCGATTAGGTCCCACTTTTTCCGATATCAGAACTAGAACCTTATCTCGTGAGGCGATATATAGAGTAAGAGAAAATTTCACTGCGCTTTTTCCACGGAATGTGCCTTTCTCGTCACGCCCACGCATTGACCTGGATCGCTTTGTAAGACCTGAAAGACGCAATAATACGTCGCTAAAAATTGACCTTTCCGAGGGAAACAAATATCGTCTGATAACAGCAAATGAAGGCACAAAACTAAGCTATGTTGCCAAGCCCGTAAAATGTAATAACCCTGCTCGCCGAAAAATTGAACACCTAGAAACTAAAATAATGTAAGTCAGAAACTAACATATATGAATTAGGGTAATGTAAGGAGATAGCGATTCAATTTTGACTTGTATCATTCTTGTAATCACCGAAATATGGTCGTAGTATCCTTTCATTATGCTAATGATAATTACGTGGTTATCAAATATGCGCAACTTTGATGATTTTTTCTGGCAGGCAACACAGAAAGTAAAAAGTATACGCTTTTACGATTTTGTAAAATTTAGGATAAGGAATTTAGGTTGAGTAACGGTGATGGTCGAGAGAGAGTCATGTTTGGGTAAAAAATTTAGAGGAATGTGAAAATTTCTACAATTTCTGTACAGAAGCGTAGGGTCAGTTTCGCGGCGTTCAAAATTAGCGCCGTTGGCATGTGACGCTGCCATGACAGCCGAGGCCGTGTGGCGCGAGGTTCGAAATTTCCTAGCGGTCGATCGAAGGAACCTTAATTCTTGCCTGAACCTCTTTCATCGAGTGATCGTAATTTTTCATTGACCACCAATGAACAAATAAATGACAGTACTCTCGAAAACTGGCAATCCGAAGTATAAAGCTCGATTTAAATAATCCTGAAACGAGACGTTCATATCAAACTCCTTTATACGATATAATTAATTTCAACTACAAAAGTAATTAATTAAAAGCAATTAAACATTTCCCACTATAAGGTGCATTATGTTTACATATATATAAGTACGTGGTCCCTGTGTTGGAAATGAAACTTTTTTAATTTTCATTTCACTTTAAACTTCCACAATTACCCGAGAAAACTAATTGCCTCAATAATATCACACAAAGCTGAGTCTAAATAGTAATTAACTGCAAAAAAGAAAATTAAATCAACTAATCGTTTCACTTTTCATTACGCTCCCATCACGACATAGGAAATTTCATTTCAATAAACGGTAATATAAATAATGCAACATTCTTTTGCCATTACTACTGTACATTTCCTCATCATAGTCACTGGCAGTACATTTCATTCTTAATCGAACCTTGGAATTGGCAACGATTTTCACATACCCGTACGATCCTAAGCGAGTGGATTTGCATTCGCGAGACATGACTTCATTAAATTTACATTCACGAAAAATCTGACGAAATATCTTTCTCTTTCTCAGTGACCGTCGCAAATATTTTGAGACTTCTAAATGTACCTCGAATTAAAAGGAGCTTAAATTTAGCATGGGCTCGAAATAATATAATCGCCAAATCCGTACCGCACGAGCTAGTATCGCACTATTCCGGGAACAGCTGCGCGCCTGCCGGAGGCTCGTCCCATCCGCCAGCCAATCAGAGCGAGCCACGGCGGGCACGTCCGCTCGGCGACCAATCAAGAGCCGGCAACGTCGCGAATGTCCTCTCGCTTGCCTTCGCGAGTCGGCATGCGACGTGCGGCGCGTCACGCTGGAAAAGGAAAGGGTGATCGCGCGTAACCGCGGATCGGAAGCAATACATTTAATGTACATTCCGCGACGTTAATCCACGCTAATCCACGTTAATTCCCGTCAATACCAAAACTGTAAACGTTAATCCGGAATTGCGACGATCCATGTATACTATGTTGGCCAGAGAATCCTGCATTCACAGAAATGTATCCTCTACTTCAATTTTAAAGATCATTTACGGCAGCTACGCCACGAAAGATCTAAAATATTTAGATCGTTAACCTGTGTTAGATCAATTGAGGCCTACTACTTGGATAATTGGATCTAGCCGAGACTGGATTTGATTTCCAGTGGCTCCCCATCGCGGCTAATCGAATTAAACGTTTAATTACGTATTTCTGTACTATTTCTGTAAAGCAAAGGGAAACGGTCTTAAGTCCAGCTTCTGCCGATATGCAGTTATTGTCTTTTTGTTCCCTGATTTTGATTTTCTTACGTGGTGCTTGCGGTTCGGTTGAGTAAACCAAATTTGAAATTCACTTGACCGAACTCTTGTTTGCTTTGACCGACTAAAGCGTTTTGGTTAAATCGTTTTGTCGGTTTTAGAAAATATCTTGGACAACGGACCGCAGTACTTAAATATACTATATCAAATGAACCAACGAAACTTGTACTAATTTAACAAAATATCTTTCTGCTTATATGTATGCATTAGTCAATTGGCGCGAAACTCTGCCGAGTTTCCTGATATACTCCATCTCCAGTAGCTTGTTTCTTTTTAGTTATTTTTTTGTTTAGAGATAATTGTTTGGTCATCGGGCTTATATGTAATAAATAATTATCGACATCGTTGCGAAGTTTGCGAGCGTGGCAGTACACGCGTAACGCGTATCAGCCGCATCAAGTGCGGATCAACAACTACCGGTGGTCAGCTTAAAGAAAGGCTTCCGTCTGGGCCATAGGCGTGAGGTTATCGTACAATTTCAGACAGAGTCCGCAACACCGTCGGCGATAGCGCGCACACCCACGTGACGTTTTCGTAACCTCGAGATTGTGAAAGCTTCGAGGAGGACACCGACGAAGCGACATTTGTTTCGTCCTCGAATTTGATTCCACAACCGAGAAAGACCTCATGAATAATATGCCTCCTCTTTCAACAGTTCAATATCGGTAGGGTCATTGAATGGTCCAGGATACCTTAATGAGAAGTCTGAATGACGTCACTAGACGTTCCGCCCTCGAGTCACTTTCTGTAGTTACTTGACCTTGTTCCAAGAGATCCATCGTCTCCTCATTTTCTGAGTTGATTCAGCAAAGAATTTCAGGAAACACCCCGAACAACCCTAAATAAGGACCTTTCATGAAAGTCGAGATGCTATTTTTAAAAAGAAAATGTAAAAATCAGCGAATTGATCCGCAATTACGTAATCATTACCGGTACATTCCAAAAGCGAGTTGGGAGCACATTTCGATCAATTTAAAAAACTCGTTTTACTGGTTAATCTACCATTTTCTCCTTATCCACCTCACTGCGTCTTCGATACGCATAAATTATCTCGGCTTTTGCATAACAGCGAAGCTAAATTTCTGTTTTTTTTTTTTCTCGCCAAGAACGTCGCGCTATTAGCACAGGAGACCCGCTAATTATACGGAGGAGGGTAAAGTCCATTAAAACGACGAAGAGCGCCGATAGTATTATACTAATAGATCCGTCCGTCATATTCCCAGCATCCGGCGTCCCATTAACGACGTCTAGACCAATGAAAACCGACCTTTAAGACTTTCTCGGAATAATGGATTACGAGAGGCGTTGGTTACGATGCTAAACGCGGGATTCATGGTCCGGAATTCCGCTACGATGGGCACGCGGAGTTTGTAGAAATATGCGCGGACGTTTCATCATCCACGTAGCAGTAAATGAAAGGTGACCTTGGAAAATTGTAAAGGTCCTTTCGGGCACGCTGCTGGATGCAATGAATGGGCTATGCCGAGTCGAATGCGAGGGGCTCGCCCGAGGGCTCGACCAATCGGAGCGCGTGTTCCGACCGTGCCCCTTTCCGTATTCTCCGACCGTGCGCTCTGTCCGGGGCCGGGTCACGTGGCTCACGTCTCCTTTCTAGAAAGAACCGAAGGTCAAATGAATTACTGACGACGGAGATTTGCATTAAGTCTAAATATAGCGAATTCCACGGGTATCCATTAAATAGTACACCGTTAAAAGTATTTGTAAGTCGTAGTTTGATGCGTACCCACACGCAGAAAAAGAATTAACAATCGTAACAAGATATTTGACTTGCTGCGACAAACGTGAACACTTGACAACTAGCCGACATTTTTTGTTGTACTGACAACAAGAAAGTGGTCGGTTACTTTACCGAGGCAACGCAAATTTTATTCATCATTGCAACGTTTTGTTGTAGGGACTACAAATTGTATGTCGCTGATTAGTTTGAATAGAGAGAATGACATTTTGTTGGCTGTTGCAACAGATTCATTCGCCAACGTCGTAAGGATTTTTTCTAAAGAAAAAAATCGCAAGAAAAACACCCAAAAGCTCGACCAATTGGAACCTGCGCTCTGTCCAGGACCAGGTCACATGTCACGCCTCTTTTTTCTACTAGAAAAAACCGAAGGTCAAAAAAGTGACGACAGAGATTTGCACTAAGCGCATCGAAAGATAGCATAATATACGAGTCTTCATAGAACTGTAGTATTCACGAGAGGGCAATTAAAATAATACTTGGAAAATTAAATGAACCTTGATATAAGGGCATTGTGAATGTTACGAAAGTCTCGATTGTAGAGCAATGGAGGGTTCGACCAATCACAGCGAACATTCTGAATGTGCCCCGTTCCGCATTTGTTACGTGAGAACGGATTATGTGGCACACCCTTCAGATTGGAACGGATCGATATTTACAGGTGTTCGTATCGATTAAAGAGGTCGGTAGATACTTGTGGTCAGAATATGTATAATAATAGGCAGTATCTCTTTAAACATGTATAACGAGCATTAATGAAATAGTACTATTGATGGATATAATTAAAGTAATGGTCGAAGAGAAAAATAAGCTCTGATAAGCGGTGAATGCGAGAGCGTTTATCGCAAGCTTGTAGTGGGCTCGTTTGGGTCTCGACCTATCGGAAAACATGTCCCATCCGTTAGTACGTCTCCCCTTAATGCGTTCGTTCGATATGCACTCGTAGATCGGGTTATGTGGTGTATCATTCTTTTCTGACCCGAGCGGGGCGAAGTTCGAAGAAGTTGGTATCTATCAGTTTGGACCTCGGTAGACTTTGTAACAAATGTTGGGAAATGTGTTTAAAAAGAAAGTCATTGAGGCAACATTTAGGAAATGCAGACGGAAAACATCTGACTGACTGAAAAAGTAAAAAACGAAAAAGGTCCATAGAGTTTCATGCCAAGTACATTTAAAGGCATGTGCGAACGGCACCGAATACTTAACGCCACATTTCGGCACTTCAATTCGATAAATACTTATTTCTCAAATAAGAGAACTTATCATGGGCCCATGTTTGGCATAATGAGAGTACGTTCCGTTTTGTAGAGCCTGTCATTTTTTTCAGATTTTTAGGGCCATCCGTTGTACGCTACGGCAATCTGAAAATATTTAATTCATCAAATATTCAATCATATTCGAAATTGTTTACCGACCGTGGCTCTTTTCCATCGCGCCGGGAAGACGCCTATTGGGGGCTCGCCTGGAGGCTCGACCAATCAGAGCGCGCGGCGTGGTCACGTGACCCTACCGCGCGTAACGGTTATGCCATTTAAGTAGATTGGGAATTTCGTAACCGGTCACGTGGCCCTTTGAGGCCGTTACTGAATAACAAAATTCAAAAGAACTTCGAGAATGTTTATCCGCCTAATTACCCTTACGGTTTCGCAATGTGAAAATATCCAAAGTTCAATAGAACTCGGAAAGTAGTGTTTCAAGTCCGCCCCACGTTTCACGGAATGCGGCCGCGTATCTAAATGACGACATTGTAAATCCCAGTGGATAATATCCGCCATGATTGGCTACTCAGGGTGTAGACCACACGGAAAAGTGTGGGTGCAATGGCTTTTAAAGAACGTTCCGTTATCGAACGAAAATCGAGAGGCTATTAGCAAGTACATCGGCGACCGCAGTCTGGGTACATGCCTTTTGTACAGGTCTTACTCGATTGGTAGAACGAATGATAGCATTGGCAAGGCGTGCTTCTTTATCGTCGATACCGGCGCCCGACATTAGTCCAAGACCTGCCGTACGGTTATCAATTTACTTTCGCGATTTCGAAATTTACATTCCATTGAGTATGTACATTTGGATACGTGACGCGGTAAGATGGAAAAGTACACATTGTGCGATATTACGCGAACGGTATGATGCACGCAACTTTGTATCACGAAAGAGAAGTCACGTAAGATGACGCAAGACTTAAGGCGATATGAAAGCGGCATCCGAAGTAAATAGTTCATACAACTTTTCTACGGACTGGATGTACCGAATCATTTCAAAATTTACCACGTGAATATGGACACGACAAGGAAGGCCCTGGCGCCCACAAAATTACATAAAAAAAATTGTAAATATGCCTGTAAAGAAATGTTTAAAAAATTTTAATTTCACGTGTGTCAGGACCTTTTTTATAGTCTTAATATTCACAGTTCGGAGAAAAGTTGTACAAACGAGACCTCTTTGATGCCTCTTCCATATCACCTTGATGAGTTTATAATTCCATTTAAACGACGGAGGCGCATTTGGCCGTGCAAATCAATTATGAATATTAACGCTTATTCATTTTGTATTTTTGACCCATATCTGTCGTTTTTTCAGGGTTACATCTGTGGTGAAAATTAAATTACTACGTCGGATTAACATGAGATGTGACCGGGAAAAATATTGTTTGGCGGCGTTATCGGGGAAAATATCATTGCAAATCTGCATGTCGGGCGAACCTTGAAACGGTTTATTTTATTCCGAACAGTATATTGTAATTTTCGAATCGCTTGGTTAAATGTGCATTCGTTATGCAAATAGCCTTTCGTTCCTGTCTTACCTTGCAAGTTCATTGGCTATTTATTCCCGGTACGATTGGAATTCTTCGCTGAACGTTGCCGTGATATTTTTGCTCGTTTGCTTTCCTTTTTTCTTTTTTAGACAGTTCATAGTGACGTGAGGGGTACGTGACGAGTCTCACGTATCTCAAAGGGACTCCAAAGAACTCTCATAGGCCTACATGACTCTTGACTTCCTGCCGTCTAATAAAATTCATAGACTATAGATGAATCCATAAATAAACTTTAAATGTGAACAGCCAGATATCTCACGCCATTGTCACGCTAAACGTTATTCCAAAAATAAATTTGTATACCTATTTAACATAAAACATTTAACCTATTATCGTAATCACGCGCACTGTGGTATAATGACGAGATAACAGTCACCTCCTTATCTCGAACTCGTACTAAGATAAGTTATACACGTCTATCAATGTACCTTTTTTCTTATCTAAAATATTAAAATGTGGATGCCAAGTGATTTCACTTTAATGAAAATATTCATAGAACGTACCTTCTCTGCGGATATGATGAGGCCACTATAAGAACGAAAAGCATTCATGTCCACCACTGTACCAAAATGTTTTAGTATGTGTAAACAATCAACATTATTAATCGAAGAATTTCGTCACGTCAACCGTCTGGTTGTTCATATAGTAACCACATTTTACCGTTGAAACAACAAAAATTACATTTATTCATTTTTCTGCGGGTTCATGAATATCCCCTTGCTACGCCTTTGCACCATATGCGAAAATATACACGTGTGATGCACACCTAAACACACGTGCGTACGCCTCTGCATGCACACACACAGATACAGGCGCGGCGTTGGTGTGTCGTATAAGAGCTTCCGCGGTATAGCGACCCGCCAGTCTTAGACACGTGCTCGAGCTTGCTGGAGGTGAAAGCTCCCGCCGGCCGGCGTAACGTGATCGCGCGAGCTTTTTCATTTGTACTGAGATCCGTTACTCCCGAAATTCACTCGTTCCGCGAAATATAACTCGTATCGCGCTCGCCATGCCGTACATTAAGAGGAAGGTAAGAAAACAAAAAGAAATTCGGAAGCAAGTTCTTGCCAAATATTTGCTGTTACTCTTTCGCGTGTTCACGGGATTACGATTTTTGATCGCGCTTTAAAACGATAAAAATCACACTTAAGTGGTTTTTTTTAGGGTTTGTTAAAGTATTGGTGTTTTATTTTTCTGGAAACTCGTAAATTCGTTAGTGATTGCGTGGAATAGTTAGAAATAGAGATAGAGACGCCAGTGGTGATTGATACTGTTTGTGACTATGAAAAATAACTTAGAGGCAAAAAATGTCACGTATTTGTCTCCGAGATTCTTGACTCGAAGTACTCGAAATTGACTATTGTTGGTAAATGTAAAGTTTACCGGGAATTTAGCGTCGATTTAATGGCAGAAGTATTTAAACTTCTGAAAGAATGACGCGAGCGAATTTGTTTCTTCAAGATTCATATTTGGTAGTATTCGAGTTTGAATCTTACTGTGCTTTGTACGAACCTTACACATGTAGTATACTGAAAAGAAAGATCAGAGACGTTTTGACAAAATGCTTTAACATTGAGATGGCGTGAATATTCGTGAAACTGTACAGTGTACAATAGTATAGTAGTAAACAGAGCGCTCCAAAACGGAAATTCCTTGGAAGTGATAAATATGACTTGGGTTTAATTCATAAGTGGAAATTGATTAATTAGTAATTTATTTAGCTATTCAAAGCATGAACTTTGTTATATTATCAAATAGAATATAAAAATTTGGAGCAACTTTGCAGGAGAAATTACATAGAGATATATGAATAAATTTCAAGAAATGATCATGTATTGAAAAATAAAAAGAATGTTCACCTAATAACTATTAATCGTCTAGACAATTTTGTAGGCGGATATGAGTAATTTAATTTTGTTTCTTTTAATGCCTCGGCAAGAAACAGTTTTTGAAGTGATGCTTCAAGAATCATGCCATTACAGTTGTTATAAATTCACATTTGCATATTTAATCCACTTAAGTGGTGACATAACTGACCCTAAAAGATTAATGAATTCTGCGAGACGATAACTTGAACTAAATCTGATTACACCCTTGAGAACTTTTAACATTGTAGAAATTATGTCTGCTAATTTAGTGCAGCAGTCTCATTAATAATATTCTTAATTCTTACATTTTAAATATTTAAATGAAACTATTTAGTTTGGGTAAAAACTGAATATGAATTAACAATTATTAAGTTTGTTGCTAAATATATGTTCTGACAAAGAGTTACCTTCTAATTCAATGTACACTTTTGTATTAAAAAAGTTGCGTTCCCTCTCGATATTAATATCATCGGATCTATATATAGCCAAGTCAATTAGCATCAACTGATCCAATTGTTCCTCTTAAGTCTGTTTTCATCGAACACATCTCATGTTTCTATATGCAATGACACCAATTGAATAATGGGTATAATTTTAAAGCACATGCAAATAGATCTGTAAGTTATGTTACCGCGACCTATCTCACCTATGTTTGACATTGCATGCTTCCCCGAATACATTTTCACATAAATGGGAATTTTTATTTCAGGGGCTGAATGGCCGGTTGATTTTCGCCATAGCAGCTGCAGCTCTTGGATCTTCGTTTCAACATGGGTACAACACCGGAGTGGTCAATGCTCCGCAGGAGGTGAGATATTTTTCTAACATTTCCAAACCTTTTCCTTCTTTTAATTTCATCTCAATAATCAAATTTATTTTTGCGTTGCAGCTCATCGAAGATTGGATTAGCGAGGTTAAGATGAACCGAACAGGAGTTCCAACGAGTCAATCAGAAGTGACGATGATCTGGTCCATTGCAGTTTCGATATTCTGCGTCGGTGGAATGATTGGTGGCTCTTTGGTTGGTTACGTTGCGGATCGATTTGGCAGAAAAGGAGGTCTACTGCTGAACAACATCCTCGTGGTGCTTACTGTGCTCTTCGAGGGGTCTGCGAAGGCAGCGAGGAGCTACGAATTGATTATTGTAGGCAGATTTCTAATTGGTATCAATTCGGGTCTGAACGCGGGGCTGGCACCCATGTATCTGGCCGAAGTATCACCGATCCACCTCAGAGGAGCAGTTGGAACGGTTTACCAGCTGGTTATCACCATTTCCATATTGGTTGCGCAAATCCTCGGGCTGGAACAGATCCTCGGGACCAACGAGCAGTGGCCACTTTTACTTTGCTTGACAATTGTTCCGGCGATATTCCAAGTCTGCACTCTGCCGCTCTGTCCTGAAAGCCCGAAGTATCTTTTACTGAGCAAAGGAAAGGACATAGAGGCACAAAGAGGTAAAGTCTGAGTATCATTTTCTGAACGGAGTAAACTATCAATTATATCGATGAAATATTTAATCGTATTATCTCTGTCACAGCTTTATCCTGGTTGCGAGGTACCATCGAGGTCCACGACGAGATGGACGAAATGCGTACGGAATACGAATCCGTAAAGCTCGTACCTCGCGTCACTCTGAAGGAACTCTTCGTGAATCCTGCCCTCCGCATTCCTCTCATCATCGCGGTTATGATCATGTTTGCCCAGCAGCTGTCTGGAATCAACGCAGTGATGTTCTTCTCCACGAAGATCTTCACGATGGCCCAGCTGGACAAGAACGCTGCACAGTCGGCCACGATGGGAGTTGGGGCGATGAACGTATTCATGACCATTGTATCTTTGATTCTGGTTGAGAAGGCTGGCAGGAAGACTCTCCTGCTGGTTGGATTCAGCGGAATGTTTATAGACACCATTTTGCTGGCAATATGCCTCACTTTCGCTGTAAGTTTTATACAATTTATATATCCTTTTTTTTTCCCCATTTGATCCGAGATATTAAATATCAAGAGATAACTCACCATTCATTCGTCCTTCCAGGATGTTTCTCGCGTGGCAGCGTACTTCTCGATTGTCCTCGTCATCATGTTCGTCGTGCTCTTTGCAACCGGACCCGGAAGCATTCCCTGGTTCTTGGTCTCCGAATTATTCAACCAATCGGCTCGACCAGCTGCCACCTCAGTGGCCATTGCCGTCAACTGGACCGCCAACTTCATCGTCAGCATAGGATTCCTGCCCTTGCAGGAGGTCCTTGGGGCTTACGTCTTCATTATCTTCGCCATTCTTCAAGGGTTCTTCGTCATCTTCATCTACAAGAAGGTCCCGGAGACGAAGAACAAGACGATCGAGGAGATTAGCAGCATGTTTAGGCAAATATCTTACCAGTGAGGCGGATGCCGGCGAACGAGTCCTTAAACAGGAATTTCCGATGATGGATTTTTAGCGTTAATGTGCGCGTGCTTCTCGAGGTATCCGCAGTTTGGCACGTGTTATCTTCGCCTCTCATTTTCGCTGGTCTGGAAGCGACTTGTTGCTTAAAAGGAGGGGCGACGTGCGAAACTGCGCAACTTTTCGAGTGGGGTTGAGTCTTTGAGCGAAGAGTGAAGCTTAGTTCCTATTTATTTTCCGGCACTGCAGTGCAATGCACTATTGCAGAGAGCGCGTACCTCATATTACTAATCCGCGCAAATGGAACGATCGAATGTCTTTGATCGAGTCTTTTTTGGACTTGATTTTCCTCGCGTATACTTCGGTACACTTCGGGTACCACTTCGTACGGTCCAAGGCTCTAGTCAACGTGAAAACGTTTGTTTTACACCTCGTACGATATGAAATACCTTTTATCATTTATGTACGTTTCCAGGGCACATAGTGTCATATCATGTTCTGCTTTTTTTTGTAGACCATTTTAACAGCCCTGAAAAAATTTGCTTTTATATCAGTTTAAGTAGTACGGTTAAATGAATGTCCTTGGTGACAATTTATCCCGTGTATCTGAACTATCTTTATTTTATTTTATTTCTTTTTTTTTTTTACGTAAATGATATTTGAGAGAAATAATGATTCCAATTACCCAGCAATATATGGAAGGAACTTAGTTTCTAAACGATCACTCTGTTATGATGTTACGTGACAACAGTCCCAATGTCATTATTTATTAGAATATCTCATGTTCTGGATGTCTTGCACATTACATTGTGGAGGTATTTGTGTCATAATAATTGTACATATGGATGTAGATTAACGCTGTATAGTTTAGAGAACAGTACATCTAGGTGAATACGTAGATCAATACCGCGCGAGAGATGGAGACCGATGTTAATCGGGTTTCGTAAAGATAAGGAAATTGTTTTTGCGAGAACGCCGGATTGCTCCACCCACTACTGAGTGTATCTCAGGTAACGAGAGATATATTTATTTTTCGAATGATTGTTGCCCGACATTACTCCTCGCTATTTCGAGTGGTTCCGTCGTGCCAAAATAATACTCAAGTGTAGTAATTTCGGTCGTACTCGGTGAACATGTATTTTTTCCACTTTTTCTTTATTGAATCGATATCGGTATATTGATCTAGAACCAAACACGATTTTACTGAAAATGGCGATGCGTTAGATATTTTTAATCGTGAAAAACAAATCGTCCGCAGAAGACGGGAAATCCTGTATAGTTGTACTAGTCGAATACCGTTTAGCCCAAAATAGTTTGTTGCAGATTTTACAAAGACTGTAAAAAACCGTGGATATTTCACGGGGCACAGTAAAACGCAGTAAAAAAAAAAACTCATTATCGATACTTTTTCAGTGGAAGTGGCCCTTTAACAAAAACTTCGCTGATTATGCGAAGCCCCTTTGTATATCGATTTACCAATCGTTATTGTATAAGTTTTTGCAATGCAGTTTTAGCATTTAGTGACTAGCGCATTCTTTTATATACAAGACTAGTTTTCGTGTAGCGTCGAACTGCATATTCAGATGGATCATACATAGAGCAATCATGGTTTATTCCAGTAATACCGTAATTTCTTAATGTATCATGTTTATCAAGGAACATCATTACCCCAGTCATTATAATGTTTACATTGTTTAATATGGTTCAGCATTTGCATGCAACGCATTGTCATTCGTCATTGTACATTGTACATATCTGTAAAAGCTTATGATTTACGTCATTTTTGATGCAAATATACTGTTGTACAATTAGCAATCTGATGTTCTTATCCTATTTATCACGTGAAATATTTATTTATAATTGATGATGTACGTCATCGGTTAACATCCAGAAGTTGAATTAGAAACTTTTAACGTCAATTTATGATAATCTGAAATTCTAAATTCGACAGCAGGTTAATTAAACTTCTCCAAATTCTATCGAATGTTTTCACAGTAACGTGTTTGAATATTAGCTTTGAATAAATAGATTTTCCTCTTTTCGGAGAGAAACACAGAACTGCAACCAAACACTCAAGGAGAAATGAAATATATGAGAAAACAATATATTTTTCTTACATGTAAAGAGAACAAACAAGAAGAATGCTTATACATAAGATATTTTGGTTGGGCGGTAATTTTAAAAAAGTAGAGGAACGAAAGCGAGTTAAAAAGTGAATTGTAAACCGGGCTTCATTACTTGTCAATAGCCGAAATAAACCAAATCAATCGTATTCCCCATTTGACACCCAACAATTTTCTATTTTTCCAAACTTCAGACATTCCGAAATAAAACCTCGATTCGAATTCGTGGCGTTAGCGCCATCTCGCGTTATGCTTTATAACCGATCGGGAACCAATTTCATTATAGAACGATTTCAGAGATTCGACATGAGTACGCAAGATGGCATTAAGGCATTGTAAAACTGTTTCGCCGCGACGCACATGCATCAGAGATGAGTTGAGAGATTGCTCACGGGCAGTATCGTGCGATAGCATCCTGTGCTGCCCTCTGGAAATGCTTGAAAACGCTCGAAGACGCTCTGAAAATGATCGAGATACGCTCGAAAACGTTCAAAAACGCTCTAGAAACGCTCGATAACGCTAGTAGGAAAATGTATAAATCATACGCGAAATAACGCGGCTTGTATCCGCAGGTAGGTAAGCCTCGGGAGGGTTTTTCGCAGTATTCGACTCTCACGCATACTCGTCGAGTGTAGCGCCGAACGCACACATACTCAACGTCTCGACCCGTAGCTTGGCGCTTGGCTGGTTGGGACGCGCGAAGATTTCTAGGAGCGATCGCACTCACACAGATTCGCTGCATGAGAGTTCCGTACCCGACACCGACGCGTGCCCCAAAGCTCCGCATCACGTCGATTTCGTGGCAACAATGTACTTAATAGTAGTAGATAAGTAGATAAAGTCAAATGGAGCGTCACGAGTGTTCTTCCCTTACCATCAAAAGCGAGCAGTTGGGTAAGCGTAGGTAAGCCACCACCGTCAACTGCCGCATGGTATTACCATCACGAGTACGTGAGCCGCCAACGGCGACTGGTAGATGGTACCGCCATCGCAAGTGCGCGACCTCCTACCAGAAATTCGTTGCACCGCCCTTGGGGGCAAAAAACGGTGAAAGCTGATGTACGTAACCAGAGGGCAGCACAGGATGCGATTGCACGATCCTACCCGTGAGCAATCTCCCAACTCATCTCTGCATGCATTTCACCTTTCATTTTTCCATTGACCGAAACGTTTTTCTACATTTCAGCAAATGCTTGGCGATGACATCGTCTCAAGTATTTCCCTGGTCGACGTAACATTATCCGCAAAGTACCTAAACGTTGATATGATCAGAAATCGCACGTCAGGGCGCAACGCTCGAGCGGAATGGTCACGTGACTCGTTTATAATGTCCGTCCCGTTGAACGTCTACTCGAGAGCAGCGATCGCGGATCGGTCGTTCGAGCGAATCATCGTTTGGTTCCTTCCCTTTCCGGGGGGGAAACCTTAAGGGAACCGAGGGCGACGTCGATCTCGAGTTGCCGTGGACTTAGAGACCGAGTTTACCTCGTAGGCGAGGCACGACACGAGGTGAGCAGACCCGCGCGCGCGTGGCCTCGGGTGGCGCCACCGGGCGGCGTCGCGGGGAAGCTTGCGCAACGCCGCAGCAGCCAGGCTGTGGTACGCCGCGCGCGGCCCATCACCGTCGATCGTCAGTAAACACCTCGTGCCCCCTCGGCTGGCGGCTGCGAGCCACGGCTCGAAGCGGCGACTTGGCGGTGACTGTCGCGCGTCCCAGCGCGTCCAGCTCGACGCGGCGCGTCACGTCGCGGGAATTGTCGAGCGTGCGGAGCGGGCGACCGGCCGGCGACGGCAGCGGCAGCGGTGGCGGCGGCGGCGGAGGCGCACATCGGCTCGGGCTCGCTCGAGCGGCGGACGGCGTCGGAGGCGGTCGGCAAGACGCTTGGATGAGCTCGCGGCGGGAGATCGGCAGGCTCGGGGCGGCCACGGCTGGGCACCGCAGCCGCGACGGCGCCACCGTGGGAAGATGTCAAACGCCCCCTCGCCGTCGCGACTCGTGAATGGTGAGAGCGAGATCGAGGCGAACCTCGGGGTCGGGGTCGGGGTCGGCTTCGGGGCCGGCGTCGGGGTCGGCGCGGCGAGGCGCGAGTCGACGGGCGGCGCCGGGACGCCCGGGACGGCGCCGGCCGCGCGCAACATGGTCGCGGCCATGAGCGAGCACCTGTCGTCGTCGCCGACGACGAGCGAGTTCCAGGACGTCGTCAAGGCGGAGGAGACGAAGCCGGGGCTGCCGAGCTTCCCGTGCGAGTTCGACCACATGTACGCGAGCATGACCGACGGCGGCGCCTCGGCGGCCGCCGCTGCAGCCGCCGCCGCCGCCGCCCCGGCGGCCCTCGGCGCCAGCCCCCTCAGGGGCAGCGAGGCCCGTAGGCACGACCTCACCGAGGTCAAGCACCTCAAGGAGCTCCTCCTCCTGCACCTAGACCTCATTCAGCAGCAGTCCGAGCAGATCGTCACCAAGGACAAGCTCCTCGCCGCGCTCCGACAGGAGAACGAGACGGTACGATTTCCTGCCGATCGTTGCGCGCATGCCCGCGCTTCTCTCTCTTTCTCTCTCTTGCTCACCCAAGGCTCTGTTTCTTTCGCTCTCTCTACCTTTCCCCTCTTTCTTTCTCTCTCTCTCCCCCTCGCCGTGCAATTCGATGCGGCTCCCTCTTTTCGCTCTTCGGTCGCGCTTCGCTACCTATCTCCGTCTCTCTCCGTTCCCGTCCCACCTTTGCGTCTCTCTGTTTCTTTCTCTCTCTTTTGCGCGCGCGCGCCTTCGGCCGGGCTACGAGAGAGCGCGTTGCCATTGCGCCGGAAGAGTACGGGGGAGCACGAGGTTCGGGGCGAGCCGCGCACATGGCCCGCGGGCATCGAGGCGACGACGACGGGTACGACGGCGCCGACGACCATCGCCAACCCCTATCCCCCCTACCCCCCACCCCGCGCGCGTGCCGCGTCAAGGTCAGATCGTGCGCATCTCGACTGCGCACCGGTCCTAAGGACCGCGCGCGCCCCTCGCTCGGAACGGCAGCGATCTGCCAAGGCGCCGGCCGGCGCGCACGCGGAACTACGACGGAGGGAGGTTCGAAGTGCCGAAAAGGAATACGCTCGGTGATACGTTGTCGCTCCTCACCCGTAGATAATTCACGGGAGAGGATAGCCGATTTTGGAGTGTAATGTACATATATGGCTTCGCGAAGCCTCATCGTGATCGAAATCAAGGAGTCGATTGCCCAAAGTTTCCAACGATCCTCGGAAATGCGTGCTCACTGGTGGAAATGATATATCTGTGACCTCTTCGAGAGGAATGTGGAAGTGTTTCGAGGGGAATGAAGGATAGCGAAAATTTAAACGGTTTTGCGGAGTGAGGTTGGGTCGTGTCGAGGTGTTCGGGAGAAAAAGTGGTGTCTTGAACTATAAGTACATGCTGGGAGACGCGAGGGTGGATACGGAAAGTTGGGCGAAGGTGGAGGTACTCGTGTGAGGGATTTGTTTTCTTTGTTGACAGTGATCTGGAGTCAAAAGTAGGAAGGGTTGTTAATGCGTTAAAGGGCTGAATTAGGCAAGAATATGTTGAATTTGTGGTTGAGAAGCGATAGTATTTGTATCTTGTTTAATTATATGAAAACTTGTTATTATGTAGGAGTACCAGAACTGTGTTTTAAGTGTATTTATGACGTGAATTAAAGAAGCTAAAATTGTAAGCAGGTTTCGAGATAAAGATACTTTGTAAACAATGGTTTTGTTTGCGTTTTTGTTGGATTTGATGGTGGATCGTTGTAATCGAAGGGCTTGCATTGTTATCGGTTGCAAGGTGATGCCATGGATAGGAGGAAATGCTGTAGCATTTTGTGTTTATAATCGGAAAAATTGCTGTAGATAATTAATCGATAGTGGCGTCGTCATGAAATTAAAAAAATTAACCAAAATTTTGACCGTTTTGTAAAAGTATTTTAATTAATGTCAATGGCGAGCTTGTGCATCGTATCTTTGGAATATACCAACATGATTTTAGATGGTGTTTTAATTTTAAGCAGGTTGAAGGGTGGGCGAACGGAATCGAATAAAGGGTCGAAAATGCAAGGGGGAAACTACAACTCGTATTTCTGGTGTTGAAAATGATTTTCGGCATTTTGCATTTCAGCTCAAATTGCGCCTTGAGCGCATGGACAGGCGCGTCAACCTACAAAAATTAAGGGCAGAGGTTAATGACAATTCAGTGGTGGATCATGCAAGTCCCTGTTCGCCATCCAGTGTGAATTCCGTTAATGCTCCTTCGACTAGTGAACGTCGTAAGAGTGGACAGTCCGAGAACAATAGTCCTCGTTGCAACGAGAGCTTCAAAATACGTTTGAACACTAGTGGTGGTATAACCACAGTCAAGCAAGAGTTCGAGAGTAAGCACGACGACAGCGAGCCTGGACACGATTGGGAGAGAAAGAGGAAGCGAACGTCCGATCCAACGCCGTTGCGAGACAATAAGCGAAGAAGAGGCATTTCGTCGTCTTCGACCATCAGCAACGATACCTCTTCTACGATACAGGACAAAAACTCGACTCATGACGGCACCAGGAAGTTGGAGAAAAAGGGCAAGTGTCTCATGAAAAGGGACTCATTCCTTGCCACCGAAGAACATTATTACACCTCGGTGGGCGAGTCGAACTACATGTTGACTCCTAAAGAGTTATCACCACCACCCGAGACCCACGCTACGCTGGAAGTGCCAAGTTGGAGGGTGAAGGTTTACACGAGTTGTTACACAATGGAGGGCACAGAAAATCTGGACGATGAGATCTTCAATAAGAGGCACCTCAAACTGGAGAATGACGAAAGGAGGCGTAAACGATGGGACGTTCAAAGGATAAGGTTAGATTGTGAATTTATTACTGTGCTTCTGTATTTGAAGAAAATATTTATATTTTTTAGAATTTGAAGCATATTGTTGAATATTAGGATTATACAATTGATTCTTTTGTTATACTTTTAGAGAGCAAAGGCATATTGAAAAGTTGAAGCAGAGACAGGAACGTCAGAATCATCAAGCGACGTGCTACAATACAAACCATACTGGACCGTGTCCTTCCGCTGCTGAGGAAGAAACGATTATGTCTTTGTGGCCAGATGTAGATCAAATACAAAGCATTCAAGTTGATCCAGAGCTGCCTGTCACTGCATTTGGAGCTCCTATTCCTAGTTTTACCCCATGGTGAGAAAATTTATATTATTACGTTCCCTCTCCTCGAGGAAACATTTATTGAGATTAAAGCTCCGTTATTACTTTTAGTGAATTTTCCCTACCTTGGTTACATACAACGAGGTCGAAGAGCCGTCGGTCTAAGAGGTCCACAGGAAGAAGAAAAACCTCCAGAAGATAAACCTTTTAAATACTTGATAATGCCGTGTCCTTTTTTACCCAGCCACGTTTTGAACGGCAGCAGAAGAGCCACCGCATCGCGAATTCCCTTTTAAACTCGCGCACGTTACTCTCGCTCTGTAAAGTAGTGCACCAAAGATCTTTTTATGGTTTCTTTTTCTATTTTCTACGACGCGCAATGCATAAAATCGACTTGTAGATTTTTTTTTTTGCATTTCTTCGGTTGTAAGCGATGCTCCTATTGCATATCCTCATTTTTCTCGGTTCGAACATTATTTTACTTGTAACTCGATGAATACATTATTTATTATGTCTGTAGAGAAAATCACTTCGATGGGAATACGCGTCGTTCGCTTGACGATTACTTTTTCTTTTTTTATTCCATCGAAAGCAACGGTCTATTGTTTACAGAACAAATGTATTTTTTTCACGAGCTCTTGTATAAATAGCGTAAGATGAATTTCCAATGCAAGATACTGCGAGGTCATATTGTAAAGATCGTTTTGTGTAGTGAGAACGTATTAATATCCAGACAAAGTCCCCCTATATAGCCCTTCGTCTTTCTAGATGCCTCGCGTTTACGTTTCGTAGCCACTTATATTTTAAAGTGATATGCAGTTACGTCGACTATATTCTCCCTAGGTTGAGATTCATTTTCTTTTTCTTTTTTTTTTTTTAAATAGAACCTACAGCTCGATAAGAGAGTATCGTTAGTGCGTTCGTATCAAGCTCAACGAGGATTCGAATTTTAAGTCGGAGGAAGTTTGAAGAAATATTTAGAAAGAGGGAAGGGCTCCCATGAAGCGACAAGTCGAATAGCCGAAGACCTCTTGTCTCTGTACTTATTCTCGTATAATTGTAATTACAAAGTCGAATTGTGTATGTGGGTGTTACTGTACAACGGGGCGCAGATGTATAACGTAATCGTAACGACGTCCCGAGTTCCCAGTGTAACCATCATTCGGAATATCCGGTCGGGATATAAAACACCAGATAACTCTATCGATGTCCCTTCCGTGCGTGTAGAGCGAGAAGAGGTAACCGACACCTGCAAGTGCGGATGAAGGTGAATTCTTTGTAAAGTGTGTAGAAAGGGTTCTAAATTCTAAATCTCTAAGATGTATCTTCGTCGCTCTCTTTTTTTTTTCTTCTTTTACTTACAAATGTTCTCGCCTCGATTTTGCGCTGATGCACCTGTGAGACTCGTTATCGCGATGGTTTTATTTTTAGTGACCTTAAGTGGCGGATGTGGATACTTGCTTTTGTTACGTGTTGACCGATCGTCCTCTCCACCGTGGAATTGAATTTTGTAGAGCAAAACTTTCCAACTGGGGAGACACTATTTATACACAGATTATGGAGAATTTGCCTTTGTACTATTAAATGTCCTCCGAAACTGTCAGCGTTCGGATTTTAAACCTAGCGAGCACGTTGAGTGGCAAGAGTGTTGACTAACCGTCCAGTGAAGTAATATTGGAACTTGATACTGCGTTAAAATCGAGCTACGCGCCCTCAGGCCGAAATCTTGTACATATATGTTAACGCGATCATAGATGGGCAGGTTCTTCTTTCGATCGGTAAGAGATTTCTCGTCGGAGCTATCGAAACGTTGTTCAGAGAAGTGCGTCGAGTTAGGTCAGATTTTATGTCGGAAACGGTCGGAAATATCGAGCTACAATCGGTCCCACTGTAAACGCCGAGAATTTGGAAAGACGTTTTCACTTTACTTTCCGATCTGCCTTAAATATATCTGTATATAATGCTGACTATACTCTAGAAATAAATAAGATACGTGTAAGGAATGGATTCGTGTTTATTCCGTATTTAACAGGTGCGCTCGAGTTTCTCGACCGCTCCGGATGTAGGATATTAATATATCAACGAGCCAGATTTAACGTGCAACCGAGATTGCACTCTCCGTCCACGGTAACTTTTAAAAACTAAACACTAT
This sequence comes from Orussus abietinus, assembly GCF_000612105.2. Classification (NCBI taxonomy): domain Eukaryota; kingdom Metazoa; phylum Arthropoda; class Insecta; order Hymenoptera; family Orussidae; genus Orussus; species Orussus abietinus. Next base: position 1,106,904 of record NW_019394282.1, on the reverse strand, counting down.
CAATTAATTAATCAAATTATTCCGTTATCCAGGGACGGACGCACTTCAACGTCGACCTTGATAAGTCGCAGCGAATACAAGTTGAACGGTACAACCCTGGGTCTTTGAACAATGCAAGCGTTACTTTCAAAAGGCGCAACTACTCAATTGGTAAATAAATAAATATATAAATATATATATTAAGTAGGTAGTACTACAATTAGAACGCTGTAAATTAATTTGTAGCGGGCAGCTTTATAGTGAAGAAATTTAATCGTGTTTAGATAAGTTTCCTGATGGCTGCACGATATGTATATCGAGTTATCGACGGTAGTTTTTGGATTCAGAAGCATTTCCTATGTACGATGGACGGGCCCGACTCGTCGTACTCCTGCTTCGAGATCCACATTTGTTGGAAAGTACTTAAACTCGCCAGGATGGAACCTCCGATCCATACGGAATATTTTCTTTCCGGGGGCGCGATTATTTTGATCTTCATGGTGGACGGCGCTAACGCTGTAATCTCCTTTTGCATCCTATCGGCGATTCCTGGGTACATCGTGGTGCCGCCCGAGAGGACGGAATTTGCGTAGAGGTCTTTACGAATGTCGACATCGCATTTCATTATTGAATTGTAGGTAGTTTCGTGTATCCCGCAAGATTCCATACCCAAGAAGCTCGGCTGGAACATTGCCTCGGGACAACGGAAACGCTCGTTTCCGATCGTGATGACCTGTAATAATGAGGTTTTTTTTAATTCTAAGATAAACCTTAAAAAACGGTGAAATATTGAAGTAATCTTCTGAACTTGGATGCGCCGAATCGAAATTTTAAGACGAACTGGACCGTGCTCCGTTTCAAATAGATTTGGCGTGAAACTTGGAAGTGTTGATAAACCGTATATAAGCATTAATATTTAGTTTCGATTAGTATTTTCTCAAGGAATTCGTAATTTTCGTGTTGATTTTTCTTGTTTCGTTATTTTCTATAGTGTGGCATTACGTACAGTTTTCATTTTGTACTTGATTTCAGTGGTTCGGCATTTAAAAAGTGACCAATATGGCGGCCGTATTTTCGCGCGCGACATGGTGGAATTTAAAACGTGTTACTACTCTAGACAAATGGGGGAACAGCGAATCTCTGGAAGGGGAAAAAAAATAGAAATACTAGGAGATGTTAAGATTGCTTTTTCGTGCTTAACTACCTGTTAGATTTTTCAAGACTTTTTTTTTAATGCGTATTAAAATAATGGAATAGTCTTAGACTTGATTTCCGTAGTCGAATATTTAAATGAGAATCAAGATGGCGGGATCCGCGCGCCAACGATTTAGAATATAAAACGTTTTATTTCGAGACGAGTGCAGGCGGAACTGCGGATCGTTAAAGAAGAGGAAATATGAAGATAGTTGAGCGATTTCTTATCTTACCTGACCGTCCGGTAATTCATAACTCTTTTCTAAAGCACTGGATCCAGCTGCCGTGGCCATTTCTTGTTGGAAATCCAGAGCAACGTAGCAAAGTTTCTCTTTGATGTCGCGCACGATCTCACGTTCGGCAGTCGTCGTGAAGGAGTATCCCCTCTCGGTAAGGATCTTCATCAAATAATCCGTCAGATCGCGGCCAGCCAAATCCAAACGCAAAATTGCGTGCGGCAATGCATAACCTGTGACAGCAACATTTGATAATCTTCGCATAACCTCAAGTTATGCAATTTTATTTTATGCAAACGTATTTAGAAATGGACTGCGGCAAAATTCGCTCCTAAGCTGTCCATTATAAATGGTAGCCTGTTATCCTCTTTCCATTAACTATCCATTTACAAATTCTGTCTTGATAATTGATACTTTCAAAACTTTATGAGATACCTATTGTATATTTTATTTATTAAGTATTTACTTTTAAACGTTAATTGAAAAATGTATGTCCAGTATCCTGGAGTCGCATGGAATGAAATTCACCTTCGTAAATGGGAACTGTGTGGGATACACCATCACCGCTGTCCAAAACAATTCCGGTGGTCCGTCCAGACGCGTATAATGAGAGGACCGCCTGAATCGCTACGTACATAGCAGGTGAATTGAATGTTTCGAACATAATCTGAGTCATTTTCTCCCTGTTAGCTTTTGGATTCAGCGGAGCCTCCGTTAGGAGCACTGGGTGCTCCTCCGGTGCGATTCGGAGCTCGTTGTAGAACGTGTGATGCCAGATCTTTTCCATATCATCCCAGTTGGTAACGATGCCGTGTTCGATGGGGTACTTGACGGTCAGTACTCCCCTTTTACTTTGGGCCTCATCACCCACGTAACTGTCTTTTTGTCCCATGCCCACCATAATGCCCTGAATAATATTTTATTAATTATTTTCAGTAACTCCAGCCTGTACCATCGAAAAGAAAGCATATTCTCTTGAGAAGTAAATGTGCTCTTAACTTAATTAAAAGTACATTTCATAGTTTCTCAATTCACGTTACCTAAACTTTTTCCAATACTTAGCAAGCAGGTAATAATAATATATTTCTTCACCTCAAAATTGCATGTAATGGGTTTAAGCAACATACTACGTGTAATTACGACGATCTAATTATTGTTTAAAATTTTTAGGTTTGAACAAGCACCGACAATGAGATTGTATTAAGAGGGTGCAGCATTGCTCATTACTTTTCGGTAAACGATTACCTGGTATCTGGGTCTACCGACGATGGAAGGGAAGACCGCCCTCGGGGCGTCATCCCCCGCAAATCCTGCTTTGCACATGCCTGATCCATTGTCGACGACAAGTGCGGCCACGTCGTCGTCGCACATTTTGAAACACTGAAAGTTACCAATATCTTGTGCCGTACGCGTCGCGCTATCAACTGCAGGTATCCCGATAAGTTATGCGTTCGCTTATTTTAACTGTACAATGTTTAACTATACGAAGATTGTAATATATGTCTATACGTATATACAGTAACGGGTAACCAGACGGTACGTGGTCTTCACGAAACGTTGATCTTTCGGGCTTTGCGCGAGTATCAAGGTGGTTGTGGCTTTATACCGATTCCCCTTCCCTTGGATTGACCATACTCAGCGTACATGGTCATAGGTTCTTGTGCGCGAGCTCTAAATTACACGTCGCCTCGCTCAATTCCTCTCCTTAAATTACTAGAACCTTTCGCGCCCATTATTTACCGATTTCACGGTCGTACGTTTAATTCCTCTCGAATTTTCCTTAGATTTCATTCTCACGATTTGCCATTTTATGTTAACCAGGACCACCCTGTTGGCCGTTTCTTCCACGCAGGAGCCGGCAGATGTCGATGAAGTCATCTTGCCCTCGTTAACTGAAGATATTTACACCTCGCACATTGGATCGAGAAAAGCTCCAGGGGATCGGTATTGGCATCTGGAGAAAGACGTGCTCGTTAACCGCTCCCGTGTATGCCAATTAAGAGGCGATGTGCAGCAAATTGGGCCCATTGAACGAACCCGAGACTCGCGACAATCAGAGCGTGCATTAAGTGTTTTCTCCCTCGCCGAGGTGGATCTCCGGATAAGGCGGCGCTATTCGGTTCACGGCGATTCCTGTTTCTGGGTATGCATCGGTAGGAAAGGAAATCGATCTGCTTGACCGTTAAAAAAAAGCAACCACGTCTACTGAAACGGTACTCTTTTTTCTCGTTACGTGCTCTCTATAAATTTGGATGGCCAAAGAAGTGAATTCATTTACAGGGCATGTCTAACAATTGTAACGCAGCTTAGGAAGATCGTGGCCTTGACCTCTCTGATTGGCTGCAAATGTATCGTATGGCAGTTGTAGCACGGAAACGGAGACCAGACATTGTGACAAAATCGCCACGGCGAACTGGCTTCGGTCGCTCGACATTTACAGTACTCGAGGCCCAAGAAGGAGATGTGCCGAGAAGGTCAGTGGGCTGAAACGTTATGAAGGTACCACCGGATAAGGTAAACTTCGCGAATTCAAGGATCGTCTCCTTTTAATTCTTTTCGTGAGTCCGCGTGGAAGGAAATCGGTATTGAGAACATGAACGACCATGGGGACGGCGTCGATTTTCAGGACCACGTGAATTGAAGACGTTTTGTTCGAAGGTGTAATTTGATTTAAAGGACTACCGATTGAGTGATCAATGCCCAATAAGCAACGAGGAAGTAATCCGGCAAAAAGCATAGAAGGTTAATAGAGATAACGGGTAGATGCCAATTGAATTAAACTGGTAATTAGCTGTAAGAACTGCTTAGTGTCTTACTTTAGTTGAAAAACTACGAGGACAATACACACGCGTGGAATACTCGTTACGTTCAAACGCGCGGTACTTTTTGTATTAAATATTAATTCAATTATTTGTAATAATTAATACGAGGGTCGTTGGCGTAGTAAGGGCTCTTCGAATGCTCGATTTAAGGTGGTTTTTTGAGCTCGACGATAGCCTTAAGTGGGCACCGTTCCACAGACTGATCACCGGGTAAAGCATTACTCTGATTACCGTATTACATCCTTTAATTAACTGTTGCCTAGTGGAATTAATTAGGCTGTGAAATGAAATGCTTAAGTTCAGCATACCGTGTTAAGGATTTTTTTCACCTTCTTTAATGTGCGCGGTCAATTACCGAACTATAGATCACTGCACGAGCGGGCCGCTTTTCACGGCCACGTGACTGTTTTGAGTTTTCCCGCGTTTCTCTAAATATTAAAATATGTATATCCTAATTACCCAAACTTCGGTAAAATAATAGGCGATATGATTGGTTACTTGATTCGTCATGAAATAGTTTACTTGGATTGTTATATATGTTTAATTCTATATATACAATGGAATGTGTCATTTCCTTGCGAAATTAAGCCTATGTTGTATTTCCGTTCTACATAAATTACATACAACATACAGGGCGAAACCGTACACATTTCTCGAAAGACAGTGGCATTGGACCGATAAGGTTAAATTATGTTACAAATGTAGAGGGGATAAAATATCTATTTGTCCCACAATCCAATCTCTTTCATTCTCGTTTGAAAATACTTTTCTAACGCATTCGCGCACTTGTAGTACTCCGTGTCGGGGCCATTGTACAGTCGACAATTTGTGAAGATGCGTGTCATGTCTGCAATAAATAATCTTCGGGTGACGTAGTATCGCGCCTTCAAACGATCAGTCATCGTTTTAAGATCTGTAAGAATGAAGAAATACTCTTCAGTTTTTCTTACGGATTCATTCATTTTAACGGATATAATAATAAAAAAATGGGAATAATTTGCTTACCCATTGGATATTTAATATGGTCGTAATAATCTGGCACTTCGTTCTTGTCAACAGGCTTCAAAAATGGCCAAGCAGTGACGTGATTTTTTACGCTGTTCAGAATATTTTTTAAGGCGTTATAAAGGGAGTCCGTGATGTCTAAACAAGCTTCCATTGGTTCGGAGTTTTGGGTTCCTTTTGCAACCCCTCTAGTTCTGGCGTGCGAATAAGGTTTCCAACCAGTCTCTCTTATCCCTGGTATCGATTCCACTGGAATTCCCCTGACTCCTTCCTTGAAGCACGTCAATCCAGGATGCACTTTCTGAATTTCCTGTTGCTTCTGGTGAATTAACTTTTTCAGAATTTCCTTCTGTTTTCGAATGACTGCGGTGAACTCGGTGTATACAATTTTGGCGTTAAGTTCACAGTGCATTAGCGTCGCTGCGTCGTAGTCCTTGATATATCCTTGGTACACCGCTTGTGGCAATTTAATGTTTTTGCTGAAACCTTGTTTCTTGAAGTAACCGATAGCGTATTCATCGGCGAATGTCAAGAAATGTAGGATGTTATTTTTTATGTGGTAATCCTTGAGCATATTCATCAGGTGCGTTCCATATCCTTTAACTTGTTCCTCACAAGTTACGGCGCAGAACACAATTTCTGTGAAACCTTGAGTGGGGAACATTCGGAAACAAATTCCTCCAATAGATCTACCATCTTTAATCAGAGCTAAGGTTTTGTGCTTCCTATCGGAATGAAATAAGACGGATTTAATATAGTCTTTAGAACAAGAGCGTATATAGAGATACAAATTACTTGGAAAAAGATCCGATTAAAATTTGAAGTATTAATGAAAGTTACTTACGGATCAAAGATGAACCTTGATAAGTATTCCATTGGCATTGCAGGTAGTTGATGATAAAATACATTGTGCAGTCCTATCAACCATAGCATCGTTTGCTTTGAAACTGGTTGAGTAAGACTGTTGCCGACCACGTGAAATTCTATAATCTTTTTACCCTCTTCTACTTTAGCAGTCTCATCTCTAGGGGCATTTGGTGGGAACATTTCATCGGGACCACACATATATTTGGGATCATTGATCGTTGCTACAATTTCAGCAACCGTCTCCTCTGGTAAATCCTCAAATGCCTCTTCGTTTCGACGCCTTTTTACATCCGATCTCCCTTCTGGATGTGGTCGTTTTTCGTGAAGTTTTTTTATACCAGGACTGATGTTAATCGTTGTGAAGTTGTCCTTGTCATTAGGAGTTACTGTAACTTTCTCAAATTCACCTACTCTTCGCCCTTGGTTAGCCTTTGATTCCAGAGCGACTTGCAGGTGCGATGGTGGAACTTGTTTAAATTCAGGATCCCAAATTGGTGAATTGTCTGAATATATTTCTACCTCCAGCATCGATAGAAACCTTCAAATAAAATATGCAAATATGTAAATTACAAATAACTTACATATTAATTATTGTTTACATTATTACATGAACTCACTTAGGGAAGTGTGTTAAAACTAGCACTCGTTTTTCTGGTGACATTCTGTCTCTTTCACTATGGCACTTATCCATTAATTGTCTGCAAACTGACTTGAACACTGCTTGTAGTAAAGTTCTTCCAAAAACAAGAGTGGTATCGTAATGAGGAAGGGAGTCACAAAAAGCAGGGACGTGACAGAAAACGAGCCATCGTGTATAATTGATTTTGTACGCAGGAGCCTCTTCTGCATTTACTGTAGTCCTCCTTACACTAGGAGTCTCAAAGTTCCAATGGTTTAAGCAATGCAAAAACATCTTTGCTAGATCATACATAGCTTGCCATTCTCGTTGAGATAAGTGTCCAAACTTGTATAAAACAAAGTTTGTGATTGCTTTTGCTATACTGGGCCTTTCGAAAGGTGGCTGACCTAATGGCCCTTCTATGGTTGGCTTCGTCATCGAGAGAATACATTTCCTCAACAACTTAAAAAGATAATAATACACTTTTTTGGTATCCGGATCCTCTTCCCTATGCATTCCCATAAAGATATTGTCAACATCAACAACCATTCCTAGAAGTTTATTTATTTCCTCGTCATTTTGTGTTGGTAAATGTGTAATATGATTTTCTAATGTATGCGTGCAGCTTCTGCATGGATCAAAAAAATTTGTGACCGGTTGTTGCATGTCATTCTTTGGTGATTTTGGTAAGGGCTGAACATTCTTCCATCCGTTGCATTTACAGTCTTCTACTTGACAAGCACTATAATTAGCAAGCTTCAATAATTTTTTCAATTGTGGCCAATTGAAAACTTGTTGTTTCCTCTGCTGTATCCGTTGGAGATTGTTTTGCCTGCTTGCTTGATCAGTAGGCCTTGGAGAATTCGATTCTATGGTATTAGTAGTATTATGTGAGGTACTGCTCGCTGGCTGGCATGTCTCTTCCATAGAGACGGCTGTAGCACTCGCATTTACATCCTCCACTGACATGATCACAAACTGAAAAATTAATATTGTTTACAATGTCAACATGATAAATATTCCAATTCAATGTTAAGTAAACGTAAAATCATGGTAGGTAAGTGTATTAAATTAACATTTCGCACAGAGTTTATAAAATTAGTCTTTTAATCAATTTCGAAACTTTTCATGTTTCAATCATTCAATTTGATAGGATATATTTGGAGGTTGATTAATTGTTTGTACAGGACACATATTATCCTCATTACACATTTTTTTTAAGATAAGCAAGGCATTACCGCATAGTAAACGGATCTTTGGACATAACCAAATCGAAATTAAAGGCATTACCTAAAATATCAGGCCTTTAAATTGTAACTGTAATTGTTATCTTCTTCGATTCGTGTATCATATCACCTCACAACAATACGCCATCATTTGTAAACCTAAGCCTACAAACAATATAAGAAAAGAAGTCTGTGTACATATTGCTAGCAGAGATGAGTTGGGAGATTGCTCACGGGCAGGATCGTGCAATCGCATCCTGTGTTGCCCTCTGGTTTCGTACATTAGCTTTCACCGTTTTTTGCCCCCAAGGGCGGCGCAACGAATTTCTGATAGGAGCTCGCGCACTCGCGATGGCGGTACCATCTACCAGTCGCCGTTGGCGGCTCACGTACTCGTGATGGTAATACCATGCGGCAGTTGACGGTGGTGGCTTACCTACGCTTACCCAACTGCTCGCTTTTGATGGCAAGGGAAGAACACTCGTGACGCTCCATTTAACTTTATCTACATATCTACTACTATTAAGTACATTGTTGCCACGAAATCGACGTGATGCGGAGCTTTGGGGCACGCGTCGGTGTCGCGTACGGAACTCTCATGCAGCGAATCTGCGTGAGTGCGATCGCTCCTAGAAATTTTCGCGCGTCCCAACCAGCCAAGCGAAAAGCTACGGGTCGAGACGTTGAGTATGTGTGCGTTTGGCGCTACACTCGACGAGTATGCGTGAGAGTCGAATACTGCGAAAAATCCTCCCGAGGCTTACCTAACTGCGGATATAAGCCGAGGTTTTTCCCGTATGATTTTTACATTTCCCTACCAGTGTTATCGAGCGTTTTTCGACAGTTTTCGAACGTTTTCGAGTGTTTCACGAACATTTTCAGAGCGCTTTCAAGCGTTTTCACGCATTTTCAGAGTGTTTTCGAGTGTTATCGACGCGTGCCCCAAAGCTCCGCATCACGTCGACTTCGAGGCAACAATGTACTTAATAATAGTAGATTATGTACTTAATAGTAGTAGATAAGTAGATAAAGTCAAATGCAGCGTGACGAATGTTCTTCCCTTACCATCAAAGGCGAGCAGTTGGGTAAGCGTAGGTAAGCCACCACCGTCAACTGCCGCATGGTATTACCATCACGAGTACGTGAGCCGCCAACGGCGACTGGTAGATGGTACCGCCATCGCGAGTGCGCGAGCTCCTATCAGAAATTCGTTGCGCCGCCCTTGGGGGCAAAAAACGGTGAAAGCTAGCATACGAAACCAGAGGGCAGCATAGGATGCGATTGCACGACCCTGCCCGTGAGCAATCTCTCAACTCATCTCTGCTCATCTCTTCTCTCATCTTCTCTCTGCCAGGAATCATTTTTATGACATCACAAACTCTTCAAGAGGTCTTCCCTCTTCTCCATTTCTGTTATTTCTATAGCATCTTCAGGTAGTTCGAGACGGCGTCGCGCTCACCAATGAGCGGTAGTGCGTGTTTTGATTTATAGAAGAGAAAAGGTAAAAAATCCATTTTTCTCATATTTTTCTAAATATTGCGTAAAGGAGACCTAAAATGAGACGTTTTCCTTTCTTAAACGGGTTACGCGAAGCAGTAGTATGAGTTGTACGCAAAGTTGTACCACTGAATAGGAATTGTTGGTTATGCTGTAACTTATGGTGGGGTAATTGAGGCTTGGGGAACTCTCGATGTTCGTGTTGCCACTTTAATGGATCTGACATTTTTTTCTTTTATAGATATACAGCTCGTTGGACATACAGTCGTTCTCTTTTGTCGTGAATTCAGTGAACACTAAATTCTCAAACAGGGTTGTAAATTTGGACATGGCCACATGGGACGGCTCCTACTATGGATCTGAAGAACCTAGCTACTATGTTTATCCTAGCCAAAGCAATACAACTCCTAATCCTCAGAATTGGAGTTATTCCTCCGAAGGTCAGAACCAGACTTCTTTTCAAAACAGGTCTGCTGGTTACCCTCAGAATGGGTCTGTTGTTTTCAATCAAAGCGGAGCCCTTGGCTTCCAGGGAGTCAATGCTACTACTGTCCCACCTAATGTAGTTCCACCCAATGGGGGATCACTGCCTAACATGTATCAGGAGCATGCTGCTCCAACTGCCAATTGTGATATCTTTAATACTGTATATAATCCTGAATGTTTCTATGAGGATAACCGTGTAAGACAGCGTGCTCCGAACTGGGTTTCTAAGAGTAGTAATGACACAAAAAATAAAAATAACAGCAGTGGTAGTACATCTCGATTTTCTGGAAAACGAAAAACAGTTGACTCTAATGTCGTAAAGCACTCAAATTTACAGGCTACGGCCAATGAATTTATTCCAAATAGCGTGAAATTTAGCAGAAAAAATACATTTGCTAGTGGTAATAAAGATCGGAAGCCACCACAAAATTGCAATGTAGAAGTTGCAGGTGAGGAAACAAAACAGGAATTAAGGGCAGGTTCGGTAAATACTTTTTACATGGACAATCGAGGTAGGTTCAGTGAGAAACGGCAAGGAAATCGAAGGAATTTCAATTATAAAGGTAATGAATTACAAGAAAATCAATATCGAAGTGGAAGTACTTTTGTAAGATCACCAAAAGGAAACTTCCACTCACATGGAAATGTTCAGAATGACAGAAATTATAGTGGGCGAAAGAACACGATGCGACATTCAGAAGTACGAGCGAGTGAAACAACAAAATTAGCAGAAGCATCTGTAGATGTTTCTGTTAATGCAAACATAGCTTCAAGCGCAAATGTACAACTTAACGATTCTCAAATTCAACATGTTGGTAATGCAATTAACGAATATGATGGTAGTTACAAAATTGATCAGGCATATACCAACGAGAATGTGTTTGAGTCAGCTGCAAATTTGCAACAATATGATAACCACAGTAATAAGCCAAATTTCTCGATTCAAGATACTGATTCTGAAAATACCCAAATTAACAATGGAAGAAACTTACCAAATGGTAGTATATCTGCAAAGTATCGGGAAAAAAGAGATAGAAATGATGACAGATACGATTCTGGTTATAAAGATAGAAGAAATAATTATCAAGACTATAATGATTGTAAAGGATATAATTACGAAAGAGGGGAGAAAATGCGAGATAGGGACAGGAATAGGGATGTTTTTCGAGATTCAGAAAACTGGCGGAAAAAATCTGATAACAGCGGTAAAATTAGTATTAATCAAAGAAAGAGCAGCAAGCGAAATGAACTAGGTTAGTATCAACCTAATGTATGTTAACTTAGAGTACATTAAAATGAAATAAAATGATCTTTCTATAGATACAATTATGTGAAATTCTGATATTTTGTAATAATGTAATATACTTTATAGATGACGACGCAAGTCAAAGAGAAAGATTAACGGAGCAGTTAAACAGAGGTCAATTGGAATGTCTCGTATGTTGTGACTTTATAAAACAGAATGATCATACATGGTCATGTCAAAACTGTTATCACGTACTACATTTGAGATGTGTGAAAAAATGGGCAAAATCATCACAAAGTGGTAATTTATTTTTTATTGTGTTTAATATGTTCAGAGAAGGAGTAAATAATATGAATTAATTACTGATATTAATATGATTGTTTGTTAATATGTCTTTAGAGAATGGTTGGAGATGTCCAGCTTGTCAAAATGTCACCATGGTTATACCTGAGGAATATTTTTGCTTCTGTGGCAAGATGAAATCTCCGGAATGGAACCGTCGAGATACTGCTCACTCTTGTGGTGAGACTTGTGGAGGCATCCGATCTAAAAACAACTGTGCTCACAAATGTACTCTTCTTTGCCACCCGGGTGCATGTCCCTTATGTATAGCCATGGTTACAAAATACTGTGGATGTGGCAGAACCTTTAGAACTGTTCAATGTAGTAATACAACATTACTGACGTGTGATGAAATTTGTGGCAAAGAGTTGAACTGTGGCAAGCACACCTGTGAGCAAAAGTGCCATCATGGTGACTGTGGATTCTGTGAAAAAATGGTTCATCAAGGTGAAACGTTGTTCTTCATCATTTTTCAAAACATCAATTACTTTTATTTCATTTTATTTTGTCACTTATAATTTAAGTAATATGAATTATTTTTCTGCAGATTGTTTCTGCGGCAAATACAGTAGAGATGTGAGGTGTGAGCTTAATGTACCATCTTTGTATACTTGCTCTAATGTTTGCGACAAATTGTTGGACTGTGGGAACCACAGATGTACGGAGCAGTGTCATTCAGGGCCTTGTGGATCGTGTGTGCTAAAGCCAGAGTCAGTAACGCACTGTTGCTGCGGTCAGACTCCATTAGAAAAACCTAGGGAAAGTTGTTTGGATGAAGTGCCAACATGCGATAAAGTCTGCAACAAACCACTTAAATGTGGTCAGCCCAGTGAGTTTTGAAAATATATCCTAATAGTTCTGAACCTCGATGTTAAATTGTTTCACAAGATGATTATAAACTTAAAATAATATTCTTTACTCAATAAATAGGTAATCCCCACACATGTAAGGCCTTATGCCATCATGGTGACTGCCCTGCTTGTGAGTCTACATCTAATGTCAAATGTCGCTGTGGTAATATGGACAAGGAAATTGAGTGTAAAAATTTAATGACTAAAGCTGACGATGCTCGCTGCGAGAAAAAGTGTACAAAGAAGCGGTCTTGCGGTAAACATAAATGCAATCAATTATGCTGCATCGATATTGAACATATATGTCCATTGCCATGTTCAAAAACTCTCAGTTGTGGCAGGCATAAATGTGAGCAAACTTGTCATAAAGGTATGAATATCATTTGGTATCCAAATTAGTGCTACATGTAATTAGTGGGTCATGTTGATGACCATAAGTATTACCATTAATTTATTTCAGGTCGGTGTCAACCTTGCTGGAGGAGTAGCTTTGATGAATTGTACTGTGAGTGTGGAGCTGCTACGATATTTCCTCCAGTACCTTGTGGAACAAGACGTCCAACCTGTGACAGACCCTGTTCGAGAGACCATCCTTGCACGCATGAAGTCTTGCATAATTGTCACAGCGAGCCAGTCTGTCCACCATGTACTGTTCTCACGCAAAAGTGGTGCTATGGTAATCACGAGTTAAGAAAGGCTGTGCCTTGTTACGTAAATGAAGTTTCGTGCGGTCTGCCATGTGGCAAACCTTTATCTTGTGGACGTCACAAGTGCATCACAATATGTCACTCCGGCCCCTGCGAGAAACCAGGGTACGTTTGTGTACAACCTTGCACTACTCAGAGAGAATTATGCGGTCACATTTGTGGCGCTGCTTGCCATGAAGGCAAGTGTCCGGATGTACCCTGTAAGGAGACGGTGAAGGTATGCCTGCTTTTTTATTATTTATTCAGTGCACAGTTATTCAGAATCAAAGAAATGTATATATTTAAAGAGAAAATATTTCTTTCGTTTGACAGGTTACCTGTCAGTGTGGTCACAGAAGCATGACCAGAGCCTGTGCTGAGAATTCACGCGATTACCAGAGAATTGCTAGTGGAATCTTAGCTAGCAAAATGGCAGATATGCAGCTAGGTCATTCGGTGGATTTGGAGGAGGTCTTCGGTCAAGGATCGAAGAAGCAAAACCAACTGAAAACTTTAGAGTGTAACGATGAGTGTAAAACAATCGAGAGGAACAGGAGATTGGCTCTAGGGCTGCAGATTGTTAATCCTGATTTAAGTGGCAAATTAATGCCCAGATATAGCGAATTCATGAAACAATGGGCCAAGAAAGATCCGTACTTCTGTCAGACGGTACACGACAGACTCACAGAACTAGTACAATTGTCTAAGACTTCTAAGCACAAGTCTAGGAGCTACTCTTTTGAGATTATGAACAGAGACAAGAGACAGTTTGTGCACGAATGCTGCGAACAATTTGGCTGTGAAAGTCAGGCTTATGACCAAGAACCCAAAAGGAACGTTGTCGCAACGGCTGTCAAGGATAAGGTAAATATTGCACGTGACTGATTAAAATATTTTAATTTGTTAGAGAAGAATTTCATAAATTTCGCTTGCTACGTTTCAGTGCTGGCTTCCCAGTCTGAGTCTGTTAAAAGTTGTGCAACGAGAAAATGGCCAGAGGAAGGTACCTGGACCTATGCTCAACTCTTCGAGGAGTGGTATTTCACTGCGGTAAAAATATTATTTTCTATACTTCACAGTTTTAAGGGGTGGTAATAATCTTTAACTGCTGCGGATGTGATTAACAGTATTCCTTACTAAAATGTGAATCTCTGTGATCAACTCAGTAGATAAGAATATTGCTAGTCTCTCTTTATCATCTATGTAGCGAATAAGTTAAAGGGTAATTCTCGTTAAACATTACAGAAACGTGGACGTGTTGCCATTAGCTACTAAGAAACTGCAGAAATCTCAGACTCCAGCATCGAGATCAAGATCGCCTGAGCCGGAAATAGATTATTTCGATTACAAAGGTTAATTGTATATTTTTCTGTACGTGCTGGATGGGTAAAGTGGTTATATAGAAATGTTCAAAATAGAATCAAGTACAGTATCCTGGATAATTTGTTAGAAATGCGCTCGCGACTTTTCAATTTAATAATCACGTTCATGCGATTAATTTGTCATTGGCTGGTAGATTAAATGACGCAAGATAAAGGTTTGAAATGCATTATTACGTAAATAGAACCGCCGATTATTCGATTGGCGAAAGGTTATATTCACTGTTACCGTTGTTTCATTAAATAGCTTGCACCGAATTGAAAAAAAAGAAAAAAAGGCTTGAAAATACATTTAACAATTATGAATATGAATATAGTTAAGTGTTCGATAGAAAAATATGGTAACTTGATGCAAAGTGCCACAGAAGTAATATAAGAAATGTATATTCAAACATCAGTTAACGAGGTGAATGGTCAATTTGGTATTAAATAATTAAATTTACAATGAGTTGAGTCCTACGATACTTCTGATAATTTAAATACATGCACAACTTTGACTAGGTTGGAGAACATCGACCCCCTCCTTATTGCTTATACAATTGTAAACAATATGTACGATGTTCTCAATTTCATAGGCTTACGATTCTAATACGATTCTGTGGTGATCGCTGCATGATGTAAAATATATAAAACAGGCAATTTCAAGAGTGGGTCCTTTTCTTTCGATCATTCGAACAATCTAGAAACGTTTCATTATATAACGTAGTTCGAGTTATAACATTAAAACTTCAAGAAAACGATTGAAAACGAAGTTCTTAACGGACCATTTAGAACGTACTATTTTCCAGTAAGGAAAAGTGCAGACCATTTAAAGGATCCTTTTTCGCCTATTCCTTTATTATTTTTTGGTAAAAATTCATCCGTCGAGTGTTACAACTTCATACAAATTCATAACACTGATGTTACACTGCGCCTGTCTTAATTGTTTACTAATCTTCACTTGCAAATCACGACGCCTGATGATCTCCGCTTTTGATATGAACAGTTCACGTGTAGAATGTTACGATGAAGTTTGATTTCGTATTGTCGAACTTTCATCCGTCGTGTGCGGTTATAACCCAATAGGAAATTATTAATCCAACTTCTCTAATGTTTGCCCAATCTATAACTGACAGTGGTAGACGCGTCAAGTAAACAAACTTATTTTTACAAGAAAAGGTATCACAAGCGGTAGGCTTCCCATCACTAACGAGTATCTTAAAATATTATGAATCACCGTTCTAAGAGTATGTTCAGTTTGAATCACAAATCCACGAAGTTCTCGTGTATTTACAGTCAAGAGTAGGATACCGCAATGCTCTTCGTGAAAGGATGACTTCAATTTCTCACGTATACCTACAAATTAAACTTTGTACAAAAGTAGAATTAATAACAAGCAATGTTAATTGAACTTCTTCGTGAAACCTCTCAAAGGAGTGGGTTCAAGAATCACGTAGGTCCAAAACTGGTGAAACTAATTCCCTTAATAAGTCTTTACGGTTTAAATAATCAGACAATTATAAAATATACTTTACTCATTTACCGAGCTTCTCGATATCTTCATTTAGTTCTCAACTGTTGATATTTGACGTCCCTTTAAGATTCAGTTGAAGTCACCCTTGCGTTACAACTATTGTCTTCCGCCAAAAGCAACGCTCGAGTGCAATAAAAATATGCCCAACATCTTTCAATCTTAAAATACCGGTTATTCATTGATAAAAATAGTGTTACAGTTCCACCTTTGCAGATACGCCAATCTGGAATCATTCTGCCAATATGGCTCTTGAAATGCTTCGTCAAGACGCCTTTCTAACTTAGGACTTATACCGTCATAAACATTTAAAATGCGTAACATGAATATTTGGCACATTAAACATTCATCATACATCTATGTTAGACTGCTATAGTTAATGTTTAATCTACTTTTTGCTCCAACAGACAGTGTCTACTGTTTTCATTGATGGTACAAGCATAGCCGTGGTTTTGTTTTTGCCATCGTGACCATTTCCGATTGTATGATTCATAGATAGTCATTTCATTGTACTATAGAGATTAGTTGCACAAACGTTATACCTCTATTAACAATATGTATTGACTTGAAGATAGTGCTACAATTTTTGATTATTTGTAACGAACAAATGTACGGTTTTTATATCGTTTTTTTTTCTTAAATAAAATTAAACAATTGGGAACATTAGGTTACGTTAAACTTATTTTGCCAACGATTTCAAGGAATGTAAATATTAATTTCACCGTTACATGGAAAGTACCGAGACTTGCAATGGCCAATTTCTCAAGACTCGTTACAATTTACGGTTTGATATAACAGATTCAAGGGCCGAAATATTGAGAGAATTAGACTTAAAAAAAGAAAATGTCAAATACGCGTATTACTCTAGAAATTCATATTTACTATGGAATCTATTTCCTTTAAATGTCAGCTACTCAATTGTATCCTACATTTTGTTGATACGGCATTACGATAAATGTATGGTCACGAAGATCTGGTCCTTAAGAAGCTGAACTTGTGTCGCCAAAGTACTTATTCCTCCAGTCTATACATTTAAACGAATATCACATATAAGATCACAACACTGTTACAAGTTTCATTTGTAGTTAAACCACTTAGACATCAATGTTTTTAGTAATAAATTATTTTTGTTTCGAACATCCAAGAGTAGGGCACTTAAGAAGGGTTCGCTCCTTGCGACGACTATTCCAGTCGTGGAGAACGCATTATTAATGAATTGTTCCGTTCGATATCGATCCCTAAACTAGAGCTAAAGGGTTTCAATTATGTACATCCCGCCTCTACTGTGCAGCTTTAACATAGTATTTGGTCAAAGCATTTTGCGTAAAATCACGACGGCCCTAAATACCCTCCGTCTTTTCATTCGAGCCGCCGGGGAAATACCAAAAAAAAACAAACAATTAAAGTAGCGTTGAGATACTAATCTAAAGTTAAAAATATATATACGCTCTCGCTCGTTAAAATAGATTCTGTAGAAGGTGAGTGTCGTCCTGTCCGGAGGAGTTTGCGACTCGAAAAATATAAAGTTAGATATATTTATATATGTCATTTGAACTTAGTTTCTGCTCTTTAGAATGTTGCACATCGATATATTGCTGCATTACCGTCAACTATAAGATTCGGGTTACCATTTATCCGGCCGGAGGATTTTCCCCCGTATAATTGTCACCATTTATCTCTCTCTTTCTCTCGCACGCCCATATACATATATCGCAGTCGATCTTCCGTTTTGCAGTAGAAATTACGATCAGTCTAAGAGAGGCGCTTTATAGTTCCGTCAAGTCGGACTGCAATCAGCTGGTAGACTCCCCACATTTGTCGGAGTAAATCTGCATTCACACGCAATGCACCGCGAATTTACGACGGGTAGAAACCTTTCATTTTGCCAGTCGGAACGATGCAACGAACAATTGCACCGGAAGCTTCTTTCTCACGGAAGAAGCCGCCTTAACTCGTGGGGCTGCTACGAGATCTCTTGATTACAGACACGAAAGGAGTCGAGTATAGCCCAGACAACTTTAGAAACGTACGGTTTGGCATTACATCCCCTTTTTGCTTAGGTTTCGGGAACGAGATAGTATTGCTTAGCACGCAAATACCCACCTACTTGATCCGTAAACTATAGCTGGGATAGTTGTTCAAATACTGATGATGCCGAAGGCTTACCGAAGGCTGCTTCGTTATGCTTGCCATAGCACATCCCATTATGAGTTCCAGGACCCTACACAATGTTTGGTATATGATCCACGGCCATGGTTTAGGGTACTGATGAGCTGCTGGCCTCGTGCCATACTTGACAGTGTCGGCCAAAAGACCTGGAAAATTCATAATGTCATTTACCCTTCTACTGAACGCATATTGTGCTCGCAATTTAATTAACAAGTCGCGTAACGTCTCTCTTAAGGGAATGGTATCTGAGGGGTCAGTCGTTCATGAAACTTTCCTCCGAACTGGGTGTACCGAATCGTTTCAAACTTTACAATGTGGATGCGGAAAGAAAGTCCTTCCCCCCCTGATATTTCATTTTTTCTTTTTTAATTTGTTTAGACATTTAACAATTTTTCGGAGGAAAGTTTCATAAACGAGACTTCTTTGACGCTACTTTCATCCCACCTTGACATCCCTGACTTTGTCATTTCTTTGTTTTTTCTTGATATCGTTAGGTTTTGCAAGAAAGTAACAATTCTGTATACTGTCAGTACATAGAAGTGAGAGTGCCAAATACATATTTGTCGAGTTAAGATTTTAAAAACGGGCCTTACCGTACGGACCAATTACTCGAGCCACTTCTGTAATGCATAGTACAATGCCTAGAATCGCAGTGGCATACATGACATTTAAGACCCTTCGTATTTGAGATTTGCGAGCAGCTGCGGTATCGGCCTCCGGAATATGCAACGGAGTGTCCGATTTAGTTCGATTTACATATGCGATGTGGTCCAGTATCAACTGAAGTCGAAAATCCGCACGCTGCATAAACGAATAACATTTATCATTATCATTTCTATCGAACAAACTTAAAAGTTACGAGGGATCATGTGCATAATTACCGTGACCCTCCCTTCCGTCACGGCAGACTCGGTGCGTAATAAGCTGGACTCCACGGTGATCTCCTCGGGATCGTCTTTATTCTTATCAGTCTTCCAAGATAGGTTTTTCTTGCGGCCTCTGGCCTCCTCGTCCTTATCCTTAGGTTTTCCGCACATCAAAGCTGCCTTTTCGCTGCAGTCCGGTTGGTCCGAGTCAGACTCGGATTTCTCGGGTATGTCCGCTTTCTCGGGGACGATGCACTGATAATGCGTTGGACTTTTGTCCAAGGTTCTGATACTTACGTCACTGCAATGACGATTTATGACGAGCGGTTTGATCTGAGACATTTCGGAATTGCGCCTGTACGACAAGTCGGAATTCCTTCTGGAGTCGACTTTCGTGCTCGTCACACTACCGAGGTCCGAATTCCGCCTGGAACCTAAATTCGAAGGAAAATGAAGTCATGATAATTTCTTATTTCTTTGTCAATTTAATCTTTGGAGTACTAATTAAAAATAGCCATACCTAGTTTTAATTTAAGGTAATGTGAAAGCTACATTTCAAGGATCAATCAGAATTGGGTGTACCGAATCGATAGAAATTTCACCAAGTGAATATGGAGGCTCTAAAGAAGTCCTTGACACCTATGAAATTCCATTTTTTGCATTTAATAAATACAAAATTGTTTACAAAGAAAAGATTTAAACATGAAATTTCACGAGTGTCAGGATCTTTCTTATGGTATTTACGTTCATGTGGTAAAATTTCAAGCGATTCGGTATACCCAGTTCGCAGAAAAGTTTCATAATCAAGTCTCTTTCACATCACCTTAAAGTTTATGAAAATCAAATTAAAAGAAAAAACATCCGAATCAAACCGACCTGTGGGGCTATAGTCGGGTAACTTTGGCAGTCTATGGTGCTCATCGGGCGGCATCATCCTCCTTGGGGTCCTGTTCCCGAAATCGCTGTTTCTCCTCAATTTTGTTGCAAATTGCGAGCTGCGATTTTTCTCATGGGTGAAGTCGGAGCACCTTCGGATGTCTTTCGCGCTCCCAGTGGGTGTGATGTTCTCGGAGTGTCTCCTTAAAATACTTTCAGGAGTTCGCGGCCTCTCTTTATCGGGAAAGTGCCTGGCGGTGAAGTCGGCATTGCGCCTCGACTCGGAAAGGGACGACGAATTATCCTCGCCGGGGAGTTTCACGCTGCACTCGGAACTCCTGCGGGAAGTCCTGGAGACGTCGCTTCCTCGTCTGCTAGCCAGAGAGCTTCTGCGACTCGGGCTTGAGATCGTTATAGTCGGTAGATCAACCGTTGAAGGCGTTGGAGTCGGAGGTCTTACATACACTTCCGGCACCGTCGAAATCGGCTGAATTTGAGGTGCCTGAATTTGCGCCGATGGCTGCAGCGACGTGGCCAGACTATCTTTCCGGATTCTCTCTGGAGTTTTAGGCGATTTCGGCATTTCGGCTACGAAGGAACCGTTTATTAAATAAGTTAGTCGACTATAATCTCAGTCTAGATGTACGCCGACGATAATGCACTGAAATTTATTAAATGTTACCTTTAAGGCTCTGATTGTAACTTGAGTCCTTGTTAGGACTAACGGGTGCTTCGACTTCTTCCGATCCTTTTAATTTAGGGCAGAGCATGGTAGGAACGAGGGCAGCAGTTACGGACGTTGCTAGATTTTTGTAGGGTGCGAGCATGGCGAATTGCATGATGCCTGTAAACAAAGGTCGATAAAAATACATTAGGTTCGAATAATATAGTAAAGGTGTCGTTCCTATAAGAGGTAGTGACGGACCTTTTTGATTTGGATGAGTACTTTCACGGATTAACAAACTGTTGGGCATGGTCCTCAGTAGGTGCATCACCTTATAACCCGCGTGCAAGAAGGTCGTGTACAGAACTGCGCTCCAGATTAGGAATACGATTTGCACCACATACTTCTCGACATAGTGGTTATAAAATATGAGAACCACGTCGCTTGCAATGATGAAGGAAAAGTGTGAGGTGATCACGACACTCAGGCAGGATTCTTTTTGTATCTTCTCGAGCCCGAATTTCAACTGTAAGAATAATACGAGCACGTAATTATGAATATACAATTTGTATCTTTTATCCGCAGGGGATAATTGACATCTTCAATTTAATCGTATTCGGTGAACATGGAAATGCTAAAAATCCTTAAGGTCTCGAGCATTCGTTTTCAGTTTAGAAAAGCGCAAACGTTTTTCTCGGTCATCGCTGGTATATTTTTGCAGACGCTTTTAATGCCTGCAGTCACATGTTGACAATAACGTTCCTCACCTAATGGTATAGGCATTGATGTCAGTGGAAAGATTATTTATCTTCGACGGGTACCAAACCTAACAGTCTCCGCCTAAATAGAATTCCTGACGACTCACTTTAAATAGGAAGCGAGCATGATTTTCGGAACTTTCTTTCGGCGCTCTTTAACTTGTTAAACTACAATTGGCTAGGTGCCACGTCCCGGGATTTCGCGAATCTCGTGTAAATATTTATTTCGAAATCCTTCAGAAAAATGTTACTACTTTCCATGAGTGGTATTGGGATTGTTACCTGTGTCAGTTGAAGAAATGCCAGTTGTATAAGGCAGAAGGCAGAGGTGACACAGGGAAATCCAATGTCCCACATGATCGAGCCAATCACTTTAGGCATCGTCTGAAATCCCAATTTTGTTGTTTTATGTTGCAGTCCGTTTCTTTTTAAATAATGCATTTACAATGTAAAGATATTAGAGTCTTACCTCTTTGAGATTATAAGGATCAATGAAGAGACAACCTGCCCGTGATGCTCCAAGCAAGCATAAGAATATATTAATCGTTGACAAAAAAGGCCGGCTGGAAATCAGTGATCTGAAAATATTTTTTTGGAGATGTACCTAACGTTACAGGGAACGTAACGCCTAATTAAATCATTACCCAGTGGATAACAAATTGACGTACCTTAAATTTAAAATTGAGAAGAAGGTGTAGAAACTGAGTACAAAAAAGAGGCATGCAAATCCATAAACGTGTAGAAGGAAAATCCATCTTAAGTCTTGATTCACAGCGGTCCATGAAGGTGCAGTGACAAGTAATTTGTCCAGGGACTCCGATGAATTTGTTACACAATTGTGTTCGGAACCAGGTGTTGTCGAATTTATGCCTAATAGATAAAAGAAAGTTAACATGAACACGATACACCAAACGTTCAATGCATATGAAAATTTTCCCTTAAAACACGGATGAGCCATTTATTATACAATGCTACCCCTGGGTAAAATCGACTATTTTATAAACACTTTAATTTAAAAACATTTCCAAAACTCGTAAAATTCACCAAATGACCGAAAAGGGGAACTTTCGCCACTAAATGAAACCAATTTCGTGGGTTATTATATTACTTGTAATTCAATCAAATCGTCGACCTGGGACGATAAGAATCAATTAATACGAACCACCCGCGTGTGCAATTAGTCACCTATTCATACCTAATCTAATTCTCCGGTTCGTTACGCTACTAATAAAGTTATGACCGGCACATTTTATTTCCGCCCTCACGATTAAAAGAACCTAAAAAATATATATATATATACCATGATTTTTACTTTATAAGGTGAAACTTTTTTTGGCACGATATCACATATCAGTTCAGACGTTATTAAAGCGACCCGTTTCGGAAAATGAAACCCTTTTTCAACGGTTAATTACTATATACATTCATTCCTGTGTTTTTAGTATTACATTGCGTAAACGTTTCCATTAGTGTTATTTATTTTCAATTCAATGTGTAAAAAATCAATCGCATGTGTTTCCGACTTGGCGAAGTTGGCATTAAAATCGCCGCTCATTCTTGGCATCCCATCCCAATTCTTTCTTTTACTGTTATTTACCACTAACATTCATATCTGTGTTTAACTACCGAAACAATTTGGATAAATTCCATTTTTATAGTTCATTACTACTTATATTCATCTTCGCGTGTTAGTATTGAGACAATTTGCGCAAACATTTTCATCAGTGTTAATGCGTTACTCTCTCGGTTAAAAAAAGAGGATCCATTCACGTCCAAAAAAAAAGAAACATTTCACCACCATCGAGGCCGTTTCGTTAAGGCGGTGTGAAAGTGGTTCACGAGCTCCTTTTATGGGACTTTTCTCCGAATTGGATACACCGAGTCGTTTGAAATGTTACCACGTGAATATGAAGACCTTAAGGGAAGGTCCCTGTACCCATAAAATATCAGTACTTTGAAATCTGTGAACATTTCTCAATATTGTTTACAAAAAGTTATATTCCACGGATACCAGAACTCCCTTAAAGTTCCCACATTCACGTGGAAAAATGTGAAACGGTACACCCAGTCCGTATAAAAGTATCACAATCACCTATCCTCCACTTTGATAGCGCCTTAAAATCGGTCCAATGGTCTAATTTTCAATTTCTCACTGGCGGTTAAAAGTCAGGATGAAATTTCTCGCCGACGCCACATCTCGCTGAAGAAACTCGCCCTTCTTTTTCGCGAAATACGCTGCAGCCCTACAACCACGTCCGTAAATATCGACACGAATTAAGGATACGTAAGAAAGTGCAGGGGCAACAAGGTCGGAGAACTAACCGCGCGTCCAATTAGCCAGCCTATCCATAATCTTTGGCTTGGAGCCCACCACTCATCACTGGCCTTGGCGTCGTGGGGTGTCGCCGAAACGAAATCCAATGGGAACGTCCGCGTAACGGAGGAGGTACCTCGGCAAGAGCAGCCTCTCGAGTGGCAGCAACAGGCTTTGCCTATAGAGCGGTTTGACGGGCACCCCTTCCGCCACCCTGCTTGCCGAACTGCGTGGACGTTAGTTCTGTCTCCCTACGGGCGGGAATATTGATCCCCTACGGTAGGAGAGAAGCGGGGTTGGCCCGCGCGGGGATCGGAGGGCAAGACCACGTGACGTTAAAGGGCATGAGGGAAGGGGGAAGGCACGGTCGGCGGACCGCCGAGGGGTGGGAGGGGCGGAGAGCAGGTAGCGGCGGGTCGAGCGGGGAGCGAGCCCATCACCCACCCGGCTATAGGCCTTTAAACTGTTTATTATTGGCACTCGATCGAACCATTATTAACGCCGGCTTTATGACCTTTCTCAATATTTAATTGCCTCCCTTATCCCCGCGCGGATATCGAGTGCCTTCGATTCCGAGGAATTCGAGTCGAGAGTGACTCGGTAATACTCGATCGCGGCTTTCTTTGCCGGATTTTCGCGCGCGTCTGTGTATGATTTGTTTATGCTTTAGTTTACGTCCCGGATATGCACGCCGAGTAAACACCTCCCGTTCCATTCGTTCTATTTGTGGTGGTTCGTTGAGCCGGTTGTCCAGGGGTGGGTTTTTTTTTTTTCAAATTTTCATTGATTCAATGGGGTAATGCCTGATCGGTGGTTCGTTTGTTTTTTGCTTTGCGCTCCGTTAGTTTTGCTGGAGGAAGTGGAGTATGCGTTCCTTTTTACTGCCGCTCCGTAAGACGAAAGATTTTATCTATTTACGGTACTAAGAATAGCGTCGAAGGCGAAGCACGTGATTCGCTGAATTACGGGGTGACGTCAATAGATAGACGAGGTCGATTATGTTTATATTTATTAAACTTAGATGGGAAAAATGTACGTGTCGCGTGCGACGGTGCCGGGGATGAATAAGAGAATAAGAGAACACGAGCTTCTGGGTTCACTGGTACATGTAGGTCTTTATCGACGGGCCTTGCGATATTCTAACAGAAATCAAAGCACCGGTGGACGAAGGTCGGCGGAATCGTTCCTATATTCAATTAACGATTCCGCTGACCATGTCCTACCTTATTTAAGCCTAATTCGATTATGGCGTAATTGTGATTAAACATGCGCCGTTGGCTGGTGTAAAATTGTTAGGTCAGAGTTGCTCCATTGATGCTACGTAACTGGATTAAAAGTTAAACGCTAATGCGTATATTAATTTGTTAGCTTTATAGTTCATGGAAATATGTTGAAAATTGAAGTTTATTACAGAATTTACTTTTTTCTTTAGTTAGCTGTTTGACATGGTACACAAGAGATATAGTGTTAGCCTTCTCTTTTTTACTTTTCAAATAAAAGTTATAAATACAAAAATAAAGCTTAGAAGATGATGGAGACAACACGTGTTGATCGCGAGTATACTTGAAGAATCTCTTTTTTGGAGAATGAAAGCACTCTTTATTTTTATCATTATACACACTCGCAAGTAAAGAATATAATAGTCGCGGGATATAAAATTAGTGTAAAATGGAATGGGCAATATGGACACAAAGTGTTTGTACCTAATATGTAAATAAATAAAATTGATGATATGAATTAGTAATATCTTATTTGTGTAACTTTCTTTGATATATTTTACCATGTGTCTATATACAAATATTTAAGGTTACAGATTAAGTATTACGCAATGAAATATAGCCTAAATAAGCGCAATAAATGTTTGGTGTTCCATGTACAAAAGCGCTTGAAAGAAAATTATTTCAATACTCTCTGGCAAGCTTGGTAAAAAGTTATATGTACAGAGTTTGTACATTATATGATACAACTATTCATCAGACATTATACAGGAATTCACTACCTATGTATATCCCTAGAGCTTGAGGTGGTAGTATGACTGTACATTCAGGTACACTCCTTAAACTATTTCTTCTGGGTCAGTGAAGCTGGCAAGCTCTGACGGCGATAAGTTGTAGAAGTATAAACACAGAGCTCAACACTTCGGAGTATTCCAAGTTACTTTGACCAGTTAGCTTTTTACATAATAGGTACTTAAAGACAAAGATGAGGAGCAAGAATATTAAACTCCACAGTGTTCGTAGTATCGATGGTTTCATCATTCCTTCCATCCGCATTCTTATGAATATTATCGTACAGAAATATGTATTCAGACCATCCGCAACAAATAGTGGTGAAAATACAACCCACCAGCCAGAGCTGCCTAAGAAGTAATGTTCATCGAGTTTTAATGCTAGCAATATTGTAAAAATAGTCAGAGATACTAAATTTATCCATATTTCAAAAATCGTTAAACCTAGCCAGTGAACTAACTGATTTAATGAAAAAATCATCTTTCAATAATTTCAAGTAGATATACAATTACAGTACACAATATCCTTTTAACGTATCATTGCAATGATTTCCATTTCACAAATGCTTTATATTATTCTCACATAGCATACTTTAGAGTTCCTAATAATGCTTTACGGAAGACACGAATATGTATTGCTGAACTATGCCTATTGTTTACTTCATAGTCCACGTCGTCAGTAAGCGGCTCAAATTCATCTAATAGAAAAAAAGATTGAAATTGATGTTATCATATTTGATAATGAACTAATGAATAATGAATTTGTTTCTCAACCACTACGTGACTTATACATACCAATGAGTTCTACGGTTGAAGTATTAACATCTATATCAACAGTCCCATGATGATTCTCTTTTAATTGTAGGGCTAAATGACACGCTCTGTTTACAGCAGTCCCAAGACCATGGATTATTATCTCAGATTCACCTGCATCGAGTAGTTTCTCACACTTACTCAATTGAGCCTTTAAAAAAACAGTGCAAAAATGCATTTCATTTTACGCAATATTATTATTTTGTCAGTTCATGCAAAACTTTCAATAAAAAAGATATTTAAATTACACTGTCTACTGAAATTATAAATACGAAGGCAGATGCAACTCTTAACCTCTGGTATTCAAAATTGAGCAAAAATGAGGTTAGAACATTGTAGTCTGAACTTACTTTAAAGTTTGTCTTCTTTGTTACATAAATATCTTTTTTCCTTTTAGGTTGCACGATGGAGTACTTCTTTTTACATAAATACTGTGTCTTTGGATATTCCTTACGTTTTTGTTTATTTTTGAATTGCTCCTTTACATCCTCTCCCGACCTATCACTTGTTTCCGCCATTCTGATATTTCCATGTGCACACTCGACAAGAACAAATTTAATCTCGAAATAATTCGATATATATCGCTTTCGAGATTTTGATCTTCGCCAATCATGATATGGTACTAGGGGAAAAGTTGGCTCCTATTGGTGCATAGTAGAAATATCGCATTCGATATTTATTCGTTGTTTAAGGGGAAAATATGCCGTACCGTGTCACGTGGTACTTTGTGGAACCTCTTATTGGGTATTTCTGTTGGAGCGAGTAGCTGACCGACAATGAAGGCAAGTCCTTTTAAACATCATCAGCGTTCTTGATAAACGCAGTAATATGGTCGGACATTGTTGACATGGAACTAACCTATGAATGAGTTGTGCGTCTTATTCGTGATTTGTTCGGCAATTGAATAATTTATATTAACTGTTGAAAGTATCGAAGGATCAGCCGCCAAGATTCAGTCGCAACAAGAAGAAATGGAAACTCACAATGCTTCTAAAGATTTCGACGTCGATCCGAAGAATATCATTAAAAGCCGAGAACTGTTGTACCGACTTATGATCAGGTTAATTATTATATCAGTAATTATATTTGCGCCGTTTATGGACTCAGAGGACAGATAAATGATTCTTGCATGCCATTAATTATTCTAGCGTTATACTAGGCAAGAAGTGGTTTATTGCATTGCTTTTTTATTACTAATTACTTTATACGGTTGGATATGCTTTGCAGAAATGGATTTACTTATGCAAAGTAGTGTATAAGTAAAATATATTCTAGAAAATCTATTAGTGAAATAATTATTTCAGTCAGTTATTCTATGATGGACATCAAACGCTCGCTGTGCAATTATCTAATATCACTCAAGCAGACCCACCGTGTCCACCGTCGGACCGTTTACTACACTTGATGCTAATTGGAGCAGCACACGAACCAGATCGAGGAAAGAAAGATATTAATAA
The DNA here is from genome assembly GCF_000612105.2 of Orussus abietinus. Classification (NCBI taxonomy): domain Eukaryota; kingdom Metazoa; phylum Arthropoda; class Insecta; order Hymenoptera; family Orussidae; genus Orussus; species Orussus abietinus. Next base: position 1,079,034 of record NW_019394282.1, on the reverse strand, counting down.
TATACCAACGTTTACAAATTTCGATAATACTCTAGGACCAGGATTGGACTTGGAATTTGAAACAGAAACCCAAACTCAAGCTCCTGAACCTGCACAATATGAAACTGCTTATGTTACTTCGCATAAAGGAAATTGTAGAGCTGGAGCATTCTCGGCAGATGGTCAACTAATAGCCACGGGATCAGTTGATGCATCAATTAAAATTCTGGATGTCGATAGAATGTTAGCTAAGTCAGCTCCAGACGAAATGGCTCCTGGTGATCAGACAGGAGGTCATCCAGTGATTCGGACTTTGTATGATCATTTAGAAGAAGTAACATGCTTAGAATTCCATCCCAGAGAACCAATTTTAGTGTCAGGCAGCCGTGATTTTTCTGTTAAGCTTTTTGACTTCAGTAAAGCAAGTGTAAAAAAAGCATTTCGGACAATCACAGATGCAGATCAAATACGATGCTTATCATTCCATCCAACTGGTGACTTTCTTATCGTGGGGACGAATCATCCAGTAGTTCGATTATACGATGTGAACACAGCACAATGCTTTGTATGCAGTATACCAAGTCATCAACACACTGCTGGGATAACCAGTATTAAGTTTTCACCAGATGCAAAGACATATGCATCAGCAGGGAAAGACGGAAGCATTAAAATATGGGATGGAGTTTCGAATCGATGCATAAATACCTTTGTTAAAGCACACGATGGGTATGAAGTTTGCTCTGTAACATTCACAAGGAATGGAAAGGTTAGTTGACCATGTCATTGAATATATGGTTTTTATCGATAGAATGTATACAATTTTTGTTCTATTAATTATAGTACTTGCTATCTTCGGGGAAAGATTCTCTCATAAAATTGTGGGAACTATCAACCAGTAGATGTTTAATTGCATATACCGGAGCTGGTACGACAGGTAAAAGTCTGATTAGAATTAACTGTAGAGTTTCGCATGTACTATATGGTTATTACTCCATTTTATTATCTTTTAACTTGAATTGATATCTTGTGAGTTTTCATTTTAAAACTAGGACGTACAAAAATATTCGCGCATTTAACTATAAAAGCTGAAATTCAGGTACTAATATTCTTCTATACAGGCAAACAAGAACACAAGGCTCAAGCAATTTTCAATCATACGGAAGACTATGTCATGTTCCCTGACGAAGCAACAACGTCATTATGTGCTTGGAATTCTAGAAATGCATCCAGGAAACAGTTATTATCATTGGGCCACAATGGTCCCGTTCGGTTAATTGTTCACTCTCCCGTGGCTCCAGCTTTTCTGACATGCAGCGATGACTTTAGAGCCAGATTCTGGTTCAGACGAATGCCTACACATTAAAGAGTGCAGCAAATGCGCATTAATAACTCATGCACTTGTACTTCATAAGAATCACCCGGGTGATTCAGTGATACCATTGACAAATCGAGACGTGTACAGTACTTTTATAGTTTTAAGAATTTTCGCAAAATTTATTTATAACATACTTAAGGATTTTACTAATCTTACGTTGAGTCCTCGCGTTCTGAATTTAACATCGAAGGTGACCAAACCTCAATGCGAATTTCAAGAACAAGGTCAGCCGCAAAATCATAGTTGCGAACAACTCACTTCACGGAGGAAAAGAAATCGGCTGGAATTATTTTTACAAAGGAAATTGAGTACGTCTCGTAGGTTTTAAATTAATCCCGCCAAAAGAGCGTCGCTACGCGCGCGGTTTGGCCCTGCTCCGCCAGGCGGCGCCCCGAACTCCCGCTCCGCGTTTGACGAGGTCACGTGACCCACGCTAACCGCCATCTTTGCTTATCGTATAAACAGTGCGACCGGGCTCGGCGCAAATTCTTGCGGAGAATCAGTGGTTTTCCTGTGTTTTTGAGTGATTAACGCGCAAAGAAATGTCGGACATCAAGGCGGAGACCAAGAACGACAACAGTGTCGAGGATGCGTCCAAGGTAAGGCCGGGAGGAGCGGCTCGGAGGGCTTCGTCAAGCCGAGTTTTCACGCCGAGGTGCCGTGCAGTGCCCCGAAAAACGGGAGGACGCTCGGTCCAGGTTAAGTCCAGGTCGGCCGCGCCGATGCCGGTCCGCGGTCGCGAGGCCGACCAGGCTCGGCGCGAGTCGCGAGAGGTTAGGGCGACGTCGCGTGGCTCGGCTCCGACTCGTAGGCGCGTATTCGGTGCTCTTTCAAAGCTGCGCCGTTTGTCCTTCATCGGCAAAGATGGCGGCTGTTTTTTATTTGTATCTCTTGCGCGACTCTGGGGCCGTCGCTGCGCGCCAGTGGTCCGGCGGCTCGACTTCCTCAAAAAGGGCGGGAAATCCGCGAGCATGGCGACCGCTCGGGCCTTTTCCCGGAGAATATCCGTGCCTACCGGCGCGCCGTGCCGGGCGGGACGCGCCAGATGTGTGCGTCGGCCCTCCACGGCGGAACGGGCGGGAAAGTTAAACCCGCGGCCCGGCCGTTCCCGACAATCTTATCGCTCGGCCCGATGCCACTAATTATCGCGTCACGTCGCCGAAGTCCTCCTCGCTGCCCGCGAGTGATCGTAGGTCACGGTGAGTCGTCGCCGCACATGTACCGGAGCCTCGAGTCGGCATCTTCCTCTAGACTCTCCTCTCTCTCTTTCTATCTCTCTCACTCCGCACCGTGAGACCGAGTGAGACGGAGCGATACTACGCGTCCGACACTCGAGGGCCGCGAGGATGGACCGTCGCCGCTCCGAAAGAGGGAACGCGCCGGAATCGAGATTACATCTCTCGCTTTTGCAGGACCAGTCGTCCGAGGAGAAGCCCACCCCGACGAAAAATAAACGCGGCGGTACCAAGAGGCTCTCGACCTTGGAACGGACAGCGCAGGAGGGCAAAGCCATCATCAAGGTGAGCCTCGAGAGATCTCCGAGGAAGTCGACCGGCGAGTCTCGTCGGAGCGGTCGAAGACCTTCAAGTCGTGGCTGCTTCCCTTTTTTTTATTTATTTATTTTTCTTTTCATCGCGGCTTCCTCAAGGGCTGCATTTCCTTCCCTTTTTCTCCGTTTCCCTCCAATTCTTCCCTCCGTTTTCCTCAGGTTGGCTTCCCCACCGGCGCTCGCTGGTCCTGACTTGCTACGTGTGACCAAGGGCGAGTGGTGGGGGTAGCCGACCGGCGGAGTGGGGGAAGAGGGGAGAATCTTCGACGGGGGAGGGGCGGAACCCTCCAATGGCCACGAGGGCGCCAATTTTGAATCTCTTCGAACACCTCGCTGTCCTGGTCTCACGAGACGTTGATGGTTCGTTGGATGTCTTTCCTTGACAGTGGGATCGTCTATTGTGCCTCGGGTATTAGAAAAGGTCGTTGGGAATAAATGTCATGGTTGGCGCGAGACTAGTCATGGATGTATGATATCAGCGATGGGATTACTTTTAATTATGAGATCAATTCGTCTTAACGCATGTCCAATTGACATTTGGAGATCGTTTAATGCTCTTTAATTTTGTATAACGCCATGTAACTTTAATATTATGTACTCATATGTTGAAATTTTGTTAAAACATTTCATTTTTCTGGCGAGGTAAATGTGGCACTTTATTATCGTAACCGAGGAACTTGTTTATATAGAGGTATATTTGAAAATATTTTAATTTATAAAGAAATAGTTAATATTGGGAGGTTGATACTTGCAGATTTCACAGTATATCAATTTTTTCTTCTTGGTTTAAACAGTACAATTTCGTTATGGAGGGTTAACTTGGTTGTTTTTCGTTAAAAGTAGAGAAAGTAGCTGAGTAGGGTGATAGGTGTACATGTGATAAGTTAAATTACACTTTGCGTTATTTCATTAATCTTGATCTGGTAATTAATATGGCGTTTCTTGCAGGGACTGAACACAACGGCTGGAGAGGTCGAAGGAAGAAGGCGTACCCGGAGTTCGGCTCGTGGTTTGACACTCTCCTCGCCTGCCCCTGCACCTTCGCCACCCAAGAGAGAGAAGAGAGAGTCGTCAGGGAAAGGCACCGGTCGTGGACGCGGTCGTCCGAAGAGGCAGGAGAAGAGCAGTGAAAATAATACCGATGAGGAGGCGTCCAACAACAAAAGCGAAAAGCACTCCGAGGAGGAGTCCTCGAAGATGGACGTAGGTGACAGTAAAGACGAGAAGGACGACATCAAGGTGGTAGAGAATGACGGAAAGAACGCCGAAGAGGTGGAGAGTAAAGACAAGGACGAGAAAGTGCCCGAGTCGAATTCCAAGGACGAGAAGACGACGGAGGAATCGGAGAACTCGGCAGAGGAGACCAAGAGCGTAGCTGCCAGCGAAGAGAAGAAGGAGGAGGAAATCAAGGACAGCTCTGACTCGAGTCAAGATGCAACAGACGCCACCTCGGAAGCCCCACCTTCGTCCCTATCGGACTCCCAAAATGCTTCGACTACCGTTACTACCGAGGAAAAGAAGGAATAACCTCTCTCTGCCTGTTCTACCACATTTTTCATGTAAGTGTTATGCAAATCCAGAAACGGCATTGATAATACCTGTTGAACATTTCATAGATATTCATGTAGAGGTTATCGTATGCAACGTATGAAGTTTTGTAAATTTAGTTCCTCGGTTGGTTAGGCTTTAACTTTATTCAATCGAGGTATGTGACTTTGGTAATATTTTGTTGTTCGGTACCGTGTACTTGATTTCGAGTCCTTTTGATTTGCATCAGATATCATGGAAGATGTCGTTTTGAGTATTGAGTCGACAGATGAGATTTTTGAACGAGTACGATCTCGACGTCAGTTGTGGGACTGAAAATTGCAACCTTGTCGTTTTATTATTCTAGCAGGTACCATGGCGGCGCACACAACGGGGTTCACAAATCCAGTCCCCTCGTCTATTTTAACTAATTGACACCTTGCCGATCGTTTCCCTAATCAGCGCATCCGAGTCGTATGTTTGTTGCTTGCAATTTGCCAGGCGCCCGAGCATCCAAGGACCGGTCGCTCTTAGGTGTTTATCTCTGGACGTTGTTTTCTCGTCTGAGCGTGACTTTATAACGACCTTTTTTCTCATTCTTTATTTTATGGTACGGCGTATACCATAGGAACTTTAAAGCGAACTTCTTACGATTCTTTGCAACGGCACTCGTTGGTTGCGCTGGTTGGCAAACAACGATGGCAGACCAAGGTGTAGAGCATACGTTGTTCATGTACAATGATAATATTATTGTAAAATATATTTAATATGGACTTATATAGAAGGGATTGCTTGCAAGTCGGAGTCCAGATCGGAGGGCTCCTCGAGAGGGTATAGCCTCCGTCGCCTCTTCGATCCTGGCTCGGGGTGGAAGCGGTCGGAAATATTAATTCGTACATAGAAAATTACTGTAATACCTTACTTATATATACATTACGATTGAATGAAGTGGAATATATGAGAATTATGGTGAGTTGACTTCTCTTTTTCACCGGGCGGGTGGAAGTGGAATTTCTAAAGGATGAGAGGGTGTGCGTGATTAATCGCGGTCGGATTCGTTCGGTGGATTATTTACGAGAGGGGATCCGATAAAAGTGCGTCCCTCGTTTTTCGACCCGCGAGTCGACTCGACGGCACGTGGCGAACACTGTGAGCGCAGTCCGTCATTCGTCCTGCCTAAGTCAAAGTCGTTAAAGTGAAAGAGAGAGAGAGAGAGAGAGAGTATGCGTGAGAACGAAAGCGCGAACGAGAGCGAGTGAGAGGGAAAGATTGATAAAGATGCGCTATCTAGGTGTGAAACGCGCAGTTAGGCGCGAGCGTAAAGTCACGGCGTCGGTCCAACGCGCGAGGTCTTCATCGGAGGTTTTCTACTTTGCTTTTACTGGTCCAATATTAAATATGTTAATATTATTGTGTATCTGAACGGTTGTGAGTGTACAGATAGGCCGTACGATCGATGCACCATACTTAGCGGGTTCTCTCAGCACACTTAATGAGACACCGAGGGACGAGGAGCGTCTTCGCCATGCGTCGCGTCGCCCCACGACTGGGAGTGCGTGCAATGAAAACTCTGCATACAATGTCCGGAAACACCTGGCTCTTTCGATATGGAACAATCCGAATGCGTCGTAAGGGACTGTGCCTCTTGGTTGCATCCAGTCACAGCGAGGCCAAGCTTCGCTCACGGTGTTGCGTGAGAAACTCGTGTTGCGCTACGTTGGTATCGAAGCGAGAAAAGAGTAGTCTTGTTTAGGTTAGCTGTACTTTCTCCGCTCGAGTGAAACCGACTAAACCATCCTTCTCTTGAGAAGACGCAAAAGTGTAGATACATTCTTGTCGACTGCCACGAACGTTAGAAACCTTCGAGTCCAAGGTGAACTTGTGAAACATGTTTCGGGGGAAATTGAGAATTTTTATAGGTTAAGTTTTATATATTTACTGTATACTCGTGGTACCAGTTGATAACTACGTACACTCGCTGCATCTACTCGAGGGCGAATACATAAAGTACTACAGTTTTGTACTGAGAAGTGAAAAAGTGTAAATGCACTTGTGTTCTAAACAGCGTGTGTTGTTACAACTAGTGGTCGAGACTTCGAACTTGGAGAAAGTGCACGCAAATAGCGTTTTCAGCTCGTTACAGAGCATCGCTAGTGTAGAGTATTACCACTAAATGTGTTCAACTGGTCAGTGTTGTATCGTGTTTGGCTTGATGGTGTCGGGTTGATGGTGCATTGCATTCGATTCGTTACGCTTTTAACACCATTGCAGAGGACAAGTGTTACAAAAGTGCAATATTGCAATGCCCGTGAACAGCTAATGCGAATATTTGGCAATAAACTTGGATTTTATAAGCTTTTCGCGTAAAGACAAAGGCATTGAGTTAGAAATGCTTGTGATAATTAATGAATATACGTCATTGAAACAAAATTTCAGTGCAGCTTTTTTTTATTTTTTAACAAATACAATTTTTTAATGTTTGCCTGCTTGACTGGTACGGTAGCATTGCTAAGGTATAATAATGCATGAAAAATATGTATACCATTCAACACCGACACTGTCGCTATGCATTTGTACTATACTCATGCAACACTAGGGTGAGGACGCGTAACCCAGCTAAAAACGCTGCAAGCGTAGAGTGCAGTTAACCTAAACAACCCAGCAGTCTACCATGTTATGTGTAATGCGTCGGTAGGAGTCGTTCTATAAACATCCTTCGCTCTAGAGGTATCGACTCGTTCCAATCTGTCAGCGAATCCACCTGCGATTGACAGGCGAGGTATATCAACGAATACTTAAGAACACGTGCGAAGCAAGCAGGGGAGCTGTACAGTGCCGGGGCTCTTCGATCTTGCCGAACGACCGAAGCACTATTTTCTTACGTAGCACTTATACAGACTGTTTTCCAATCTCTGAACAGTTAGCGTTGGTGTTTTTGTAGCGAGTAATCGTTATACATTGAACTGTATTTCCATGAATCTGTATTAATAAACAAGACTTGCAGCTCTTGAGAAAATGACTTGGTTGGATCGGTCGTTGTGGTTTCGATCAAGGTTAGGAGGGCTCGGAAGAGATCGGATATTTGTATATTGAACTTATCATACATTCTCGTTTCCGTAAAGTACGATTCCGTTTGATCGAACAAAGCATACGCAAATTTAGTGGATACTATTTCCTCGGCGTATTGTTAATAATTTACAGTTTAAATATGTCGAATAGAACTTATACATCATTTGTAACTCTATCGCTCTTTCTAGCTGATACTTGCTATTTTGACTCATCTAGTCTCTTTCTGACTTAAAAATGATTGCACCAGATACTGTTTATAATTGTGCATTTAAAACATTATGGCATGTTTAAGGTTATGCCATTACTTTACCTTACTCATTGCTTGGCTTCGAGTATCGGTAGGTTGCATCGATGGTTACTCTTGCTTTGTGTCTTTTAACAGAAAATGTAGCGACTTCGCTTGGATTTAACTTTTCTATCGATGATTCAATTGCTTTTTAAAAGCGAAATTTAATGGTTTTATGCCGAGATAATGTATGGTGGGGTGAATCCCACTTTTAGTAGGATTTAAATATCTTTTGCAATTGTTTTCTAAAAACAGCGTAGCTCTTTACTGTAATTATGACTGATAATGTATGGCATATGCGTTTAAAGGACGTAAAGCGTTATGTTGAGAGTTTGATTATGAATGGTAAGTTTCCAGTGTCTCGTTGGGTGCGGCTTTAGACTTAGCGATTAGGGTTACATGTTAGTTAAAATAATTATGTGAACAATACTGAACATATAAGCTTGCCTAGTAAGAGGTGCTCTTTCGCAAGGCAAGTGTTACGAGTAATAAAGTACATTAGCGTTTTATTATAGCAATAGTAAAGTATAAATTCAGTAATGAGTGATCTGTGGATGTAAGGCAGGAAATAGTTTTTATACTCTTCCTATCCTTTGGTTCGGGTTAGATTTTTTTAGTGATTCCATTGCGTAGCACTTTGCATGGGAATAAAATCCTTAGTCCTGGTTGGTACGATCCGATGTGTACCTAGACATGGCTTGTCTGTTCCGTTACTGTACTACTTCTATTAAAGTAGGAACTGACAATGATAATAACGAGGATCACGAGATGATGTTTGATCGATCTTTTGTAACAAAATTGCTTCGATGAATAAATCCAATAAATACATTTTAGTATCAGTCGGTCTGTTCTCATTTTGTAGATTTGCGTTTAGTACAGAGCAGGAGCGATTGATTAGATCAATGTATATGTGATCAAATGGAATCGAAAAAAAAAATGGAGATGTTTGGCGGTAATCGAGATGAATGTTTTTGGACTCTTACGAGATATACTCCGCTGATACAACAGTAAGGAGAAATTTTTCTTAACCTTCGTGTTTAATTTTAAGTAATTATTTGTAAGGTACTGATGAAGCAAAGTTAAGAAAGGCACCTATTGCGAAACACTATAATTTCGTACATCACGTTTGACTTTGCCGAGTTGGTAACATGAAATCGCATTTGATATTACCTACAGTGAAGTATCCGAGTGTTACTTACAACGGGAGAGTGAAAATAAATAAAAGTAATTATAGTGCTGTTGCTACATGTAGGTACGATGAAAAATTAATTTAAAGTCTCGTGGAATACATTTTATGTATCACGGATGTCATTTCACGCATGACAGATTTATTTTCGGGGTTTTCGTTTTGTTGTTTGTACTTTCGAAGCACAAACAGTAACCATGCCCAAAACGAACAGTACCGATCATGATTTCGTGGGGAATAATTAAGAACGATTAATGATAATTTTCTCCTTCACCTAGAAATTTCATTTTGAACGCGCGTAGCGACCAAAAACCGTTTTCTTATTACTCGCGTTGAAGCGATTTATGAATAAGTAAGGACCGGTATCACGGCGGGAGGAAATTCCCCGGAAGTCGAGTGACGGTAGTTTCTCTCTCTGGGCGTTAAATCGAAATTACGTCAAGCCCACGGGGAATGAGCAATCGACCGGGGGTCGGCTTGGAAATATGTCTCCGGAGTTTTCTTTTCATTAGCGCAATTCCTCCTGGTAAAGAAACTCCCGGAGCTTCTCCGGGCTCCGGTTTTCCTCCCGGCGGGAGAGCGCGGGATGTGGAAATAAGTATTACACTACCGGGGAAGTGTTCCTCCCCAGAGGATTTTTCTACCCTGGGGGGCGATAATTCAGGGCGATGTAGAAAAAAAAAAAGAAATGGAGGAGCAAAGTGGGATGAAAAATAAGGGTGGGAAAAAAATATCAGCCGAGAGGAGGGGCGCACTTGGCGCGAGTTGATTCCTGACGTTTGAGGGCTTCGCAAATCCGCGGGGCAAGCAAGGATTTTCCATTTTGCGCGCGATCCCTCGTTTACCCCGACCTTTCCATAAAGCCGAGGGGCGTTACGTGGCCCGGTAAATGTTCCCCTTATCACGGGAACAATGAAGGACTCGGATATCGTGTTTTACGACCGCCTGACCGACCGACCCCTCGAACCCGGCGATATTCCTTATTCCTCTTTCTCTCTTTCCCCTTTTTCTTTCAGATTCTGGGCAGGAATCTAGAGATATTCGATGTAACGTTAGCAAGACAGCGACGTTTTATTTAACGTTAAAAACGTCGTGTAAAAAAGAAATCTCGTAGAATGTCATCTCGACGTTTGTACTCTACATTTTGTTCTTAGATTCACGTTAGAAAACCAAGTACTCTACTTTCTTTTTTTTTTTTCATGTGGAGTACGTTTATGTAACTTAAGGTGAAGTGAAACACGTCGAGGAACTTGATCGACGTCGATAAAAAAGGTTTTTCTAAATACCTACGCTGCCGACGTTCGTTTTTATATTGACAGCTGTGTCGAATTATATTGGGTATTTTACCAAATGGCATACTCCACCTGACGATTTCGTACAATAATTGTAAAGAAATCGAAGTAAAACTCCAGAAATCCTCTGGGTTCATGCTTTCTGGGGCTCTAATTGACTGCAGAGGGACACCTTGCGCCATCTGTGATTTCCAGGTCAATTAAATTTTCACTCCGAGACCTCGTATACCATCGTTTTAGCACAGAAGCGCATACAACACTTTTTTGCCTTTATCCCGTTCAAATGCGAGTTTATCGATTACCAGAGTGTTCTAAATTATCGTAAAATTGTCCTGACCCTTTCGATTTTCATATCAGAGCCTTCGATAATTGTATATTGATCGAAATATGAGAGCTCGACGCCATTTTGGTTCTGGTCTGGGCTGAGTTAAACAATTTTGATAAAAAATCCAAATTTTGAATGCGTCAGGACAATTCTTAGATGATCAGGAGTGATGTGTCAAAGTTTCGGACAGTTTGGTCTAATACTCTTAAAAAAAAGTGTTGTACTCGAATCGACTGATTTGAAGGGGGTTTCACTTCACCATAAGCACGTAACTTGGGGTAAGTTTTTTCCTTTCTTTTCTTTTTTCTTTTTTTGGAACAATGCAAATTTTCATTTACCACGAAACCGTTTCGAGAGTTGTAGTCGAAGTAACGAGATAAGGATCACGTAGCACTTAAGACGGAAAATCCTGCACGTCCCTTACCGTGTCATTACGTTCCGCAGTCTCCGAGTGGAAGGCTGTAATTAATTTTATACTCCGGCACGTCGAGGACGAAGCAACGTAAAAGGCCAAGAACTCAATTAAACGTTTATACCGCCGTGCCAGATATATCTTCCAGAATTTACCCCAGAATCGATATTTAGGTAGGCAAACAGCTTCAAAAGGCACTCACTTTCACGGAAACAATTTGAATATAAATCAGGTCTTCAAAAGGATCCCTTAAGGTATTATGAAAGTGTCATATACATGTATGGCAAAAAGTCAAAATATTAATAAAACTTTTCTCCAAATCGGGTGCACCGAATAATGTGAAATTTTAATGCATCATCATGAAAGGTACTAGCGAAGGACTCGCAAAATTTCATTTCTCGAACTAAATGTGTACTTATCCTGGACAAGAACCGAAAAAGAGATTTGTTCGAAAAATGAAGTTTCCTGATTTTTAAGCCCTTTATTAGGACTTCCATAGTCACGTGTAAATTTTCTATGTTCTAATCTATGTCCAAATAAAAGGATCTGGGATCTGCCCACGTTTGGGATGACCACACTTCCATAGGAAAAACATTGACAAGTCGCTAATAAACAATTGCCAGGCACTTTTGAAACGGAAAAAATAGATAAAGTCTGTGAACACGTGTCACTCACGCGTGAATATCCTACGACGTAGGTAGGGAAGGATAACGTTCAGTTTGGAGTTATCAACACGCATGACTGCATAATAGCTTTTAAACATAAAAAATATACTATAATGGTGATCTAGGGATAAAGAAAAAACGTAATAGAACAGTATTTGATAAGTGGTTGTTGATTCGATCGTTTCAATCGACTTCGGGATGTCCTTAAAGTCGCTGACAAAAACGCAGCCATTATGTCGGGAAAAAGGAAGAGTCGTTTCGAAAGCTCTTTCGATCCGGTTTTTATCGTCGAAAAAGCTCCGCCTCGAAACGCACGGGAGCAATGCGCAATTAATGCATCGATGGGCCGATTTATAGGGCGGGCCGAAATTGAAAAAGAAAAAAAAAAGGAAAAGAAGAAAAAGAACGCGCACGTGACGAAAAGCTCGGAACTTTTCGAAGGCCGGAAGCCTCGGCGTGTATTTCCTTTTCCCTTCGAGGGGCACTTCGGCTTCGTTAATCCCGCGAAAGAGTTACCCCCTGCGAAAAGTCAGGTCGAGTATCGAGGCACTCCGCTTTGGGAATAAGTATGGATTAGCGAACGTTTCGTTCGGAAAGCCCGATACCGATTAGAGACGGAGATCGAACGTTGCCAATTAATCGCGTCGCTTTGGAAGGTCCGTGAGATATTTCCGATGCTCTCTTTACCCTTCCCTTAACTTGAAAATCGACGGCGATTCCGCTTTCGAGTGTCTGGGCTCGAGCGATAAGTGATGCCCCTTCCCTTTGGCTTTTTATTACCGAGTTTCAAAGGATTTCACGTGATCGGGATTGCGAAATGGGACAAACAATGTTGCAGGTTTATTATCGCAACAGCGCATGATCAGGTTTTGATGGAAGAATCCGTTCGAAAATAATATTTTACGGGTGGTTGGGTACACCCGTGCTTTGAAACTTTTCATACGAAATTTCGTTTTTAAATTATATTTTCTAGCTGCATTATAAATAAGCTCAAAAATAATATTTTACGGGTGGTTGGGTACACCGGTGCATTGAAACTTTTCATACGGAATTACATTGTTAAATTATATTTTCTAGCTGCATTATAAATAAGCTTATCTTTAATCTGTTGTGCATTGGTTTTTTCGCAATTGAAATGAAGCTTTAATAATTTACCTCACGTCCCTAGACGTTAACACATTCGCGACCGGTGACGTGATTCACGCCATTTTAAATTCTATTACCGAAGTAGCGCTTCTACGAGCCGATCCGTCGTAGGGAAAGGGTTAAATCGATTCCGCGTGTGGTAGTTTGGACATTGGCACCCATCGAGGCATCTATTGAGGATTTGGTCGCCCACGGCGTTAATGGAGGATTTCCATTGTTTTAAGGAAAGGTAAGTTGATTTCTTACTCACAGTCTACTACTTACTTTCGGCACGCGAAACCACGCGAAATCCCCCGGGCGCCACTGAGGGCTTACGTACCTAGTAACTTTAATTTATTTACATTATTACCATCGAAAAAAGAACTTTTTTTTTGCTGGTCCTGACACCGCGTTACATTTCGCAGGTATGTTATATTTAAAATTTTGGAAGTTTCCTTTTTTCCAATTTTCTTTACTGAAAATCGATGGCGATTTTCCTGCTGCGCGTGTCCTAAGCAATAAGTAATGCTTCCCTTTTTTCACAACCAATCGTGCCCATTAATTGCGAGGTCTCGGTGATTTCTTAGATATTGCATTTTCAAGAAAAGAAAAATGTACTCGAAATAATAATTTACGTTAATTTACGCTCGAGTCAGTACGTATTTTATATCAATGTCTCTCTTTTTTTCATTAATTGGATAAATCGACAATTCCTCCGCTAGAAGGGCCATTGTTCGAGCAATGAGCAATGCCCCCTGCTTTTCCGCAATCAATTCGGCTTTCGATTTCCGAGCCCGGGGGAATTTTGCGTGATGGTTTTTGAACAAAAAAAAAATTGGCTTGAAATAGTATTGTACGTTAATTATCGCACGAGCTTGCGGAAAGCTCCTGATGGATCGGATTACCTTTCGCAATGAGTTGGAACTCTTCCAACTTCTCTGTTCGTCCTTCTCCCTCCCTCCCTCTCTTTGACCGAGTACTGGGACTGATCGGATAATTGCAATACGTACTCTCGTTCCCTTCAGACACAAAGCTTGACATCGATTTTCATCTCTTTGTCTACGGGCTCTTTGTCTCATTTCACGGAATGCTTTTATTCCATTTTCCTGCGTGCGTTTGGAATTACGTGTATGCATTCGCAAGTGCACTCGTTGCATTGCGCCTATAAAAGTCGATACAGTTGTTCGTTTAAAGGATTAAACGTATTTTCTTCAAACAGGTTTACAATTCTTGGGGAGTTCCGCATCTGCCTAATTTATCAATCTACTTAAGATTTGTCGAATTTCAAGATTTGTGATATCATTTTCCTGCGAGACTCCGATGATACGTGTATGCATTTGCAAGTGCTCTTGTTGGATCTCACCAATAAAAGTCCAAACTTATTTGAAGTGAAGTGAAGTTGAACAAAATTGATTTGAAGAAGGTAAATGTCATTTTTTTTTTCTTCAAATAATTTTAAAATCCTCACCTCATTTTCTTTTTAATGCATAATGCAGTATTTTTGAAACGACATTTGGCGAAATTGGGTTGATTTAAGATCGATCGATGATTTTTATGTGAGAAAAATTTTCTCTCACGAAGAGAGGAAATCGTTCAAGGAATAAGAAGGAATTTTAACGCCTCCAGTTACGAAGCCTCTTTCGATTGCATCAAATGCACTTTCAATGGGACGTCCTCTCGTCTGCAGCCATTTGTTCAAGGCCTTGAATGAATGCGTCCTGTGACATGGAAAAACGTCCCAGTGCCGAATAAAAGGAAAAAGAAGTCCTTTTAACAACCGGGCATTATTTCTCTCTCCGTGACTCCACGTCGAAGGTAAATCTTAGCCTTCTACACGTACCTCTTGTCTTATAATTCAATTCCAATAAGTAGTACGGTGTCCCAATTATTTTACCGTCCTCTTAAATTTGCAACCTATAACAGGCTTACTCGTACAGAGTGACGCGTAATGACGTTAAATTCACCGAAATGGAGAACCCCAGGTAAAATGAATTTCTTAACATTTACTTCCTGCAAAAGAACTCCATTAAACCTGATAATTACTTAATATAACATAAGTTAATAACGTTACGATTTCACATTGTATTTCCACCGGAATAAAATTAATATTAAAAGAATATTAATTAATAATATAGAAAATACTGATACGAAAAGTTATAAAAATTGACAAAGTAGGTCTATAATGATGCAGACAATAATGGTAATTACGTTACCGTCATCACTCTGCTTATTATATTTCTCTGTATGTTATTTTGAAGTTCACTTATGAGGGCGGCAAAATTTTGGAAACGACCGTAATCTATTTATTTAGATAGCAGATAATTATAGTTAATTTGCTATCCAATTTCGGAGATTTCATAAATATTTCTGACATCCAAGTTAGAGGATTCTAAATAGATGCAGATTAGTTACCCTCCAGAGGGTAAACTAGGAAAAAAATATTGAATCCGTCCGTGTTGATGACTTTCATAAATCCTAAGGCACGTTTCGCACCACGTTTATTAATTCTAATTTTCGGAGTTTCTTCTTTCCCCCTCCAGAGGCGCGCGGCGCGCCGATTGGTCGAGGCGGCGAGGGGTAGATGCGCGCGACGACTTCGCGCGGCGCGCACGCCGCTCAGTCGCGCTCCGCACGCCGTAGCGTGAACACCTTGTTTCTTTGCTCCCGAAGGAGCAACGAGCGGCGCTCCTCACGATGCTCAAAAACAGCTTCCGGCGTTGACCGACAGAAACCAACCGCCATCCCAATAAAACGACACTTCTCACTTCTCAACTTACTCCTTTAAGAGATCGAAAATAAATCGATTGACGGGATGACGTAGCGAAGTTTGCAAAACTTTTATCCCGCACGTCGCTTAGAATGAAAGCGATGCCGCAACATTCGCGACGACCTTTAAGAGCAGTACTGTCGCACGAGTGTTTCCTCGACGGACTCGGAATTGCGAATCAGTAAATGAGAACTGAGAACGGGAGTGAAGAACCGTGAAAAGTTGGTAGCTGCGCCCCAAACTTCGCCACGAAGTTCTGAGATTAGCGGTGCCGGGCTTATCGGCGAATATGGACTGATGGGGGAAGCAGTGGGGAACGTGAGAGCTTGCAGGTGCGCACTTCCGGATTTTGGCTTCCTCGCATCTGACCACATGGTAACTTTACCTGCAATGATTCTATTCTTTTAATCTCATTGTACTTTAAAAAACCTAACATCCATATCGTCTCCCAGTGCTCGATCATAAATTCCCTCGGTGCTTAATGTCACTTTTTCAAATTATTCCCTATGACTTCCATTAGGATTTTTCCCTGTAAACAATACACCGTCCTTTGGTATAAGCATCACCTTTTCAAATGATTTTCACCGTTAACGTCATAATGCACATTTGATGTACCACTATCTCAAATTATTTCTTATGACATTAGAGTAGATGTTACAACGTGTACTTCTCATTTTTATTATAAACCATTATTGGTCATCGCGATGACGACAATGCCCTCCTGGTTTCATTACACGAAGGGGTATAATTAATTGATGTGAAAATTGCCAACTTGAAAGGGAGGTCCCTTTGAAATTAGAAAAAAATATATATAAGAAAAATCTAACGGAAGGTCAATTTCACTCGGGAAGAAAGGAACAATTACCTTGCGGTTACGCAACGCGGAAGAAATAATTAGAGCACAAGCGATGCAGTTGCTCTTGCATCATCGTCGAGCTTGCAAGATCGCTACTGGTTCAAAGTACCCCAAGAGCATCGATACTATTGCCTCCAATTTACTTGGACTCTAACAGGTTGAGTGCTTCGCGAGGAACTCCTCCTTATCAAGGGGGCGAGGAAGAGAGAGGGAGAGAGAGAGAGCAGTTTCGCGAGTTTCACGGCAATTTCTTAATTGCGTCAAACGCAAACTCAATCGGTAGATGCGAGAAGTCGAAAGAGCGACTCTTCAATTTCGGCGTCATAGGGTGCATTTCATTGCACCGAATACTTCCCCTTAAATGTTAGTCACGTGGCCGAGGGAATTGTTTAATATAATGCGAAAGACGATTTTTTTAAATCGTTCACTTATTTCAAATACATAACCCTGCCGACTTACCACACATTCCGGGTTTACGATCTCTATATTTTGCACTTCTTCCAGCAGATTAATTTAGTCCATTGTAATTTTGCATGGATAGATATTTCGATGCACTGCAGTTTTTGTGAAGGATACTTTTCCTCCAGATTTTGATTAGTTCTTTCATCCACTTCTTTGGGGGCACTAGGATACTTTTTTGACGGTGATTTCACAATTTAATCGGTAAATGCAGATTTCAACGTGCAGGAAAATGGTTTATATCATTTAATAATGAAGTTGAGGATCGATTGAAGATTACCGAATTTTCTTGCGAAGATGCGCTGGGATGTTTTTCAGTTTTGGTTTGGCCATTTTATTTCTGTTTCGAGTTATATTGCGAGGTCCAATGTGATTCAATTAATCCATGGCGATCGATAAAAGGTAAAAGGTGCGAAATGTATGGGGATTCAATGGGAACGAGGGAAAAGTGCTAACCTGAAATCGGATTCAGGGTTCCGAGGAACAAACAGGGCGCTTGTCCTATCGTTGTAGGAGTGCCGAAAGCTCTAAGTCACGGGTCAGGATGAAAAATCCATGGCCGTTCGTCCCCCCAGGTTGTGCGACGTAAAACGCGTGTAAAGCTTAGTCGAGCCTTAATGGCGGCTTCGATAATGCTGTCCGGCTTTTCGTCGGAAACGGACAGCGAAAACTGAAAGCTTCGCAATCTCCGACCCCTTTCGGTCCGAAATGGGTTAAAGAGGAAAATCGAAGCTCAAGGGCCGGACTATTTCTCCCGAATGATGTTGAAACCTTTTGTAAGTTTTCTGGCACGAAAGTCGGTCATTTGCAATCCTGGCGGGACCTCGAAAACTCTTTCGCCTTCGGAACAAATCGTCATTGTATATATTTCCCGAAAGGAATAGGTATCGGAGGTTCCTACACCGAGGAAAATAGTATTCACCGAATCAAAGGAATATTTTGTAAATTCACAGAATAATTATTTGACTCTAATAAACGCCGAATAAATTGGGTGCAACATTACTTCGGAATTGTGGGGAAAAATTATTATTCTTTGAATCAACGAAATACTTCTTTGGTACAATTCGAAGTAATAGTTCTTTGGCTCGATGCATTTCTTCTTCTCAGGGTCTACGCGGGTTTTATAGAGCTCGGGAAGATTTATTTTGTAGTTTTTATATATCATTCTCTTGGGGGGTTCAATTCCCGGTAATACGCGTTTCAAAAGATATTTCTTCAAAGAGAAATTTCCATCAACTTTCAATTCATCTGTATGTTTTGAAGCCATAATGTACATGGCGTTTAATAAAATGTAAATACCTTTACGTAAAAGTGTTGACCGCTAAGAGAGGGGGCTATGAATTAAATAAAAAGAAATAGAAAATTTGCAAGATTGGCTTTAAAAAAGAAAAAGATAAGCTATTTTCACGAAAAACGACGTAATAAACGTAGCACCTTCATGTCGAGCATAAGCGATGCACCGAGTATAGCGATCGATACCACTATATGCAAATTTTCCACTTGGGCGCAGGGATCATTACTCATTTTTATAAGACTGCACATTTTTTCCCCATGGGATCTCGAGAAACTACCTCTCGATCCTTTACACACGTTACACGAGTTCTGACACCTCATCAAATATGATTAACGTCAACATTGAAAACGTCGACTAATTTTAAGTCCAATTTTCGCGTTTCGAACTTTCTTCCCGAAAAAGAAAAAAAAAAGGAAAACAAAGTTTAGCTTCCTCAATTTTTTCCCCTCCGTTCGCGAGACGAGGTTTCATCTAAAATATTAATTACGCGTCAAAATTTTAATAAAAATTATACATCGACTTTGCTATGATCGATACTTCTGTGGTTCTCGTTGTTCTTGTTTAATTACCTTATCGAATGTAAGAGATGTTTTTAAAGTTTCATGGTTTAGGTTTTTTTTTTCCTGAGGAATGCTTCGCTCGGAGACTCAAAAGTTACCTCTAATCTCTCTCCTCCCAAAAGTGGAAGAAAAGGTACGTCTTTATTTCCTAGGCTCATCGATATGCACCCATACATGTGCACAAAGCTTTGAATTCGCCTCAAGAGCAAGTTCGAATCGCAAACCACTTACCTCCGCTTTATCCAATCCTCTTTGGATCGGAATCGACCGAACCGCAAAGATCGTGATAGCGGTTCGCATCATTGGGCGTGAAAATTGTTTTAAAGCCAAGATATACGAGGACCCAAATCTTTTTTTTTTTATAGCGAATTATACTTGAAATTTACACGACAATATCTGATAACGACGAATGAATGCTCATTCCTTCGCCATTACAGTATATTAAACCACGGTGGTATGTAAATGTCAACTCGAAGATAATTTTCAAAAAACATAGAATTTGTGGTACACGTGCTTTCAATTACTGGATTGTAATCAATTAGATCTTAATGTGCATCTTAATCGAAGAAAAAGAAATCGAACGAAAGCAATTTCCCCGTCATGCTTTTCCGTATCATCAGAAGCGACATGGCAATTGATTCCCCCGATAATGCGATTTCTATTCAATTTGTCCGTACAAAGGAGAGTCAGTTGCAACGAAGGCTTTAAAGCGGGGTAAAAGATGGCAACGTATGTCAAGAAAAATTAATATTTCCCTCAGCTGGCTGAGGTCGATTAATATTAACGTTACGTCTCAAACATGGACGCGATGAGTTGATGATGTCCCTGAGAACTCGTAATTTCCGATTAAACGCAGAAGCAATTAGCGTGTGCTCGTGGCTTCGTCAAGTATGCTCCTTGCCATTTTCTCCTTGGTGTGCGACCAATTACATTGCTAGGACGAATTAACGCCGTAGATTACTTTCATTCACGACCGAGGACTTCCCCTCGATTCGTTTGCAGTCCTTCGGTACATTATGCTCTTTGATTACACTCGATTATGCACGTTTCCCCCGGATTTTCCGCCCAACCGCTCGCGCGTTTCACTTTTCGCGATTGCGTCCCTATAAATAATTAACAGATTTTATTTTTAAATTTATTCGAACAGAAACAAAAATAAGTTGATATATCTGGTTCATGATATATTGTTCTACGTTGTGATTTAATATTTTTCCTGATTGGTGTAATCATAACTTGGTAAACAATACTTCTCCGTTGGAAATAGCAACCTGTAAAAGTTATAGACAGAGTGGGAATGATCTAGGAAGAACAATTAATTTTTTAAGAATTAAGTATAATACTCTGGTGATGGGAAATCTTGCCTCGAGTTCTGTACTAGATTACACGGAGAAGGATGAGAATGAATTTGAGCAAAATTGGCTGCTTTATAGAGTTAACAGCTAGTTGATACTAAATTGTAGTACTAACAACGTTGTAATAATAATAATAAACGCGTCTGGATTGATTAACGATCAGTTCGAGGCTTTCAGTCGCGACCATTTATCAAACTATTTTGAAGTTGATAATAGATCGACCTTAAGCTAATTTGATTAAGCTCAAGTATTGATTAAACCTTGTTGGTAAAATTAATAAACTCGCATATCATTATTTCGGACAGTTTAATGCGAGAGAAAATATATAATGGTAATTTTTGCAAACGTCCTTAATCTTCGCCGCATTTAATTTGAAAAACGGAATATACACGAATGCCCCGAGCTTGCAAACGTGATTAATTAACAGCGAAATTGGATAATTCGTTTCGCCAAGTTGTGAGGGAGTAAATTTTCCAAAATGGTCTTTTTTTTAATAATAATACTGACGCGGTGTTATTCATTTTGATTGCGACGCAGCTGAAAGATTATTCAGTTACATATTGTTTCCCCGTCGTGCAAACCTCGGATGATTAATATGTACAAAATGTTCTCGTGCACTATCACATGTCTAATTAAAACCAACGCATCCCCCGTGAACTTCCAATATGTACTGTTCTTCGAATTCTGCATAATTAATTTGCACCCGCTGCCATGAAAATGAAAACCCTGAACGCTCATCTGTGAAATCAGATTATAATTAAATCGTTGTCGCAGACAATCTGAAACGCTAGAAACTATAAAAAATCCCGCAAACTGAAAATTTCCAAATAAATCTGCTAAATACCGATCGCGAAAAATTGCAAAGCTTAATGAAACTCGCTGATATTGGAGTCTAATTACACGTATATCGTTTAGGATAACGTAATGAGATGGCGATTTAATTTTAGTTTAAGAATACTTATAATCACCGCGATATATTCATAATCTGTTTGTACTGTGCTATGCTATACATGAATGTGATTATCCGATATGTACAACTCACATTTTTATATATTTCAATTTTTCTTAGCGATGATACCAACGAACGTTTTCACCGATTTCCGAAAAAATAGCCCCTCGAGTATCGCTTTTCAATTAAAAAAAAAAAAAAAAAGAAAATGAAAATGAAAAAAAAACCCTTAGTGATCCATTACGAAGTTCGTGCTGTTTTTTCGTTTGATTAAATTAAAAAATAAAAAGAAACGCATAAACTTACGTCATAACCTTATGTCTGTCCAGCTGGGCTTATAAATTCGAACTGAACGAGGGAAATGGTGGCTTCGAAAGTATTTTGCTTTTTTTTCTTTCGCCGGACTCATCGATAACTCTTGTGTGAATTCTTGGGACAGGGAGGACCACAGGAGGGGGTCGAGGGATTCCTCTCGGAATTTCAGATCGCGTTACCATTCGCGACGCCATCAATTTAAATGGCAGATATTCGTCTCGGCATTTTGAAAACGAAAGCTTCGAGCCAAATTGGAAAAACCTTGCCAAATTGGATGCGTTACGGTAAAGGTAACACCCCTGTTCCGTCGTTGCGTTACCTCCGAGTTATGATCCTCGAACTCCCTTCGGAATTGTTGGGGCAGAATTGCACCGGCTATTCATGCCAATTGCATCGCTCTTCTTCGCTCCGGGAGAGTGGTATGAATTCCCCACGATGTAGTTCCTTACAATCCATGGTCTAAAACAATGATAAATTTATCGACTATGCCTGGAATATTATTTTTTTTCCTTATTTTATTTTCTATTTTTCATTTTTTTTTTCACTATCCGTGTTTCAAAGTGGTACAGAACTTTCTGACTTTCCTGGATAAATAGGACAATATTATTTTCTCTTTCCTTACTTTCTTTTTCTTTTTGATAATCCGTGGTCCAAAATGATGCAGAATTTGTCGAATTTTTTCGAAACGTGGTGGAACATTATCTTGTCTTTATTATTTGAATATAAAATTAGTATACCATGTCCGAATGAAACTTGCATAAAAAAATGTTATAAAATTGAGACCATTTTTTTTTTAACAGTGTAGGTGCTCACGAGTCACGTGTCAAAGTTTCGGACGATTCGATCCAATACCTATAAAAAAGGTGTCTTATTGGAATTGACTGATTTGAGGGGGGTTTCACTTCGCCTTAGCCCATTTGCATTATAAAGAAGTATGAAAAAGGGTCCTTATCACCGAAATTTCGGGCTGAATGATAGTGACCGGCAAAATTGAGCGCATATATACGCTCCGGTGATAGTGACCAGGAAAACTGAGCGTATACATGCGTATATATATAATGATGCAAATGGGTTAACAACTCGGTCGGTGCTTTCAGATGCTGCTGCTGTGAGACAGAGAAAGAGAGGGCTCTTCGGGTCTATTCACTCCGAGATGGAGACTCTTTACACGGGGGCGATCCATGGGTTCCCTAAGACCGGCGGAATCGCCGGGGGAATTGCCACGGGAATCGCCGGGAGTCTGGATCAGGACGGGGTCCTGAGTCTCATCGTCGTCCTCGGGGGGAGCCTCTCCCTCGTGGCCCTCGTCTTCGCCTTCATTACTTACAGGTAAGTGGAACAATGGCCAGAAAATGCGACCTCCTCCGTGATACGGGGACGGGAGGGAATATCTTCGTCGTTCCACGACTCGGGGAGCATTAATCTGCCGCTCGAGGGAAATCGGAACTCCGGCTCCGATCTATGATACTTTCCTGACTCGTGATCACCAATCGGCCCGCAATTACCCGCGCTGAATTTTTTACTCAGTGATATATTCCAAGAGGGGGGCGAATCGAGCGTTCCGAGATTTCGGAATTTCGAGGATACGCGAATAGACTTGACGAAGAGAAAAAACGCGGAGGCATAATATTAGCTGGTCGAATTTTCATTTCTTGGTATTAACACATTCGCGATCGGCAAATTTGTTCCGTTTCAAATACCGAGTACCGGCGAAAATAATGAAATTCTGAAACTGGTTGCCGCAAACTTGTATCGTTAAAGCTAGGATAAAAATGATAAAATTTGTGCGCCGCACCGGCTAACAATTAGTGAGCCAACTAAGCAGGACGTGATTCACGTCAGCGGCAATCAGGAATAGGACTTGAAAAGACGTGAAGTCACATCGGTGGTCGTGAACTCCGAGGTCAAGGTATTACATGAGGAGGTATGCTCTTGGCGAAAATTCAGGTGACGATGTGCGAATCGATGAAAACGACGCACTCGATGTCATTATATTCAGATTTGTCGATTCTCCTGAAGTCCATTTCTTTCTTGATTTCTCATAATTTTCCCGCAGTATCTAATTCTTTTTTTTTCTTTTAATTAACTTTTGAGTTCCAAAGTATTGTGTCGGTAGTTAATGACGTTTTCGTCCTGTGAGGGTATTTTTCATTTAGAAACAGGGGACAGATGATATTT
The DNA here is from genome assembly GCF_000612105.2 of Orussus abietinus. Classification (NCBI taxonomy): domain Eukaryota; kingdom Metazoa; phylum Arthropoda; class Insecta; order Hymenoptera; family Orussidae; genus Orussus; species Orussus abietinus. Next base: position 1,055,514 of record NW_019394282.1, on the reverse strand, counting down.
TCTCTCCGTTGCGCGAGATCTCTTGGACCTCGGATTTTCGATCTAATTAATTTTCTGCGATTTATCTTGGCACTGTGGAGTTTATTATGAAAATTATAAATAAAAGATTAATGCCTCGGCAGCTCTTGATCGCTGATATGGTATAATCGCGCGTCAATAAATATTGACTGACGTGCAAATCATAGGAGAGAAAGTGGAACACTCGCCCGAATTCCTCGCGAATTCCTGTGACAATCGGATGGGATCGCGAAGGGTCGTTTCCGCCACCCCTCCGGGTTCCCGCGGGAAGATCTGGAACTCCGTAATTGAAGTCCCCAGAGGTGGGATGGGGAGGCTTTTACTCGTGGTAAGCCGCGTTCATGAGAAACGAAGTCCTCCCGTTTCCTTCGGGAAGGATTTCGAATTCCGGCCGCGGGACCGACCGCCGATTATTTTTCCTCGATATTTCCGGCACGTCTTCGCCGCGCGTTTTCCTCTTTGTTTGCCAGCCGCTGCTCCCGGCATCCGCTCGGCAATTTTCAACAACAAATGGAATAATTTCCCAGCCGCCGCCATTGTTTCGGGGAATCGTGTCGAATCCCTCGGGAAATATCGGTAACGCGGTAAATTCGCCTCCCTCCCTATTTCCCCTGCAATTTCTGATTTTATTCCCGACATGTTTTGGATAAATTACGTTGACAATCACGTTTTCGGAAAATTCTGGAAATTTTTGCAATGTATTAAAGGATATATGTTATGAAGGAAACGATAAATCGTGAAGCTTCATAAGTACGTTCTAAAAAGGGAGTGCGAATAAACAATGGAAAAAATAACTGATAAAACGAAAGGTGATACGTGTATGGTTCAAAGAGTAACTGCAAACAAAAACTGTAAAGCTCGGATATTTAAATTCGGTGTTAAAGCTAGTGTAGTATTACGGTGTGTCGATTTTTATATTTTAATATTTGAATTGATCTTTTCTATTTCTTCTTTTAATTTTTAATATATTGACGTTAAATTTATTTATTTATATGCCGTACTATTTATGTAGGTTTTAAATTACATTGTTTTATATGTATTTGTCATTTTAAGGTCGACTATAGACTCACTAATTGACATGGCTGTGGGTGCAATTTTTATTTTTACAAAGATTATATTTTAATATGTATAAATTTGATGTATTACCTTCGAGGGGGAAACCCCATGAGGGCAGATGCTTGACTAAAATGCGTGTATTTGTTTTCTTCTCTGTGACATTTTTTCTGATCCTTCCCGATTATAAATGCATTCTTCCACTTTTCCTATTGTATAGAAAATGGAGAATTTTGCACCGGACTCATTTGTCATTATTTCTTCACGCGGGTAATAAAAAAGTAGGGTTAACGGTACCATTCGACAAACGCTTTGTAGAAAGTACATTTCCATAAAAAAGAATCAAGGCGCGCAAGTTTATGGCGCACTTCAGGACATATGTTTCCTTGGGGAGACGCGTCCACCCTTCAGGACGCATAAAGCGCGCACAACGGAGCATATCAAATTTGCAACAATCGCTGGTAAACATTTTTAACCCCAATGTTGATATAATGGCGGGCGGATAAATGAATTACACATAAAAAAAAAACCGAAGAGAAATAAGAAACAAAGATACATGCACAATGCGTAGAAAATAAATGGGAAATAAAAACGGATGGTGCGATCCTATCCTGGAGTCCTCTACGAGATGTGCCACCTGATCGTCGTTTTATTTTTCGGCCCTTTTGAGGAAGTTCCGTGGGAATGAAAAAAAAAGAAAAGAAAAAAAAGAAAGGAAGAACCGAAAGAATGCTGGCAGTGAAAGATGGCGCCGGTTTAGTGACTCCGGGCCGCGAAAGCGAAGTTCCTCGGCTTCCTTTCCCGAGAAAATCCGTCGCGGGATTGACTCGCGAAACTTGGGGGTGAATTCGCGGGAGATTTCGACGGGGAAGTTGGCCCCGAAGTTCCACCGAGAGGAGTCCTCTCACGCACGAGAGCAAAAGTTTTCCTCGCCTCTTGTCCCCCGTAATAGGATTTCTCGAAAAGCACTTCACGACAATCCGAATCCGCGAGTTCGCGCTTTTCACTGGCTGACGGTTTTTACCGTCCATTTCGCGATGCCGCCCTTCGAGGCCTGCCTCTTTATTATCCGCCACATATGCATCCGTAAGAATTCGCGTCTTTCCTTCCTTCTAAAAATGTAAATATAAATCGGTTCTCATTTCCTTTTTCTCGAATTTTAGCGCGCTAATTTAACGTAGCGGCTCATTTTTAAGTCATGATCCGTAGCAAAAAAAAGAATCGTTATGAATTTAGACCAATTAGAAGAATAGCGATCGCTCTGATTATCTCTCCATACCGCCATGAGATAATAAAATCCAATACCCGAATGTCGAGATCTTTTAAGATATTCTTTTAAGGGAAACGGCAGGTTTTCTCGTAATAGCGATGATAAATGTATATCCTAAAATCACGTTTTTTTTCTTTTGATAAATCCTGTAAAAATCCTAGCTCACCTTTGGCTGTAAAATCTCAAAGGGCATTTTCCCCGGAGAGAGAAAATTCACGATGAATTAAGACCTTTTAAGGGAAACGCAGATTTTCTCGTAAAAGCGTCCATAAATGTATAGGTCCTAAAATCTGATTTTTCGTTTTTCTGGACGCGTCACAGTGGACATTATTTTCCGTGGCGGAAGAAAAGTTTGACAGAAATTCCGTGGGGGGTGAAAGAACAAACCGGATCGGCCTAATTATCCCGACCATTTTTGCTAAAGCATTTCGAGCACCTTAAACCAAGGCGGAATACGTAAGGAAGCGGTTCTTCCTTCGGGAGCTCAGCGAAGTTTGGGGGGGAAAAGTTTCGGGGAAGTTTCGCCCACGCAAAGGTGCCTCGGCGTTCGCAGGGCCAACGTTGGGGAAAAACTTGCCCTGGTTTCGAGGAGAAAAGACCAGCCAGGAGAGCCGTAAAGAGGGAGAGAGTCAAACGGTACGTGACTTCGGGGCACAAAGCTCGGACGCGCATACGGACACTTAGCGGGCCCGGGGGTGGAGGAAGTGTCCTTAAGGACGAATCTCGTCTTAAGGAGGGTAACGAGCCATTTTTCCCTTAAGCACCGAGGTAACGGCCCAGGTCGCCTGATGTTTAAACAAGCCGTGGAACGTGATAAGACGTGATAAATGAAGTTGCGACGAGTAAACCGACTTATACGACAAGTGGATTACGTGCGAAACAATTAATTGGCCGATGTTTCTTCCGCGGTTGGTTCTTATTCCCTGGAGAAACTGCGAAACACAATCCGCACAATTCGTAATTAATTTTAATATACGCGAAGAGACTCATACCAAGCGCATTTTGCATGCCGATTACATGCAATGTAATTAATCGGGCAGGTTTCATATATTTATTTTTTATTTTTTTTTCTTGAAGAAAAATTGTTCGTTTTAAGTACGTGTCATTTTATATACGCTTCGGTGTATACGAAGGGATGTGAGTTTCGCAGCAAGTATGTTTTGCATGCTGATTGCCGGCGATGTAATTAAATGGGTCATGTTTTTCTTGGACTCTTTCTCTTGGGAGATCACGTTGAATGAAGGCGGTATAATTTTTTATGCATTTTAAGATAAGCGAAGAAGCTTGAGTTTCGCGCCAAATACGCTCTGCATGCTGATAAGGAGAAGGGGGGAAAATGGAAAAGCTTCCCTCGGGATGGAAAAATGCTCGATAAATTCTTGGCTACCAATAATCATGCTTCCGTCGACTCCCACGCCTCGTCGGGCGCAATAAAGGCACTTCCGATGATTAATGTCACATTTAATAACAGCGGAATGGCGCCCGTTAAACGGTTCGCCGATGGCCGGGACGTCGCATAATCGTCGAGGATAAAACACGTCACCGGATAGTACACGCGCCATTAACGCCGCCCGTTAGTCGTTAATTTCGTTGAATTAATCCGTGGAAGAACACGAGGACATTCGCGAAGTCCCTTTCGCGTTTAACGAGGTACAACTTCTTGGGTACCTACGTCATTATCATCGACTAATTTCTAACCCAACGTTCTAAACGCCAAGTAGTCGTTGCTTTAACGGCTGAAGCAAGTTAGCGAATTTCCCCATCATTCGTATACTTATTTCGTCTAACGTCAAACGTAACACCGACGTTAAACGGCAAGTAGCAATTCGTTTAACGGTGGAAGCGATTTTGCAAATTTTCTTTCTCTTCCGCTAGATGAAGTACGACTTCGCCCGTATACAATTCTTTTTCGACGTTCGACCTATCATCGCCGTTAAACGAACGGTAGTAATTCGTTTAACGGTGGAAACGAACCATTACATTTTTTCTTCATTCCGCTGCATGAAGTACGATTTTACCCGTATACAATTCTTTTTCGAGATCGACCTATCATCGCCGTTAGATAGCCAGTAGCAATTCGTTTAACGGCGGAAGCAAGTTTGCAAATTTTCTCTTCCTTCCGCTATGTGAAGTACGATTTTACCCACCTACAACTCTTTTTTGACTTATTTCCGACCTAACAATGCCGTTAAAGGACGAATAGACATTCGTTTAACGGTGGAAGCGAATGAGCGGATTTCCTCCTCCATCCCCCGCGCGGCCCTTAATCTCGTTGCGGTTCCGCTGCCCTATTATTCTTATCGTGTCGTTATCGGACGTCCGAGGTGAGAAGGAAAGGGAATTAAATAACTTTTGGATTTCCCTTTGGCGCAACACCGCGAGTTATTACACGGGGAGAGAGCGAAAAGCGAAAAGCTCGGCCGCCATTGCGCCTTGACGTTTACGGAACTCTTGTGCCGCCATTGTTTGCTCGCGGCAAATAATTGTTTATTCGCGCGTATTCCGTGTACTCAGTACTCAGAGAAAATCCCCCGAGTGGAGGGTAAAAATGTCTGCGGCGAAGAGGTCGCCTTCAAAGAAAATAGGGAACGGGAAAATGTAATGTTTGCGTGATTCATTAAAAATGCAACCTGTGACAGACTTCTTCTCCTAGATAAACGAAAAGCCCAGAATTCGAGAAATGCTTATAAGCACAAATTGTAATTCTTAGCTTGACATTTCGAGATGAATCACCGATCTGCGGTTTGATTAAATTTCAGTCGGTGGTGTCGAATTTATTGAATGCATAATTGGAGAAATTACGGAATAATGGTCGACATATTCCAAGAAGGAAAGATCAACAGAGTTCGGAGTGCATCGAGTGGCTTTTCCGATTTTATCTCCAGTTTTAACGTCATATCGCGAGTTATTGCACCAGGAAAAAGAGGAAACCGGGAAAGTCAATATTGCGGTACTTTAATGTTTACCGAACATCTCTTCCGGTATTTGCCCGCTGCAATAACAATTTATTCCCCGGCTCTACAAATCGAAGATCTATTGCACCTCCTATAACTTCATCATCATATCCTAAGTTCACAATACAGATTATAAGTACACAATCATTTTCAAGCATTACTTCTATTTAATACTAAAACTCGCTCTTCAGGTCCACGTGTTTTATAAAATATCCACCCATTAATAGACTTACGAAAACCCTATATTTTCATAAAATATTTAGTGTTACAAACTCGACGATAAATGTCAAACTCGAAAGGGAGATTTTTTTATACATTACATTCTTACCACATCCCAAACGTGATATACGATTACCTGAATTTCGGGAAAAGTTTGTTTTCTTTCCCTTCGGAAAAAGTGAAGGAAAGTAAGGATGGGCAGGGCATTAAGGAGCTTTCGAATCCTTAGACTCGGTTTTTCTCTCCGTAATATCGCGAGTTATTGGAAAAGGAAAAAAGCGAAAGCTCCGACAAGCCAATATTGCCTCGTTTTATAACGTTTACCCATCGCCATCGGTTTCTACGTTGTTGTTCCTCCATGATGATTCTTTTAAACAAACTCCAGGGGAAATTCTCGATCAAGAAGAGTTCCTTCATCTATGTAATCAGATATACGTGCTAATGGAATTAAACCCTCTTAAGCGCGAAGCTCTATTGCGCGTAGATTGAACTCGGAATTCGATAGAAGGAGTGCGATTAGGTGCGATCTTCGATTAGAAGAAGTGATTCGATTAGGATAAAGCGTTGTCTTGATCGGGCGTTTTACAAAGGATTACAAACAAACCTCCCTTTAGCAGCTAAATCCAGGGGTAACGATTAAAATAGTCGGTAAATATTGTTAATTGTTTTCCCCTAAATCCGTACTATTGAGATATCTTCGTTAAATGTCTCCGTGAGGAATATGATATTTTTATTCCGTAAGGTGAAGTGAAACCCCCTTCAAATCAATCGATTCGAATACAACACTTTTTTTTAAGGGTATTAGACCAAAACTGTCCGAAACTTTGCCACGTCACTCCTGATCATTTAAGAATTGTCCTGACACATTCAAAATTTGGATTTTTTAACTCAACCCAGACCAAAACCAAAATGGCGACAAGCTCTCATATTTCGATCAATATACAATTATCGAAGACTCGTATATGAGAATCGAAAGGGTCAGGACAATTTTATGACAATTTAGAACACTCTGGTAAACGATAAATTCACATTTGAACGGGATAAAGGCAAAAAAAGTGTTGTATGTGCTTCTATGCCAAAACGATGGGAATACGAGGTCTCGGAGTGAAAATTTAATTGACCTGGAAATCACAGATGGCGCAGGGGGTCCCTCTGCAGTCAATTAGGGCCCCAGAAAGCACGAATCCAGAGAATTTCTGGAGTTTTACTTCGATTTTTTTATAATTATTGTACGAAAACGACAGGTGGAGTATGTCATTTGGTACAATACCCAATATAATTCGTCACAGCTGTCAATATAAAAACGAACGTCGGCAACGTAGGCATTTAGAAAAATCTTCTTTATTGGCATCGATCAAGTTCCTCGACGTGTTTCACTTCACCTTAAGAAATATTCTTCGGAATTCCTCCCGTGCAAGTTTAAAGCGACTCGACTCGTAATTTTTGCTCAGAGCTGCAACTGAAGAAGCAGAGGAACGAGGTATTAAATATCTCTCGAATTCCTTGCGTTCTCGCCGTTATAACTCGTCATAATTGGAGGGGGGGGAAAAATTGTTGTTGCAGGTTCGAGTTTTGCATGAATTTTGCAGACCGAGGTAAAATCGGACCTCCGTGAATCTCGGATATATCCGTTGTTTATCGCGATTACACGTACTTGGAGTAACAAATTGCAGTCTGTGGTGAATCGCACTTCCTTAAAGTATCAGTGGAAAAACGTCGAGCGATAACTCCTTGGAGGAAATCAGGGAAATCGAAGATTCTTCGGCGAAAGTTTGTGCAGTAAAAGGTCTTAAAATTACTTTCTCGAAAGTTCGGAATGCCTTGACCTCCTTTGTTTATTTTTCTTCCTTTATCTTGCCTGCATAATGCGCCACCGAAGCTTTTGCATGCTTCAACGAATTCCAAGTTTTATATTATGTTTCTATACAACTTATTAAAATCAGTTACTCGTGTGCTTGACTGTTCTAAATTTCATTTACTGTATCTATTATTACCCCAATTACGCTCGGCTTTACCGTGTCTCTATCAATATTTTTTATTTACGTTCATTATTTCGTTATATGTGCAACTTATCGAAGTCCATAATTTCCACCTCACCGTTTATCGGTTGAATTTTGTATTGCTGTACTTTTTTATATTTACTGATATGCGAATGATCTCCCGAGAGAAGATTTTGCGGATTTAATTTTAAGCGGTGGTTTTTAAGGGGAAGTCTTTTGCGCTCTGCGGAGTAATTGCGGTTTTTATTGGGGTAGATTCTTCGCTGAGATTTCAAGACTCTCGATGTGTAACCAGAATTAGGAGGAACGAAGGCGTGGGTGACCGGCGAAGAAAAGTTTTATGACCGAACGGTCTTTTGACGGAAATTGGCAGGAAATGGAAAAGCGTAGGCGGTGCTTTTGAATCGATCAATTCGCCCGAAAGAGCTGTATTCCCAGGGGCGTGTAACGGACGCGACTTTACGGTTTATACACGGAGATGAATTAACCCCCTCAAACAGAAATGATTTAAAATCCCAAATTCAAGTAAACGTCACAAATGAAAGACATTAAAACGTCCGTTCTCTTTAAAAAATAAAAAATATAAAAATCCGTTCTCTTTAAATCATTATGAATCTTAAATAATCTTTTCCCTCTTTAAATTGGATATCCTCCATCTGAAGCGGTTTTCTTTTCTTCGTTTAAGATATAATGGAGACATCCAGGGGCGCCCTTACTTTCCCTTTCATTCCCGTGGACTCAGTGTGCAAGATTTGAGGCAAGACGTAATCACGCCCCTTGCTTTGGGGCGAGAGTGGCTCGAATGCCGTCTCGACGTTAATAAATGTAAAAGGACCCGCCGAGATTTTATGTTTTCATGCTTCTTATGTAAATTTATGTCGGCTTTCCTTCTTCATGGGGAGGGGAAAAAAAAATCCTTTTGTCGAATGCCGGATACGGTTAGGTGCGCGTTTTTACGACGTCCAAGTCTCTCGGGTACCCTGGGTGTACAGGAAGGGCTCCAGGATGGCCCTCTGCTGCTCGACAAGGGGCGAGAAGTATCGCTTCGAGAAGTATCGATCCGTGAAAACGATACTACACTCTTTTTACGGAAAGTTCCTTCCGAAATTCTTGCCGCAAACAGTGGCCCCGTAAACGCTTCACAAGTATGAATTGCCTATCATTCGATAATCGATGAATTAAAAGTGAACATGAAGAGAAGACTTCAAGATAGCCCTTGCAGAGCAACGAAAAATATCGATCAATAAAAATGGTATCTCTTCTTCGGAAGAAATTTTTCCAGAAATTCACATTGAAAACAATGTCTTCATGAACACGTATACCACTAATTAGCGGATCCTCGATAAATTAAAATTAGGACATACAAAAAATACTTAAGATGGTCCTTTGATTCCTGACAAGGGACGGGAAGACCCCCAAAATTAATTCACGACTTCTATCGTAAAAAAATTCATATCAAAAGTAATGGTTTCATAAACGCCCNAGCACGCAATAACTGACAACCGGAAACTAATTTCAAAACGAAGCTAAATTACATGCCGAAACATTTTACAGTGCCGGGAATTCCCTCTTCCTATTTCCACGGTGCAGCTGTAATAGTGAAATGAGAAAAAGAAAAAACTTCTAATTAAAGAAAACAGAAAGGGAAATTAGTAACAACGGGATTTACTCGTTCTCTGGGGGACATTATTGTTCTGGTCAGCGGCAGGCGCGCCGTTTCCAATTTCCAACTTTATTAATTTAGTCCGAGGCGAGAGGGTAAAATCTCGAGGCGAGGTAATGCAACTTCGGTGCACCCCGCGTGTGCCCTTCCGGTTTCTGTACATACCTGCGGATACATAAATACATATGTACACATAAATTATGCAACCTTCCTAATCGACCGGGAGATGCACTTTTTCCATCCGAGGGGCACCGCGGTGCACTTTCTTTGCCGATGTCGCGAGTCCAACGAAGCTTGGGGATGCAATTCAGTGGGAGAATTCCCGGAACGCGAGGAATGCGTCTCCGCGTCGATGCACCCCCCTGGGGGAGGAGGAGGATGCACACGGTTGCACTTGGCCGTGCAATCGGCGCGTTTCGGGGGGACTTGGGGGTGAAATTTGCATCCCTTTGCAGGTGGACTCGGATCGGCGGTGATCCGAATGCGGTTTACTCGCGTTGTTTGTTCCTCGATGCAATAGAGACGCGCCGGTGCGCCGTGCGAGTGCACTTTGATGCACTTTGATGCAGCGGGGCTGCATCGGAGCTCGTAAAGCACGCGAGGGCCCATTAAACCCCGACGCGTGACCCGCTCGTTAAATGACCGCCCCCTAAGTACCGGGCATGCATCACTGTCCGACTTGACCGTGAGTCTCTCTACTCGAACTACGTACCCGGGATGAGAGAGTGCTCCTGGAGGGGATGCAACTGCACGTCGAGGAGAAAAGTCATTGTTTCGGGCGCGGGGATTGATTTGCACCGGGGGTGCGATGGAATTCGACGGTCGATTTCGACGAGTTCATGAATGCAGTTTAGGCTGCATTTCAGGGGGTTGAAACTGCACGTCGAGGAGAAAAGGCATTGTTACAGGCGCGGGGATAGATTTACACAAGAGGGTTCGGTAGGATTCCATGGTTGATTGTAATGAGTTTTTGGATGCACTTTAAGCTGCATTTTGGGGGCGTTGAGACTGCACGTCGAGGAGAAAAGTCATTGTTTTGAGCCCAGGGATTGATTTGCACATGTTTACTTTTGATAATATATCGTCATTTATTAGACGGCACTTCGATCTGATAAATAAAGCGATATTGACTGCATATCAGCATCTTTGACATGACTATCAGACAAGCCTAAATGTCACTTTGTAGAAGACAACATTTCTTTTGTCATTCACTGACTTTGATTGCTTTCTCATTATTAGCTTTGCTTTTAATGTTCATTCATTTAATTATCCTTCTGAAAGGATTACCCTTTTTTTCCCCGCTTTAAACGGTCGAGATTCCTTCTTCTCCCTCTCGGGAGGGATGGCTGAGAAACTGCAGTTGCACTTCGGACGTTCGGCATAAGCTGCACGATTGCCGAGTATCGATTCTCTCGAAACCACGTAACATGTACTGCGCTGAACACTCCGGCCGACTGTTTGTAATTTCGGGTCTGCTGTTCCGTTTCCGATAACCGGAGTATATCGGATAAAACCGAGAGGGCTGGTAAATCGAGGGAAGTTCGCGAGGCTCGACTCAAGCAACCGCGTAATTAGCGTACGGAGAACAAGCGTTTGCTTCAAATAACTTTGGGAAGTAGTCTGGGTGCCCAATATAGGTACCACCCATAAGTCCGCAATGCGACGAACTTAACCTCGCAAACTTTCTAACCCCCCAAAATTCACGGACTTTTTCAAGAATTTCCAAAATACTCTGCTCGCTAAGAAAGAAAAAAATAAATAAAATACCTAAAAATTACAATCGCGAGAATTGTAGACTAAAAAATTATATACATATTAATTCTTTCTTTGGAAGAAATGTAAATTTGGAGACGACGTTTCAACGTACGGGCAACGGAAAGGAATGAAAGTTTATACGGACTTGAAAGAAAAACAAAATAATTCACTAGTTACTAAAAAAAAGTAGCCTCGACATCTTAAGATTAAATGTTGCACTCTTAGCATCAATAGATAATATTAGAAAAAAATTCAAATAAGCTGAGTTTGATAATTCAACGATAATATTAAAATATATGAAGGAATTTTTCTTTAATTAAGAGAGTAAAGACCTTACATTGCATATTCTACATTTCTTTGTTCTCCTGTTACGAAATAATCACGTTGATGACCATCGCTTGGATGACCGTTTCAGTGGAGTCAAAGTTTGTAGGACAAGGCTGCATTTTTAATGACGTTTAAGCAGGGTAAAAGGACCCTCGGAAACTCTCCCTTCAGAGGTACAAAACCATAGCCAACTTAGTGGCTGGCGCGGTATAGTCGAGGAGAAACGAGCAGGAGAAAAGTCGAGGTGGGAAGGATTTGGCACGGTTCGGCCATCTTGCACGTGACGCGACTTCCCGCGGTCGGCCATGATTTAAGAGTGAAGTGCAGAGCTGCGATGTCCCGATTGTCCCTGCTTGTTTCCCGGTTTTCCATGAATCCTTAATGTCGGGACTTGCGTTACTCGTTGTCGTTAACGCGTCCAGCTTTTACTGCCACTGTTTAATTCATAGCGGAGTGCAGAACAACTTTTTAATTGCTTTCATGGCGGAGTAGAACAAACGGCACTCGTCCCAACTCGCCGTTCATTTCGGGACAAACTCGCACCGAGCTAAAATTCAACATCCGGATGCTCATTTGCTTGGAAATACGATGTCGATACACGGGTGCAAATTTGAATATGCACCTTGTATGGGCACTTGGGAATTGCGCTGAAGCATGCGTACACGCGCGTAATTAATGCTGCCGGTAGATTCCAAAGCGACAATCGACGCATGACGGCTTCACTCCGGAAATAAAATGGCACATAATCTTGTATAAATCATGTGATGCACGTGATTAATACAAACCAATGCTCTTGAAATGAAGAAAAAAATTCGAAGTCTTTTTAATATCACCAGTTCGTCCCCAAACCTTATGGGGATATGAAAGGTGCCGAGAAATTGCATCAATGTCGAGAAAATGAAATTCGTCCATACGAATACCTATTTGAAAAAGGGTAAAATAGCAGAAATATGCGTGAAAGATACTCTCTTGGTTCCAGCTCACTGTAAATAAAGTTTTTATGAATATAAAATTCCACGAGTTTCAGGACCTACTATAAAGCCGCCTTATTCGCGAGATTAAATTTGAATCGAATCGGTGGAAAGCTTTCGTGAGCGATTCGACCCCTCAGACGCCACTTTCATATCACCTTAAATATCTGGGAAATAAAGGTCGTGAACCTGGAAAGTAGTCCTTGCTGGGAAGGAAGCGTATTTAACGTTTAATTAAATTAATTACCTCGGCACAGGTAGTCGCGACTGCACGGGTGGAAAGATTGTCGCATCTCCAGCTCCGAAGTGCATCCGTCGAATGCAGCCCGACCAATCGCGCTGCTCGCATAATAATAAATCCGAATGCCAGTCGTTGAAAATGAGAAGCCTTTTGCTCGGGCAATTGAAAAATGTCCCATTCAGAAGTCGACGGAGTCGCGTGATCCGCAAGTTGAAAGGACGAGGGTGGGTTCTTTCCTCGGATGCTGAGCCGCCCTGAAAAGACCAGGAGATGAAACGCGAGACGTGAATTGACAATGACGCGAACGGGATAAATCGCGAAATACTTATCGCGAGGCCCTAAATAAATCAAATTAAAAGTCATGATAATTGCATTGAAAACGTAACCTCTTATCCCGCGATTGCACCTAAATTGACGATTCGGATTTTCTGCAGTAAAACATTTTATCCGTCATTACATACATAAAACATAATCTCTCATATCAAGCATATATAATATCCGCAATTTATTTTAAACAATTGATTGACACTAAAAGTGCACTATTAGAGGTGCATACGATACTAAACAGGTACTCAAAAAATATCCCTCCGTTAAAAGCCTTAGCTTTTCCGATTTCACAAGGAAGGGGACGAGATTAATTGCAGATAATTTATATTAATCTTCAAAGCGTACAGCGAAGGTAAAAATGCACAGTGTTTCTTCATAATTCCTTCCTTCATATCAGGGGTTAAAGTTTCACGAGTACCTGAAATGCTGCGAAATGAAAATTCCAAACATTTGCGGGACTTTCAGTTTTTAGCGAGATGCATGCAGTGTTGAGAGTGCATCCGAGCGATGCATTTACTCGGTTTTTAGAATTTCCCTAACCCCCTTCTGCCTCATAGTAGAAAATTCGCGTTGTTCGTTTCATTTTCATCCTGGAATCTGGTGCAGGCATTTGCACCATACCTCCGACATTTGCTGCGAACTTTATTGACTTTTCATATCGCGGAATTGAGCGCGCATAAATATTTTCTTTGGGATTCCGGAGGAATGAAAACGTCGTGCGTATGTTTTCATCTCCTTTTTTTGTTTGAAATATTTTTTCCTTTTTTTTTCCCTCGTCATGAAGTCTTTCACACGCGAGCTGCGCGTGCAAATGCATCCCCTTTCGCACCGTAAAAACTCCAGGGATCCGTTTACGAAGAGGCGGGAGGTCCCCAGGGAACCCCTTAATTTCGTTCGCGCATTGCACTTAATGGGGTTAAGGTCGGTTTAATGGTCAATCATCGGGCTAAATGCAATTAGGTCACCATTGTGCCCGACCGGCCGGTATTAACGCGCCTGCGAATCAAACTGCAGGTCCTACTTTGGACTAATTGCATCTCACCTTTTTATCGGGCGATGCGCTTTAGATTTATTCTCATTTTTTATCTTAGAAGGCACTCGAGCTTGAATCCCTTTCTACGAATATAGCGCAGTGGAAATAAATAATATTGAAACGAAATTAATAATCGAGATGTGACGCGATTCAAGCTGCAGGTCCTACTTTGGACTAATTGCATCTCACCTTTTTATCGGGCGATGCGCTTTAGATTTATTTTCATTTTTTATCTCTGAAGACACTCGAGCTTGAATGCTTTTCTAAGAATATAGCGCAGCAGAAATAAATATATAAAACTTTATCAGCCGGTTATATCGGCCTAGGACATGTAATCCTTTGTTTCGCGCACGGTTTCATTTTCACCGATTAACGAGATTAACAACATTTTAATGACTAATTATACCGGAAGTATCATGGTAACACGAGCGCGGGAATTAGTTGCTAGGGCGGCCGAGCCAACTAACGGCGTTACTTCCGTTTAACGAGTTTAATGCAGTTAGGAAGGGCCAACCATAAATGGAATATTTGTTCCCGATCGAAGAGTAAGGCTGTTTGCATACGTACCGGCAAAACCAGTATCAGCACCGACTTTTCTGCCAAAAACAATGTAACATTCATTTATTTACATTATCACCATCGAGAAAAACCGGTGTCGGCTCCGGTTTCGCCGGTAGCGTGCAAACGGCGTAAGACAATCCATCCTGAAACGGATAAAAAAATATAAATCTTCATTAAATATAAACGAATCGGTACACCCAATTCGGAGAATACTTTCCCTAACGATTTGGCTTGTCAGATATATATAGGCCGATTTTTTCATATCCTCTTAAAGTGCGCCAAATCGATCCGAGGAATCGACCCTTCCTTTGGAAAACCCTTCCCAACCTTCAACGAGGAGTCAACGGGCGCTCATCGGTCACGTCGAGTTTCACTCGGGAAAGAAAATTACGGGCGTCTAATCGTGATCTACGGCTACCCGGGCGATTACGCTTTACGATCGTGTTTGCCGGAAGTTGGTGGTCCCGAGGAGCGTCTACATCCATTACACGCATCCGCGGAGGTGCCGCTCGGCGGATCGGCGCGCGGAAGTTAAAGTTTGTGCCGTAACGCGAGCCGGAAAGTGGATAAACATGTTGAGCCGGGTACATGTATTCCCCTAACTGGTCTCCTTCCTGTGGGAGACAACATGGACGACGCGTGCAGGTCCATTTATTTATTTATTCACGCGAAGCTCACCGCCGTTCGGTTCTCGCGACGACTCGTGGGTGGCACTGCTTCGATCGGCATTTCCCTGGAAACTTCGGACACGTCCTGGAAAGTACCTTCCCAGGGATGGACAGATAACGCTAAAGTTCCTCTGTCGGCGGATTATTTATTTATGCGAGCTGTATCGCTGGAAGTTGTCCGTATTATGGGAAATCGTGCTCGTTTAAACGGTATCACGGTAGTACCGTCGTTAAAAGCTTCGAAAGAGCTTCTCGCTAGGTTTACAGACATTTCTTGTACATCTATTTCTCCGGACACTCGTCAAATTAATGGATGAACTCAAACCCGCATTTTTATAAAAAAAAAAAAAAACGAATCGATTTATTTAATTTAGAAACAATTTAAGGTGTTATTTACGAGACCCGTCAATTTAATAATTTATTTATTTACGTCAGGTTCATCCATAAAGTCGATTGGATTTTAGTCTTGCGAACGGTCTTAGCCTTTGAAAAAGTATAAGGTCAAGACCATGAATTGGATTTGATTTCAAGAGTAAGATCACGATCTTAGCTTTGGTTTTGTATTTGTTCATAACTTCTCGCGACACCTTAGGGAAAGTCGTTGATTCGAAAGATACCAGGACTTCCATAAAAAAAACCTCGGAATTGTCCGGAGGACTCGTCCCTAAAGACAGACGGATAAAGAAAAAGTTTCCTGGATGGACAAATAAAGATAAAGTCTCTTTGCTTAATGGTTTATTTATCTATACTGTATTAACATTCACCGTCCATCCTGGTCGGCCGTTTTTTGCGGCACCCCAAGGGGTGATGCTCGTTCGACCGATACGCAAACCCTGTCGGGGCTCGTGCTCCCATTGAAAACTTGAAAAGGGTATATTAAAAGCTCCTCGAAGACCGATCGCGAAAGATAAGCGATTCGCGATAAGCCTCCTTTGCCTAATACCGCTTTTAATAGGGTGTCGGCGAAAATTACATCCGACACCGTTACCCCTTTCCAGGGGGAATTATCCCGCGGTTCGATCTCCCCTTAAGGGGGTTTTCTTAGGTTAGTTTCCGTGTTAATTGGTCCGCGCTCCCCATCGATGCCGCGGGCATGCTTTATCTTGGGATTCGCCCCAAAATGGAGGGATAGCACGCGAGGAAATCGCTCGATCGCACGTGGCCGCTTCCCTCCGATGAACTCGATCGACCAAGACCACCCTTCACCGAACTCTCACCCCCCTGGATTACTTATTTCTATCTTAAATTCTCTTTTCCCCTCTTTGCCATTCTTTGACGCCCGCCTGATACCGTCCGCGAACTCGCGGGAACTTCTGCTTCTCGTTTCCGGTCACAAACTTCTCGCGAAAAGTCCAGAGCCCCTTAATTCCCACTTCCAAGGAGACTGAAAGAAGGGATTAAGATGCTATGGAGTTTTCTCACCCTCGTTCGAGTTCCCGAAAACGCCCTCGTACTTTCTATCTATCGTTTTCTCGGGGAGCCGCCTGAGTTTCGCGCCAAATGTATCTTCGGGCGCGAGCTCGGTACTCTTTACGTCACCTGAGATTGATCTATGCCGTTTGCACGCCACGAACACGCGAACACACCCTGTCCTCGGGGGTGTATAGGTCCTAGACACGCAAGGAAACACCCCTTTGCGTCTTGGGGCCATCGCAGTAGGTCGGAAGGACGAAAAAATTCGGAATTCTGGGCCTTTGATTTTGTTGCCCGTAGATATGCCACACTTTCATCGGAAAGAAAGGAATATAAGTGGATGCTGCATCCCCTACCGAATTTTTTTTTGGAATCCTCTTACGTTTCCTTTGAGATTTTTTAGATGTTTTCGTATCACTGATCGTAATCGTATTTGTTCCGCGTCACAAATGTCGACCAAATATCCTGTCAAATATATTCTTTGAATACCTTGGTATTTTTTTTCTGGACCGGCGACTGATCCGAAGCGATGAGATATTTTTGTAGGAAGGAGCGGTACAAATAAGCTGAACCCTAACCTAAATATTCTTTGGGATCCCTTCCGCGCCCTTCTTTAGGAATCCTAAGAAGGCTTCTGTATCTTCGACCATAATCTGATCTTTCCGGGTCGGAAAAGCCGGCCGAGTTTCACGCCAAATAATTTTTCGCAATCTCGACGTACTCTTCTTTATCAATAAAATATATTTATAGGAAGAAAAAAAGTATAAATATCCGCTAAACTCCGATCGAAATATTCTTTGAAATCCCTTTTGCACCCTTCCCTCGGGAATCTTAAATACGCTTTCGTATCTCCATCTGTTATCGTAGCTTTTCTCGGACGGAAAGGCCGGCCGAGTGTCACGCCAAATAATTTTTCGCAATCTCGACGTACTCTTCTTTATCAATAAAATATATTTATAGGAAGAAAAAAAGTATAAATATCCGCTAAACTCCGATCGAAATATTCTTTGAAATCCCTTTTGCACCCTTCCCTCGGGAATCTTAAATACGCTTTCGTATCTCCATCTGTTATCGTAGCTTTTCTCGGACGGAAAGGCTGGCCGAGTTTCACGCCAAATACATTTTCGGACGCGACCCGATATTCCTGCTGGTGATTGATCCGAGGCAAACGCACGAATCCACCCCGTCTTCTCGGGTGAACAGTTCCTAGACACGCAAGGAATCGCCCCGTCGCGTTTCGGGGCTTCATCGCGTGAAATAGGGAACCTTTTCGAGGGTTAACCAGGAAGAGGCGCCCTTCCTTCGAGCCCTTTCCTTCCCAGGAAGGTCGAAAGTGCCGGCGTTGATAACGCGACCTCGCCGATAACCCCGCGGAGCAAACTTGACCCAAGAAGGGCGATAATTCTCCGCGACGTACCTCGTCGAGTTTTCTATTGGTCGCACGTGAGCCGAATATCGAATCGAAGCCGCGACTCGTCCAATTTATCGCGAATCGATGTCGGGGCTGGCTTCAAAATTCCTTCCGAATTCTTATCACGGCTCGCCCTGACCAGTCCCGAATTATGAGACGCCCTGGGAATCCAAGACCTGATAACCGAATTTCATCGCGGCCACTCTGAGCGACGAGAGAAACCAGGAATTCACGGCATGCCGGAATTTTCACTTTTTTTTTAAATTTTATTATTCACCGACAAATCGATTTCCACGAGAGGAAAAAAATACCCATAAATAATCGCTTAACCCTAGACCAAGTATTCGGATTTTCTACGGCGCACCTGAATTATTGTAAAGTCGATTTTTAAAGTGTTCATTACTTAACCTTTAAGGTGATATGAAAGTGTCGTCTGGGAGTCTCTTTTATAAAACTTTTCTTCATTGATGAACTGATGATTGATGATGATGATTGATGATTGATGAACAGGGTTCATTGAATCGTTTCACATTTTACCACCTGACTATGAAGACCCTAAGAAAGGTCCTGACCCTCGTGAAATTTAATTTTTTAACATTTGTATACCAACATTTTGTTAATTTTGTATTAACGAAAATGAAATTTCGTGAGCGCCAAAATTATTCTTCCGGTCTCCATACTCAAGTTGTAAAATTTCAAACGTTTTGGTACGTAAAGTTCGTAGGAAGCGTTTATAAACAATTAACCTCGTAGATGAAACGTTCATGTCGCCTTAATTTCAGTAATTTATAGGTGAAGGGGTTGAGGGATTTCCTTTCCTTTTTAATTGCTGTTCGGGTTTTCTTCGCTGGCTGCGCTGTGAAATATTTCTCGCTTTAATTCGCTGCACAAGGGACGTTTGGGAAATGGTGGGAATGTAAAAAACGTGATTTAGGAAATGTCTTTGGGGCCGAGGCATTAATTTCCGACGTTCGATCGGTTTCACCGAACAGGCGATAGCACTATCGTGTTCCATGGGAGCGCACAATGCTCCTGTAATCGAGGATTCAATTATGCCGGTTCATTGTGCGACACAGGGTAGCACGTAATCCACGTAGTCACGGCAAGTACAAAATGGAGCTTAAATTCCCTTCGAAGTAATTTCAGAGCAACTTCGGAGAAACCGCGGAAGCAGGTTACCATCCTGCCGGAGAATCAATTGTGACAGAACAGATGCAGGTTAAATGCTTACCGCGAATTGTTATTTAACAAAACCGGCTACTTAGTGGGGTATTTTTATCGTCGGCGAAATTCCCGGAAAAATCCCTCGGAAAATCGCCGGCGAAAATATGCAACGCTCGTCTACGCGTCAATCAATCAAAATCAACAGTAAAATCAAAGTCAATATCCATAATAAATAAATCTGGGCGTGAGATCATTAACTATTGGAATTACCAGAAATTTTTTACTCCACACTTTTTATGTCGAGCTTTTATGCGAAGATCATCGGTGACTGTTGAAATTACCTAAAATTTTCGAATTGTCGTTCTTGTCACATACATTTATTATTATTATTTTTTTTTTATATGAAATCTTTGCACGCGAAGTCGTCACTAATTGTCGGAAGACCTAAAGATTTCTACCTGCCGTTTTTATTACATGCTTTTGTTCTCTTCGAGCCTTTATAAGGTGATCATCCTTAATTGTTGGATTTACCAAAAAATTTGGAATTGTTTTTATCGCATGCCTTATTTTTTTTTATATAGAGCATTAACACGTGATGTCTTCACTAATTATCGGTATGACTTGAAATTCTCAAACTGTCGATTTATCGCATTAGTTTTTTACAGAAACTTTGCATGCGAGGGCATCGTCAACTGTCGGAATTACTCTAAAATCACTTACGGCAGTCCACATGTATCGTGTGGTATTTGCCCGGCTAAATTCGAATTAGCCCAAATACCGAAATCCCGTCTCTGGGGACGATTCGCGTCCGTGTGCGTCGGTTTCGATCACTACCCTGTGCAATGCACAAATGCGAGTTGTGTCCAAAATGCGGGGATACGCAAACATAGCTACACCCTTACATTAGAACCTGAGCTTAATCCACGAGTGGTGTACGCAAGCATCAAGTGGATCTTTCGGAAGTAATTCCGGGAGCTTTTGGGGGATAAGACCAATGCGGTCTACAGAGATTGAAAACCTGCTCTCAGTTTCCAGTTTTGGGTACATGTACCAAACTTGCACGATCCACAAAGTTGTTGCGGTTTTAACCATTTAAGGCGATATGAAAGTATCGAGGACTCGTGCATATAGAAGTTTCCTACATACGTGATATACCGATTTTTTTTTAATTTTACCCACGTTAAATTTCACTTTTTACAACAAATCCTACAAATGTTTATAAGCAAATTTACAAAAAAAAAAAAAAAACTGAAAACATATTTCATTCCACTGAGAAAACATGACTTGGAGCGAACACTCTCTTTCTTTCCTTTAAGGAAATGAGTTCTTTGAATGGAATTGAAGAATTGAAACTTAGTTTGGATTTCTTACTTTATTGTATTTGAAGATGTGCAGTATTCGATAAATGCAATGCACAAATACTCGGCACTTTCGTGGTGAAGATTGTATTTCTTTGATTTTATCCTACTGTCTCTTTAACGCAGAAGAAAGAATTTCCTTGAGAGAAAACAAATGTTTTCTCTGGGGGCGATGCGATATTGTTGATTTCTTTTTTCCTGGTTATGGCGGGAACTGTAAGAAAAAATGTGTTGCAAATCATAGCATTCGTATAATGTTCCCGGGTCCATGGAAATATCTTATAAAATCTGGATGGATATCTCGCGGATCGCGCATACCGACGACACGAAAGAATCCCGAGGCAATATTCCGTCGCGGCCATTAAGCGGAACCATATGAGGTGTCATAAACCATTCCATTGTTACGGTGGTTCGTATATCTGAAACGAAATATCTTGATACATGGTACGGCGTATCTCGAAAGCTCCAGCGATGCCATTTTGCCGGGCGATTCGTTCGAATATCGCCGTTGCTTCTCGCAATTCTCATAAATCCTGCATCTCCGCAAAAAAAAGAGACAGAAAAAAAGAGAAGAAAAATAGATCCTAAAATTTATACAGCACTCGCCGCAGATAAAACGCGAGGCATTTTTTTTTTGCCAAGATAAGAAAAAATTGCCGAGCTTTTGTCTCCCTACTTTTTTGCCGATCGTAAACGAGTAGAAGTTTCACCGGGAATTTTGGAGAGTGGATTTCCAATAAAGTACTTTTCACGGAAAATATTTGTCTATCAACATTTTTGTTGTATCGACAACAATATACCGATTACTTCCCTGGGGCAAGACAAATTCCATTCCTAGGTGCAATATTTTTTCCTAACAACAACAAATCGTATGTCGCTCCTACGATTGAATAGAGATAACAATAGTTCTTTAGCCGTTGCAGTAAATCCATTTGTTAACTTTAGCAAGCATTTTTTCCAAAGAAAGCTCTCCAATGGTTACACCTACGATTCGATTTAATTGCAAACATTTCCCGTTGTTGATGTGATTATTCCTGCAGTAAGAGGACAATTTTGTCGGCAATGCTGTCTTTTGCTAAAGGGGCAGGTTTTCCCGTGTGGATATTTTTCTTAGAGAGTTTTTATCAATTCAATGTCGTTGAATATTTTTCTAGAATTTTATCCAAACTTTTAGGTGAATGGGGGATTTTTTAAGGTTGGCCGCATTATATGGGACCTCGTAAAGCCGCATATGTACTTCGGGGAAGTTTGCTCGCGAAGCTCGAGTCGACTCGTTGAATGGCGAAGTGCTCGAAGCGAGAGGATTTCTACGAACGATTCGGTTAAGTCTCATCCTTCGGGCTGGATGACAGCAGTAACTATTCGCGGTATGCGTACTTAAGAATCGAGACGAGAGTCGTGTCTCGAATAAAGCTTCGCTTAAGCTGCCGAAGGCCGAGGAGCCCGGGAAACCCGCGCAACGCCGGATTTCAAAGCGTTTCCTAGAACCGGGTCTGGGGAATCTAGGGGAATTTTCTAGGGCGAGGCCTCATTCTAAGTTCCTTAAAAAACCCTATACATACTTTAAAATTCCCGAAAGACATGAAGACAGGAAGACATCGTATAACATTTGAAAACAACACTTCCTACAAATACTTATCTTGCGCCTGAATTTTCTCAGTGCAAGAATTGTAGGATATTGGTGAAACGTGTGTGAAATAAAAAAAAAACTTTCCCAAGAAATATTAAGACACCATAGAAAATTTGGAAATAACAGCTCCTGCCAATATTCAAATTCTCTCACACCTGAATTTCCTCGGCAAAAAATGGTAGGATGTCGGTGAAACGTGTGTAAAATAAAAAATGGAGATCAAATTCGCCTGAAAATGTTCCATCCGGTGAGTGAAAATCACGAGCGCTGCGGAATAATATATAACGTTTTTGCATTTTTTGTTTCTATACATTTTGTATTTTACCGAATGGAACGCGAGGAGATTTTTTTTTGAGATTCGGCGAGACGGGCGAGAGATGAGAAATTATGGTGAAACGCGCGTCTTGAAATATTCTCCTCCGGTGGGGAATAAAAATCACGGTGTAACGCGTCGGGGAATAATTTCGGTTGACTTTTACATTCGTTTATGCGTGATTTTCTATTTGACTGAATACAGACCAGAGATAGGATTTTTCAAATTCAAATTTCACGAGAGCATAAAACGAGCGGGCGCGTCGCCTGAAATTTCTCGGCCGAGCGCTCCTTTCCGCGAGCGATTTTTATCAGGACAAAATCATATCTGTAAAATGTTGTTTAGCGAGAGCGGAAATGACGTCAAAGCGTATTGCGAAATTGCGAATGTTTTCCGAGGGCTCGAGGTAAAATCGACGGACCGCCGTTAATTGCTGCGCGGTTGCAATTAACGACTTTAACGAAACGTCATATCATACGTACAATCGAGGTCCAAACTACTCGGGAAGTGAATTAATTTTGATTACATCCTCCACGAGAGATGCATCTCGCGTGAAACCTTAATCGAGCCCTACTCAAACGTTTGCGAGCGACCTTAATTACCATACATCCTGCGACCCTGCAACGTGGACGGACCTTACGTTGCATTGACACGAGTTAAACCTAGGTGCATTACGGGTGTACGTGCACGCGAATTTGTCTACGTTACATGACGCTTTGACAAGATTTGTCTACACTACACGATGCGTTGGCGAGATTTGTCTGCATTACACGACCCATCGTCGAGTGCAATGCACGTGCACTTTGCACATCTGAGTACGCATCGGCAAAATCAATCTAATACAAGAACACCTTAAATGGTAAAAAAAGTTCTTATTTCCATCCTCAATATCACAAATCGCTGCTTTTTCATAAAAAGTAGAAATCAACTATTTTTGCCAAATATGACAGTGCTTTCGTATTTCTGAAAACAAATGTTATAGTACATTTAACCCCACGTAATACATGTACATCTATACCAAAACCACAATTTTATCTACTTCGTGCCGAATATAATAAATATAGTAAATGAAATACGTAATTTATTTGTTATTCCGCAGTACACCTTGCTGGAAGAGGAGTTGGAGGCCGAGGTGCACTTTTAATTAAATGTGCCTGATTAATATTCATTTTAATGGATGTATTTACAGAAAACTGTTGTCGGTATGTGTATTTACCGGAAACATGTCCTTGGCGTCATGTCCACTACATTACTCGTGAGACTGCAATACTTGTCACCCTCGACGAGGTGTTTGCGCCTCGTCTTAATTACCACATATTGCGACCTTGCAACGCGAATGGACGCGACACATCGCATTAATGTGACATTGCAGGGATTTGGAGCTCCCTCGGGAGTATGTAAGATTTGCCTCCTCTGCATAAACATCGGCTTAAGCGATTTCCCTGCAAGTATGGCACTAAATTTCCTTGAGCATATGATCAACTTATGTCACGCTTTATCCGCGATGGAACGCAAAATTAGAATATTTTTGTGAAATATTTATATGAGCAACTTACTGACAGAAAGCATAACTCCACTTACAAGAGATCATAGCCACCGGCCAACAAGCGGACTGATTAACATATTTGATAAAATTAAGAAAACGATTTAATGAATACATTTCAATTGCTTGAAGCAAACGAGTCAGATCAAGTGGACTAAAATTGAGTTTACTGAACCGAAACGTTTTTTGAAACGAGCCATATCAACCGATCACGATTACAATCAAATGATTTCGTTCAATCAATGAAATTTCCTCTCTGGGTTCGCAATAAAGCGGCTAAAAGGAAAGAGAAGCAAATAAATTTCGCCGCAGGAAGAGAAGCGACCCGCGCGGCAATGTCTCGATCCGAGTGGTAATTCCTCTAAATCGGAAATAAATTCGTTAATTTAACGGGCGAGCTCCGGCATCGAGATCGCTTTAGCGAATCGCGGGCTAGAGCGAGGTCGGCATGTTTTTGATGAGACTCTAAGCGGATTTCCCTGCCAGGAGGCAGGGAAGAAACGCAGGGCAGCTTTGTCGGGGTACCCGAGGCGGAGGCTCGTTCTTTTCCTCGTTATATCCCGCGAGCACGAAAGTGGATCCGGAATTTCGAGCCGGGGGAAAAAGCCAGGACCCCGAGACGAGAGGAACAGGGAAAGGATTTACTGGCAAGTCCTGCTCTCGACTCGCGTCGCGCCAATTTCTCGGCAGGTCTTTTTCCACCCTCGACGCTGCAAATAAGGGGTAGGAAAGAACAAACGACGTTTTCGAAATCAACGAGGTACCTCGTTACCACCGAACGTCGAGAGAGAAAAAAGAAAAGCTGCCAAGAAGAGGAACTTGGTTCTTATCCTCGCACGGAGTCCCCCGGAAGGTTCCAATTAACGCTTAATTTTTCTTTTAATTTATTCAATTGATATTCCGAGGATAAGTTATCGGTTTTTTAATTAGGTTAGTTATATTAGGTTACCGTGTTATTAAGA
Source organism: Orussus abietinus (assembly GCF_000612105.2). Classification (NCBI taxonomy): domain Eukaryota; kingdom Metazoa; phylum Arthropoda; class Insecta; order Hymenoptera; family Orussidae; genus Orussus; species Orussus abietinus. The sequence goes on along the minus strand of NW_019394282.1, from coordinate 1,030,660 downwards.
AGGGAGGTTAAGGGAAGGTAAGGATAAGGTTGGTAAGGGTGTCAAGGAACTGAGTCCAAGATTGAAGAGTGAGGAGGATTGCAATTTAAGAATAGAAATGGAATGACAGAGATTATTTTACAAAGTGCATACGAAAAAGGGTTTGATGTAATTCCATGAAATGTTTCCGGACTGCTCGTAAAATAAAGAAAATAAAAAATTCCAAGTCCTGTTAATCAAAGTTTTGCGGATATCTGGTGATTATATGGACTGTTTAGCATGGCGAAAGAAAGCCATGAACGTATCCGTGATAATTGTAGGTATTTCTTCGATCGAAATTGAAGCATTAGCTTTTTACGGTGTAATAAACGATGTGTCTTGAGTTTTTAGATTACATTATCCTATACTTAGACTGGCAGGAATGTTATTTTTACGCGCTGCGGTTTTTTTCTTTTCGCGAGCGAAGTATGGTAGAAATAGGGTGAAATAGGTATTCTTTGTTTAATGGGTTTTAGGAAGAATTCATTGTCATTTGAAGGTTTTTCTTTTATTTTTACCCGGAAAGTACGTGCTGGATAAATGACGAGCACTCGATAGAGATGACAATGTCGAAGACCGAAAGGGAGGTCTCTCGGTTGACCACATCGCCGTGAACTGACGCCTGCATTGATTTTGCACAATTATGTCATCGGCTTTTGTTCGTTCATCATTTCCCCCGGCCAATTCACCGTAAGTGATCTAATCATCTGTGTAAACTGAGAAATTCATGCCTCAACTTCCCGCTCGTCCGTGCACACTTCCGCGGATTTCGCTGTAACTCCAATTGCGGTTTTCTTTCCAGAATTCTTGCCATTGTTCAGAAGGGAAAACTTCCAATTAATTACATAACACGATGTAAACGCTAAAACTCCGAGAAATCGAAAAACGATCATACGAAAAGAAACGAGTAAAGAGGAAATGAGAAGTAAATGTTGAAAGAAGATTAAATGGCAAGAAAAATTGTAAATAAAAAGAGTAAATGAAAGAATTGTAGATATTAATTTTTAACTTTGGCATGAGAATATCTCTTTCGGCCACGCCGAAAAGAGCAGCGAAAATTTCGCGGCACGTTTAAAATACCACCTTGTCCCAGTTTCGCAATTCCCGGGGAATTTCGAAAGAGACGCCTTCGAAATTGAGCTGCTCACCGATGCGTTCGGCTTTGCGAAATTCAGGCTCGTTTATTAAACGAACTTGCACGTCTCGTTGCTCGCTCGGCATAATATCAAGTGCATTCGCGAGCATTTGCCTGCTGCACTTTGGCTGCATGGGTGTCAGGTGCTTTCATTCACCGAATGATGAAAAGACCTCGCCACTAGGAATCCCTTTACGGCAAAGAAATCATCATATCCTTTCTCGTGAGAAATTCGTTCCTTTTATTGAATTAATTAAGTACAGCCCTTCGTCGCGAAGCTGTAATTCCGCAAAAGCTCTGGGCTGACGGTATATCAAAGAGGATTCCCCCAGGAACTTGAAATTGCCTCACTTACGTCTGTCGTTGCAAAGACATAGCGAAATTCTCCCCTTAGAAAGACCCCAAGTGCACCGATTATCCTAATTACTCGTAGAAAATCGATAACGGGATATAACGAAGGCTTGGAAGCCCTTCGGGAATTTTGCAAAACATTTTTCTCACACCTTGTGAAATATGGGAATGTTTATTACGGTGTGGAAATTTAACGTCTCGTTTATGGGGGTGTCAGGGAATATTTTAAACCGTGAATTTTCCGGTTTAAAAGGCAAAGCTTGTTCGATGGTTTTACAACTTGTACAGAGAAATGTTTTAAATGGCTGCTCTATCGATTTCACGTGTGCAAGCAAGCCGCACCCTTTTTTTCTGACGTTTTACACGACGTACTTTCCGTGTTACGATCCCGTCCTTGAGTCATATGCGTTTTCACCCCTACGTGAAGTTACATACTCGTAATTGCTTCTGCACGTCTCCTCGAAATGGACGACCTAGATCTTCTCTAAACACTCATTTCCACGAATTTCAGAATTTCCCGGAAAACTGGAAAAATTACCTCTGGATGACCCAGCGCTTCCGTGAACATTTACTCTTGGGTATTTCAAAATTCTTACGAAACTAGGAGGAAATCCTCTGAGTAAACTAGACAGGAAACCCATTTTCGGATTTGCAGCGAAAATTACGCAAATCTGGACTGTTCAGCCGATGGTGAGGGAATTAAGATATATTTGCATAGATCGAGTCGTGCGAATGTGTCAATTATCGCATTTAGGGAATTCGGGGAATTTAATGAATTTAGAGAATCTTTATAGATAAACATTACTTGTAAATATTTCAGTTAATATCTATGTAATAAAAGCGGGTGATATGGGCATGACGCACGTCACGCGTATCACGATTTCCAGATTATCAGGTGCAGTTATCAAAACTGACATTTTCCTCGGTTTTAGCATCATCGTTATGCGACAAAACAGTGAATTCGTTAATTTTGCCTTCCATTATCCCGGACGAAATTGAATTAATTTCTTTCTCTCTCTCCTCCCTCCACCCGTTTTTCCCGTCCTCCACTTCTGCGTATCTCTCTTTTTGTCTCTGCATAGTACGGAGTGTCGTAGGAAAGCTCTTTTGCTGGCAAACCAGGAACGGCACTCGAAGCGAGAGGAATCCGTTTTGCTCTTTCTTGTTCAGTAAACCCCGCAAACTTCGTTCCTAGATGCACGTACATTTCACGGTAGAGCTTAATCTACAGGCTAGGAGAAGAGGTAATTTAAAGGAGTGTTAAACAAACATGCCTGTAAGAGATAACATTCGAGGTAACCACCTTCATAGTTGCAATTTCAATTAATAATGCAATACTGCACAGTGTTTCTTTCCGATTTCTTGAACCTACACACAAGAAGAAAATGTCGTTGATTGAATTTTCTATTTTCTCATTTTTACATATTATTGCACCCCATTATGGCAATTATCAGCTCGAAGTAATTATCGCTTCTTAATAATTATTTCACCTTTTTTCTTCGTACCTTTTTATATCTTTCTTTTTTGCCTTTTGTATTTTCCGCCTGACTTCTTCAACAACTCCGACCTCTTGTTGACCATTGTTACAGACAATGGCCAGCTCGATCAATGGATATTTGTTCACGTTGCATGAACTTCCGTATCGTCGAGGATCATTGTCGACCCCATCCTTGCCGGTGAAGTATCCTCGGATACTTCACTCCCACTTGTAGTCGAGAAACCGTCCGTCCTTTTTCCGGTACGTCTCGATCAGCGAACAAAGGGCTCGTCTTTTTGTCGGGCACCCTCTTTGTCGCCAAAGATGTCGGGGACACTTTCGGTCGGCACTTTATCCCTAAAAGGGTGGAGGAAAAGTCATGTCGAGTCATCCAAAGTGAACGCAATGCATCTAGCGAATTACTTCATAATCCCAAATTCTCGCTCTCTTCGCCCTCAAAATTAAAACACCCATACTTCGGACTCACTTCGCAGAAAATTCCCATTCCACGTTATTTTCATTTTTCCTTTTTATTTATTTATTTATTAATTAACGAGAATCAAAGATTTCTAGCTTCCCCTCCTTCCAGGTTTACGGTACATTTTCCGACGAAGGAAGATTTCATGAGACCCCGGTGAAAATATCCAAGGACCCCGAGTTTCCTTCCCACCGTTTTCATCCCTAGCCGGATTTCGTTAACGATACTTCGAGATTATGGAAAACTGCAATCTCCAAAGTCGGCCATTTTTCCCGAAGGACGGGGAGGACCCTTTAATAAATTAGTCTGTGAAGAGGGGAGGGGTCAAATTTACATCGGGGTGACAGGGATCCACTTCGAATAAAGAATCTCATCCCCGAAATTAGGGGAGGGAGGAATTGGGGCGCCGATCTTGGCCTCGACCTCGGAAGCCACTCTGGGATCCGCCATTTCGGCCATTTTGATATATAATGACATAACTCTTCCTTAACGTCGAGAACCGATAGCCTCTAATTTTCTCTCCTTCCCGAGCACAATGCGCGAGATTCCGCCAACACTGCCTCGAGATGGAACCCCCGAACAAAGGGATGATGCTACCGAAACGGGGGAGATAATTTAGGAGAAGGGTTCCTACGTCCACGTGTAAGGACGAATTTCCTTTAAAAGGGCCTCCAATTTTCTTCTTCAAAAGGATATCGATCTAGGTTGATATTCTCGTAAAATTAACTCCCTTAAATTTAGTGCCCTTAAAGTGTAAACCCTGGTGTATGTACCTTGAAAAGGAATATCCTGGAGTACTTATTGAACGACGGTTTTATGGAAGTCTTAAAGGACGTCCGCCACTAAAATGTTAAATAGAAGAAGGTTATGAAAGTTTCAGACTGAAAAGAATTACATATATTAGCAAAGAGATAATACGACCAACAAGGAGGAAATGATTAAATGATGTAAGCGAAGGGTTTATGTATGTACATGGAAGGATAATTTTCAGTCAGGAGAGAAGATCTCTATTTTCCTTATCCGAAGGCTAGATATTAATCCCCTTTGGCATTGTCATGAAATTCTTTGAAAATTTGAAATTTGTTAACGTTAGTAACTTCAAACTACCTCAGAAGGATGTTAAGAGGATTAAATGAACATTTTATTGGAGAACATTTCGGATTAACATGAATTAACTAAGATTACGAAGATTAATAAAGGGATGACGCTCTCGGCATTCAGTAAATAATTTAGGTGGAGGGTATACATCCTCATAGGAGGATCTTCCTTGAAAAGGAGAGAACCTCCGTTTCCCTTGTTCAACCGGATATTGAACCAGCTTGGTACTCTCGTGAAATTAGTACCCTTGAAATTAATACTCTTGAAATTAGTATTCATAAAATTAATACCCTTAGAAGCCTGGGTGCTTCGAAGGAATATTCGGGGGCACTAAATGAACAGCTCTTTTATGAAGGCCTCAAAGCGCGCCGATCACTAATGAAAAATTTCATTTTGATAACGTCGATAACGGTTTGAGGGTACAAAGAATTATAACAATTCGGAGGCGTCAAGGATTAACGGAAGGACGATTTTTGCGACACCGGATAGATAGTTCACGTGAAAGCTATCCACGAGGAAAACGAGTCCCCTTTTTAAGAGATAAGGACTTCCACTTTCCTTCGTTCGACCGGATATTGAAGCACGTCGGTGTTCTCATTAAATTAGCGTCCTTAAAAGCCTAGGTACTTCGGAAGGAATATTCAGGAGCTAAATAGTTCTTTCACGGACATCTTAAATTACACCGATTGTCTTATGGAAATTTTCAGATACGGGCAAATTTCAAAAATCTTACGTTGCAAGAGTTGCGAATATTAAGAAAATTAATAATGATACCGCGGAGATCAGGAAACTCGGTAGAGTTTCACGCCAAATACATTTAACGGCATGTGGGAATATAATTTATATGGCAACCCTGGAAAATGAGTCTTATTAAAAAAATGAAGATCTCCATTTCTCCTATTTCGACTGATATTGAAATACTTTGGTGTTCACATCTAATTAGTGTCTTTAAAAGCCTCGGTACTGTGAAAGGAACGTTCAGAAGCTAAACAGCCATTTTACGAACCTTAAACCGATCCCCCTCGGAAGAAATTTTTAATTAGCATAGCTCTTTAAATTCATCCCAGCATAAGCGCGTTTGCTTAAGCGAGAGTAAATTGAATTTCATCCCTCGAAGGTTTTTAATTAAGTAATTTATTTACTGTAAATGAGGATTTATTGCGCGGGAGATCCTCTAATAAGCCTCCAGTAACTAGCGCGAAATAATTGGAGTCTACCTGGAAGAAGAGTCTATCCGAGGTGTAATGCAGTTGCTTCCGAGTTTAAAGGGCTAAGTAGAATCTACCTCATCTTTCTGGTAGTCCATTTAAATAACCAACTAACGAGCATCGAGAAGAGGTGAACGCGAAAATTTTAACAAACTTCCCTCTCGCGAAGTTAGGCGCTTTCCACCTTAGAAAACTCCAGGAAAGAAAGTATTTCTTTGAAATTTCTATGAAACGAAATACCAAGAATAGATGAAAATTCACCTCGAAATTCACTCTGTACGTGGACGGTTCGCCAAATTTCTATTTTCCCTGCGGGTGCTTTTCCAATTTTTCATTTCACACATTTAAATAATATGCACATGCCGTATGTGGAATATAGTCGATACATTTTCAGGCGTCGAAAAAGGGACTGCCTCGGAGGGGTCGAGAGACCCGAATAAATAAATATATCTAGCGGTCGTTTCGTGGCGAGGTTTTCTCGAGATTTAGAGGTTAAGGTTTGGGATGAGGTGGGCCGGGTAGTTTATTTAAATAAAAAAGGCATCGGCCGACGAGGAGTGCCGAAAGGGGCTCGTAAGCGACGAGGGCGAAAGTGCTCCGAGTTAGAGAGGAGTCATCCCGATGCGAGGGTGCGACGAAAATGGCGACGACGGGCTGACTTGAATTTCAAAAGCTTCTGGGTCTTGCTTCTCCATGTTTTATGGAGAGAGACGTATCAAGTGGTCCTCCATAAATCATAACCGGAGCGACCGAAGGAGCTGCACCTGCAAGGGGTCCGAAGTGATACGCCTGCGCCCCTCTTTTTTTTTTTTTTTTTTTATTATTTATACATTTTTTCAATTTCCTTCCGCACTTTGGATGGCGCCTCCCAAAGGCTTCTTGATTTCTTCGCGCCTTCGGGGACCGACTTTGTGCACTCCGTGCGAGAAATACTCCGAAATGGAGTTTCCCTTTGCAAGTACATCTGGAATTGCGAGACGACTTCAGCTTCTTAATCGTGATTCCTGCAGAGATACTCCCGAAAGAGGATTGTCTACTTCAATGTTCCGAGGAATGAAGTTCTTCTTTCCTCTTTTTCAATGAGAAATCACAAGTAGCATCTGAGAGGTCAATCGTTTATGAAACTTTTCTCCGAGGTGGATATACCAAATCGTTTCAAAATTAACAACGTTAATATGCAGGCTATAAAAAAGCTCCTGACATGCGGGAAATTTCACTTTTAATACCATTTTTTTTTAATGCCTCTAAACAAATTTTAGAAATTGAAGTTTCATAGGTGTCAAGACTTTCCTTATAGCCTTCATAATCACGTTGTGAGGTTTGAAACAATTCTGACGTCATTTTCACATCGCCTTAAATCTTTTAATCAATCCATTGTTATCCTTCGGTTGTGAAATCCCATTATTATGAACTGACAATTAAAATCGTACTATAATTTATTATAAAAAGGAGCCAATGTCGTTTCTACAATGTTTTGACATGGATGTTAGAGAATGGAAGACAGGCGTACCTAGACATCAGTAATTCTGTACAGAGATTTAGTAAGGTCCATCTGCATGTCCAAGAATCAAGTGGCCACGTACACGTGATTTATACAGACCCAAGGGAATAGAGTGCAACCTTCTGCCGGTTTAATACCCTTAGTTATTCAAGAGTTGCAATTTCAGGGAAGGCACCCTGGTATGGCCCTCGCCAATATGGCGCTTGATTTAACTTGCAAATTAGCCGGGAGAAAAAGCAGGCGATCCGGTCTGAAACATTTTGGTAACTAAGAACTTCCTTGCAGGAGGAACACTTTTATACCGCTTCGTGGCAACTACCTACTTTACACGGCAAAAGACACTAGAATACGAGTAAATCAATTCGAAATTACCCGAGTGCATTACCTGACCCAATCTACATATTTATGGTGCCCTTCCTTTAAAAAAGACCCCTTTTCAAGAAATATAATTAAAGTAAACCCCAATAAAGAACTAATTACAGGTATTTCTCGCCTTTACGAGTTAATTGGTCCCTGGGAACTGTTGAAAAATACCGAATTCTTAATTATCGCCCCGCACAATTCAATATAAAAGTTCCAATTAAATTGATCCACGAAGACAATAATTTGTCTGAGTTACGCGAATGCCTGGAAATTCTTAATATTCGCTTGTTTTATTAAATGAGAGGGCGTAATTACTTGGGAAAGAATAAGAGCAGAATTATTACACGTATAAGGAATGAATTGTCAGTGATAGTGTCACCTCGAAACCCTTTGTAGCTATCGAAGTTGCATATCAAGACTCGTTCACCGTGCAATTTCACAGGCCCCTCGGTGTCCGATGTTATATGGCGGGCTATTTGAATTGCAAACTATAGGAAGGGAAAACGATTGACCTCGAATCCAGTGAAACTAATTGGAACCAAAGCCGTTGAAAACGCGACGCGGTTCGAGCGCAAGCTCGTTTCTTGTTTCCACTTCTGATACGACCGACCAATATGGCGGCCTCAAGTGCGGCTATATTCAGAGGGAATGATTTTCCTCTCCGCTCTTAAGCTGCGGTGCTTGAATGTCGTCCAGCCGAGAGTCCGCGATTGAAATGAGCAACCGGAGGTAAAACTGGACGGTAAAATGAGGGAAAAGATTTATGCCCGAGGAAGATAAGTGGAACTATTTAGCTGATTGGTTCCACTTTTAATGGCGAGCTCCAACGCTATGTTCAATATGGCGTCCAATATGGCGGCTGATTCCTCCGACTAGTAAATCTTAAGGTGCATTCTTTTTACCCATTCCTTCGTAAAAACTTTTGGCACGCGGGAGATGTTCTCGCAAATGTTTCAGCGGAATTTTAAAAGTAGCAGCAGGGCGGGGTCGGCGTAATATTTCATCCCGCACCGCAGAAGTGATTACCATAAAGAAAGCGACATTAAAAAAGTATGAACGCGGAATGCAAAATGACCAAGTTAATGCCTCTCGAGCCGAGGGGTTCGAATTTCACTCAGCCCGAAGCCCTGGAAAAAATAGAGCCGATAAACGAGCACGGAATATCGAAATATCGAAATATCATTAGTCGCTGTCATGGGGCCCATAGAAACACACTTGCTGGAATGACGCCTCATTTTAGCCGCGAAACTGTCGCGAGCAATTTATTTTCCATCTACGACCTGACGCTGGAAAATAACCGAACATAAAGTAATATTAACGTACAGGAGATAGCAAAAGAATCTTCAGTCCTTATCACCATAACGTCATTGTTTTAAGGAAATGAAGCAATCGATAGTCTACCATTATATTAAACTGGTGTAAAAGAAATTGCGATCTCTAAGTTCCGACCATATATAAAAATCACAATTGTTGTTGAACCAACCTAATGTAAGAAAATATCAATTCCGTGACTCCATGATGAAACTTGAAAAAGACACACAAGTCATCTTATTCTCCTTTGGATAAATTGATTGCAAATATATAATGGTATTTAAATCTGTATCTCATGGATCAAAGCGAGTTAGATGAATTTAAGATGAGAAAAAAGGGCATTGACAAGCTCTTTTGAGTTTCGAGGAGATTCCAGAGTGGACATTACGTCGATTATGTGCGACGTTGAAAAGCAACGATTTCCCCCGGGGCCAGAACGATAAAAATGCACGCCGAGGGTGCAAATTGGACAAGTAAGGTCGCAAAACGAGCAGGAAACATTGATATATAGTTTGCGGACTTTAAATCATACATGGGGGGTGGCTGTTCAATAGTCCCTCTAATGGCGCCCATCGTCACGCCAAGAGGAAGCCACGCATTCAAATCACGACCGACCAGAAGCGAACGCGATCGATGGAACCTCCATTTTGGCCACGATGTTCGTCACTCACCAAAAAAAGGCTAACAATACAAATCATCGGGTCTTATCAAGAAATAGTAAAAAAAAAAGAAAATAAAGAGGACCCCTCTCTTGATTGATTCTGATCATCCAATTTTATTCCTCTGATCTTAATTGATTCTGGAACTCGGATATCCTGAAAAAGTAATCTGACAATAAGAGTATCCCTGAAAGAGGAAAGAAGGAAATAGTGAGTAACAGTATTCTTTTAAACGTAATGTCATTTTGATTAATCTAATAAATTAATAATTATTCTAATAAATCCTTCTGGAAAAGACTGCATCGTCAAAACCTGGAGATTGGGATTCGAACTCCGGATAACTTTTCGACTAATCGATGGGTAGAGACGTCATCCATTGATTGACCAAAGTTCTAAGCTCAGCCAAAGCTTGACTCCGAACTCTGGACAGCAGGATTTGCCATAAACGAGCAGAACTGACAAATTGCTTACGCTATGGTAGCTCGGGGAGTCCTTCGAAACGTTATATGAAATCTAGGCTTCACGTTTCTCGGGATGCCTTACGTGTCTGCAAATGAGAGGTAAATGAAGGCAAATGAGACCCTCTCTACTCCCCGTTCGCGCAAACCCTCTTTCCACACGAGGGAGTGCCTCGCAAACGACTTTGCCTCGAGTTATCTCTAGAAATTCAAACAGCTGATATCTCCGATTACATTGTGTCTGTTTTGCCATACCATATAATTCGACTAGTAAAGCGTCGCTCCTCTGAAATTCATTAGATTAAAATGTGCCATTAAAAAATTCGCCGCGTAGCACGGGGGGTAGAAGTGAAATTTCTGGATTAAAGAGAAATACTGGATATTATTAATTATTCTTTCACGAAATACTCTTACGCCTGTTACTCTTACTCTTATTTTTGTTTCACTTCAAATGTTGATGATCGACAGAAAAATTTTTAATCAAGCGAGTTGATTAGGTAAATGGTGGCGTACCTCTTTGAGGATCGCTATTTCCATGAGAATCGTTTACAGGCTGCACATCCAAATTTTCGGTAGATTTGGCGTCGCTCTTTGGCCTCGACATTTAAATGGAAAACCATTCATCGATACCTATCGGGCATGAAATCACTTATGAATATGTTAATTATGCGGCAAACGCATGCGCGATTGACACCCTATTCTCGATTTGCAGGTGGCCTATGGAGGCGATATCATTTGCGATATATGCGAATTAACGAGGGCACGGTAATCAAACTTGATTAATAGGCCCGAGTACGAATCGACTCGATGATCTATTTTAACGAGCTACAATGGGCACATGTGTGTCTATTCTACCTGCACATCGAACACATTGAGACAAGGAAAATATTAATTTATTAAATTATTCCCAAGAATTTAATTACTTATTACCCTATTACGTATCATGCAATTTAAATTGTGCATATCTGATAACACATGTATCGTTTAGCATAACGGAAGGAGTGTATGACCACATCTAGGTAATTTCGAATATTTGTAAAACCAACATTGAGTTATTTTTTCTTACCATAATCCTAAACGATACGTGTTACTCTATGACCTGCATCATTTTTATGGTTGTTGTTAGAGGCCAATTTTTTTTCGAGCAATCTTTATCAAAATCAAATTGATAGATACAAAGGAAATTATAAAAATTTGCTGAATTTCCGATGACTTTGAAAATTGGTAGAATAGGGGGCAGAGGTTTTGTGCGAGATCCTGAAAGTCCTTCATGACAGCGAAAATGCAATGAAGGTGAGAACAATCCTCCTAGGTGGTTTTCGAAGTTTCCCCGATCGAAGCATTATCGGAATTGAGCATTCCAAGTTTCGCAAAGTGTCTCCTCTCGCAAGCCACGTTTCAACCTGGTTTTCGTTGATCTCGTGCAAACTATGGCAATGATGATTTAAGATCGATCCCGATTTCGAACCGATTTAAGTCACGTATCAGGCTTTAGTCACACTCTCGCGACAACTTTAATGGTCAACATTGAAGTTCCCCCCTTGACACGGAATCGTTTCGGAAATTTACATGAGCTTTAACCATTACATGATCTTGCTTCTTAAGAAAGCCTCATGCTTTTCAAAACCAAAGATGGTTTCCTAATTTGTAAAATAGCAAAGTACGCCCGATTTAACGCAGGACGTATTTAGATGCTGTAATCTCCACCAATGTAGCAAAGAAATGATTATATTCCTGCTTTCGTAGCAATGATTTTGTCACTTCTTTCTTTTTCTTCTCTTTACAATGTCGTTTCATTTGAATTGTGGACCTTTTACAAAAAATAATGCAACTTAAGTACAACGCGATTTTTGGTCCGGGGTACCGTACACATTTACATTGCCACATTTTCCTGAAATGTTGAGTTCCTTACGAAAGAGTAATTCGACATAATTACGACTTTTACAACGCTGTGTTTATCACTTGCGATAAACATTGAGAAAATTGAACATAAGGAAAGTATCGCAGCATTTAGCGCGAATTTTAAATCTGTTACAGAACAATAATTCCACATAACGACGCAATTTTTATAACGTTGTGTTTATCAGTTGCGATAAACATTGAAAAGATTGAACGTAAGGAAGATATTGCAGCCTCAAGAAACTCGGTAGAGTTTCGAATCAAATATATTTTTGAGCGAGAAACTCGTACATATTTAACGCGAATTCTGAGCCTCTTAGAAAGAATAATTCACTTTAATTACAATGGGACTTTAATAACGCGATGCTTGTCGTTCACGTTATAGTGACTCTAGGTTGTATTAAACATGCTGGTATGTCCCGTTTGATGTTGGTCAGGGCATTGTAGTCGGGCCTCTTTCATTAACGAGTCGCCGTTTTGCCCTTTTGTCGGGTCCGTGCAAACTGGTCGGTGTAATTTCCCGTTCTAAACCCGACCTAATGGAAGCAAACCGGAGCTTGAAGCGCGTCCAAACAACGACTCGCCGATGGCCGGGGTCGCAAGCTTCCCGGAGAAAGCTCTGGCGAAAGCGGAGAAAGGGAAACTTTATTAGCGCGATTAAAGTCCCCTCTGCGGGTCTCGACTCCGTTAACTGCACCTACGTCCAAGAGAATCCATTTTTCCACCGATCCTCGGCCTCTCCGGTGTGCCTCGCGTTTCCGCAAAGGGAGGAAACTGCAGAAACGCTAGAAATGGCGGAAATGGAAACCCGCCGAGCGTCATCCGGTTGTTCTTCGGGTAACAATAGAATTTAATAGAATTTATTCTCCAAAGCCATTCTGCCCTTCCCATTTGCGTTAAATACTTCAACGTCGACATCGTTGTCATAATTTAATGGAGACATTCGGCAATTTATGGGGAAATCTCAAAGGAACACCGAAAAGGGTTTTGGAAACGTGAAATTTGTTGGTTTCGTGAAATGGAAGTTTCAGGGGGGGTTTCTCAGGTGCGATGGTACCTTTTACGATCTCGAATGGACCACTGCGGAGAATGTGGGTTTTCAGCTGAGGTCTTTTCAATGTTAAGAAATCCGGAGAGGTATCTTCCTTCTGAAAAAGACCTCTTTGAGAAAATCAGTCGCCCGGTGGATCGTTTCTCAGGAACGGACGTAAAAGTCTGCTGCTTGGACGAGATATCGCTTTCTAAAAGTCAAATGGACCATTTTGAAATTTTCCTCCACTTTTTTCGGTATAAAGAAATGCCGGGCAAAGCATTGTACGCGTATCTCGCTTTTCAGAGGGATTTCTTTGAAAGCATAAGTCCTTCCGATAAATCGTCTCTTCGCGAAAAAACATTTGCACTTTTAACAAAGGACAGCATTGCTGATCAAGTTTTGCCCTTACTGCAGGAATAATTGCAAGGACAGCAAAAATGTTTACAATAATCATTTATCTTACCCATCTTCAAGGGTTAACATTTGTTAAAACGGATAAAATTTCATGTTATGGCTTTGAATTCTTTTTCTGCGCGTAGACCAGAAACAATGAAAATGGTCGAGACTTGCTAGTGACGTTCCATTATCGGAAACGGTTTTTCATAATACCCATGCAATGTCATTTTCAGTTGTCTCTTTTTAAAACGCCGATATAAATGCGTGGTACTGTACGTTTGCACCCTGACTTCTTTCCATCTAAAAAGCGGTGAATCGTCCAGGATAACCTGGTCCTCTGTTCTGAAAAAGAGCTCTTCGAAGAGATCAGTCGTCGTCCCTGATGGTGAATGAGAAGATGGACCAAAAAGGAAGATCAGAGCAGAGTGATCAATCTCGAGACGTCTAATGCCAAACTGGAAGAGTCCTCGAAGAAGAACGCCCACCCGAGTCATTGACGTCGCCATTCGGCGACATCACGAGAAAAAGCGAAATTCCGTGTTCGATCTGGATCGTTCTTCGATTCGACGAGACTTTGATAGATCGTCCCTTTCTTACTTATCTTCGCAGAGGCTTAATTCGATCTGCCAATTCCCTCGGCTGACTAGTTCTTCGCTCAATGCGAGAAGTTCAACCGGTGGGGCTCGACTCGAAAAGGACACTCTTAAGCGGAAAGTCTCGAAGATCTAGATTAAAAGAACGAAGAATTCACTTAGGATTGAGAAATTAAAGGAATTAAAGAACTTATTCCCGATCCCAGGAAAAAAACTGCCAATCGATTGCATGTCTCAGCAGAAACGAAGAGGTGCTGATTCGACAAAGTACAGAAAATCCTCTCTTAGGATTTTCCATCTCTCGTAGATCTGAGCAGATTAAAGTTAAAAGACGTTTCAGTGAAGTACCTAAACCGCGTATAAATTTTTCTTATCGTGAGTGAAGATATAAAAAATCATTAAGGCTCTCTCGCGGTATCTGGGTATTTTTAGGGATCCTCATTTGCATACTGAAATGAATGCGATTTCTCGTGTATCTCTGAAATGTCTAAAATGTATAAGCAGGTTTTTATATTTTGATTAAAATTCCGTACGCACGTGTTCCGATTCTTTTGGTTATCAGCGCCTCCCTGAGGGACGAGGAAGCTGGTAAAAATTGCCCGGTGAAAACGGCCCTTGATAAATCGAACCACTCTCCCTTTCTCTCGCACCTCGGCGGAGCACGTGCGCACCTCAGAAGCGATAAAGTATCTGAAAATCTCCCCTTTTCGTTTTCAGCCTCTTTTCCGACCTGCGCAGCCTCGCCGGGACCACGCTGATGAATCTCCTGGCAGCGCTCTTCATGGTTCAGCTCTTATTCATCGTCGGAGTTGGAGGGGTCCAGGTGAGATTGGCAATCGCTTTCGTTACGTGAATTAGTTTCGACACTTTCGGCAGAGAAATCCCGGCGGAAAGTCTCTACCAGAGAATCCGAACGATTTGTCGACATATTCTCAACAAAAAAAATATCGAAAATCAAAAAAATTCATAATAAAATTTTTGGGGGATTTTCAATTTATCGTTATTTTATCAGAATTGTTCCAAACACGAGATGCAGAAATCAGCACAGGATGCATACCTGGCGATAGTTAATAGAAACGAGATAATAAAAATCACCGAACAATACTTTTTATCGCCGCATTGTCGAGACGCAAAAGTGAAAATAACGCGAATTTGTTGCCAGTTGATAGGGATGAGATAAAAAAAAAGTAAACAAATATAAGAAGATAGATTTTTCGCGTATCGGGAATTTATTTACCAAATGTTAGTTGTCGTATTTCTTTCGTTTGCTCGTTTTATAAGCATTCGTCTTATTGTCGAGAAAACCGGCAGACGAGATAGACGCATCCATTATCAATTTTTACAGGTGAGGCGAGAAAATTGATAAAGCTCATCCGTCGAACTTCATTTTCCTCCCCCAGTTTCGCACTTCTTTTCGCGCAGCCCGGAGATCTTTTAATCAAGGCACTGCGATCAATGCGGCCCGAAAGTTCGAACTTCGCTGGCGAAGTTTATCGAGCTGACCTACCCAGGTTGGATTTAGGCGACTTCCGGTACTTCCGGTACTTCCGTAGAGCGAAGTTCGCGAGTGTCCTGCGCGCCTCTAGACTTAATTAAAGTCCGATTAATCTTTTCGCCCGTCCGGCTCGACCGGGAAAATTGTTCGAAAAACATGCCGTCCCTCGCGATATGTATTTCGCCGGGAAATAAATTCCCCCGAAATTCATATTCCCCGAGACGTTTCCTGGGAAAATGCGATCTTGCGCTTTCCCTCAAAATGGATGTGCCGAGGAAGAAATATGCTCTCGCCCTTACATAGTATTCTATCAAGAAACGTGTATTCAGCACTAAAAAAAAAACGTCCAGTTAAGAGACCCAGAATTCTAGTTATTTTAACTGGATTTAATTTTTAAATTGCCCTTATTACGTTTCTAATTAAACGTATCGGGTATTCCGTATACGGAAAAAATCAAACGTATCGGGAAAATATCTGGTTGACTTGATAGTTTTTCTGGTAAATCTAAAGAGGATTTCTAGGGAGAAGAATAACATTATTCTATTAGAAATTTATCTGGTACTTTAAGAATCGGTGTATGATAATGCTCAACACATTTCCAACAGTGTACCGTTGACAACAATTGATTCCGTAACATGCGTTGTTTCGAATGTCTATCAATTTCCCTGACATGACATCCGGCCATAAAAACATTTTCCCAAAACTCGCATTTTCCGTCGTGGAATATTTTCGAACTAACGCAACGTGACATTTTCTTTTAAAAGCTCCCTTACGAAGGGGAGACATGTTTCCAGTTTGGATTTACTTTATTTTTGACATACATGCACTCTACTTCACAATGTCACCCGATCACTCCCGCAACCAAAATGGCAGTCATCCATCAATTGCAGAACTTTGACATCCTTCATTTCACCCATCTTTTTCACTTTTCGAAGACATTCATCACATCCTGTCATTTCGCACTAAACAGTGAAAAGCAGTCGCAGAATTAAAATAAAATGATAACATTCCACGGAGCAGAATGCAACATTAAAAAATTTTAATAATAACTGCGTTTAACGTCACTGTGAAGAAGAGAGAAGAATTTCTAAACCAAACCTGAGCACCACAAAGTGAAAAACATACGCGTGATAAAAAGAAATTACAAAATTCACAAAACTAAACGCGACATTCTTCGAAATGATTTCATTTAGTACCATATCATTGGACTGTGAAAATTGTATCCTTTTCCTGCGGAAAGGAAACGGGAATTTTTGGGAATAAACGGAGAAGAAGCTCGCTTCTTTCACGTTCATTCTTTCAGGAGGGCAAAAAGATGGCGACGAGGGTACACACTCTCCACGTCACCTAGCTCCTTTTTTTATGGTCACCAACATGGCCGCCGCCGATCAATTAGAAAAGTGCAGTAACAATGTTGTTCCTGTAACGCGACTCGGCCGCCCTTTATTCCTTCTCCCGTTTCCTCTTGATCCTCTTTTTTTGAAAACGGTTGACGTGACCCGGTTGTACCGTCTAATTAACGGCCTGAAAATGTCGAGGCTACGGTCAAATAATCACGGCGCTCTAGTTACGCGTGATAGAAAAAAGAACGAGAGAAGGAAAACAAAAAAAATGGTCGGATGGAAAAAAGAGACTCGGGGCGAAAAAATGCAGAGTGGTCTCGTTTATTATCGCGTCACGCGAATACTCGGCCGGCTTCGCCGCCATGTTTTTCTTTGTCGACGCGGCCATTGGTCCTGCGAAGTCCTGCGAATTTCCCTTTTTTTTTTCTCTCTTTTTAAAAATACATCACGCGTAACATTGTTCCTATACGCCGATCCTGTATTATCCGTTCCCATCGCTCTTGATGTTAATTCTTTGTTTACCGGGATACTACTTGTTCTACAATACGTAATAAAATCCTTGCATAGTGAATAATGGAACGACCCTCCCACACGTTATAGTATTCGTTACGCCATCGGAAGATTTATTAAACGTTAAAAATTGTGCTTGTTGTTTAATTAAAATTAATTCTTTATTTCGAATAATGCATTGTGTAAAATATGTTTCTCCGTCACTTGCTGCACCTTCTAGCCGCGTTGCTTTGAACAATTTGTAAAGTGCAGACTAAAGGGTTAAACTAAATTTTTAATCAGGGCTTAACAATATGCCTGGGCGCTCGCCCCACGTTCTGGATTGTTTTCTCGTGTTTCTTCCGCTTTTTTAAAACCTGGGTCAAAAGGATTTTCACCTGCTTTTGCCAGAACACCTGAAAATTACGCTAAGCCTTTGATATTGAATATTAACATTTCAATGTTTAATTAGGTATGAATTTTTAAACCGACAATCCGAATTTAAGCAGGCAGTTCTCGGCCCGTTCAATAAATTCTTCTTCCCTTTCAATAAATTAAATTCCTCTTAATACCAGATGTCCAATTCAATTATATAAACGGTCGATAAAGTTAATCCGTATATTGCTTTCCAAATTTTCCGAGTGGATTAAAATTGTCCCGATAATATTAAAGAGGTCTCTTCACACGTGGCGCCGAGTTGAACGGCATTTTCAGTTGTCAAATGGAAAAGCGTGTTCTCAGGCTTCTAAAGCAGCTGCTCGGCGTCCCTGGCTCTTCTCCTTTTTCCGTTTTTTCCTTTTTCATTCCTAATTCAATACAGCGGTTATCGCGCATTATACGGCCCATTTACGTCGAGCCCCGCGACAATCTCGCGCTTTTGCAGCGGCAACTTTCCCGGATGAAAAGAAATAGCGTTAGTCTTTTACCTGTTTCCCAACTGCTCGACGATAAAGACAGCCATTTTCCCGTTTTCAGTGAATTCCGCGTAAATGCAAGAAAAACTCCCTTCTCGAGTGAATCCTATTCTCCGAAACCTCCCCATAAACTCGGTTTTAAAATTCAAACGCGTTTCCTTTCTAAAAAAGATAACACTTTCAAATGAAACAAAAAAATTCTATTTATCGAATTACACAACAATGTTCTGCGAATTTTTCCGACAATGCATAATCCTCGCAAGGGACATTCCCAAATCTCATGTCAAGTCACTGATGCACCATTATTAATTACATTTATGATATTACGAAGGAATTTCCGTGTTCGAGTACTTGCACGAATTTCTCGCAATTATGATAATAACAAGGACGGGGGGGGGGGGAAGAATGAAGTCTAATGCAAACTGCGATCTTAAGCGGAATTTCCTCGTCAATTCTGGAGGAGGGTAGCCACCTCTCTGGGATGAAATTGCAGCTAGAGGATTTACCAAAGAGGGGGGGGGGGGATGAAACGTAATATGCAAGACCGTATGTGCTTACGTACATGCCATGTTCTGCGCGTGCGTGTACATTACTGTACACTGGAATGTGATAATAGGAGTTCACCGAGGCGTTAAGGGGTAATAACAATGGCGTAAAACATGATAGGTAAGCCTTATCGGACCGTCAGATGTTACGATATGTACCGCGAGGACGTAATGAGAACTGTTTACAAGGAACAGCTGATTCGGAAAAATGTATTTCTCCATCGAACTTCTTGACGTAAGAACATCAATTTCCAAGGTTTGGGAGCCTCGACATTCTCTTCAAATGCTAATCAGCCAAATTGAACTTCATTTACTGATAATCGATCGGTGCGTCCCGATGATCACTCGTAATGGAGAATTGCCCCTATCAGTAGGTCCTTTAACGACACACCGAAGATTTTTCCTAGTATCGATATTTTTTATTTCCATCATAGACGACTTGATAAGGTAGGACACCGTTTACTTCAATGAAGAACTTTTCGTGGCATCAACGTCACGCCGATGGCAAGCTAATCCCTGGAAATGGAACAATGCTCGATTAATCAACCCCAAATCGGCGAATTATCGGGATGCAAGGATCGATCGGCCGCAAATCAATTGCGATTTGAGCCACTCGTGGGAGAGACAGGCTGGAAGGACGGTCGTCCTTTTAATTGATTCAGGAAACGGGGGCCATCATCGACTCGCAGGTGCTTTGATTGATTGGACCCGAGTCAGCTCGATAATCATCGAAACGCGCCGATCGCTTATCCATCAATGAATGCCACTTTGAAGGGCTAGTATTCGAAGTAAAATTCGAGGCTTTTAACTCTTCGCAAAAAAAGACATTTACACTTTTAACAATGGGCAGCTCTGTTGTGCCATTTTTTCAGTCTTACGCCCGTCGGGTTAAACTGGCAAATTCTCTCATATGACCTTATATTTATTTCTTTCCTTTAACAGTACAAGGAGTGAAAGTGTCTTTCGCTTGTCTCTTTGGGAAGTTTCAAAGTCCTGAATCTCCCTATCGGAGAACGTAGTTGACGAACCTACCGAAGAAAGTTAACCGACCACGCTTTTACAGTAAATCCGCAGCAAAAGATTAGCCTCCTCGGCTCTTCTGTCCCTGAAACTTCGAAACTTCCGAACTTCTCAGAGTTTTGGAAATGAATCCCCTCTGGTGTCGCGTCCTGCGAAATTTACCCGGTAAACCTTGGGGGATTTTCGAGACGGGAAAGACGGAGAGAGAATAATAATGCAATATTGCAACGAAACGACGAAAAGTTCGACCTTCGGCGTGGAACGCTTAGGAATTCCGAATCCTCCGAAGGGATTTCGGAAAAATTCGAAGCCCGAAGGACTGTCAAGAAATTTCCTCGGGAAAATACTCAGAGGAGATGTTTCGGCCTTAGAAAAGGTGGCAACAAAATTCTTCCCTATCGAAAAATAGCAGACCGCCGCACAATAAGCTCTCGTTTATTTTCATCATAAAAAAATTGTGTCTTTTATGCGGGAATTAGATTTGAACTCGATTCGACAAAGGCAAAGACAGGGGAGGTGTAACAAATTCAGGGAAATTCTTCTGTTGTTATTCCGGAGAGTTTTCAACATTTTGCCAATGTAGCCGTACCTCCGAAAAAGCATTCAAAATTCTCCCTGAAAGCGACTGACATATCAGGAGAAGCGCGACGGATATTTGGTTGGACCGCGAAATCGAAGGACCTTTTATCATATCTACTTGGATATTCCTGTCGCTCTTTCTCGCTCTCTTCTTCCCTCTTTCTCTCTCTCCATTTCCCTTCGGTATGAAGAAAAAACAAAGGATCTCTTTTCCTGGAATTCGTGCCCCGCGGAAAGTACACACAGCTCGCTCCACTAAGAGATCTGCAAAGGACATTCCACCTATTCTGAAATTCCAAGTTAGGTCGGCCGATCTTTGGTCGTAGAATGGCCTGCAATTGCCGATATCAATTCTCAAAGGGTTCTGTGTGTTCGGAACCGAAGCACTTCCTTTGGCAAACTAGGACGCCTTGAATTTGCCGACCTTCATCGAACGCCGTTCCTTGAGGTAGGTCCTGACTGCTCCTGCGAACCTTCAAAGGACCTACATAGCTGAGGCCTTCTTAAAGAAAAATGAAAAAAGAAGCAAATCTTATCAAACCACAATTTGTCAAGTTAATTCTTGCCGTTAGAACAGAATATTTCCTTAACTATCAAATTTAACATCCTAGGAAGTCTTTATTAATATTTATTTAACAACGCTCCCCGATAGTCGCGTAAAGATCGACGATTCCTTCGGAAATTTCTTACCGACATATCTGCTCAATACTTATACATTGCATTATTACATAGAAATTATTTCACGAGCAACTTTGAAAATTCATTTTCCTCCGGATATCTATTTCTTCGTTGCATGAGATAATTATTGATACGTACCTGGATAACTATTTACATAAAATAAAATACTCCCGACCCTTATGAAGTCTATCGGTCACGATGCACTATCATCGATGATACAAAAATACGGGAGAAACAAAAATCCGGGAGAAAATGAATATTGGGAAGAAATAATATTTGTAGCTATTTTAATCCCTGGACACGTGGCATTGTTTCTTTCGACTCGGTTTGAACAATGCTTTCACAATTTCGCGTCGCTTTTATGGAGTCGCCGAGGGATTGACATGAAGCAGAATTTCCCCGGGCTTCCGCGACTCCAGAGCCGATTTGCTGTCATTATATTCGGCTCGTTGCTGTCACGGTCGTTTACCGGCGTGCTCGCTGTATTCCTGATTGGCCGCGTTAAAGTGGAAACCTGCAATATCGCGCATACTGCCGAGCATTCGCGATAATCGATTACGCGAATTAATGCGCCCTCGTTATTTCATGCCGATACACAACTACGTACTTCACGAGGATTCCAACCAACGAACCATCGGCGAATGTCGTTTAAACAAACCTCGAAATTCCATTCATTTCATTCATTTGATTAATTTCATTAATTTCGTTCACTTACCCCGAGTCGTCGAGGCAAATTAATTGCGTACTCCCAGAATTAAGCAGCCCGATCCGAACATTTAAAAATGTTCTCTACACCCGCGTAGTAAATTTCATTATTATCCAATAAACATGATGCCGATAAAATCCACGATGGAAATTGTTTTGAAAATATCCTGCTCCGATGCAAAATGCACGATTTAACCCTTGTAATCTAATAACATCGAGAAAACTGTGTTATTGCAATGGAAAAAAAAAATGGTTTTAATGAAAATACCCGCAGAGGAATAATCCGCAGTCATAATACAAAATTGCACTTTCCTCAGTGAATGCGTAAAAATATTTAAAAATGGGGCAGTGCAGTTTCATTTAATCCACTGAGGTAGCATAAGTTATATTCATGGTTGCAATTTTTTTGTACCAACGACAACGAACCGTAATCCCTCGTTTGATTGAGAAATGTCAACATAATTATTTTGGCTACTGCCACAAATTTATTTTCTAATTTAACATTTTTTGTCGGGGAAACTCTCCTACGTCTGGTGAAATTGCGACCATTTTTGCTGTTGGTGCACTTTTACTATTACTATTCGAGTTATATTAGCAGTGATGTCCTTTGTTAAGGGGGCAAGTGTTCTTTTCCCCACATAGTGGTACAATTTTTGAGCTCTTTTTCCCATTTTTATTTTTTGCTTTTTTTCGTTTGTATGGATTTTTTTGTTGATGTGCAATTTGGAGCAGCTCGGCGGCATCTCGCCGCGTAAGAGTCGAGCTCGCTCGAAGAAAAGCTCGGCGCAAAGGTCGAAACGAGCAAAGCTCCTGCGAGCAGGGCTTTGGATTTTATTACCCCGTTTTATTGGGTTACAGGAACCGGATTAGGAGAGGATCCCAAAGTCCTGTTAACTCCCCGGTGCTTTACGGAACGTAAACCCGCGGGCACGGCATTTTATGGGTATACGCGCAGGAAGTGCCAAGTCTATTCACTGCCCTCGCTTCTGCGTAAAGACAGTTCAGAAATTAATTTACAGTCGAAGGCGATTTTTCTCTAACGTTTTCAAGCCACTACCGCCCTCAAAAAATTCACAGTCGCAACGAGAAATGTTACTTCCATCGACGAACGTCAAGAATTAATAATAATTCTCTGAACGTAGACGTTGCACTTCGAGCCCGCCTGGCGGCCGATCTTTGTGTTTATTTTCATGTAGAGCATTTTATTTACCAATTTATTTATTAGCGATATAAGGTGAGCTCAATGCGAAACGTAACTGTATATTCTACCATATGTGGAAAAGAGACATATTTTTGAATAATGTATAAGTACCCAAGGAAAGCAACCCCAATACCCAAATAATTTCAGATCAACCCATGTAATCCCATGTATAATACGGGTAAAAGGGTACTAATGTCCTCTGCAAATTTACCCCGTATAAATGAATTCTTTATTAACCTGTGGGCAAGGCAAACCAAATCGAGAGGAAAATGTAATTCGATTGCGTGTAACTGACGTTCTCGTTGCGTTTCGGTATTATCGAAATGCGGTAGGAATAATCGAAGCCTTACTGGTTCGGGGAAATTTAGTTGGAATTTGCGGAATAATGACCAGGCAGCGCATGTACGCGACTTCGCAGTTTGCGGCAAAAAGCACACATCGATTTTGGAACAAGTCCAAGGGAAATCCGCACCTTGCGCGAATCGAACGCTGGGCTTCGATAGAGCTCGGCTGTATTTCCGAAATGTTTTGCAATGTCGATGAAGGACTTCTAATATACGGCCAATAAATGTCGTAATAATTTTCGAGGCGAAAGTTCGAGACCCATTCAGAAGTTCGGCCGTCTCCAAAATGGCGCCATTTGAGAGCGGCCAATAGCTTCGCAGTTTCTCGGCTAATTATTCCACGTAATTGAAATGGTTTTTAATTGGAAAACTGCGGCAAGCCCATTGTGCCAAACTTGTTCCTCCATATTGTTATACTAAACTGAGTTAATTAGGAAACGTTGAAATTGTTCATGAAAGCTTTAAAAAATATCAGGGTAATTTTCACCCTGTCTTATGGTTGCGGTCTTATGTTGCAAAAAAATTCAATGGAAATCCGCGACTCGAGGGAATCGATTGTGGAGCTTCGCACGAGTTCAAATTCATTCCCAAAATGTTTTTAAACGGCGACGAAGGATTTGTAGTATATGGTCAATAAACGTCGTCGTAATTTAAGTTTGAAGTTCGAAGCCCATTCGGAACTTTGCTCGGTTCCAAAATGGCACTATTTGAGAGCAACCATTTTGCAGTTTCTCAACTAATTATTCCAAGTAACGGAAATAATTTTTAACTAAAGATCTAAGGTAACACTTTGCACTGAACTCGAGAAAAATCAGGAGATGCCGAAATTATTGCCGACTGATTTCAATTATTCTATTGCATTTAATCTTGATACCGTTCAACAAAGGGAAGCGCATTCATTTTGGAACTTATCCAAGGAAAACCTAGGTTATGCAAAAATCGACCGGGGGAGGATTTGAAGATGCCCAATTCTATTTCCAAAATAGTCTGGAATGTCGATGAAAGGTTCCTAATATACGGCCAATAAACGTCGTCATAATTCTCGAGCCGAAATTTCGGTGCTCGATAACTTTGCCTGTCTCCAAAATGACACACCATTTGGGAATAATAATTTCGAACATCCTCGACTAATTATACCGCGTGAATTATTTAATATAACTCATTTGACGTTTGTTTGCTCTACACATATGAAATAATTAGAACAGAAACAGAGATTTGGAATGAAATGAATGTCGCTCCCTTAATTCCATTGAACTCCAAGTAATTGTGATATTTCAATGTTACCGAGGATCGCTTAAAAATGTTCTGCGATTTAAAAAATGCATCTGTTTAATTTGAAAGTTACCCCTGCCGACAAGTAAACAATATTTCCCCCTAGTTGAATGATGCAGAATCGCAGGGCATCCTGATAAATAATGCATTAATCGCGATGCGGATTTGAAAGTTGGAGTTTCCCCGGTTTCCCATTCATTTTCCGAGACGCGTTCGATTTTTCAAATTGCCCGCTCAATTTTCCCCTCAGTTTAGACTACTTCGAATATAAAACCGGGGTTATTGAAAACCCCCAACCTACGGAAAAAAGACACAGCTGCCAGCCCCACGTCAGAAAATCTCTACTCAATTTCAGCCTAACAATTATTAATATTGTCACAAATTTGAATTATTTTTGTTCTAATATTTATTTTCAGAGGACATCGTCCCTGTTACTCCTGGCCGTCTCTAAAAATATATTTCATTCCATTTTATGCCTTAATCCGTGGAAGCTTTGGCTTATGCATTTTTCCTCCGCTTCGAAATCCCTCGTGCATCCGCATGCGATTTAACCACCAAATAGCACATTGTATGCAATTCTGAAATACGTGTGCCCCTCGACGTCCGTCCAACCGGAAAGAAAAAAATCGCAGGGTGCATTTCCCGTCTCGCACATCCGGGTATTCCGTAGATCGATGCACCGGAATTGCGACAATGTCGAGCAATAATTCACACCTCGGTGACGTTGGATCCCGGGATTATCCCCCATTGAAATTCATGTTTCAAAAGCTTCGCTAGAAGCTGCCGCAGCTGCTTGCACCTGCAAGCATGCAGAAATAGACATTCTGCATTGTAGATCGACTGAAGACTTCATCCGTCTTCGAGCCGAACTTCGTTTAATGCCGTTGCATGCGTTGCATGCGATGCATCCGGCGATCTCTCTTATGCTGCTTGCCATTCGAATCATCATCAATTTGCATACGTCTATTTTGCCGAGCCCTTCATGCTAATCGACCAGTCCGAATTTTCCGACCACCTATTCAATGGGAAATTTAATTTCAAATCAAAGGACTTTTTTCATAATTCTCCGCCTCAAGAATAAGGGCAAAAGTTGTTTCGCAATCCATGCGAAATTTTCTTACGAACTAGAAAAATGAGATAATGTTACCTGATTATGTTTAAAACTAGTCTGGTGTATAATTAATACGTTCGTATTGGTTTAGTGACTGGTGGAAAATTAGAAAGGATAATGATTTATCTTTTGACTTTCTGAGCCCATTTGACATATGGGTGAATTTCATCGGTGCGTGCAAGCAATATTGAAGCAAACGTCGGACGCACTTATGGGTCCGCAGTGTTCAAAGGGTTAAGAAATATTGATAAAGCTTCTAGTTCGGTATAATGTGATCGTCTAACGGAGGAAAATTAATTCCGAAAAAAAAAAGGAAAACGTTCTTCGGTAGAAATGGTTAGAAATGGGGCGAGTATGGTCACCCCCAACGTCGTTGTAATTCAGGAAAAGTGCCAGTCCCATTTTTCCCGAAAT
The DNA here is from genome assembly GCF_000612105.2 of Orussus abietinus. Classification (NCBI taxonomy): domain Eukaryota; kingdom Metazoa; phylum Arthropoda; class Insecta; order Hymenoptera; family Orussidae; genus Orussus; species Orussus abietinus. The sequence continues at coordinate 1,004,572 of NW_019394282.1, read as the reverse complement.
CCAGGAAATTTCCTGGAGCCTGAATTCCCTCCATTCCCTGAATCCTCATACCCCAAAGCTCGGTGCATACAAATGACTTGGCCCCTTTATTCCTGGTTAATAACTTACAAAAGCCGATCGCCCAAATACATACATTAACGCCGATCCATGGACCACGGAAACAAAATTATCCCATGCATGTAACCCTCCCAAAAACATGTCTCCCTGTATAAAACCCTCCCAAGCAAAATTCCTCATTGCATTTTCTATCAAAGTAACACCATTAACCCGTAAAAACGTATCAACGTCTTAAAAAAAAGAGTACGAAATCCCCAATGCATGAACTCACATATAAGTATAAAGAAACATGTACGTAAACGAAACGAATCAGACAAATATGCATATTAAGTCCCTGGCCACATTTCCAATCAAATTAATACCTTATCACACAAAAATTAATCAGTGTCATGAAACAGAGAATACAGAATCTCAACTAAACTCACACGTACGTGTATATAAATGCGCCTGGCAAATACGCGCATGCAAAGCTTATCATAATACGCTTATCGCACTTTATGTTTTCGCAAGTGCGCCCGGTGCAGCTGCTCCTTATGTCCTTACATAATTCGAGAAAAATGCTGATCCCATTATTGAGGAAATCCTGGAAATCTCTCGGCCTCATATATTCCTTGAACCATATTCAAACCTGCAGTTCAGCCGAAAACTTGTGGATAAAAAGTACTTCTGAATGAAAAAAATTGAAAGTTAGACCTCAATGCCTCGTCTGTAATATTATGCTTTATTATCAGAAAACTGATTATTTTAAATAAAAGACTATATAATTCGGGCACTAAATACCAATAGAAGGAAGAAATAAAAATCAAAGCTGTGCATGTCTGATAAGCATATATCGTTTAGCATAATGGAGAAAAAAAAAGTGGGCATACTTCAATAATCACAAGTATTTTTTAATTTACTCTTCACATTATCTTAGACTATACATGTTAAGGCGACTACACAAATGATAATAAAAGATTGGACGATTTGCAATCTGTACAGTAAAATCGAGTTCTTTTATCGTGCCCATGCGTCATCCACGCGTCAGTTAAATCTGTATAGGTCGGTTTGCACAGATTTATTGAAACGATTTATCGTTACATGTGACGCTGCCTTTAGTCTTTGATTTACATGAGGGTTAGTTTTAGCTATTGTGATTCTTTAACAAACAATAGCTGTGGTTCAATTTTCCCTCTTAATTTGCGAAGAAGTATGCAATCAATTCCGCTTTAGAGTTCATTCGTATGCACATTTGAGATGTCGGCGCCAAGCACATCGGATAAATATCATATCTCGATATTTCGATTTTGATCGGAAACCATCTCTCGAGTCGACACAATTGCAAGTACCGAGAGTGAAACAATCGACTCGCTCTTCTCTGTACACGCCATGCTCGAGGGCGTACGTTGTAGGGATCGTTTCACGAGAGTGCAAAATTGTTCATCAGAATACTAGATATTCAGCAACGGTATACCTACACTAAGTGAAGCAGAATTTGGAGTTAAAAAAAGTGTACTGAGTAATTACAAAAAATGAATCTGCATAAATTCGAGCCGAGATATCACGTTCTTCGAAACTGCATATAAAAAAATAGCCTCCGGTATAAAATTCACTCATCTCATTCTTCCCCGTTTTCTAGCATAATGCTTAAATATTTTTATCCTCCGTATAAACGAGAAATTTGCATAGTAAATTTATGCGCAAGTGATATCCACACTGAAGAGCAGAAGTAAGCGCTACCCTTAAATTGAGTAATTTTGTACCTTTTTTCTCGTTGGAAGAGACAATTGGCACAGTACATTTTTTAACAGAGGGGAACTAAACGAAGAGCGGAAATTTGCGCTTTAATTATTTAGTTAATTTGGAGCGGTGTTGGGATACGCGGGGCATACATTTTGACGTATGGTGACTGCTTCCAAGTTCTTCACCAATTTCAGGTTTTTCTTCTTTTCCAACAACCGAAGGTTTTTTCATGATTACGTACCATGATTACGCGATTATACGTAATTGTTACGAAAGCATCACGTTGTGAGAAGCACTCTAAGAGGACAAACGGAAACAGAAATTATTTATGACTAAAATCGAATCCAATTCTCCGGTAAACGAGTTTTACTAAACGTTTTAATAGATCCCCTGTCATCGATATTATAAAGGATTAATTGCACAGAATTTCATAGGAAAAAAAATTCTAAAAGCCACCGAAGGAAGTCGAGCGGAAGAATAACGTAATTGATTACAAAGATCTGCTTCTTTCCTTGCATCTCACGTAATTGCCGTGACACCATCTTTACGATTCTTTTACGAGCACGGATCGTCCCCTGACGACTTTACGATTGCACGCGTTGTACGAATGATTGCGAAGAAAAAATAGCGTAAAATCCCCTTGGGATCCATTTCCTTGGCCAGGAAATGAAAAGCAAGGAAAACGGCGGAAAAAATGGGTGGACGCGCCCTCGCGCGCTATCAAACGGCTTATGGCCGCAAATCGCCGACAAAAGTCGGTTTTACAGCTCATAAGACCGTGATTTCAGTTTTACATGTAAATTACTCTTATTCGAATATCTCCACGAAAATCTAATATCCCAGTCTATAGACATAAAGAAAATAAAAACCGTATGAAAGAGAAAAAATGGCTAATCGCACGCGTGCGCACTGTCGAGTGGGTGAGCTCACAAAACACTAACAAAAGTTAGAATTAGAACTCATATAACCGGGATTTCAAATTTCATATAATTATTCTTATACAAAAATCTCCGTAAATTCGGAGACCTATTTTATTAGTTATTACTGTCTAATGACGTAAAACGGTGAGGTGGATTTTTTTATGAAGAATATTCCGGTATTTCCATTTTGGTAATCCCCTTTAACAATTATCGTTACTTAAAAGAGGAAACATAAAATGGCAGGGAAATTAGTCGCGCCCTTAACGCATTGTCACAATTGTTAAACTCGCAGACTGTCAAGAAGATTATACGCTATGTTAAATGTTACATTTATCCAAGATTGGGATTTCAATTTTATATGAAGACTGCTCATATTCGGAAGCCACTCCATGAATTCGGAATTCTAATTTAAAGGTTATCAACGCCTAAGATGGCTTCCGGATAAGGTAACGCTTGGGGGTGTTACCTTGTATCCACAGCACGATACCATCCCTTGCACGAAGGTGTAACGTTACGGTTCTCGTAACCAAGCCCATTCCCGGTGGTAACATCCGCGGAACGATGACCAATTTCGAATTTAACAACGCTGTCGCAACGAAACGGCAAAATTAATTTCAGACTTCCGGGCCGTGAGGGACGCAAAAGTTAGGCGTTTAGCGATTCAGCTTGGAAGAAGATTCCGATTATTCGGAAAATTTTCTTTTCAAATCCTGCAAAAGTAATTGAATGACTTTTGAAATTCAATTTTTACGTAATTATTCTCGTGGCATTTTTACATTTAACTTTATTTACGAGGAATTGGTGTTTCAGAAACATTATTAGAGGATAGTTGAATTGATGTCGATCCGAGAAAGTTGCACGGAAGGAATGTTCTTCGCAACGGCTGGTCGGGATGAAATCGAGCTTTCCCGTGAGCTTACAACCTCTCCGCTTGGAAAGCTTTAATCTCGAAAGTGCGTCGTTGCGACACCGCAGATGCGGTTGCGGAAATTTCAAATGGAAACTTTCCAGCCGGCGAAGTCTGCGATTATATTCCGACCCTGCGACGCATACTTATTCCGAAGATTCCATATTTATAAACACGGCAAAACATTTGATTCAACCGTACAATATGATTACATGTACAACCAAATATTTAGTTAACATGACCAAATTCTTCGGTTAATCATTTTTCCTTGCCTACACCAAACAGTATGGTAGATTACGCCAAATATTAAAGTGATTCCCTACGTTTACCCAAAATATTTAGTTTATTGATTGAAACATTTTTTAAAATTAATGCAATTATTATATTAGACTAATTGATCGTGGGAAATTAATTTAACCAAGTGAACTAACATTCGGCCCACTCAACGAAAACATTTTCTGAAATTACCCGAATGCAGTGAGTCATACGATTGAGTTCATGAAAGAAACTTTTTTCCCCTGTGTATATTGCATATCAAATCGTAAATTAGTACGATTAATATAAATGTAAATCAACGATAATCCTGACTTCTTCAAAAATTCCTGCAGTACGGGTTGTGACATAAAATCGACTGGATTCATAGTAAAAAGGGTACCGAAATCGGTCCACCTTGTTGTAGCACCCTGTATTGTAAATTTGTAGGTTACAGTCTTCTGTTTCTAAATAATCCTATAATAATGTCCTTATATATTCAAGAAAGAACAAATAGACTAACGACTAGATAATAGCCCTAAGGTAAAGGGTGACAATGCGACCATTACGGGAAATCCTTGCTCGCCTCACGAATGACCGATCCCTTCTCCGACACCGATCCCGTTTTTCCCTAACCCGGGACAAACAAATCATCGCCGAAAATGTATTTGAGGGTTCGGGACGGAGAAACTGAGAAGGCCTGACCCGACCCCCAACAGAGATAACCCCAGGATTTCCCCACTGTCATGTATGTACAATACAGACAAAATATTGCTAAATATCAGCGACTCTGACAATAAATTGAAAGCGGTTCCGCATATCAGCGCCGCCATTGTTCGACGGATGTATTCAAAGAAAATATGTTAATTACATGAAAAATAACAAATTGTACAAAGAAAAAAAAAGTAGGTGATGCTAAACACATGTATATTTTATAGAGATATCCTGAGATAGAAAAAGATGTGATTGAACCAAAGAAATAACTCGTTGATTCAAAGAATAATTATTTAATTCAAATAAACTCGAATAAAGTTAATGCAACGTTTCTTCGGAATTACGACAATTTATTCGAGTTTATTTGAATTAAATAGTCATTCTTCGAATTGACAAAATATTTCATTGGTTCGATGCATTTCTTTTCCTCGGCGGAGGAAGTTAGATTAAGTTTGACGAACCTATTTTAAATTCGCGAACGTTCACGAGGCAAAAGTGACACGAGGTAGAAATTCTCGACTCGAAGACGAACTTCCGTCCTAACGGAATGGAAAAACAGAGCTGTAAACCCCCAGGTGGTAGTCGGTAACCCGGTCACTCGGCCACAGGGCGCACCGCCACCATAAACACCCTGACCGCGTACGACCCTTTACGAGAAGGCCCTCGGTGACGTCACGACTCTTCCCCGACAGAGAGGCCCCTTAGGGGACCCATTAGGTATAAGTTAAAGTAAGACAACTTAGGGTCAGTTTTGGTATATAAAGGAGCGGAATATTTCCCAAAATTGAACAGTCGACGACAAGTCGTCCGACCGAGCAGGACATATCTAGTGCGCGCTCGTGAAGTGAAAAACAGTCCGTGCCTAGAAGTGTGCGAAGCGTTTCCTCTCTCCTTCCGCTCAGAATCCCTTCTATCTCCCTAACGCGAAACTTGGGTCTTGTTTTTGATCTCAGGACCTTGTGGCTCTCGGGGGACGAAGGAAATCGCGCGTCGAATAGGTTCATCCGGACGCGTACCACGGCATCCCTGCTTTAAGTTCGGTCACGGGAAACCGCGAGTTAGAGATTTTCGATTTCTTCTTCGCCATTAAGGGACAAAATGCCGCGACGGCGTACTCGGCCGAGGGGGGGACGTAAGGCTCGAAAGTCCCGCGCCCGGGGCACCACCGAGGTCCTTGATTCTCCCGCCTCCCCCGATCTGGAAATCCCTTTCCTCCAAGTCGCGGACCCCAAATCTTCCTCTAACCCTATCTCTGCCGCCTCCAATTCCGCCCTCGAGATCGCGCAGGACAAGGGCCCCACCGCCCCCAACTCGGACGACCTATCGCGAGAAATCGGAAAAAAGTTGCCGCATTGGAAGCTTCCGTTGCGCAAGCGGGTCGTCTTCCCTCCCGTCCGACGTCCCATCGCGGGCCCCGCGGTCTTGATCCGTTGCGAAGCTGCCTCCACGGTCCCCGACTCCCCCGATTCCCCCAGCCCCGATTCATCCATTTCCGACTTGCCAGCATCCCCCGATCGCGATTCCCCCGAGGTCCCCGACCCCATTTCCTCCACCTCCCCCACCGCCGACCTCCCCGAGTACGCGAACCTCGACTCATCCAACGAGATCGCGCCGATCCCCGCCGCCACCCTGCACCCCGAGCTCATCATCCCCAACTTCAACGACCTATCGCGAGAAATTAGAGTAAAGTGGCCGCACTGGAAGCTTCCGCCGCGCAAGAGAGTCGTCTTCGCGCCCGTCTGGCGTCCCTTCGTGGGCCCTACGGTCCTGGTCCCCGACTCTCCGGCCTCCCCCGTCGAGGACGAGTCGGCTCCCTCCACCCTAGAGGACGACGGACCCGTCGACCTATCGCGAAAAACCGGACTGAAACGACCGCGTTGGGAAGAGCCGCGACACCTCTCCGCGGTCCTTGCGACCGATCTTCGTCGTGACCCCCCCGACCCTCTCTACCCTGATTCCTCCACCGAGGTCACGCCGAATCTCACCACCCTCCCGGACAACGGGCCCATCGCCGTCGATCCCATCGACCTATCGCGAGGGATCAAGACAAAGCGACCGCTTTGCGGATTTTCGCCGCACCCGTCGCCCGTTTTCGAGCTTACCCATCACCATTCCGCGGACCTCGCGGCCGAGGTTCGTCCCGACCCTGACGACTCTTCCTCCGGGACACGGGGACGATCCAGACACCAGTTTCGGACGGATCTCCAAGAACTTCGGAAAAGAACCTGTCCCCGGTTTTTAGGCCGCAGCCGATTATTCGCTGACGCCGAAATCTCGCACCCTCAGTTTTCAGACCCTACTCTGAGAACTTTACGGCCAGGACGAGGAAAGAGTCTCACAGCGAGGAGCTTAGGTAAATGATATGTTGCTAAATATGTTGCGAAAAATTTGGGACACGGGGATAGTGGTTACATTTTGAATTTTGTCATTTTCTACGAGTTCCGTCCTCGACCTGGAAACGTAAGGTGATATGAAAGCGATATATATACATATATACGCATACACACGAAAAAGTCAAAATATTTATAAAACTTTTCTCCAAACTGGGTGCACCAAATTATCTACAACTTTAACACGCGATTGGGGAGGTTCTAAGGAAAAACGCGCTGCCAGTGAAATTTCATTTTTCGAAAAAAAAAATCTTTCTTTTGGTTCTTGTCCGAGATAAGTACTTTTTTTTTCAGAAGAAAAAAATTCACAAGAAATTCCTAGAGTCGCATTACCTGAGGTGTTAATTTCTTCCACTATCGAAAAATAAGGTATAGAGTAATATGGATTATGAATAAAACGAATAATTCCTCGGGTGAATTATAATTTTTCGAGTAAATGTCAAAAATGTTACTCTTCTCATAAAATCGTCAAGTGGTATGGTACCTCGCAAAAAATGGCAAACCACCCCCTGTAATCAAAACAAAAGTTCTAAAGGATTTCCGGATGTCGAGCCGTGTTAGGTCTGAATTTTTACCGTTGGTAAAAAATATTAGGTATAATAATTTAATTGATTATAAATAAAATATGTGATTTCTGTCGTGCATCTTAATGTTTAAATCTACAGGTTGATTTGTGAATTCCTATATCGGAAAGAAAGTCTCTGCGGGTAATTTTCGTATCAACCCCATTTTCCACTGCGTTCTTTCTACGCAGAGAATTTTTTTCCCATCGGGTTACTAACTTTTATTTCCCTCTCTTTCGACCGGAACTCTCTAATTTGACGACGCAGCTGAGATTGTTTAAGGACTCTCGATAAATTCCGCAGAAATGAAGCGGATTAAGTCCGCGCGGGTGCGCGAAAAGTGGTCGTTGCGGAATTACGCTCCGTACAGAGTACGAACGGCCGAGCCGCACGCTAAACGCAATTGCGGGAAATAATGATTTTAATTCGGCCAACTTTCCGCCCGAATTAATGCGAAGCGCAATGTCGGATTGCTCTAAAGCAAAAATCTGCTTTATGCGAATTGTTTCATTCTGCCGGTCCTCGTTCGTAATGGACCATTGTGCACTCTTTCCCCTCTTAATTAAGGAAAAAATATCCTCGCGTTTCTCCACTCTCCCTTACGCGAACGTAAATCGACATTCAAGCCACTTGACGCCACATTTCGACCCCGCGTTTTTATTAACAATTAAATGAAAGTAAACTGGAGTGAAAAGTACGCTTGTTGCTAATTGCCAAACATCGAACAGTGATTAATTTTTGCAAAAAATAAATAAGGGAACTAGGGAAAAGTATGCTGCAGGTGCAACTGCAATCCTTTAATGTCGGCCTGACAGCCGAGGAACGTGCTTGATATCTCTTAAAAATGATAACCCGAAGAGCAATTGATGGTCACCAATTAACAATAAAGACTATTGAATTGAGGCATAATCGTACGGTTTTTTCTTCAAATCGTAAAAAATAAGTTAAAGTTATGTCTCAACCCAATGCACATATAAATATTAGAACGGATGATACAAAAATGATAAAGGAGGAACGAACAGAAATCGGGCAAAGGGAGGGGAATAAAACGATATTCCGGGGATAAAGATAGATTTTTCGGTGAAGTATTTCCCGGGGATACTGCAACCTCGTCTTAGAAGGGAAAAGTAAGCAGGTGTTAGGCCAGAAGCAGCTTCAGGAGCAGCTTCGAGCCTTCGGGGTTGGCCCGGCGCACGTGCAACTGCTCTTGCAACCGCGGTGCGCACGTGACGCCCCTAATAAAAGCAGCCCGAAGAGCAGCTGCCGGATAGAATCGACGTCCCATAAAAGCCGGATATACCGGCACTTTAATGGAAAACGATCGACGCGAAATTTCACGGGACTTTCTCCGATCGACTGCTCGATAAGGGACCCCCAAGGTCCATTCGCCTATTTTCGCGAGCCGAGTGCCTCTTATCAAACTATTATCCGCCCTTACGCGACTTATATTCCATTCGAAAGTATTAGATGAATGTCGCGTATGAAAGTATAGTCGAAAAGTTTTGTCATTAGATGAATTTTAAGTAACGCTGCACCCAGAGAATTGCATGATAAAGAGAACGGCCAGGAAAGCCACAATTGTCGTAATCGTGACCATGGGGCAACATATGGGATAACCTTAACGAGCTTAATTAAAAAAGACCACGGAAGTAGTGACTTTTTATTTATGATAAAGTATTGCGACAAACTATCATCGGAGATCATTTGTACAAATGAAGGACTTCGTAAAGTTGTTTGGACATGTGGCGAGTAAAATGCGCCCTTAAGATTCGGTGGGTGGCGCTTTTTTTTCCTCAAATGAATACGTCTGGGAATTTAGACCTCTTCTTTTTTCGATCGAGGACTGGACGAGTAACTCCTGGGGAAAGAAAGCCCCTCGGAGGAGCATTTAAGGGAGCTCTTCTCCCGAGAGGGGTGCTAAAAAGTGCTCGCTCGAGAGAACCCGGCGAATCGCACTCGCTAAAGTCGAGGGGAATCCCTCGACAAGAAGCTGCCGCACTCTCGTAAATCATTTGTTTCGGTATCACGTGCCCGGAGGGCGTAATACATTTTTAGGGAACGTGGAAATACCGTAACGAGGCAGTTCGTTTTCCATCTGAGTTGGACGAACCTGGGCGAAAGGAACCACTAACGCGAATCAGAATTTCCCTATCCTTGCGCTCCATTTCCGGTCCTTTCTTTCCTATTTTCCCATAATTCTGACCTTTTCTTTCGCTACCTCTCAGAATGAAGTTGGAGGAAATTGTATAAAAATGTATAATTACATGATGTCGTGGAGAATTAATTTTCCAGGGAGAATGATATAATCCGCATTGAATCGTAAATCGATATTCCTTCAATTGAAGGGACGTAAATCCTGACACTATCGGAGGGGTTTCAGATACTTCGGCCCAGTTCAGAAATTGCAAAGCGGGCATTGCTCGCGATTCCATTCCGTAACAAGTAACTGCCATTAATAGCCTAGAGCTCTCCTTCGGCGATTCCCCCGCGTTTCTGGGTTAATAAATGAATATAATAATTTAACGTCCGACGCGTAGGACCCAGATTATAGTCAGGACTATAAATTCGATCGATCCTTTCGACGTGCTCTCCAATTTCCCGCCGAGGTCGCAGTCCACAAGATTTATAAAAAAATCAAAACCAGGGGCGATCTGAAGCGCATTAAAATGCATCCTCTATGTTAATTGATGACTCGACCCGCGCCAATCGATGCACCGCGTGCCTATAATTTATTGTTAATAATTCGTACGTGACTTTTCAACCAGGTGATTTCATCGACATGACATCTTGATGTCCCCTCGTTTTTCGAGATTCCCATTTACCCATTCAATCAGCAATTTAAATGTCACTCTATGTTAAACGACTTTTCAAACAGTAACGTGCAACACAAAAAAAAAATATCGCTTAATTTTTCTCATTTCGTTGTAATAATTTCCCATTTTTCTCGTAGTAAAGAATATTTACAATATGCAGAGAGTTGTGCGAGAATGTCTGTATGAAATAAATAAAGGACAGACATTTAGAAGAGTGCCAATAAGTCGTTGATAAGATAATCTGTTACCTAGTCGCTTAATATTACGTGAAGGAAAGGAAGTTTCACATAAAAAATTACACTTGAAAAATTTCACTTGAAAAATTTCACTACAAAAGTTTCACTTAAAAGAAAAATCTGATTAAAACAGTTCTCTCCAAAAAAGAGGAGTCCGTTTACTCGTGCCGAAATGAACACGGATAGGTAAGGAATAATGCACCACAGACGCATAAAATAATAAATATCTTTCAGGACTCGGAGCTCTGCATCTCTCTGGGACTGAGTCTGCAGTACGTGAGAGTTTCCGTGTTCTGCTGGTTAGCCGCGATGTGCCATCACTTCTACTCCACCGTGGCCGCCATTCCGCGCTGCGACGATCCCCCGACCTACCTCAAGTACAGTATCTTCGCCTGGGGAGCTCCCCTGGCCGGCCTGGGCGTCGCGACGATGCTGCAGAGCCGGGAAAACGACGACTTTTGGAACGTCCAGGATTTAACGCCCTTCAACTGCTGGTGAGCTTTTAGTTTTACTCGAGGAAAAAGACTACCGGGAATTTTCCCGCAATTTTTTCCGCAACTCTTTCCCACCATTTTGCCCACAGTCCGAATGATTGAAAACGAGACGCTTTATTTACGCCGGCGATGCTGGTTTTCGAGGACCTGAAATAAATGATGTGTAACGTGAAATAATTTTGAAGAGTTTAGAGAACGGTGTGATTTTGAAAAAAGGAGAAGCAATTTAAAGGGGAATGCATTTTAATCCAAGTGAGTTTAAACTTAAAGAGTTTAAAACTAAACTCAAAAAGCATTGGTTATTTTTCCTAAAATCTGAATTTCTTATTCGTCCAGTTCTTAAATAACCTTTCCCAATTTCTGAAGCCAACGTAACTTTTTATCTCAGACTTCTCGTTTTCCTGAACTCGTTTACACCGCGAAGAAAAAAACAATTTCCAGTCACCGCCTGTAAACGTGTGGTAAAATCCTCCAACTACTACACGTAACGATGAGAGTGATTATCTTCAAGAACTTAAAATAATCCATTATATAACGTGGAGTAACTTTTGTGATTGAAAGAAAAAAAAAGTAAAAGAGGATAACCAATTTACAGGGCAAATGCAGATTCTAGGTAACAAAGTATCGGAACCATCGGAGAAGAGAAAAGGAGAGAGGAAAATCCGTGTCCATTACTCCCTCCGTTTTTTGCGGATCTCTATTTTTTTATCGATTTTGAGGGAAAACGAGGAAATCATGGAGTTCATACATCCGAGAGTTGCCCGTGAAATTGAGAGTTCCGGTCTATTATCCTCTAGAAATTCGGTTTACCTGAAACCTCTATAATCAACGATGCCTTTAAACGTGACATTGGCAGTCAACCGAAATCTCTTCCTGGGGCTAAAATATGATTATTATCCTTATTCGTTTCTAATAAAAAAAAAGAAAAAAAAGAAAACCGGAAAAGTGAAATAAAAGGGAGAGACTCCCCTTCAGGGCTGACTCGACAGTAATGGCTCTTCTAAGCCTGCTTTATCCTTACAAGTACGTTCAGTCTCGTCCTTCGAGGTCCTCGTAAGATCCTCTGAAAACTTAATCTCACTTTCATCCTCTTTTTCTCCTCAGTCAGGGTTCGGTGGCTTCGGTAAAATTTTTCCTCGAGACAATTTCTCCACCGTTCCGTCCTCCTCGTGACGGCTCGCCTGCGAGAAAGTTAAGGTACACGATATTAGGTACACAAGGTAAATAAAGTTACTCACCGTATGTACGTACCTCGAGGGGTAGGAGGGCATTTTTGCGGGGTGACTTCCACTTCAGGGGCCGAGATAAAATTGCGATGAACCACTTTTGATGCGTCCTTTCATCCCTAAAACGAAACCCACGTGAAACCGAAACCTCCGAGATGGACCGAGGAATTCCTTTCTTAAAAGTAAAACGGGAGAGCCGCTTTGCGGCGCGAATAAAGTGGAGGTTCTTGCGAGAAGAATCAAAGGAGGAACCGGAGGAGGCACTTTCGTTGAAGAACGTGAAGAGGAGATCAAGATGGAGAAGTCCTGCCTCCGGAGAGTCCTTTCCTCGTCTTGGAAGTTTCCGGGTAAAAGGGAAGCGGAAGGAGGAAAACGAAACGAGAAGTTCGCTTATAAACTCGGTTTTTTTCCCGTCTATTTTATTTTTCATTTTATTTTTTTTATTTCGCCTTGAAGTGGCGAAGAGATCGAACGATGCTCACGTGAAACGAAAAAGGTTTTCCTACTCGATATCGGACAATTACAAATTGAGGGGGACTCGGTTCTTTAATGGTCTTGGGGGAGTTCGGGATAAGGAATTTAAAGGACGAGAGAGGGATTTCGAACATCGGGGAGATTTCAAGCCTGTCATCTTCCCCATGACATTTATTTTTCTTTACTAGGAGGATGGGGATAATGGTCACACCTGGTACCACATAAAAAAGGACTTTACATCACGCTATCACAAATTCTAACTATCAGGCGTCCTCGGTTTATACTTATACACCTTGTTTAAACATTTGACAGGAAAGCAATCTGACGATGAAATATTTCCGTAAATCCTTCGGGAAACACTTCCTCATCTTAGATCTTATTTCAAGCAACTTTACGACCACCGGAATCTTCATATCTTCATACTCGATATCGAGCAATTTCCTCTCGTAAACTTCGAACCTTTAACTACTTCCGCCACTTCGAGGATTTCCTGCTTCCTGGCGACTATAAAAGTGAAAACAATTTTGTTTGGAAAACATTTTCCTGCTTCATATCTAAAAATGTTAAGTCTATCCAGAGCTTTATAAGGTCCTCGATATCGAGCGGTTCCTCATCGTAAACTTCAAACGATTAACTACTTTCGCCACTTGGGGGATTCTCTCGTTGGTGGGCACCGTAAAAAAAACGCCCACCAAGAACCGCTCCACACTTTGAAGAGCCATGAAAGCTTTCCGAGGACGTCATAAATCGTTCCCCGACTTCCAGGAGACGAGTTCCAATTCCTTCCCGTAAAGCCAGTGCAATTAAGTGCTATCGAGGTAATATCCGACTTCTGCGGATTTCTGCTGGCTGAACTCAAGTATCTCTGTAAAATATCCGTTCATGTCCTATATACTCCTTGCTCCATGGTGGAGCGAGAATATATATCCAGCGATCGATTACCTTCGATACTCCTCGAGTCCTTTTCAACCTCGAGATTGAAGATTCTCCGACGCAGAAGTAATATAAACTCAAGCTACGTCTACTTATTTGAGAATTTATTTATCCTACACTACATACATTTATGTCATACAAGTTCAACATATCGAGGAGAAATTTTTGTTTTTTTTCCGAAGAATGCCTCCTCGAGTTTCTATTTATTTAAACCCTTACGAAGTTTCAGAGTCGTTATAAATCCCTTCGAAAAGAGTTCTCGGTCGCGAAGGCGATACGAAAGAAACTTCCCCGCTGCGGGAGCTTATTTTATTTTTAAACCGAGTTTCTCGAGTCCTCGGCACGGAGGTGGCCATTTTTTTTAACTACGAATCTGAATTACATTCTGCCCCAGTGATAAATTTCAAGGAATTTCCACCTTTTCTCTTAATCTCTTTAGACTTCATCTCTGCAGCTTTATGGTTCTTAAAGAAGCGTGCCCTTACCGTATAAAAGCCATGGAATAAATTCACATAATTTCCTTTCTCAATGTTTATTATATTAATTCCACTTATTGAGACTCTTTTTTTTAACGGGAGCTTTTTTCGTTTCTTTACAGGTTCCTCGGCACGAAAGCGACTGTTTACGCTTATGGTCTGTCGATCATCCTCCTGTTACTCATCTCGGGCTATTATCTCGTCCATGCAGCTATCGTCGCAAGGTATATCCCAAGAATGCCCAAGAACATCCAGTAATGCCCATTTGCATCCCTTAAAATACTCAAAGGGTATATTCAATTCTCAAGGTATACGTGCAGCATGCAGCTCGAAGTGAAACAGCGGGAAAAGATGAAGAAGAGACGAGCTTTGCAACTGGCACTCTTCCTCAAAGTCAGCCTGATTATCGGTGCAGTTGCAGGATGCGGAGTTGCAGCCAGAGTATGGAAGGTGCCATTCATGTGGGCCATTTTCTGCACGGGACATTCCCTTCAGGTACATAAGAAGAAAAAAATGATTTTCATTCAGAAAAAAAAACTGATTTTCATTCAGAAAAAAAAACTGATTTCCTTAAATAACGCCTATTTGGATTAAATAGCAGGGTCTTGAGAGAAAAAAAACCTGTAATTGCCCCGAAGAAATATATGTTTTTTAATTAAAATAAATGACATTAATTGATTTCCTTAAAACCGTAACGCGTTTAATTGCAGCTAGTAACGCTGGGATATTTTATTCGATCTATTGAAAGATTGTAATTTATTAAAATTGAAGTCTGTTTTAAAATTTTTTTTAAAAAGCGATTGGTGTTTCTTGAAATGATTGCCTTTCGAATTGAGAGGAAAACTGTTTGGCGTTCATTCTTGCGTCCGTGATGGCAAGAGGAGCTTTCTGCTCCCTCTTCCTTTTTTTTTCTTTTTTTTTAAGGAGCTTAGGTCCTTCACTGAAGAACCACTTAAAGTTCGACCTTTTTATCTTCTGTCGGCAGGGATTGATAGTGGCCCTGGCGGTAGCTTGCAACTGCAGGGTGCTGAAGGTCTACGCAAGAAAAGCACACAAACAGACGAATCAGCAGGTAATTTCCTCAAAAAGTATTCCCCGTTCAAATTGATTTGGGGGGAAAAAAAACAAGCAATTTAATGTTACAAGAACGAGAATCGAACCTCTCTCGTACCTCTTACCTCTTTTCGAAATTTCATGAAACTCTTGATTGAATTGTCGCGTTTCAAAAAATACACAAAACGAACACGTGGTCTGACATTCACATGCCAAATCAATTTTCGCGTTTCAGATCGCCACGTCCTCGAGCATGCAGCTATTGGCTCCTCCACCAGACCCGGTCTAATCGACTAAATATCAACCGAAAATAAAAACGAGGAACCACGGAGACCGACCCGATGAGAATCTACCTACAAATGGAAAGAGATGCGCGAACGAAGAAACGGCAGAGAACCTCGGACGAGCCTTCACTATTTTTACACCGAAGTTTTACTAAAGGAAAATTTCTTTCGAGTCCCTCCCAATCGCGATAGTTCATCCGACGAGTCGTTAAACGGTCCAAAGAAATGGGGAAGATCGAGGCTTTTTTTCTAATCCTCGAAGGTAAAAAAAGAGGAATCCACTCTCGAGTTGGTTTGCGATAAAGTAAACGCTCTTCGAGGCTGGACTCGTCGTTTGCGGAGACATTGGAAATGCAAGGATAGAGAGAGAGGGGACTAAATAGAAGTCGTATCTGTGTATTAGTGGAGTAACATATCAGAGTAGAGTAGATAACCGTTCACTCTTTGCTCTCAAAGAACGGATCCTGGTCGTCCTTCCTTGGACCGAAGTCCTCGGGGAGGACGAGCAGGAGAAAGGAAAAGTCAGGAAAGTGCACGATGAAATCGAAGTGCTCCTTGGTCCAGGAGCTCTTTTTGCGGGTCCTTTTCCTGGCGAGGAAAAGGAGCCAGGATATCCGGGAATGCAGGATCTCGCGTATCGTAAATCAAGGGAAATCATTGCACGCTGATATCATTCCAATGATTCGAAATAGTGATCCCGAGATCAGGAAGAATCTGCCAGGATTAATTGTTAAATGATTAACCGCGAGCAGATCTTTTCTTCGGGTAAATCCTTCCGAGCACCCTACAGGAAAATTAATCGTAGATCAAGAAGGACAAAAAATGTCTAAATTTACTTAGGAGATGTATTGATTTATTTTGATAGTGTATTACGGAAAATCGAGGTTATTAAATCGGAGGATTATCCTCGTAATTAAATAGTAGGTCGACCCGCAGAAAGGTAAAATTGAGGGAGGGGAAATGCACCATGAAATTGAAGTGCTCCTTGACCTCGGAGAACGTTTTGCGGATCCCTTTTGAGGGAAATGAAGGATCGCTCAGAGAAAAAAAAAATGAGTCGTGAAGTAAACGTCAGCCCCTAAAAAGGATATGATACACAACTATGGAAAGAATAACTTGACAAATGGTAACTTAACTTAAACTTTGTTGCCGATCGTATACCCTTTTCAGGAACTGGCGTTTATTTCGCAACTTTTGCGATTATGTTAAACCCTACTTTTTCCCAGTGCAGGATATTTAGAAAAACGGGAACTCGCCCTATCTGCGATACGCGAATTCACTGATTATCGTTATCATTTAAGTCGCTCGAAAAATCAAGATAAATCTATCCACATTAATTGTTATTGATTGTTTGCGGAACAATTCCTTTCATCGAGATATACGTGAAGCTGGATAAGAAGATCCTTCCCATTGTCCTATCGATAATCGGACAAATCCTAGAGACGCAAAGAACTGCTGTAAGCGATTACACGAAATTCCGTAATTTTATCATACATCCACACGTGTACTGGATAGTGAATAAAGATTTATCAAAGGACCTTGTCACTTTACAGGACCTTCGTCGAGCTGCCCAGGTTTTTGCAATTCTGACTCAAATTATACCACCATACAATATCTTGACATCTCAAACCATCTCAAGATATCTTTTAACCAAAGAGTAAATAGCAACTACAACAACTAGACTAAACTAAATTAATCACTCGGATGAATTAACCCTCAGTAACCCGAATTTTCATTCAAGTCGGCAAAGAATTTTGTAAATATCAACTTTTTGATATAAACTATTTCTTTATAAATGTAAAATTTGCATAAATTAAAGATATCAAAATGTTTACGAATTAAGGACCTGTAAACAAATTCTCTGGTTAAAAAGATGCGGTAGAATATCAAGGTGGTACATACAGAATTTTATCCGGAAAAATTAAGTATGACTTAAAAAAAATATCGCTACATGAGCATGGTACTTTAAAATCGCATGGAACAGAATTAAAACGATGAAAGTCAATTAAACAACGCAGATTCTATGTGAAAAATCAACGGTGTTACGAAAAGAAAAAGTAACTGCAAAAAAGCTCTTTCCCACGGTTCGAGAATCGGGGAGCATTATTCCGCGCCAGGTTTAATTACGGCTCGAGGCGGGAACAGAGAGGGGCAATTTATTATTACATCCAGGAGCTTTCATTACGATCCCTCGAAGTGCCTTAGTCGGATTCTATTTTATCATCAGGTGGAACGTCGAGTTTCGAGCGCGGTGCCTCCCGAAGAGTTTTGATAATCGTAATTACGGGGGGCACGCTTAATGATAAGAATTGCAGAGAGCGAATCGCAGCTCGAAAAACCAACCCGAGAATCCCTTCGCCACGAGCCCGTTAATGAGGACGTTAATTAAGCGGGTTTTCCTCGAGTCGTACAATTACCTGCGAAATCAATTAAGCTCTCGGCGACAATTCCGCGCAAATAAAACCGACTGTCTTACACCCCGCGCGATAAGGAGAGCGGAACTTCCTGCGAGAGGACTTTCCGCTATTCAGAACAGATCCACTGCACCAGATAATTAATTATCGATGCCGAACTTAAGAAAACCCATTAAACGCGTTTTAAGACCCTCGGTTTTTATTTTCCCTGGTAATTCACAAACCCGAGAATTTTTTTAAGCCAAGGGTTTGTTCACATAGCGCGTTAATTAATTTAATATAGCTGTGAAATTGCATAACGCACGTTTGCAAACTTGCTACGTGAATTCATGTGCGATAGAAAAGTATAATTTCTCTACCATATTATATCATTCATCATATTGTATCATATTGTATCATAAATAATCGGTAAAAGTTTTCTTAAAGTATCCAGAAATGGTCTCGTTTATCTCCGCGGTGCAGAATGATTTGGAAATTCCCAATCTTCTATGTCAACTTTAGACGCTGGCAATTTCTACTTCTCAACACTTAAACCGAAATACGGTCGCTCTAATTCAACGTCAATTTATTATGAAAGTTTACAATATTGATGAATTTCCACCTTCCAATATCGGATATTCATATTTTTTCTTCATTATCGACCATTATAAAGCGCTCAACTGCTCGCGTGAGAAATGAGTAAAGTGCCGGATTGCATGTGCAAAGTGCAGATTTACGATACGATGACATTGGGTAAGAATTATCCAATTTCCGTTTAAGCGTTAACATTCGTTTCGTATTTTACCACTTTGCTCTTCCCCTTCGAACTGGTGGAACTTTAATTGAACCTAATTATACAGTTAATGAAACTTCTCGCCCACGTTTTTCTTATCAGAGCCAAAGTTTCTGGATAACGCGATGCATTACACGGTGAGGTACGATTCGCTCCCGTCATTCGGATCCAGAGAAAGTGGAAAAGTGGGATAAACGGGAAGAACGGCGAGGTGCCAGGATGTCTGGAGCCCCGACATCGACCCGTTTGACTCGGGGCATCCCTGACATTCCTAGTGATAAGCCAAGGTCGCAATAAATCAGAGCGACGCGTCGCGACGCTCTCCAAAAGTGGATACGCAAAACCGCGAACGGACCAGGGAATTCTGTCGTATGATAATTGTTTACAAACACCCGTTATAAATCAATATGCAAACTGTACCGCATAAAATACGTGGTCTGGATTCGTTTCCTGCCATTTAATTTTCTACGTTAATCCATGGTATTCTCGCGTCATCGCCTCATCGATCTTAAGGTCCCGCGATTTTATTTTCAGGATCAATCTCAGGAGAAATCTCTAAAAGTTGTTATGGAGGCTCCTGGATTCGTCTTTGTTCCAGAAACCTAACCGGTTGTCGCGTCGCAGTTGTTGGTCCATAGGTCGATCCTTACTCGGGACGAGACAAGAGCTCGAGACAATTGTCCTCGGGAGGGATGTACTCGACCACGGCGTCCTGGTTTAACCTCGACCTCAATCGATCATCTCGGGGTGTGTACCTTCCGGTAAGGATCGCTTTTTCTCCCGAATTCGCCGGATGAACGTTGCGAGCCTCTTCGGACTTCTCGGCCGCTCGAGTCTATTTTTTTTATATANTTATATAAATGAGTAATTTTTGTTATATAAATTAACTTGCGAGCTTGCAAACATCCGATAAAATGAGCCATCCCATTTTCTGTATAGATACGTACGTGGTGCACAGGAAATGTGCATGCATTTCGTTCCCGCTTTTCCGTAAATTTTTCAGAAGAAAATAATAAATTATATACACGCGATATCGTGGAACACGATGTACGTACATGTGCATGTACAATATATTCACACGCACGAGGAGAGCTAATGAAATCCAGGGGAAGATATTCCCCAAAGAGGCGAACAAACACGGCGTTGTTAAACAAATAGCAGCGATGGTCGGGGGTCACAGAACCTACGTTAACAGCTGGCAAATAGCCGGTGGGTCACCTCGACTTGAATAATTAACCTGACGCATATTTAATGGAACGTTATTTCCGAGGCAGTAACTCCCATCACCCATTTGTACTTTGGTGCCAAGCTGTGGAGATAAAACCTGGTAAATAATGCTCATACATTTATTTGACTTTACGAGACCGGTCGCGCGAGTGTTTTGTCGCTAGAAACTATCTACATCCGATTTAAAACAATTCTCATTTATTTTTAGATTTTTTTGAACCTTATTGGTACCGCGAGGAACCAACATGCACACTTTTACGGATTTACAAGCTTTATCTTATGAGAAATCATTATTTAAATATTACGATGCATATCAATATCTGATTTGCATGGTATTTACTTTTTAAGTGATGCGATTGCGATTTCTTTTTTATCAGTGTACAATACAAGAATTTCTAATTACACCATATCAATCCCGAAATGTCTAAACAACGATATACGATGAGAGAGATGCCAAGTCCCTAAATAACAATTATTCAAAAAACTTCTAATTTCACTTCAAGTTTCTACAAAAGAAGTCATGATGTAGTAACACTTAAATCGGTACACTGTGGGAGCTCTAAAAATTACGTTGCAATATCAGATATTAAATGGTTAACGTTTCTCAGGCTAAAAGAGTTGATTAAAAAAAAAAAAGAAAAAGCGCAAGTAAAATAGAAAAATGGTGTAGTAGGATGGAGTCATAATTTTTATTGTAATAAATTGTCGGACTATTTTCCCGTCGATTATGGAGCCGCATAAATATTTCGCTTTTTTGAAACCCCTTGAAAAAAATGATACGTTTTGTCGATGACAGATGTTATCCATGTCTCGCGCAGGATTACAGTTGCGAAACCTTCGAAAGTGTAAATATAAAAGATAGAACGAACAAACGGAAACGCCAAAGTAACAACAGAGTTTCAGGGGAGGTTATAAAAATATTTGTATTTGTTAAAACTAATATTGACGCGGAATACGTAAATTCTCCGCGTTCCCTGTTTCGGCAGTTTCTGAAAATGATCGGGAAAAGCTCGAAAACGGTCGAAAACGCTCGATAACGCTAGTAGGGAAATGTAAAAATCATACGCGAAATGACGCTGCTTATATCCACAGTTAGGTAAGCCTCGGGAGGATTTTTCGCAGTATTTGACTCTCACGCGTACTCGTCGAGTGTAGCGCCGAACGCACATATATTCAACATCTCGACCCGTAGCTAGGCGCTTGGCTGGTTGGGACGCGCGAAGATTTCTAGGAGCGATCGCACTCACGCAGATTCGCTGCATGAGAATTCCGTACGCGACACCGACGCGTGCCCCAAAGCTCCGCGTCACGTCGACTTCGAGGCAACAATGTACTTAATAGTAGTAGATAAGTAGATAAAGTGAAATGGAGCGTGACGAATGTTCTTCCCTTACCATCAATAGCGAGCAGTGTTGGTAAGCGTAGGTAAGCCACCACCGTCAACTGCCGCATGGTATTACCATCACGAGTAAGTGAGCCGCCAACGGCGACTGGTAGATGGTACCGCCATCGCGAGTGTGTGAGCTCCTATCAGAAATTCGTTGCGCCGCCCTTGGGGGCAAAAAACGGTGAAAGCTAATGTACGAAACCAGAGGGCAGCACAGGATGCGATCGCAAGATCCTGCCCGTGAGCTATCTCTCAACTCATCTCTGGTATAACGAGGGTCTTGGCGCACTTTCTTTTACATAAACCCGAGTTTCTCACCCAGTTTTCTAGTCAATGCCTAACGAGGTCGGTCAAGTACCATCGACACCTGACAGTCTTGCATTCATATTTTCGCACAAAGGCGACCAATGAAGATCGCGCGTGCGAAAGCACGTTTCCAGATCTGCAAGCGAAATTGCGAATTTAGATTTTCCATCTTTCAACGGAGCCTTTACAAGCTCAAGGATTATGAAACTCGTCAGGCCGATTCGAATTGAAATTTATTTATTGATCAATTCCTTTTGAAAGTTATATTGATAAGAGCACGTGAAAGCAGAAGCTATCGAAATTCTTGTCGAGGAGGATTTCTCTGAATGAGTTGATCAAATTTGAATTCCCTCGTGTCAGAAATGATGTATGCAATTAGTACCATATTGTTTATATTTATTGCAGGTTGGTAATGACGGTATGGTCGTTGCATTCAATTACTGTGTTAACATCATGAATCAATTAGATCTTTTTCTAGTTGAGATATCGTAATATTTTTTTTTGTTATATTTTAATACTCAACGCTTTACACGCACTAATAATCCAAGAATAATCTCATATTTTTTCAAAGTCGTTTTATGCAACACCTTCGAATCGAATTATTTTTATTGTTTTATACAAATCACTTTACGAGAGATATAAAAAAGTCACCTGTAGATATAGAAAAAGGTGGGAAAAAAAAAATACTTATATCATCTCTCCTAAAGTTCTTGAGGACGGTACTAAACCATGGAAGAGCTTATCTTTGAATAATCACTTTTATTCTGATCCTTATCGATATTAAATAACGTAGTTACATAGGGTATATATTTTACATGGAAAATTCTGCCCTCGTCGTGTATCACCGAAAATTTCGCGTGTCCCGCAATCAGCTGATCAGCGCTGCCGATCGGAGGCGACGATACATACATTTCATTTTGTTGTTTACCTTTATTTCCAATACAGACAAGAGATGATCAAAAAATCGCCATCGGCGACTCGCGCGCGTTATCCGCCATTTCTGCGGAACGTCCGCACACGGAACGACTACGTTTTCGGTAATAAATCATTTTCTCCCTCGCTCCTTCCAACAACCGTGAAAACTTCTCTCGCGATTACGTCTTATGCCACGCGATGAAACGATCGCTATAATAACTGTGAGGTTATCGAAAACCAATAAAAAAAAGGCATCGCGCGTGTCGTTTACACGCCCGCTATGTCGATATCGCCAATTAATTCTTTTTTAACCAAAGTCTAATTTTCAAATCGAATTTTCAAAATATCTAGGCTTAGATGCAAAACTGTTCGACTCAGGCGCATTTGAACGCTGGTATTTTTAGTTTTTAACGCATTAAAAAAAAAAAAATGTTTAAGAGTACTTCGTGGATTTATCGGAATTTTTGTTGAAAAGTACTCGGATATGTTTGGGGAGTGATAACGTAGGATGGATGAAAAAAGATATGTCGGGTAAATCTGTACATGGATATAGTGAAATGATCGTAAAAACCTGCTGATTATTTAAAATAGTCTACCTTCGGTTAAATGATTTAAGCCAAGATATGTAGAAGTTCCGTTTAACTTTTCCTCGCTCTTCCCTCGCTTTATCATTTCCTTCCGATCAAATGCACCGTGAATAAGGACATGAGCTTTCGGATGCAATCTCCTCGATTGACGACCGCCTTCGTCTTCCCTGCAGCTTCCTTGATTTATTTAAAAGGACTTTTAAAGGACTTTCGCGTAGAATGCCTTCTCTTTCTCGTTGACGCTTAACCGGACCTTTCGCAGATTGCACACTTTCCAGGAGATCGCTTTTAAAAGTACCATTAATGCGCAGAGCGTCCTAAGACGGCAGGAAGAGGGAGAAAATCATGTGTCCCTTTTTTCCCCTCCCTTGCCTCTCTCTCCTCTTCCTCGTCCACGAGAATTCTCGTCGCTCTCCACGATATTCCGCGTTCGCATTAAATTGTAGGCCTTTTCCTCCCTATCTAAGAATTTGAAAGTCTAACTAAAGAGCAAAGAGTTAAATACCGCCTCGAAACTCTTTTTTTTTCTTTTCTTTCCTCTCGTTTCATTCTTGCCACGAGGGACTGTGCACCGAGAAAAAGACCTGTTCATCTCGATTTCAATTGATTCCCCCGAAATGCAATTTATTACAGACGCGAATATTTCACTTACTCGAAGGAATTCCCTTCCTCCGAGTAATCTCGTCGATTGGCTGCAATAAAATGCACCGCTGTCCTCTGTCAAGAATCGATTAATTCTATCGAGGAGAATTCTTCTCTGGAGAGAGACTCCTCTCGAGACCGCCTCCACGTTTTTCTTTGGTTCTTAATTGTTTAAACGCGCCCACTTCGTGTAAAACCAAAGCAGGATGGACACGACGCGACGACTATTCTATTTGCCTATACTCCGTGGTCGTTTTTCACTTTATATGGCGCTGGACGACTGTTGTCAATCGAGCCTCTCAGCTATAATATTCTTCCCGGTATTAAATAATATTGCGGTAAATAATTCATTTATTAATAGTAATTTCACTTTATATGGCGCTGGACGACTGTTGCCAATCGAGCCTCTTATCTATAATATTCTTCCCGGTATTAAATAATATTGCGGTAAATAATTCATTTATTAACAGTAACTGACCGACTCTGTTACTTCAGGGGACGTCTGACCATAACTCCACCTTTACTACTGATTTCCTCTCGCTTCGACTCTATATAGTGATAACGAAAGTACATCGAGAGAATAAGTGATAAAACGTAGCAATGGCAATTCCTGAATTCACTCCGCTGCACTCAGAAGAGTTAATGAAAACTGACCGATGTTGCGAAATGAAATAGACATCGGAAATTTGGTTAAGAAATCCCCGAAAGTATTAAATAATTACCGAAATAATATGTACTTGCTCAAATTAATACCTATTTTAATTTTAGGTAATTACTGTTAGGCTTGACAATAAGTCGCGGCAATTTATGTGTGCAGTTTAATCAAGTCTATAGCGTTCATGTATTATTTAAATCAGCACAGATCGGTTTGCACAGAATTATCGCAGTGATTTATTATAATGAGCCTGGATATATTTAAAGTGATATGGAAGAATGCAAAAAAAGGATTTCAGGTTCACCGTGAATTCGGAGTCGATATTCTTTCGCCTCGTTTCGAGAAGTCTTGATGTAGGTCAGTTACCACCTAACCTCGACATCAAAGATACTTCAAGTTGCGAGTTAATCGGGTCGAGATGTGTTTCTTGCAAACTTAACAATTGAACGTGCAAATAAGTAAATCCACGAGGATGCTCGTTTCAAGCTGCACCGCTCAACCTCAAATTTACAACATTGTACTCTGAAGAACGAACAAGAGCATTCGTGCGTTCTTCGGTAAATATTCTTTTGCAAAATGGCGTCTTAAAAAGAAATAAATTTTAATAAAAAGAGCAGTCATTAAAATGATGTAAAGTGCAATCTACTACGTGGTCACTACCGTCAAGCGCCATATAGTCGATATATATATATATATATGAAAAATGATATAAAATCCCGCAAAAAAAGTTTACACATCGAAAAAAATGTTCCCAAAGACATTCGCATAGGTTAAGAATATAGTATAAAATTAACGCGATACAATAAACAACGAAAGGAGACAAGCATCACTGGGTCCCTTTCAATGTCCGTGACGAAGTTCGGAATTTTCCAAAAAAATAAGGCCTAGCCATTGCAATTAAATTTCCTCGCCCAATGAAATCCTGAGCGATTTGTCATCCCGTAGCAGTAATTACTACCAGCCGATTAGAGATCGTCTAGATAATAATATGACTTTCGACTTTCTCCGTAAAGTGGTTCCGAGCCCCAACCGCGACCCTCCACGGCGTTCCATTAGATGCTATCTAGAGAGTAAGAGGTTCTTATCGTTGGCACCGTGGCAATGATTGGCACTCCACGGTCGGACGTAAATTACATAGAGGAGCTACACGCGTGCCGAAACCAGAAAGTCTCGCCCTTTCACGGTGCCAATCAAAGCCCCGACCACTAAAAAAAGCTCTTCCGAAGCAGACTAGCGTCGTGTCTATTGCCATTCTTTAGATTAACTTTTCCCTCGGCGGATAATTTTGCAACGTTAACGGAAGGATCTCTAAGTCTCGTCTAGCGTCTGGGGGTACAGGCACTGTTCTTTCACAGAATAATAATTTCACGTTCTCACTTCTCATTGGACTTAAAACGAGATTAGGTTATCGCGTTATATTACTCGAGTCTGTCCGGAAACCCACGAACGACGAAATCTGCCTCCCTTTTCTGTCTCAAACGCCCTCTTTCGCCTCCTTATGTATATATCTCTATATATTTATATACTATATAGGTCTATGCAGCTTGATCACACCTCGGGTATCAGCTGACATCGTTATCACGCCAGCGGCAGTGCGATACTCCGAGATCCAGGCGCGACCGGTCACGCCCAGCCTCTCATCCAACATTTTGGATACCGATATCTACCAATTGGGAATCGAACTAAATCTCGAAGCTACCCTAGGAAACCTCATCTAGAGACTACGAACATAATCGGACCTGTACATCGACGCATCGCCGTCGAAATTAAATTAGTAAACGTGGCTTTGTCGAAGTTGGACCAAATTTCACTCGTCTCGATATCCAGATAAAGAAAGATACGTAAAATGTTTCAAATTCTTCTGAATCGGTTTGCATTTTTTAATTTCGCCCCGTGCAATGAACTTCGAGCGATGAGACAGTTTTTCTTTTTTCTTTCTATGTAACAGATAGAATATCGACATGGTCGCGGACAACTTCGACAAAGTCAAAATTAACGGTGGGGTCTCGAAACATGGTGCGATTCGATATAACATTAGGTTCTTCGTTCGTTTGACTTGTAAAGATGTGCATTCAAAATATTCAACAATATGTTCTTTGTATTGTATATATATATAATATATATGTATGTATATATGTATATGTATATGTTTATAGTATTATCAGGTAATGTCCGTAGAGTATTCCACGCGCATGAGGAATTAGTCACAGATCAGTGGACGTGCTTGATAGACCTGATTGGCTGAAAATAGGTTTCAATGCAACAAAGAGTACTTAGATATGGTAATTATTAAACCTTCTGAGAAGCAGTAGTTTAACGATTAATCCGTAAAATTGATAATACTTCATTCACAATCTTGTAGAAATTAAGAAATTAATAATTTATGAATATTTGAACTTATTGTGATGCGAGTTTCCATATAAATAATGTAAACGTCATTCTTAAACAATAATACACTGAAACGCTCGTTAGAGCATTGGAACGCATCAGCCAGTCAACGATGATTAATTAGAGATAATAACGAGTTTATGCATTAACGTATTGCAGTATACTTAGCTCTGACTAGCTAAATTGCGGGGAGTATTTTTGCATTACGTCTAAATTATTAACAATATACGTCAATTTCGGCTCCTTGGCAATAATTATTAAATTCAATGACCAATGTTCGCAGCCTAATCAGAATTACAAGATTCACCCTTGAAGCCGAAATGAAGTAATTAATTTATTATTAAATTATTAAGATAACTAATTAAATTAGCTCGATGGAAGTCCTTATTAAGAAAAGAAAAACTCAGCTTTCGGAAACTATGAATCCAACATCTTCAGCTTCGCATCGGAGCAATTGTGGCCAACATTCGGAAGATAAATTGAATATCATTCGAGTTCCCATATTTCCTGGAAGATCATTGAGTCAGGATGTCACCGGCCCCTAATATTCGGAGCCGATCAGGAAACAACGAACATATACAAACTATGGATAAAAAACGATCGATCGCGCTCAACTCGAAGACCATGGACACGACAGGAAGTGTTCCTCGTGCGCGTGCATACGCAACCCTTTCGCTACTGCACAACAGCTTAAAATGTAGGATTGAAACGTGAGTCGGGATTAAAAAACTTTCTCGAGATCGATGTCCCCGTCGCGTTGAAATCTCCCTGATAAGACGTGGATCGAGAATCTCAAGGGGAGCGATAAATCGGTGGCGCGGATATGCAAGCGACGCGGGAGATCGTGGCCGCCATCTTGGATTCCTGGGTCGAAGGAATGTCTGTTAAGGTGATACGAAAGGCGTCGAGAGATTAAATCGACGTCGATAAATCAAAATTTCTCTATACTCTTTTCAACGGATGAAATTTAACTCAATTTTGCATGTTCAAGTAGTAAGCCGCGTTACCGACATTTATATTTATGACGACGTCTGTTACCTTCTAAATTAACAATTACACAAAATGAAATATTCCATAGGTCATTTCAGTGGAATAATCATAAAAAGATCAAAGTAAAATTGAAGAAATCCCTTGGATTCATGATTCTCACTACTCTAATCGACCAATAACGCCATCTCTCACCTTTAGCTGCAACTAAATGTTCACATCGAAACAACCCATCATTCTCTTATAATCGTTCATTAAGTATTTTCCATATTTTCCCATCAGACTCTGTAATATTCGATTTTCATAGTATCCTGCATTGTTCGAGTTAGATCCTAAAGGTTCTCATTTGCGACATTAAGCCTTCAAAAAACGTCAAACGGCAATGATATGCGCGGATAACGCCACGTTGATTCTAGTCCTTGATATATAAACAAGTTTTTGTACAAAAAAGGAATTTGCCGAGTTTTAAGACCTACAGTAGGACCTCCTTATTCACGTGTTAAGATTTAAGACGAATCGGTACACCCAACTCGGAGAAAACTATCATGAACGATTAGACCCCTCAGACGCCAATTTCATATCACCTTAAATGTCTCGAGAATGTGAATCTCTTTGGAACGCGTCTTCAGGGTCTGGAAGATTTTCTATAAGGATTCAATAAGGGGTGCGCCGTTGATCCTGCCAACGGGAATCGATCCAAACTCATTGGGGACCTCAGGAATCGCATACGGTACCGACGAAGGTGCACACGGCCGACAACACTGTCATTAAACACTAAATAGACAAGCACAGCGAGAAATTCGTGAACCACGGAGGAAACGATCCGTCGAGAATACACTGACAGTATACAAACGAAGTAGTCCCCGTCGCGGCCCCCGCGACCCTTTACCCTAGAGAATTTATACAAATCGTGTAAAGTAATTAAGTGGTACTCGAGGTAAGACGTAGGTAAACGTTACGGTAAGCTTAACCTTACGGGACATTACACGTTATGCTAGGTCAGGGAAAGACTAGATTTAGGCAAGATCGAATTCGTCCTGCGGATCCTCTCGCTCTTTCTCTCTCTCTCACTCTCACACGTTCTCCGATAAGCGCCGACCTCTCTCTCGCTCGCACTCGCACGGCGGACCTAGACTAGCGGTAACGCAAATACCCTACGCGAGTCGAAAAAGAAACTTAATCTTCGCCTTATCTAATTGTAATGGTCGCTCCTCCCAACTCGTGTCTAGAGACGCCTGTCTCTTGATTCCGCATTTCTCGGCGCACCTCCCTCTCCCCGCCAATTGTTGTGTACAACCAGGATGGTGGATATTGCCGCGATTATTTGCTGGGTCCGAACGGTGGCCAATTAGTGTCCCAACTTTCGGAGAATTGCAGAGCTGCTCGACCGCGAGCTCGCCGGTCGGAGAAATGATACGATCAGGGGTTATATGAATTATGTTAAGGGAGGGAAGCACCCTCGAGCGGGTTAACGAGGACCAAGGAAGGGACGTGGACACCTGCTGTAACGTCATCGCGGGTCCTTTGTGCTGGTGATAACAACGATTCTCAACAATGATAAGGGGAAGTGATCCGGGGACCATCGGAGTTTGCAACCTCCTGGGTGGGACGACGGGAAGAAAAAATGATCCCCTTTTATCGTTCATCCCCTCATTCATCAACTGACCCCTCAGGTGGCACTTTCGCCACTCCTTAACGAGTATCGAGGAAGATACACGAAGCAAGAAAGACTGACACTCGAGGAACATCCATGACAGTCTGAAACGCCTATCCGGCATTTCCATGCCCCCAGAGTTATCTCTAATCTCGAAGAAGCGCTAACGAGTCCACGAAGGTGTCAACCTCCTATCCGGGGTCTTTTGTGCTCGCAACAACAACGATCGTCTCAACAGTGACAAGGAAAAGCGACTGGGACCCGACCGGATCTAGCGATCCCCGTGACGTCGCGTCAAACAGAAAATAAGCTCCTTCCACGGCCAACGAATTCGAAGAAATAACTGCAGACACCTCTCGAACCCCAGATACTCGAGAAACACCCGCGGCAGTCGAATATGAGCCACTTCACCCCCGCGATATTCATGCATGCACAGAGATAATGCACTCTCAGAAGCCCACAACAGGTCCAGGAAGATCCGAGCCCTCTTCTCCTTCCTTCCTCGCAACAACAACGCTCGTAATAACAACGCTAATGACAAACAATAAACCAATGGTAGAAGTTCCCTGGCACGTCCGGCAATCGCGCGTTCCGGGTGTCCAGAGTCCTGGTCCCGGGGTGTCCAGAATCCTGACTCCTGGGTTTTCAAAATCCTGGCCCCTGGGTGTCCAGGACTCCGATGGGTGCATCTGCAATTCCCGAAAGAAACCACCGACTGGGGAAACGCTTCCTCGGCCTCGGCCTCGTCCTGCACGCCTCTGCGTTACGTATTGCGCCTGATCAGGGTCCTGTCGCCTGGCGAACCGTTCAATCGTCCCAGGTCGGAAAGCTGTCCTGGGCCACGAAGAGGGCGTTCTGGTGGGAAGCTTGCGACGAACCGGACCCGCCGATCGTCGGGGCTGTCGGCGTGCCGCCGAAATTCGTGCTGCCGAACACTGGCTGCCCGAACGCATCCAACTGCTGGCCCTCGTAGATGCTGCGGTCCTGCGAGGGGTACGGGACTTGAGATTTTGGATGCTCGGTCACGGTGAGCTCGATGTTCCCGGCCGTGCCGGCGCCAGCGCCGTCCACGTCCTCGCTCGAGCCCTTCTCCAGGCTGCTGTGCTTGATGCCGTAGTAGAAGTACATGATGAACCCTGGAGACCACAAGGAATCGATCAGCGAAATGGCAGAATGTCGATTGAAGTACTAATTATCGGTGCGCGGCTGCTACATCGATTAACGATAATACAGAATATAGCGACGTGAAAGTGGAGCCAAAAAAGTCTCGTTTATGTAGCTTTTCTTCTAACTGGGTGTACCGAAGCATTCCAAATTTTACAATGTGAATACGGAGGCTACTGAAGATCCTGACACCATGAAATATCAATTTCTTAAAGATTTGTTTGTAGACATTTTTAACATTTGTTGTAAGAAATGAAATTTCATGGGGGTGAAGACCTTTCTTATAGCCTCCGTATTCACGTTGTAAAGTTTAAAACGATTCATCACACCCAGTACCGAGAAAAGTTTCATGAACGATTGACCCTCGACTAACGCGTAAGTACTTTGAAGGCATTTTTGTTCGATATGACTGAGAATGCGTAAACAACGGAGGGCTTATAAGCATTGAAATCACTCACCAAGGGTCATCCACACTGTGAACCTGACCAGGGTCAAGATGCTCAACTTGAAGATGAGATAGATGTTCACCGTAACAGCGATCGCCGGTACAAATGGCAGGCCCGGAGTCATGAACATCATGGTGTTTCTGTGAAGTGTATTCCCATAAACGTAAGAATTAGGAACGCAAGGAAATGACTTTCAACCCTATCGATACCTTCTACTATTGATTATTGTTACAACCGAAGAATCTCACCTGTTCTGAGGTTTCCTACTGATAACGAGTAGCACTCCGATTATAGCAAACAGGAAGAGGAAGAGGAGTATCGTTGTGAACGTGCCCATGTTACCTGTTGCAACAAAAGCAATAAAAAATAAATTCTTGATTATCATAACGAACATGAATGTACTCCGTCGGGTCACACGCCCATCCAGAGGACCAAAGGAGCCTGGATATTTTTCGGTACTCACCCATCCCACAAACGATAATTAGATCGAAGATCAGGATTAAAATGTACAAGATCCCGACCATTTTCATGACGAAACGACCGGACGCTTCCGTTGCTGGGCCCCTGTCCACCCATGGGAAAATCGCTGGACACAGATACTGTGCTGCCTGGAATAGAATGAAAGATACTTCTATAACATCCTAATTAAAAAATAATGATTTAATCAGAATTTTTTTTAATCAAGTGCATGGAAGTTAGCTAACAGATCCATCGATAGACAGCCAACCTGTAACCTGCGCTGAAGGTAATTTAACGGGGGTCCGATGATCGGGGTGTTTCCTGGATACTGATGAGTACTGCCGCAGGTGGAAGCAGCTGCAGCTGCATGCACGCTTCCATAAAATTTGTTCTCCGTTCTGTCGCTAACCAGGTACTGGTCGTCCTTGCCTAATCCTACTTCATCATCTTCGGCGCCATAGGTGTCGTCGGATTCCGGAGACGAACTGTTGCACCTCCTCACGCGTCTAACCTGTAAAATGTGAATATACTCCCTTCATTACCCATGATTACTTTTTTAACACTGAATTTAAACAGGGCGAAATTATGAATCTGAGCTACTTCAAGCGCGCTTTTTTATCCCTGGCACATTTTACCTGCGGCACCCCACAAGGTTGATAAATATCAAGATTCCCTCAAAAAAAGTCACGATTATAATCACAATTTTTTTACACATCTTAATTACTCGAATAAACTCATTTGAAGGATTAGGTTAACTCAATAATACTTAAAGACTATCATAATTTGTTTCCGCAATTCGAGAACTCACAACAAACATTACAAAGGATTTAAATCGGCTCAACTCTGACCACACAGGATGAAAACCCACCATGATCCTTTGACCACTGGTCGAAGACGCCATATCCGATTGGGTTGATTGAACACTGTTTAAGGCCGTGGTCAATTGATCTGGTCTCAATTCCTTGCCATATGTCACTTGACCATTGCCTTGGGTTTCCTTGGTTGGTGATCTGCAGGGCGTTCTCAGACTCTGGGGAAGCAGCTCCACCAGATTAGTAGAGTGTGGCTGATATCTGAGTATCAGTACACACGTAGACACCAAAGTGTAAGCCAGAAGGGTCCCTGAGAGACAAATACACAGTTATTCATTGTTATCAAAACAAAAGACCTGAATAAAAAAAAATGTTAAAGTCCTTTCGATTAGGCTTTACCGATGGACATCATCTCCACGAGCACCTCCAGCTGGATCAGAAGAGCAGCGAAAGCTGCGCACAAACCGGAAGTCAATGTTGCCAGAGCGGGCGTCCCGGTGGCAGGCCACACTTGACTTAACGTCCTGATAAAAAGAAATGCAACTTAGTTTTTTAATTCTTATCAAAGAGAAATAACTGCATAAATACTGAAAATTATGCTGACGCTTGGAAAATGGTTAAAAAATGCGGAATCTTACCGGAATATCAGCCCGTCCTGGGCCATGGCGTAGACTATTCTCGGCATGGGGAACATGCTGCCAAACATGGAGACTGTCAACCCTGCCAAAGCCCCGACAGCCACGATATACTTGCACTTGTATGCCCCGACCTGGCCGAACATCTCCACCAGCGCGGAATCCTGGTCCACCTCCTCATAG
Organism: Orussus abietinus; assembly: GCF_000612105.2. Classification (NCBI taxonomy): domain Eukaryota; kingdom Metazoa; phylum Arthropoda; class Insecta; order Hymenoptera; family Orussidae; genus Orussus; species Orussus abietinus. The sequence continues at coordinate 971,425 of NW_019394282.1, read as the reverse complement.
GGCACTGAAACACGAGTCACTTTTTTAAATCCCAGGAAACGAGATCTCGCCTCTTCTAGTCTATACTTTTTACCGATCTCTCTCGACAAAGGCAAAAGAAGGAATAAAGTAAACGAAGGTGGAGGAAAAAGAAAAAAGTACGAGACTGTTATCAAGCGCCGTTCTCAGGGGTCATATCTGGGTCTGATATTTCGCTTGAGATAATTCGGCTCATTTTGAGCTATCGAGCCAGCACTAATGATGGGACTCGGTGCGATCTCTCGTTAGAGGTAGAGTGTCCAGAGTGCTTTTTCATTTACCGATCAACGTCAGCACCATACTGCTGGTAACGTACGCGACGAGGATGATTACCAGGGAGGAGACTATGGCCAAGGGGATGCTTTTCTTCGGGTTTGTCGCCTCCTCGCCGGTCGTCGCGATTATGTCGAAGCCGATGAAAGCGTAGAAACAAGTCGCGGCACCGGTGAACACCTGAAAAGCGACGAGAGATATCACCTGAAATGGTCTGATCATCGTGAGATTCCCTCCATTCAAGAAGATCTGGAGGTGGTTTCTAAAATGGATTTAATACGCAAAGGAAATTTGGTTTATTGAACAAAATCATTTGATTGGCTGCATTTGGTTGATTTCAGAAAAGGCTTCGATTGTCCTGCTAATTTTCGGAAAATATTTTAGCCTATAATCAAAATATTTCGGACATCGTACCGGGTTACTCTCATACTTGAGGTGATCGACCAAATATTTACTTAGCCATATAATGACCATTTTTTATGGTTGAACTAATAAAAATGTTATCGATTTAACTAAATATTTTTCTTTTCGTCAATCAGACTTTAAAGACAAAAAATTTAAGGGTGAATATTTCTTTCCCTAACTTTTTAACAATGAAAAATTGAAGAAACGAGAAATCTTGTTGGGTGGGATTTTCGAAAATGGGAATTGAAGAATTATAGACTGTAAGCTAGAATAATTTCTGGCGTTGATTCATTAGAGATAATTGGACGAAGAAAATGAATCCGGAAGTGCATAATCTTCGTCGTTGCGGTGGAGTTTAGTTTTAAAAAATTATAATGGAAAATAATAACGAGTACGCACGAGGCGAATAATTTCGTTACGGGACTAATGTACTTCCGCTCGGTAAGCGATTTTCAAGTAAAACAATTCCATCACGAGAAGTAGATTATTTCCTTCCTGAGCAACGTGGAATATGTCGTTCTTTCACAGAACGCTGAGAAACAGCGTTTAATTTAGGGAACATTAAGCGACGGTGTTTCGTGCAGGAAATGTCGAGCTGTGGAATTTTATTAGAGCGTTTCAAAGTTACGGCATTCCTGCAGGGCCCTAGGGAAAACGACATTATATCCGGGATCCATGGGGATAAGATAAAAATTAATACGCTCACCAGACCCCCAAAATATCTTACGTACATACGCATTCTTAAACATCGTCCATATTACCATATTTTTAAATTTTATCAAAAAATGAATGCACAATCCCTTTCATGTGAAGTTGCATTCCATATTTCTACCATCCTGTAGTAATATTTATATCTTAAAAAATTCTCAAATATCGTTCATATTACCACGTCTTAAAATTGATGAAAAAGAATGGACACATAATTCCTTTCATGCCGCAAAGAGTGAAATTGCACTCGATATTTTTAACATCTTGTCGCAACATTTATTTCTTTAAACGTACCGACGTTCTCTTTTTCTTCTTTATTTAGATCTTTCTTCTTTAAATGGGACTACCTGTTGTGTTTACGCTTTCATATTTTGATTCCATGTGCATATTTTAATTTTTCAGCACATCTTTCGCAACGAGTGCTCCACGAGCGACGGAATATTTTCCAGCGCGGCATGAATTCTGTTTTCTTTATTTCTTCCTGTCGTCCTTTTTTTTTTCTTTTCGTAGGGGTACCGCAACATTCGAGGTTTGAGTCGGGAATGAAAATGACAGAAACGGCAAAAATTATTATTCTAGGGCGGAATCGGTCGTCGATGTTGCGCTGGAGAGTTGGAAAAAAAAAGTGGATAGATATTGAATCCACAGGGCCACTCCAGAATTTTGCACCGAATTATTAGAAATGAAGGACCGACTGATCAAATATAATCGACATTGCCGCCAGAGCGTAGAAACACTCGATTTTTCGTTCATCAAGTTCATATCTATTTTCATCCGTAATTGAGATTTTCACAACCTTTCAATGTTTAAAAATAAAAACTGTAATAAACTCAGGAAACGTGTATCGAAAGATCTATTCAGGTACGGTGTGCTAAATTTTGCAATATATTCATAAGTGTTAAAATATTAAATAATGCACATGCTGTTTAATTGTGCAAACTACTTCGGAAACTGTCTTGTAAAATCTCACAAAATCCGAGGCTTGCTCATACTTTACATTTATTTTATACTAATCTGAATGATATTAAATTCGTAATTTTAATACGACTTGGTACATTGAAATCCTATGAAATTTTATGACAATTTCAATGTGAATTGAGAATTGTATTATAATATAATACATGTCAGATGAGAAATAAGAATGTGGTAATTCTTGAAAAAATTGCTATAACTTTAAAAACTCAAATTCCCTTTTACAAGAGTAATAGAATGACGAATGTCCACGAGGTAAGTCCTACATGTCGAATTGTCTTTTTCAAAAAACAATTATAAATTTAACGTTATATTAAAATTTAATAACTTTCGAAGGGGCGCGTTTCGACCTCTTTGATATAGAAATTGTGTGCAGAAATACGGTAATTAAGCACGAGTAAATATCCAAAACCTACTAATCATCCCGGGTAAATTCAGTTTATGAGTAAACATCCAAAATCCGCGAACTATCCGAGACGAGTTGAGTATCAAGGTATGAGTAATCGATTTATTATTCAGAACCGCGGAAACAACGAATCGTTTCATTAATCGTTGTTCCCCATATTTCTCATCCAATTCCCGAATCCAAATCGGCAATGGGAGCATAAATATAGTAATACATCGAAAGGAAAATAAAGGGTCATATTATCGTGGGAATACAATGCGTCAGCCGACATCATTGTTACCATCAAACCCAATGCATTTCCGCCGGTAGGAAAATTTGGGTACCGAGAGAGTGTTCGCGTTAATAAATAGATAGGGTAATATCTGCGAATTAACCGAGACAATTACAATTTTCGTTGGACGCCGGGGACGCGCGATCAATTCGCCAGGTCGAAAAAATAAAAACTCGGAACTCAATCCCGGCAAATCGGATCATGGAGCGAACTCTCTTCTCCATTCTTTCCTGGGAACGGTTCCAAATAAAAAGCTCAAAATTAAACGAGCGAGCGAAACCGCCGACATTTTGCCTCGACGAAGTCGCCGGAGTTTGCCAAACGGCTCTGAAATTTTGGTGTAATTTAATGTAACTATGCAAATCATTATCTATGTCTTTTTCTCAATCATGGTACCGTCAAAGAGGTCGATCGTTTATGAGACTTTTTTCCGAACGAGGTATACCGAATCGTTTCAGACTTTGCAACGTTAATATGGAAGGTATAAAGAAGGTCCTGACACCCATGAAATTAAAACTTGTTTGATATTAGTTTATAGATATTTTGAAAATTTTTTATAAGAAAATGAAATGTTAATGTCGTACCTACGGATAACGGTAGGACAGAAAATTGTCAATTCCTTGTATTATCCCAAATATTGTTTCGATATACCCCGGAGTCCTTTTCACATGGTGGTTGCATCCCACACAATAAAAAAAGACTTCCTAATTTATGAGAAAACAAATTTCGAGAGAGAGTTTCGCAACCGGGTCAAAGTTAGTAAAAATGTGTTAAAAAGCACGTGTAAAAGTAGATCATAAGAAACCCAGGTGTAACTTCACCCAACTCCAAGTACCTCCTTTCCGGGGTAGAAAGATATAAATAACGTCAGAGATTTCCTATAAATAATAGCAAATGATTTATCTTTAGACCGTTTGGGTAGCCGTTCGAAAATGCGTGAGAAATCCGAGGGCATTAAATTGTTAAATTGGCCCATTTCGACAGGTTCAATCAGGGGAAAGGGTCTCGTTCCCCCGCAAAGAGGGTCGACGGATGGAAAAGTGAAAACGGAAGATTTGCCAGGCACAATCGTGAGCACGATTCACCGAGGGGTGCGAACTCGCCCTGCGAATGATAGGATAGGGGAGAATTAGGGCGAGCGGACTAAAATAGGACCGCCCACCTCCCGTGGCACGATTTTCTCCATTTCCTCGTTTTTCTCGATTTTCGCTGCCGTACAGGCCCCTTTAAAAATTCCCACCCGACGATTCACCCTGCTAAATTGCGAGCGAGTTAAACAATGGAGCAGAAGCCGAAGGACCGACCGACTCGCCATTGTCGTACAACTCGCGAAATTCCCAGATTAATAGGATTAAATTCACCCCGCGGTAATTCGCCCGAGGGGTGAGAAACTATTTTCAATTCCGCAACGAGGGCGTTAACTTTTCCGGCCACGGAGGTGTCAATGAGGGAATTAATCTACCGGAAAGGGGGATGACGAGAAATACTATTTCGCGTACACGAGAGGGTGATTCTGGAGAGAATTGTCTCGCAAATCCCTACAACGTCAGAGGGAACTCGAGCGCGCACGGTTCGAGCTTTCCCCGGGCTTTTCACCCCGTCTTTTCCGTTTCTGTTAACATTTCCGAGACTTCACCAGAACCCGTGAATAAATATAATGCCGGATAATGTAAAGGAAGTAAAAAAAAATACCAATTATAACTGAACTGTCTATTTTTAAATATATAGAAATGGTATGTACCCGGCAATTCTGTACACATTTGAGTGCGCACGAGTATTAAATTTGTATGCAAGAAAAACTATGATTGCGTCTTGATCCTACCTTCAAAATGTTATATATTAAGCAATTAAGGTACCAAATTAAATCCATGTGAAATATATGAAATAAAAGATCAGCGATATTAACCGGGAAGCGAGAGGTGAATCTCCTTTTCTTCTTAGAATTTCCTTTTAGTGAACATATCGTTTCTTGATCTTGACGAGATATTCTAGTAATTTGTCTTTTTTATTTCTCAACGAAAAATGAAAGACAAATAGCTGGAGTAGTCCCAGCTTGTTGAAAAACTGACCTCTGACGATCGCGGCGAACGCTTCGGTAGCCGACGAAAAACCACCCTCGAATGTCCGGGCGAAAGGAGGGCGGAGAAAATTAGTGCGCCTCGTATCTCAGGGAAAGAGCATTCCTTTGGTCCCTGGAACGATGGGGGAGAATTGGGGCGAGCCGCCCCCACGATTCCCGCCCCCGGGTCTCCGCATCCCCTTAACCTTCCCAGGGTGGCGCGTCGCGGCGAGTCCCGCGCGAAAGGGGTGCGCGACCCTTTCGTTTCGGCTGGGGCGAAGGTCGGCTCGTTGGGGGTTTCGCTTTTGTGGATTCGAGGAAGAACGTCGTCTCTTTTTCACCCCAAGCTCGACCGTGACCCGCTCGGAGAGCTCGCGAAAAGCACGCCCGCCTTTCATAGGGCTCCTTTTTCAATTACCGCGAGTACGTACCCCTCGCCGCCGCTCTTAATGGGTTACACCACTTTGACCCACCCAAAAATTACGGTTTTTCAAGAATTATTTCTTAAGAATTAAAACGTTTTTATCCAAATTAAAGTGCAGTAAGGTATTATACTACTATTAAACAATAATCCTTCGAAACACTTGAAATGTAAATTTCAGAGAAATAAAATTAAAATCAATTCCTTGATCACAGGAACCATCAATATTCTGCCGCAGTCTTGATTGAGAATCCTTCCAAGAGCCCGTTTTAAACGATGCCATGTAATTTCCAAATCACTTGAAAAAAAATTCCTCCGCATCTGAAATGCAAATCGTCAGAGGTTTCTTTCATAATTATTCATTTTCTAAGTTATTAAAAAATCCACCGTATCCGAAGTGAAAATCTGCAGAGGCCTCGGGCACCTAATTACTTTACTTCGATTTCTTTATAATTATTGTATGGAAATGACAGGTGGAGTATGCCATTTGGTACAATACCCAATATAATTCGACACAGCTGTCAATATAAAAACGAACATCGGCAACGTAGGCATTTAGAAAAATCTTCTTTATTGACGTTGATCAAGTTCCTCGACGTGTTTCACTTCACCTTAAGCCTTTCTCGTCGCGACGCTCTTCTGCCGTTTCGGAGCAGAGCAGAGCTCCAAAGAGCAACAAGTTTGCCATTGTTTCACAGCCGAAAGCGAGGCAGACGGAAAATCTTTGGACCATTCTCTTGTCGAGGAGAGGCATCGCTTTCCGACACACCCCTAAGACCGGATTTTCCCTATTTCTCTTTGTCGCCAATCGCGGTGGCGGAAGTATTGTCGAAATTTATGAAAGCTGGATGGGAGACGCGCGCCTTGCTCGATGTTTCTTGTAATATCACCTTTTTTCCTTCCCTTCTAGTTTTTCCTTTTCCCCTTTGCTTTCCTTGTCACTTCCAGCTTGGATAAGGGCTGCTCTAAATCTTAGCCCCGAGAGACGCCTCTTTTTTCCTGGGTGTACTTTTCCCATCGCCGAGGGCTCTTTTACATTTCTAATCACGATACGCGCGAGGGTGGAGGCGCCCCTGATCAATTTCCTAACCGGGGGCTGCAACCCCCGACTTCTCCCCTTTGTACTTTCTTTACGCTTAACTTCCTCCTTTGCCTTGACTTTTTTCCCTTAATAAATACATTTCCCTTCCTTGACAATTATTCCTTTAGGAGACCCCGCCGGAAGGCACGAATCTCGCGCTTCACTTTTCCGTCCGGCCTAATGCAATGGTCGGGAGTTTTTAAATAATATACAATTTACACAGAGATAATTTTAAATTATTCAAATTATAAATAAGACGAAATCCCTCGCAGTATCGAATATTGGAAGGTGCGATTCAACTCGGTAATTGCAAGCCTCCCGTCCGCCTGTTTTATTAATCATTTTTAACCCGGAGCCGTTATTCTTCACTAATAAACATTCAATGAAATGTATTAAATGACGCGTGAAAATAACTGGAGAGACGGTGCAATTTGCTATTTCTTTGGCATTCGTTCCTTATCATATTTTTCCTCCCTCTTTGCGTTACGTCAGACACAGGCGAGTCGAAATTCCGCCCCGAGAAACGCCCCTTCTTCTGATCTTGACATCATCCAGGGCTCCTTTATATCTCTAACTGAGCCACGCACCAAGAATGGAATTGTCTGCCATCAATTCTCGTGCCAACAGCTGAAATCCCAACTTTCCCTCTCTTTGTTGTCATTCCGATTAATCGTTTCCGCGCTTAAAGACGTTCTCCCCCAAAATAGCGTCGCTTCATGAATCAATTCCAGACTATACATGTCATTAAGTTAAATAAACAACAGCCCGTTAATATTCTCTACTTGCAAGTTAATATTTTATTATTTAAGAGAAAGAAGGTTTATTTGTTCCTTCTTGCAAAATGCCCTTACGGACGTATTTATTAATGGGGACGATTTATTCCCAATCTATTAGGACGGACTATAAAACTTCGTTCATGACAAAATAAAACTGAAATTATTTTTCCCGTCGAAAATGTCCGACGAAATGGAGATAACTCTCTTGCAAACGGATTTATATATGCTCCTAGTTTTTATACAGGTGTTGTATCGAATATCGAGACGAATTTAACGACTCAACTTAAGTACTTTTAGGTCCGCGAGATAACATCCTGCTGGTCAAAGTGCTGTAATAAACACGGCACCAATAATCGTAAAACGCGATAAAATGGTTTGTTGACGAACGAAGAAAAGGACGGAATAAAAGAGAGATCTCTCCTCTAGAGTCGTTTTTTAGAGTCTATGAGTTGGCACGTGACATGGATAGTTGCGAAGAGCACAAGAGACACTGAAGTAATTAAACACCTTTCCTTTAATTATATTACTCTATCATTTGCTCGGGAAATTAATTAAAATTCTCCGAACCCTCTTCATCTAGGGCATTTACTTATCCGACCACCGGCTTATCCAATCTGAATCTCATTCAATTTTCAGCATTTTTAAAATTCCTTCCCAAAGCAGGAAACAGAATGGCGGACACCGCATCGACCCCTCTAATTAAATAAACGAGAGATAAGAATCGTTTGCCTTTTGTGTTCACTTTTAATTAATCCCGCGTTTGTTCTGCGAAAATATGAATGATCTTCCAGACAAAAGAGATTAGTTATATTTTACATTATTAAAGCGTTTAACAAGTGTCCAAATGCATAGTGTCCCGTGTATATGGAAAATCAGCAAGGAAGCTAATTATTATTTAGCTAGGATGCAACCTATCATATAGGGCCAAAATTAGAAAATCATATTTTTCTTTATAGAGCCATACTATCTAAGATGGCCGAACATAGGAAGATTCAACAAAATTACGTTGGCTGCACAATTAAATATTAAATGGACCGTAGTTAGACGCTAATGGAGAAAGCCTAGATAAAATTGTTTCCAGTGTCAAATTAAATCCTAACTAGGTCTTAGCTTGGCGTTAATCAGGAAAAATTGTCTTGAACGCAGGACCAAGTCCTATCAAGGGTCTACCTCGTCTATAAGAACTCCTAAAATAGAAGTCTTAGAGTCTAAAGCGTCTACCTAGAATTTATTAAAAATTGAATTGTTATAATAATTTAGAGTCCCAGCCAGTCTCGACATAGAAAAATGATATTCCAATGCAGGACAGGGGGCGGTAGGACGGCATCCTAGCTAGATCCTAGGAAACATCCTTGCAGATCTCCTCCACGGAAAGTGTGATTAACAGTGGAAAGGTGAAAAATGCAGGGAAAAGAAGAGGTTGATAATAAATCCGGAAGCCTTACCCCGCTCCATCCGTAAGGCATGAAGCCATTATGCTCGGTCCAATTCTTCGAGTCGACATAGAACATACCAGCCGCCATGACAAAGACCCACACAGCAAGGTTGACGGCATTTAGCACATTGTTGAAGACGAGGGACTTCTTCACCCCGGCGGCCATCAGCAGCATCATCAAGATGGTGATAACGAACGCCAGGAAGTCCGGGGGTCGTCCTGGAACAGGATAAAACCACTTCAGAGAGACCTTTTCGATGCGATAAAACGCCTGATATCTCGCAGGACCTCCCTCGGGATGAGTCGGAAGGACACGCGAGGCGGACATCCAGGATCGAGGGGAAGGAAGTTGCGAGGGAAAGAAAAAAGGAAAAAAAGCCTTCGAGACTTCTTTTACACGTGTTGGGGAACCTGGAGGGCTTGGAATGCGTTCTGACACGCGAAAGAAAATTGGACGTAATTCCCTAGGAGAGGTGTATACTATTACGAGTCCTTCAATGTTTTCCAACCTTCCCGTCCGAGTCCTTTGGGGGGCTCTTGGAGAATCTAGGGCAAGGGCAACTTGGCGGCCCCTGGAAATTTATCAACTTGCTGTATTACTTTTCACAATTATCTCGCATTCCGTGAAATACCCCGTTCTGACGAGTGGAAATTGGAATAACAATTTTCACTCGAAAAAGTGGTCCTTCGGTTAACAAGAGTGATTTACGCGATTCGCTGAGAAAATTGCGACGTATAAAAATCAAAGACTAACATATATCGTTTAGGGTAATGTAAAAAGAGTCTTCCTTTCACTATGCTAAACGATACATGGAATTATTACATATGCATGACCCTGATATCTAGGTACCGCATTTTTTTCACGAGCAACGTATATTCCCAAGAAATTGACTAAAAATTACTACCGAAGATTTCCACATTTTCTATATTTTCCCACGGTATCCTTATATAAATGCCTGAGTCTCATTCAGGTATAAAATAATATCCCGAAGTTAATTAAATTCCGTGATAAAGAGGCGAAGGGAAAATATGTATCCGTGAAGGTAAACTTTTAAGTCTGCTTTCGCCAATGAGCAACCATAATTTTGTTATCGTCTAATTAGATAACCCCCTGTGCTAAAAGTTTTCCAAAAGTTTCTAAAAATGGACTAAGATCAGGGAGTACTGATATAAAGTTGGTTAAAAAAAAAAAAGGAGAAGAAATGTATCAAGTTCCGAAAACAAGGAAATCCTTTTCCCAGCCACGTCCCAGATGACGAATGGCAGGATATCGATTTATCGCAGTGTCAAAGGTAAATCGGTTCGGCGGGAGGGCGACCAAAATAAAAGTCGGGCTACGTGGCCGGGAATAAACTTGCTTGCAACTCGGATCCCAATTCGGCTTGATCAGCTGGAATGAAACTGTTCCGTAATTGGAACCCGGTAGGTACGTGTCGGCCAACGTAAAGAGTCGACTACGTCAGCGTCCCCGAGACGGCCATTGTTGCACTAATGGAGAATCATTTCATTTCCGGGAGGATTTAGAAGGCTAAAGGAAGTGTCTCGGACGGATCAGGACGCCGCCGGACATTCCAGGACCCGAGGGAAGACAAGGTTGCCTCCTGATTCCCGAATGGCCTCGAAGGCCGAAATTAACCTCGTGTTAAGGGGGGAAACGGGACAAACATCCTGCGACAGGATTCGGCTCCTTTAAGTAGCTCGTTTAGCAAGGATTGACCTAAAATCGACCTCCCTCGACCTGTTCGAGGATAATGTTAGAGTTCATCCTGAATTCACTTACTCGGTCTATTTGAAAAGAGGCTTTCACGGTATCCCAGAGTTAGTTTAGAACGAAGGATATTTATCGCGGAGGAAGAATTCACCGATATTCCCGTGACCTTTCTCGAAAATAGGTAAGCTGATTTGAAATTTTATTCAACCGAGTAGAATACCCCAGCTGATTTGGTTATACTCTATGTACTTTACCATGGAACGAGGAAACTAATTTTGAACGAAATCCTTCGGCTCAAAGGATACCAACAACGAATGTGTAAAAAGTAGTCAAAACCTGATTTCTAATGTGTCCTTTGATTAAAATCTGAATTCTTCTTTCATCAAATAAATCGTGCCATCGGTTCTTAAATAATCCCTGCCCCTCTCTAAAACCACCTTATCGTTTCACTTTTTACCTGCACAATCCCCCATTGTCAGACACCTAACAAATATTAACCTTAAATTCTCGTTGACCCATGAAATAAAACATCCCCGGCGCAAAACTGCCCAATACCTCTCCATTCTCTTTGAAGCCCACGTTAATTGAAACGCAATTGACAACCTCCCACCCCCCTTAAACCTCGCTTTAAAAGTACTCGTAATTACTCTCGACGGTCTCTCCTTTCAAAGTGCTAAACGATAAATGTGGCGATCGATCAGGCGCAACCTCGATCGTTCGGTATTGCGGTACCGTGTAGTTCATTATCGGAAAAAATCGAAAACCCCGGGAGCCCGAAGAGCCGAAAAATCTTCGGATCGTTGGAGAGGGTCCGAGGGGGAAGAAGCGCGTTGGCCGGCGCCCAAGCGGGCCAGGGGCCCGCGTGTGGCGCGGGAATTACTCTTCCGAAGATGACGTCGACCTCACCGCGGCTGGTGCAGGCGGGCAGGTTCGGCTCGGCTCGGCTCAACTCGGATCGATGAGGTCCACAGGTGCCGGACCAGGACTCGGCCGCGCACGCGCCCTTCTGCCACCCTTCCAGTGCCCGCATCTCCGCCGCCCCCCTCCCCCGCTCCTCCCCCCCCCCGCAAGGGAGACGCCAGCACCCCGCACATACGGGCGCACGTGTCGGCGTGTACGCGCGACCAGTAGCGGCGAGAAGTGGTACCAAAATATTCGTCTATGCCCGCAGACAAAGAACAGACGGTCGTAACAAGAAATGAAGAATCTTGGTAGTAGAGTATCCTGCCAACTACGTACTAGGTGATTCATTTAACTTGAGCCATCGAAATCTCTCGGGAAATACGCATCGTACGAAAAGAAATTGCCTAGGACGTAAATTATGGGGCACACGATGAGGAGCTATCGGTTTGACTGTAGATGGCGCTCTCGTCGGCGAAAGTGAGGTTAGGTGTGTACAGACACTCACACCCTGAGGGCGGCTCGCTGGAGCATAATTCACTCGCCCTTCGTGTGCGCACCTACTCCATGCAGAGACGCGTAAACCCACCGAGGCGGTCGCATAATGTGGCCGCGTGTGTGTCGCGTGACGTCGACGCGCAGGCACACCGGAGCCCCCGCATTATGCGGTCGTACGTTACGTCATTAGACGCGCGCGCGTGAGCATGACGTAGTAGCGGGTGGAGTAGCGGCCGCCGTAGCGCCCGCAGAGTACCGCCTGGTGCATGTGTGTATAGTACTAAGTATAAAGCCGTAAGATTGTATACCTTTGTATATGTTACACGCATGCATTCTTCGGTATAATATATGAAAACGATGATATATCTCAATAATTATAGTCGTACCGTTTAAAACAAAAAAGTTGCACGGCTTTTCTTTTCAGGTGTTGCGACTTTTCGGCGAGTAGTGTACGGAGTATCCTGAACGTAGACGTGAAAAATTTGGAAGAGGAATGAAAGGGACTGATACGCTAATTGTAAGAGAAAACTCTCATATGGATGTGCTTGATTTATCTTCCTTTTTTGAGTTTATATTTCTCATTCGCTTTCTTTAAAAGACGAAAGAATTGAAAAATTCGACGGAATGTGCCTTTATTCGAATCGGGTCTCGCATCACCTCAAGCGGCGTCTTTTCCTACCCCCGAAGTGTCGCCGCGCACTTCACTCGGCTCGCCGCGGCTCGGCCTCGGCCGGTAACGCAGAGGCCGCGCTTTCCACCGTATCGGCCCTGAACCTGGACGAGAACCGGCGCCTTCCCTTTGGCGCACTCACGCGACCTGCGCGCGGCCCCTCGAGTGCACCCCGAGCAAGAGGCTATGAAGATTCGCGATAGGACGGCGTCTACTGGAAACTGTATTCACTCGGCTCAAGTCCCCCGCGAAATGCGGACTGGCGAAATTGCGGAACAAAAGGGTTGCGTTTCTCCTAGATAGGCGACGTATATTCCCGCGTACTCTTTATATCCCAGGTAATGACGAGCCGACGATGAACGGCGGATTTAATTAATCAACGGATTAACGATCGCCCTGCTCGTAAATATCGCGACGCGAGGAAATTAATTACAATGCGGCGTTTAATTAAATAGAGTTAACGAACGATTTAGATAGGCTCGTATCCGGATAATAACTCGATGTGCTCGAGATGACCTCCCAACTGCCTTTTAAAGGCGCGGCGAGGAAGCCCTTTAAAAATGAAATGGAGTTAAGCGATCTTCTTTCATCTGGAAGTGGCGGACATCAAGATACTCCCGGTAAGTGTGGGACATTTTCACGAGACTCCTGGCTAGCGATCGAGCCATCCCGAGGGATCTTTAAACGGAGAATATCGTTGGAAAGTGCTGCTGGGAATTAAGATTAATTTAACTGTTTCAGCCACGGCGATAGAATCCGATTGGAAGTAATGGCACTTCGGTCATCGGGCACCCTCGCGACTTTAACATTAATTACCCGTTTGCCCTGAGATGAAATCACTATCCAGAGAAGAAAATTCTTGCGTCTTGACTGGCTATCAGCAAATGACAATCGAATGAAATTAAATAAAATTACAAATACCACTCAATTATCGCAAACTCAGCTTGTTATCGTTACATTTCCTGTGCATAAACGTGTTAGAAAGAAAAATTTCTTTTTTTCACTTCGGAGTGAAAGACATTGAAATAATTCATGATATTCTTGAAACAAACTAGAGTTTAAGTGAATCATCAGGGTATCAACTTCAAGCGATATTTATTCCCCGTTAATAATTTTTTATATCAAGTACTAGGTTGTTGAGTTCAACGAAACATTCTATTCAAAATGCAGGGTAATCTTCATTAATCTTCTGAATAATCGAGACTAGTTTAGTGCATAAAATTCTTTTCACCAACTCATTTCCACTTGGTACTAACTCGCCGTCATTTGTGTGGCAACCCCGATGATTCTTAATATTTATATTTCAGCAAATAATTAATTTCGCCTAGAAAGTAATATTTTCCCTCGGGGTATTTGCTCATTTGAAGCTAGTTTTTGTTAAAAATACCGTTCTTAACATAAAAGCGATTTAATTCGTGGCCACGAGCGGGGTTAATTACGCATACGCCACATTTCTGATAACGCTCACCTGGGTTAATAAATCCCGCGACACGAGTGGATACGAGTTTCGTTTTACCCGGTTAAGGGAAGACCGTCTACGAGGTTGATTAAAATTAGCCAATCCGAGCAGGTTAACTCGAAACGAAGTAACACCAGAAGAACCAGCCGTCCTCTACGGTCTGTTAAATATTTAAAGGCAATTAGTCCTTATCCAGTGGGATGCTTTTAAACGGGAAGCGGCTCGGCCGAGTTCAATGCCACGTGCATTAAAGATTCACGGGAGACACTTGTCGGCTTGATTAAACAGGGCCAGGAAAAATTCCGGGGAAATGTCAAAAAAGAAAGGTCCACTTTGGCCCCGGAAATGCCTTTATAAAGTCCTCTTCAGCTCCCCCCACGGTAAAAATGTTTATCATATTCATATTGTACGTCTCGCCGGCGCAATAATTAAAACCGTTCGGAGCGGTTTAACGAAAGCCAGGAATTCCTACCTTCGTGTCGGAATTTATCCTCTTATCAAACGGGCCTGGTAATTATCGGGTTAAACACGTTCCGCGGTTTCCGCTTTGCAGGGTGGAATTAACCCCGAAGTTTGAGCGAGTAGCTACCCTATCTTTAGCGACGCTTCGATTAGGGCTCTATTCAAACAAGGGAGAATCGCTCGTCCCCGTCGATTCCATCAATGGGCCCGATGTAACCTAATCTGATTTAGATTTCCTGCGGCACTTCCGGAACTTCGGTTAGTTCCGAACTTCGATTAAATGACTCGGTGACACCCACAATCGATGACGTACGAGAAGCTTATCTAACGACTCGAATGATCAATCCCACGGTTTCTGAAACTGCGGCCCATCAAATAATAACTCGAACAACGGACGTACCTGCCGAGAAATTATGATAATTACAATAACCCATTAATTATAACGGGAATAACTACGGCGAAACTATTGCAATTATGCTGACGCGTTAATTGTAACGCGTGCACTAAGTAGAGTGAATTTTAGTTACTCTCTTCGGTACTACCGTATTTCAATTTCACGTATTTTTATAATTACTGCTTTCTTTGATATTAAATTCATGCTTCCATATTTTCTGGCCCGAGGGCCGAAACGTTTATAAATATATCATCTTCTCCCTTTTTTTTACAGGACGGGGGATTTAAAAATTCTAACGTACGGGGAGTTTTTGCAACAAGTAAACGCGACGAGTCTATGAGAAACGTTCTCTGCAGAAAATTTTGATGGAGCAGTAAAGTAGGAACACCTCGTTACTCCGAGCACTGTACAGGAAGATTGACCAGAGTTAGGTATCTGTCGTTCTACTTTCGTTTCGCCATGAAATTTATGAGAAGTATTTCGAACAAACGCGTCGAAACATTTCTGAGGGCAAAAACGCGTACTAGGGAGAATCTTGTTACGCCTTAACGGCGTAGAAATGAAACTTCGCGTCGAATTAGCGAATTTTCCCTTCCCTCGTCAGGAGGAATTTATAACGCGGATTTAAGGGTAACTAGATTTTCCTCCCCTTCAAAACTATGTAAGAAACGAGTCGGGCGAGGAAGTTTTCCCCTGAGAAGTCGATCTGGATATTCCTCAGTCCGTGGGAATTCCCTGAATACGTTTCCCGGGTCTCCGAGGTACCAGAGGGTCCTTTCAGCTTCCGTTAAGCAGCCGAACATCCCCAACTCCCTCCTGGACCATTCGTTCATTGCTTCCCGAGTCCTGCCAAATGATCAGGACGTCTCTGGACTCCCTCGGGATGACCGTCCACCCATCGAATATCCTCCGGACTGGTAGATCCTGACAATTCGGGGGCTCTGCCATTTTGAAAATCCGATTATTGCTCCAGAAACGTATAGAAATGGCCTTGGCTCCCTTCCTCGGAAATCCGTTTATTATTCTGGAAGTGTATAAAACCGAGTCCTGCAAAAAAATCTCCTGAGTGCATTTCCAAGTACCCCTGACGTCCTCCTAATTATTCATCTTCTGGCTTTCCAGACTCCACCCTGCGATCGGAATACTTCTCGGCCCCTCTCGAAAATGAATCCTCGTCCTTTCATTAAATACAAATTGGAGGAATTCCGAGACGGTATCGTGAATAGTCTCCGAAAGTGAGTAACAAAATGGAAATCGATTCCTGGGTCTATTCGCGTCCCACTGAAAGCCCTTCGCAAATGACAGAAACAAGGTAGACACTCTTTCGAGGGTTACTTCCTTTTCATCGCTCGCCCACACCTCGCGATCGATCATATATATTTCTATCTGCGAATATGTCGCACCCGCGTCATTTTTATCACCTCCTCCTATATTTCCCGTAAAATCCTGGGTGGAAACCATATCTTACGAAATAAATCCTGCATTGCGACTCCTCAAACTATGGCACATAAATCTTTCAGTGACCATCCTCCCCAGGTAGATGGTCCATTGCAAATGATTATTTATTTGTCATAAATGTATTTAACAAAACTGCAAGAAACAAAAGTTGTGCATATACGATAACCACATCGTTTAGTATAATGTAGGAAAACTCTGATGACATCTCAATAATTACAAGTATCTTCTAAACCAACATTGAAGCACTATCTCTACATGATCTTAAACGATATGGTTTCGTAATTTCTTATCATTTTCTGTAAAGGGAGCAAACATGAGCAAGTCCCTTTCAGGGTGTTCTTTTAGTTTATCAGTCTCCCACGAATCGAGAAATATCGATACTTAAGAGGATGTCAAAGTGGCATCCGGAAGCTCAATCGTTCATAAAATTTTTCTACGAACTGGGTGTCTCAAATCGTTTCATACTTTAAAACGTGAATGTGGAGGCCCTAGGTAGGTCTTGAAACTCGCGAAATTTCATTTTTGTAAACTATTTTTAAAATACCTATAAACAAATTTGAAGAGAATTGAAATTTCATGAGTTTCAGGACCTTCCTTATATGCTCCCTATTCACGTTGTAAAGTTTCAAACTATTCGGTAAATCGAGGTGGGAGAAAAGTTTTATAAACAAAATCTCTTCGATGCCACTTTCACATCACCTTAAATAGGGGACTTTCTCTATTATTTCCAATGCGTTAAACCTGGATCCTGAAAATTTCTTCATACGCATCATATTGATACCGTCTTCGGTCATTTCTTCGGAAATTTACAACCGTCAGGTTGGATTGAAAGAATTGCGATATCGCTGGTATGTCCTGCAGAGACTTACCAAAAATGGTTCCCACGCTGTTCCCTATCGCATCAGACATGGCTCCGTTCGCCAAGGCATCCAAACAAGCGCTCAACGCACAGGCACATGCACTAGTACCTATCAGGTACTCCAGCACCATGTTCCAACCAATTATGAATGCTATTAACTCGCCTACAGTCACGTAACTGTACATGTAAGCACTGCCCGTTGTATGAGGCACTCGAACACCAAACTCGGCATAGCAAGCTCCTGAAAAAAAAAGGAAACGGAATCGTTACTTGGCTTCTCTTTTTATTTCACCAATACTTTCCTAATCCTTCGCTGAGAGGAACATTTTCTTTCTCTTCAATGAAATTATTTCTCTGAATGGAGTTTAAAAAACTGTAGCATAACATCAAAGAAATGTACCCTTCAACAATGCTGAATGGGAGTCCGATGCATTGCATCGATCGAGTACTTCGTATCTTAAAATGATAAAGTAAGAAATCAAAACTACACGTTTCATTCCTATAACTCTATTCAAAGAAATAATTTCCTCGAAAGAAAAAAAAAAGAAATTTATTTTTTTTTATTTATATTCCACTGTTATTTGTTGCCATTAAAAATGTTAAGGTTTTAAAAGAAATTCCCTAGTTAAGCAGTGGAGTATGTTGATATCTCTCAAGAATTTTATACTTTTAATAGCTTTTTCTGGATTTTCTAGAGTTTTCGAAGTGAACGTTTTTATCCAATTTTAATAAATATGAAATAAGTATACGCGGTCATTTTTTCTAATTACGATGTCTCGACGGCTTGCATAAGACCTTAAAAGGCCATTTCGCAGAGATGACATTTCTCACGGCCACGAAACTCGGAAAGTTTCGGCAATTTGCATAACTTGTTAAACAGTCTCTGTGAAAAATGAGAATCTTAAAAATATATTGGTGCTTCGGGAAATGTATTTCGTCCCTAGCTTGGCTTTAAACAATGTTTAACGTCTGCGAAAAGCATCGTGTATGAAAGACCTTTTTTAGGAAGCTCTCTAATATGCCGGTAATGCAGCCAAAGGATTTAAAATCGCACATCTTACGTGGAATATGATATCGGAAAGTTTATTACGAACTGACCCTTGAAGCGAACCCACGTACGAGACTTTAGTATCCGCAGTGATAAAGTCGACTTTATGCTGCCCGTAAAGTTGAGCATTTTCCGCGATAATTATTTCTACCATCGCTTTACCGCCAACCTCATAATCCATTAAAAGTGCCCACTTATGTACGTCATTGAAAGCTGTACAGTAATATCCGGAGAAGTATTCTTAATCAACGTCATTTTAAAGACCACAAAACATAATCCCACGGCTCTTTTATCGAGAGAAAGTGCTCCTTGGACTTATTCCGAAAATCATAATTCTTAATATACCAGAGAAATATATTTCTTTATAATAAATGCTTCCTTTATGCGATATTCTTGAAGGTTCCTTTCTTTTATATCGGGTAAGGGAAATAATGTCAAGCTCGATAAGGTTCTACGACTCAATTCCTGTAAAATTGATGAAAATATCAAAAACACATGTTAAGGCTCACAGTGTACCAGCTGTCGTTAACCTTGGTGCACCCATTAACATGCAACTGATGAAAGAAGTTTCGCGGTTATGATAAAAAAAGAACAGTCACCGGATAAGACCGGCGGACACGCGAAATTATACTTAACCCTCGTACTTTCGCAATTATATAACGCGACTCCAAGTTGCAAGGTACGATCTTACGTTTATCGTTTACGCTCGTCAAGATGAAGAAACCTTTGACCGGCACATTTGACGAAACGAAGGAACCTCAAAATAAACAAACGTAATTCCCTAATTTTTTTTTTAGCCGAGAAATGCACATTCAAAATCGAAATCCGCAAATCGGAATTAAGGAACGCTCGATTCTCGCTGTTGTTTCGATAAACATGAAATAAAGGAATCAAACAGATCTTCGATTGAACTAGATAGAAAAGGAAACTTACTGATGTAAAATTTGTCCAATTACAAACTTCGATCTCAGGTTTATCGGGTATGCTTGACAAAATGGAGAAACGTTCGATCGCTACATTTTCTCTGGCAAAAAATTCGCATTTTCTTAGCAAGGATGAACCGAGGAATTGAATTTTAAAAGGATAAAAAAATGCAACCTCGACATTATACCGCAGGAAAATAATATCGAAGGAAATGGGAAATCCTTGGCTTAAGGAGGTCTCTCATGACAACCAATCGCGCGTTGCATTTCCTGAAAACGGAGACCCTCGACGAGAATGAAATCCCCGTTGTTCCGATTCGCAAGAGCAGACGTCTCGGTTTACTCGAAATGAGCAATTTCCAAGAAACCTCGTTATTTTTACTCGATATCAATGGGCACGTTTCCCGACTGCGACATCCCTTTAATTAATAGAAAATTTCCCTCCTCTGCTCTCTACAAAAGGAAAAGAAAAATCTAAAAATCAACGTCAACTTCTTACACAATTATTCATCAATGCCAGGTTTCCAGGTCATTTCACAAGATACTAATGAATAATTGCACAACCTAAGATGCTCTGAATATTAAGAGAAAAAAACAACATAAAATTACAACAACATTAAATTAGATCGTTCCAAAAATTCTGTCGTTTTCTGTAGGCAGAAAAGTAACGTTGGCTCATTGAATGAAATTATTTAACCGGCTGCAATTGATTGATTTCATAAAACGTTCAGGTTGAGTGAACCGAATTTTACTTTACTTGACATTCGCTCCAACCAACCAAAGTGTTTAGTCAACTCGTTTTGTTAATTTTACAAACACGTTATCGTTTCATTAGAATACTTCTTTGCGCTTGGCATCCCTTTTTACAATTAATAAAAATTTTCTTGTCTTGACCAAATACATTTCTGTGTGTGGTATCTTTTTCTTCCGTCTTTTTTTATTTACATTACGAACAGATTGACTTATTGATTACTGGTTACTGTGTGAGATTACAATATTAACTCAGTACCCTGCTTGCAATGATAGTTCAAAAGTTACGTATGAAAACAATGTAAACATTGGAATGACCTAATAGGAAGGTTGTCTCGGTTATCGGTGAGTTGATAACGGATATGAGGACGATAATGGCGATACTGACCAGAAAATATGGAGGCGATGGCGGCGATAATAAAAGAGACCACGACGCCAGGCCCCGCGACGCTCCTTGCCACCATTCCTGCGACCAGGTACATCCCCGTCCCCACACAGGAGCCTACCCCTAGGGACGTCAGGTCCAGAGTCGTCAGGCACTTCTGCAAGGTAGTACAACGAGGTAAGCATTAAATTTCCCAGTACACCTGACGGTGTGATTCGACTTGGGAATTGGCTCGCTCCGTGCGGAAAATTAACCGCGAAGAGGATTTGCTCGCCAGGGACTATCGAATTCAAAGGGATGGATTTTCCGACGAGAAATAAGGAAGCACCTACGAGGCGCGAATACAAAGCCCGAAAAATGTCGAGGGAAAGGACAATGTAGATAAACCAGCATTTTTTAATCTCCAGCTTTATTGTCCTATTTTTCATTTTTCTTTTCTTTTCTTCTTTGACACAAATCCTGGCGAGAGAATTGTCGAGAAAAAGATTTTTTGCTGTATCATTTATTGTAGAAATTAATTATTATTTAATTTCATTTTTATTTAATTATTGTCTGTCTTTTCCTTGGAGTTTTGAAATGGAATTATGCCCTTGGGTCGTTTTAAAAAGTAAATGAAAAGTTTTGAGGTGGCTTAATAATTTATTACTAATACTGATTTTTAGTTTCAGATATTCGGAGAGATATTGACAACGGTTTGTAAATAAATCCTTCGTGATAGATTTTCATAGGATTTACTCAGTATAGTATTTTGTATGGAGAACATATTTGGAATGCATCTGACATTAAATCAAGTGAACCAAATGCACAAAGCTTAAGAAAAGATATTTCATGTCGGGAAAACTTTTATGCGGGAAGATACGATAAAACTCATTTAGCAGTACGTTCACGTAGAGACGAGATCGTCCACGTCGTACATTTCTCTTTGTACCGAATCGGATTTCACCCAATCTTTGTCCTCAAACGCGAATCGTATTAAATAACAAAATTTAATCAGACATTTTACGGTCCCAAATCTATCAACGCGATGTTTAAATTTATCCTTCGAGTTGACAAGAATTTCGGAAGGATTTCGACGCGTCTAGAAGCACATCCGACAGTGCACGTAAATTATAAAACGCGTTTTAAAAATTATAACCGAGGTTGAAAGTAAATAATAGAGAATGGCGTACAACGATAAGTCTATTAATACGGTTTATAATCTAAATACGAGAAATAAAAATCGTGGCTCGTCGTGTCAGGAACATGACTCCGAAAATAATTAATTTCCAGGTTCGCTCGCGTGCAAGTGACATTTTCAAAAACGATAAAACTGGAATAAATTTAACCGAATACTGGTATTAAATTTTGCGCGTGGTCCAGGTACGCGATGGGTCAATAGTCGATTATTCATTGCGATCGATAGGGTCCTGAGACGAGATGGTCCACTCTAGCAGATCCTATCAAGTTCGATTATTGCCAATCGCAACACATAGACGCCTCTACGACCAACACAATACACTCAGGGTGTGGCGTAGCAACAAATTATTAACATCGCTCGCTATAGGCCGCAGGATATAATGGGGAATCCTTGACATAAATATCCGACAATCGGTGTCTCAACGTTATAAGTGATTTCGCCAATATGCGTTCCACGATTCTCATTTCATGATCTGTAATTCATTCCATTCGCCATAAAGAACTGCAACGTTACAGTATACACGTAAAGATCAAAGTTGTGTATATCTAATAACCAGACATATTGTTTAGCATTATAAACCATATCTCGGTAACTACAACTACCCTGAGCCTCTTTTTACTCGGTGAATGAGAGCGTGAAAAAAAGGAAATGTACAAAAAGAAAAGACTCATTAAAATTCACGTGAGAAAAAAGCTTTTGCAACCGTGTAATAATAAATGAAAGGTATTAAAAGAACCACGGAAAGGTAAATCACGTGGAAATAGCGACGGGTGAAAAGAGATACGTTTTTTTTTTAAACCGAAATTAAATCACCATCTCTTTGTAGCGTCCTGAACAATCTGCGTTAGTGCCTGATTTTCAATTTTTAGGTGTTGATCGACGTTACGATCGACGTTACGATTACTCACCTGTAATTTCTGTTTCGATTCGCCCGGTAGATCCGATTCGGGACCCGCCTTGGAGTGGTCGCCCTGCAGACTCTCCACATTTTTCGTGCGTATGAACTTGGAGAATAATTCCAACCCCTTCTCTCTGTCCATCAGGTCCAGCTTCATGTTGCTGCAACGAAAGAGAGAACGCCTCGTAATACCCCATTACGGCGAAGCGTACGTTTGCCCGCGGCTTATTAAATTTATTTAACATGCGTACACACGAGAAATTACCCCAAACGGGGGAACGAGGTATTGCGACATGCACGGATTATTCCTTCATGAAAAACGAGTTTTCTCGAAAAATATGACTTCCATGATACATCTCTTAACGCGCTCGTGTACGAATCCAATAAAAATGGACATAATAGTAGAACGTTAATAATACCAGAGAGATGAGTGTTTGTGGACATAAATATAAACCGAATCCATTTCGTGGCAAATATGCTGAAACTATCTTGCTATACTAATAAAACGTTGCTAACAAATATTTCTGCCTTTTAAATTTCGCGACTAATACCGCGAAATTGAAATTTATCTCTGTAACGTATTTATACACTTTTACGTAATTGTTAAAAAGGGCGACTTATCGTGGAAGGGTTTTTCTTTTGTACAGACGGCGAGGCTCAACTTTTGTATTAAATTAAATAAAAAAAATAGTACGATGAAATACCCTTGGAAAAATACGCATTGATTGTTTTTCAATTACTTGTCATTCCCTGGCACACGCTTTATGAATTCTCATATTTTTTTCAGCGGCTCGAATCAGGAAATCTTTCGTGACTCGACTGAGCACAAAGAGTGCTTATTTTCCTTTTCGAGCAGAAATTTTCATTCGCTACATTTTTCTCCTGACATGAGAAAGATGAATGCCCGGAGTATCTTCTCTTCTAATGGACACGGAAAAGGAATTTTCCAGGCGTGCCGGCAATAATAAAGTCTGCAACACGTCTCATTGTTTTCATCGCTGAAGTTTCACTCCTCTTTCCTTGTGAAAGAAAATATCTGACATAAAAAGAAATGAATCGCATAAGCACAGAAATTATGGCCCTCCTACGTACATAGATATATTTTTCCTAACTACCTGTAATAATTGTCGTCGAGGATTATCTAATTATTCGTTTTAATTTACATGGCATTTACGGTAGTCCGTCAGGTACGTGTTTAATGAAACGTGGTGAAAATTTAAGGAATTCGGTATTTTTTTTCGGCACAAAGTAGCACTCTTTTGACCGTTTGTGGGAATTTCTTCCGTCCGGTGGAAACGCGCACGCGAAAAGCGTAATGAGATGCAACTAATTATCCGTAATGTCGCCGTCTCGTAGAAACTTGGCAAAAGCCATAATAACGTACCGGCTGTTGGCGGCTTTGTCCACGACTTCAAATTTCGCCCCAACAAAGGTCTTCTAATGCACGACGGCATAAAGCCAACGGCGAACAACATTGTTAAAGCTTAAAAGCACGCTAAAGCTCACCGAAAGTACCGGTAAATTCCGGGCGCGGTAAAAGGTTCGATAGTCATAAACATATTTTAATCATCTCGCAGCTCTACGAAAGAAATATGAGCCAAATCATGTTTCTTTAAAAATAAATGAATTTTTTTATGAAACCCTTTCACGTAGCACTCCTGCCTCCGCAAGCCAGGAGTAACAAACGCTATCAGTTTCCGTTGGAAATTAATAAACGTCGAGTTAACGCTAATGAATTAGCTCTCTCTTAACTAATTCCCAAGTCCAATTACAGGCTGATACACCTCGGAGTCAATTCAATAATTGCATTCAATGCAAACTTCCGTAGAGTTTCGAAATAACCGATTAAAGAACGTTCCCTTAATCATTGATTAACAAACAGCTACAAGAGATTAGTCGATTCGATAAGCCAGTCTCTAAACATGAAATCCCCAGGATTGAGAGAAAAAAAGATCCTCTCCTCATTACACCCCGTCCCTTTTTTTAATTAATTTAAATTACCAAGTAAACTGCCTTAACTTCTGATAGTTACTTTCTCAACTAATCCCGCCGTGTTATTCCTTCAACAATAGTGCCAGGTACGACCGTAAAATCTTCCGTCCGATTCTTGGGCTGAACGAAGCCAGTATATTCTACTTGAAGTGCCCAACGTGGAAATTAATGAAAGTAAAATACGATTAACGTCAAGGTCTGCAAGGGCTTCCGAGGAGAAGGCAGAGCCGCGTTGTCCAACTTATTTGCCCCCAGAAAAGACAGTTCAATTAGGGGGGATTTTTGCGCAAACTCTCATTAAAAACAGCCCCTCGCACTTACACCCTGCAACTAGAAATATGGCGCTCAGTAAAACTCCCCGAGATTTTCTGTAAATTTGTTCACGCGTGCTCGGCTACCCTCGGTTGTGCTCCACTTTCATCGGATCACGTTTTTCACCGGCCATCCTATGCACCCCTCTCACCCCTTTCGCCCCTTGCAACGATTACATCATTTGCACCCCCTGCACTCATTGCACCCCTTGCACCCAATTGCACCACCCTTCATTCCACACCTCACATAGTACAGATTCCTGCAGGCACTGCGTCCTCGCAAACTTTTTACCCTGGAAACTTTCCCCCGTCCTTCGGTTTGTAATTACCTCCCCCAAACACCCTGTAAACATCCGAAATTGTTTTGCCAGCGGAAACTTTTCTCCCCTCCTTCATTTCACCCCTTTACACCCACGGGAGCATCTCCGGAGGTCGCATGAAAAAGTGTGATAATGCGTTCTCGGTGCTACGAGAAAATTGCACATAAGTCCCCCTCCTCGTTGTCGCGAAGAAAATATACCATTATCGCACTCAGACAATTGCAATATAATTTATATAATACGCAATTAACATTAGACGTTAATTGTACAGTGGGGAATATTTCGGGGATTTTCTTTTCATGGGTTGTTTTCCTCATGCGAGATGCTACAAGGTTTAGTTTGTCCTTATAATTGTTTTTCATTCCCTACAGGATCCATTATAATTTTGTTTTAAACTATTTTCTGCCGAGTTTGAAACGAATGGAGGAATTAATTCAGTATGTTCAAGGATATTGCAGATGCGGATCGATGGACAGCGGCTTTAAGGAAGCCCGGCCGTTTCAATCCCCGAAACAGAAATAGCTCTCGGATAATCGACGTCGCTTTGATCGACATTGCGATAATTGACATTCCGCCCTCCCGGAATATCCGAAAGTACTTTCATACGTTGAATTAAAATTCGACGCTTCAATCCGCGCATTCCGTATAATTTTCTTACGGCATAATGCGCAGTGCACTACTTAATGCGCGGGGGAATGTCGCGGGGATTAATGAATTTATGCATGAGAATATTTCCAAGGTAACGACGAGTCCTGGTGAAGGACTCCTTGTCCGAATTCGCGAGTCAGAAAAACCGTCGAATATCTTGGCCGATATTTATGGTCCTGCAGGGCGCGGAATTTACGGAATCCGCTCCGGAATTCCGGGGGAATTCTCGAGGAGGCTCGGCTTTCGAAACTTCCTCCTGCGTTTTCCCACAAACGCGGCTTTTTAGGAAAAACGTTCCCGACCGCGCCACAATTCACATTCCATGAATGAAAATTTTTCGAACCTAAGCAATCTAATACCAAGGTCACTTTCCCAGATTCAATTCTCCTCAATTTTCCTTAAAAGTCCATTACGCAAACACAGAAAAAGAAAACGCGACACGTAAAAATCAAAATCGTGCATATGTTATAACCATACATGTACATACACCACGTGGCGCAATGAAAGGAGACTATGATCATATCCTAGAATTTTAAGTATTTCCTAAACCAAAATAGAATCACCACCCCTTTACGTTATCTTAAACTCAAACGACATATGAGCCATGCCGATTAACTCCATAAAAAAAAAGTAAAGAAAATTAATAGATATAACTAAAATAACTAAATAAAATAAAATTAAAAGGTATTCTAATATGGAGTGGATTTTCTAAAATCACTTTAATCGTATATCAATCACTGATTTGCCAGAGTTTTATTTTTTAAGCATTACAGTTCTTGGCTAGCGTTATATTTTCGTTTAAGTGAGATGTCGATATCAAGCGTGACATTTTTTTCATTTTGAAATGCGGAAGTAGTTACAGTTTCGGTACTCTTCGTGAGTTCTTCGTGTGCAAAGTGGGTCTAGTTGATGGTTCCACGGATCGAAGTAATTCGCAGCTGCAGAAAGTATTTCAAGTCAAACGGTGACGTACGAATGCGAAGGAACGATAAATCTTAGAAAAAGATAAAATCGTCCTGGCGGTCTCGTTTGTCGGCGGACACCGTGCATAAATAATGTCACGTGGCAAGTTGCAAATCGAGCCGCGGTCCTCGACAGCTACTCGATAAGGATAATCTACGTTTCCCCGGAATATTCACCTGGGAACTGCGCGTCCTGCTGACCGGAACGAGCCGAACATCGAGTCAAGGATCGATAACCGCAAATCGTTACTCCGTTAATACGCGTGACAAATCCCAAATCAAGCGATCTTTCGCCTTGTCGGACACGTGGCGGTTCTCGTCATTCCTGTGTTTCACCACGACCAAGCCAATTAGCCATTCGCTAATCGACCGATATTTTTCTAGCCCACCTTCGAGTACGCGCAAACTCGAAATAATTGTTTTTAAACTCGGGACTCCGAGTATAATAATTGCAACCCCTGAAAATCAAAGTTGTGCATATTCGATTTTCACCACGGTTGGGCCAATTAGCCATTCGCGAATGGACTGTAATTCTTTTATCCGATTTTCGAATAGGCTCAAACTCGAAATAGTTATTTTTAAACTTGGAACCCCGAGTTTAAAAGAAAATTGATAATGCACCCTGCACACAAAAAAAATGCGCAAATATTTCCATGATCAAACCTGACAGTGAAAGAGACAAATTTTCACTTACAAACTACAAACATCAATGATATATTTCTAAATTGGAAAAAGTAAAGTCTCCATTCTTTCTCTCTTTCTCTCTGTATTAACTTATAAAAAGGGAACTTCCTGTATCCCTCCTTACTTTCCTGCTTCAGGAGGACGTTATCAGACCAAGACGTCAGAACTCACGAGACAGTTATTAGAAATGACAGATATCAGAAATCATGAAACAGGAAAAGATACTCATTTCTCAATCCTGCTACTGTGGACAAATAGAGAAATGGACTATCTGTACCCACGAAGAATAACGAACTTTCCTTCTCCGCAGATTTCTTATCACCCGCACAAAAAGAAAATCACCGCCATTATACAAAATATTACTAACTTCAGAGCTCAACTTGAAAATAGGCCTGCAAAATTATTTTGCACAATTGTTTCCGCTGTACCAGCAAGAACAAAAAAACTCAGACAATACAGATTATATTCATGGTTGGAATATCCATTATCTGTGAAAAGTTGTATATTGCGCATTTAATCAAGTAGTGAAAAGAATATTTTTCTGCCTGTTACCATCAATTTATTTGCTAATTCGACAGGCATTGTTTGCCAAATGAACTTATCCCACGCGTGATACGATTTCAAAGATTTTTTCTGATAATGGAATTATTCCTGCAGCGAGGGAAAAATGTTATCAACAGTGCCATTCTTTGCTCAGAGTGCAAACGTCTTCTTTTTTTCCGTGCACGATAGGAAGGCATTCATGTAAGTCTCTGTACATAGAGGAGCCTTGGTACATAATTATCGAGGTGCCAATAACCTACGTACCAATGGAAGATGAGAGAGGAGAATGTCCCGCGGATTCCGCGAGTGAAACGCGAGCGGAAGAAAACAATCCCCCAGGGTATTCTCTTCTCCGGCAAGATGGACGATCTTCTCTTTCTTCTATCGACTCGACCATGCCAATAACATATCGAGGAAGTGCGAGGCCAAAGTATCGCTAAAAATATTTCATGCCTCTCTGGCTGAGGTCGATAACGTCGCAATGCATAAAACAAACGGCAGGACAAGGGGATGATAACGGGCTGTTTTCGGGCGCGGATGCGGATTTCTTTTTCGGCGGGTTTATCAGAAACGAGATTAATCGCGACTATCATGGATCTGTCTCTGCGGGGGGTGGGGGGAATAAATTCCATTCAATGAAATTCTGAGACCGAGATATAACGAACGGCCCCAGGAAGGTGATAAAAGTGATAACAGTGAAAAATAACGTGGAA
The DNA here is from genome assembly GCF_000612105.2 of Orussus abietinus. Classification (NCBI taxonomy): domain Eukaryota; kingdom Metazoa; phylum Arthropoda; class Insecta; order Hymenoptera; family Orussidae; genus Orussus; species Orussus abietinus. Next base: position 942,835 of record NW_019394282.1, on the reverse strand, counting down.
TCCCGAGCCGCGCTTTTAAAAAAAATTATTAAATTGCAAATATGAGTTGCGATTGAGCAACTTTTACCTTTCATCTCAGTCTGGAATTAAAGAAAAAAAAATGTGTTTGGGACTAAGGAACAATGCGTGAAACGATACTAAAATAATTTTAACGCAGTTCAAGCCCAGGGAAATTCATTTTGCGGATAATAATTTATTCTCTTACGATATGAGAGAAGGATATTCTTGGCTCGCGCACAAGGATTCCCCTTTCTGCAAACACTTAACGTTGAATTAATTCCCTCGCGGTATCATTTATGAAAGTGCACTGTACATGTATGTAAAATTACCCCGGAAAATGTTAAGTTATAACCTGAGATTTTTAATTTAACTGGTAGTGACGTCTTAAAAATATTACTCCGGCCTGAAAGAGAACAGTGGACAAACCATAAATTAAAGAACAGAGCTGCACAAGCGCACAGTGACGTTGTCCTGGAACAAAGCAACGGCCTTTGACGTCAAAGGACCCATCCAGGAATTATATTATAGTTCTATTATAAACGAAACGGAGAATACGCGTACAGGTGTAATCGTACGGACATAAAAAGAAATGTAATCCATGCAAGCAACCAAAGAGAGGGCGTTGAGACTGGAAAGCTCAAACTCACTCAAATGAGGAGATTACTGAAACGAGTAAAGCAACAGCGAAGCTCGGCTCGCCTCGTCAAAGGTATCTACTCGAAATATCGCTGCCTCAAACGGTGTTAATCAAAATGGGTGAAATTGCCATACGCTCTAGAACAGAGGGTGAGAGAATCCCGAGGCACCGAAAACCAGCACCGGGGAGGGAATAATTGAAATTGGAGCACGTAGCGTCCAACCCGCGACATTAGCCGGTGTTATATCTCGTACAAGTTGGCTTTCATCGATATGTACGAAACACCAGGGTTAATTCGCTTTGCTGCGTTATCGGGCCAAGAGGGAGGATCCTGCTTGCAACTTGAATACCTGATGTCGCGATCGCGTACGATGGCATCGATAATAATTTATAATATTCTCAAAGTCTGCAGAAATTATTGATAAAAGTGAAGCTTCGCTTTTTATTTTGAAATATTTCAGCGTTCAAGAGGGATCGAGTTCTCTCTTTTTTTTTTTATTGATACTATATACCTCAGAGTCTAGAATTATTAGGAACAAAGGGATCATTTTTATTTTTTTGACAATCCCAGCGTTGAGGGCATTAGTAAACATATCACTCCCTATGACTGTGTCTAATGTCGACAGTAATTTATATGTAAAAAACTGAAGAAATTGTTGATAGACACGAAACTTTGATTTTGATTTTTTTTTTTTTACATTTCAGCGTTAAAGGTATTGCTGGGAATATCTCTCCTTCCAACTGTGTCGGTTGAATAAGGTTACATCGCTATTCGCGCCAGAATGGAGGAGATAGGAGGAATTTCGAGGCATCGAAAAGCGAGGAGGGTATAATTGAAATTGGAGCACACAGGATCCAATCCGCGACATTAGCTGGTGTTATGTCTCATACGAGTTGGCTTTCATCGATACATACGAAACACCAGCGTTAATTCGCTCATCGTGCTAAGAGGGGGATCCTATTTGCAAGTTGCACCTCCAACGCCGTGATCAATAATCGGTAATCCTCGGTAGGTCGCCGACCTTACGAAATTGAATTAAAAAAGAAGAAAAGGTGTTACTTTACTTCCTCAATCGAGAAACCTTGGCTTCAAAAGTACCGCTAGATGTATTATTGCCCCAAATGGTGTCAACGAAAATTGGCGACGTTACGACGTACTTCACAAAGTGAGGTACATGAGAGTTAAACTAACGCAAGGAGGGAATAATTGAAACTGGAGTACGAAGTGTTGAACCGGCGACATTATCGGATGTTACGTCTGGAGAAGAGAAGTTGGCAAAGATCGATATTCCTATACACAAAATGGCCAGGTTAATTCGCTTTGATATGTTATCAGGTCAAGAGGAGGATTCCATTTGCACGTCGAAGCTCTAACGTCCCGAGCACGTTATCGGTGATAATTGGCACGTCCAAGTCTTCAGAGTCTGCGGATGATTCCCCGGGAGAAAAAAAGAAAGAAGGGAGGTCGAAGGAAAAGGCTCCTGCATTTCTGCAGGAACTCGGAGGAAAGGGTTCCTGGACCACTTACCGGGGCCGACCAACCAGCGTCGAGCTTTCGATGTCGACCTGCAATCCTAGACCTTCCGTAAGGGAAGAAAGAACCACCACCCCTTTTATCTCTCCTCCGAGGACACCGGAATTTCATCTCTCAAACCGAATATGCCCCAACCTCCCATCGCAATCGCATTTTCCTGCATCAGTGGCATCACAAATAATCAAGCAAAGCAAAACATACCGGTCACGAATTTCCCCCTTTCCACGGAACTTTTTTACGTTCAAAGGTATTTAAAAGCATATTTTGGTACAACCATGGATTTTCGTAATTACGAAGGGAAGGATTCTCCTAGGTGGATGCTCCGATTTGCATACCACGTGCTGATTACGGCTCGGAATGAATATCACGTGGAAGAGCGCGAAGTACCAATTTCCAAATTCAATCTCACTTGTATCCAGCAAGAATATTGAATTCGATTATTCATCGTTTTTCCCGGTCTTGCTTACCGATCGTTACTCGTTTAAGAAGAAAAACGTATTTAAAAAAAGAAAAGAAGAAAGTGATAACTCATTATCAGTGCCTAAGAAATTCTAGGGCAAAGTAAAAGCTTAGCATAAACGTTAAACGGGGTGCAAGACCCGGTCGTAAAGCGGCCTCCTTTTCACCCAATATGTAAAAGTCGGCACCGAGGGTGCATAAAGGGGTAGCAGCCCCGCCGCCGTTATCTTTAATTGTAGCCCGCCCGGCCGTCCCTTCCGTGTTGCGGAATATTTTCAAGGGAATACGCAGGCTTCCCCGCGCTAATCTTCACCGGCTGTTCCCGTCCTGTCTTCCTCCGCTTATCGACCGACCTCTCGGCCGACTCTACAAGCCAGAAATCCCATTGTCTCGGGCCGCGATAAGAGGGTACGTCGGGGATCCTCGAATGGGGCACATTCTCCGAGGAGGCGAGCCACCCAGAGGGTGATCCTTCGCCCTCGCCTCCGTCTTCCGCCGCAATTTCGGGGAAATTATTTTCCCGGCAGAAAGCGCCGCCCGATGCAACCCGTCAGATATATTTTTCACCTGGAGGGAGAGAATCGATGGGAACAAAGGCTTTTGCCCGGATGTCGACGGCCGATATGGCTAGTCGGAGGTATATTTCATGACATGAAATTCGGCACAAAGAGGGTCGAACATGACGGCTTCATTATCGAAAAAACGCTTCCGACGGAAAAATCTCTATACGGACGCCCGAAAATCCCGAATTAACGTGATATACCGCGAGACTCCAGTTAATGGGAAAAAAGGATACTTCGCGGAAATGTCTATTAACGGCAGTTTTACCGATACACACTCTGGATCACCGGAATTTAAATGAAATTAAAGCGAAATAAAAATCGTGATAAACTGTTGTCAGAAGTATCATTAGGAAAGAATTGGATTCTCAAGAAAGCGTGATTGCCGGAATGGTTCACGATGCTCGGGGGAGCAATGACAGAGAAGAAAGGTATTCCTCGATAATATCAATTATCCAGTATTTCGTCAATGGATATCCTCGAAACGGTAATCATGAATATCCTCGGAACAGTAATCATGGAATTAAACGCCTCGCTAATGGACGTTTATGAAGAAAATGTACGCCAAAATAGTAAACTCGAATCTCCCTCGGAGCAACTCGATAAAACGTGTTTACATGCTAACCTAACTGAATGTTCCAATTAAATACGTCAATGATACATTTTTAAGATCACAAAATATGAATTCGATCTACACTAAAGCGTGTTTGTCAGCTAACCTAAATCACGTGATCTAAAACGGCAGGACTAAAAGGAAAAGAAAATTAAATAGGGGTCTTCACGGAAGTATCAATTAATAATTATTTTGTCAACACACATCCTGTAAACGGGGAATTAAATGCGCAGATGATAGATGTTTGCAAGGGGGAGGTTCATCGAAAAAATGAACTCGAGCCACCCTCGGAGCTTCTCGATCGAGCATAATTGCCGAGTTTAATTCCAGAAAATAAGCATGCGAGGGACACGCAGCGGCAATTATAACGAGCCTTAGCCATGCAAGGGAGCCCGATGCGCGTCCACCCCGTCATTAAAACAGACATTGTCGAGGGTGTAACCCAAAGCTCCACCGGTTCCGCTAACAATAAGCCGATTGGCCGGGAGCTATTACCCCGCTACCGCCGACCAATCGCCTTACCTCTTTAGGAGCTGCAATAATTGCCCGGGCATGCCGGCAGCCATGATAAACAATGCTGACCCACGATTGCTACTTTAATGTCACCTTAAACCGTATCGATTCTCCTAAGAACCGTCGGATTAGTACCAGCCAGTACCCTTGCTCCTATAAACGCAGTAAACCCGTGAACGCCGAAGGGGAAAAGGACACTTTATGGTCAAACCTAACCGAACTTGATTTTTTTTTACATTATTTTGCAGTTTGCTAAATATTTTAAAAACTGCTTTGAATTCATTTTTTCATATCAGTATACATTAAACGCGGTGGGGAGTATAAAAAATGCACGAAGTTCAATAAATATACGCACGTGCGTCGAAGGGAAAAAGACACATTACGGTCAGGCACGATCGAACGTAATTTTTTGTTACATTATCTTGCAACTTCTAATTTCAAATCAAAATCAAATTTGCAACCGCGAATTCGTTTTCACTGTGAATATAATACGCACAAAGTTCAGAAACGTAAACGCACGTACGTAAAAGGAGAAGGAGGCACTTTATAGTCAGACGGAATCGGGTCTGTGAACTTAATGTAGACGCGTGAAATTTTTTCGAAATCTGGGTCGAGTTTGCGTTTAGTCTGAATATGAAATGCGGTATATCAAAAAAGGGTGCACCCTTATGCGCTAACGGGGAGAAAGACATTTCGTAGTCAGACGAGATTTGCTCTGAAAACGGACTACAGGTTTCTAGAACCTGGTTTTAAATCAGCACGGAAAGAGTTTCCTTTCGGTTTGAACATGAAACACCCTGAAGCAAGGAAAAACGTGCATTAAGTCGAAAAACGCAAATTCGTCCATGTCACAAAAGAAAAACAAAAAAATAGACGCTTTGAAGTCAGACAAAATGGGTTCCGTGAACGTCCTGCGGATTTCTGGAATTTGTATAAATCTTCCTTCCAGTTGAAACGTGAAACGCACCGAAGTAAACAAAATGTTAGGGAAAAAAAAGTAAACAGTAAAATGGACCACTGTGGTCAGACAACGCCTGTTCCATGAACACGATACAGATTCTACATTTTGTTTCAAAATACGTATCCAGTTCTGTTTGATTAATTGTTTGTTTTTCAATCTGACCATAAAGCACCCTGCAATCCATAAACTGGGTAAACTGGCACACGTCGAAGACAGACACTCGCTGCGTTTACATTTTACAGTGGGTTACGGCGTCTCTGGTATAAAAAGGGAAAAGAGGTGAAGAAAAAATATGGGACCCATTTTTGTAGCGGCACGTACGCCGTGTTACATCGAGTTACACGCGACAGTCGACCAGCAGAAGCACCAGTATAAATTTGCTCTGGCTTTCAGAAGGATAATTCGTGATCCTTGTGGCTGGCTCCTGGCCAGATTGAAACGCGCCTCGAAGAGAGATCTAACTTCACCCTTTACATTAGGCCAGGGCTTGTGATATCATGTAGGCGATCTAGGGAGCATATTTTCCCCCCTCTAGCTTTTTGATTAGTTTGCGGTGTTTCCCTGGTTAGCCACCAAGAGCTGACCACCATAATCCTCTCCTGACCACCTTGATCATTGAATCCACTCGCCACCCTTCCAAGGACCTCCTTTCAATTTACTACAATGACTACATTCTACCTTTACATTGTTTAATAAAAAAAAGAATTACTATCAGCAACAACGAAATTCGTACATTTTTCAACACCTTGACTCCGGAATGAGTTTGACCTCTTTACAGCGAAGCTAACCTCGCAGGTCACTATACATTCCAGGAACTTTCTTGTTTGCTCGTTAAAAAACAGCCTATTATAATCCTTGGGGGACTAAACGACGATAAACCGCGGTACTTAATTTCAGAATTTTTCTTACGGCCTTTAATTCCTATCTTTATGAACCTCTATTTGTTACTTTCACGAATCTTCATTTATATTATTCTTAAGGTGATAGGAAAGGGTCATTTTATACATATGTATATCAAAACGTTAAAATATTGATAAAACTTTCATGACACCTTAATGCCTTCTTTTTTCACCTGCGAAGTGATTTAATAATTGAAATCGTATCGTTGATTTATCGGTTCATTAATTCAGGAAATACATTCGGTAAAGTCGAGAATTCATTTTTGTTCATTTCTGAACACGAGGAGTCTCTAATGGATAACGCGATGACTTGCGTAGTCAGCGCCGTTTCATGACCTCGATTTTTTATTCAGCGGCAAAATTTACACCACCAAATCCGCCGTAATCTCACAAAAGCTGCAGCTGTACGAATTTGTTTGGAATTTCGCACAGATGATTCACGATCCTCGAGGCTGGCACCTCGCCAGTTTCGAGTGCACCCCTGAGTACGAACCTAACCTCAACTCGTGCTCGCTTTAAACGCTCTTTGCCTCGTCCGAAGGGTTGACTCCACGATGCAATGTGAAAAAAGTCATGCGATGCCATTATTCCACCTTGCAGCAAATTGCACGGAATTCATATTTCCAAAAACCACGTTAATAAACCCTCACAATGTTCGCTCGTTTTAGAAAATAACCATATCAGGGAGAACGTATAATTCCTTAATACAATCCGCATCTGCAATGACTCCAAGTGAACCTGATAATACCAGATACCAAATCTAATTACGAAAATTTAATCCGATGAAAATTCGACCTGCTAAACATTATCGGATATCCTAATTCGAGCTGAGGATAAGAGATTGATTTAAACAATGTACTTATGCAAGTCTGTACATACACCCAAGAAATTAAAATTCATGCAAAATTATTATGTTGTTGCAGAAGTAATTGCGGTATCTACAAGCGGTCGGCACTTTCGGACCGCAATTATTATTGCAGCGAGTTAATATTTTCGGCTTCTTTTCCGCCGGTGTAAACAGTGGAAAAAGGTATCACAGGCGAGACGGCAAAATATTGGAATACAAATTGGGTGCTCCATTTATAATTAGATTATTCTCCTGCCTTCTAGATCGTACTTCGCAGAGTGATTAGCCGAGATCCGCGACGATTGCTTGCGAAGGTCCTTAAAAAAGGTCCTTAAAAAGACCCTAAAAAAGGGGTTCCGAGGGCAATCTTTATGCGGCATCTCACTCTGGAAAATTTTCGTGTCACCCCAGCCGCGTATGTCTGGACTGGCTCTTAACATTTCGCACGAGTTGCGAACTCGTCTGCACGCGACAAATCCGCTCGAGCTCTGCAATATTTCGTATACTCGGTACACGAGTTGGTGACAAGCAAAGGACGGAGTTGTCCGGACTGCTTGCACGAATTTTGACTCTCTGACCTCGCTCGGAATGGCGAAGTTTCCTTTTTCTGAAGGAAGGTCAGGTGCTAGGTTACGGTCATTAGGGGTGAACCTGAAAGTGCGCTCGTATGAACTAAAGATGACACTTGGTGAACTTGTAATGACTGCCAAATTAATGCGACAAAGTAGACCTCCCTGAATAAGTCTTTTGCATTAAATGTTGTCTCGTAAAATACCTCTATACTTCATTTCTATATTAAATCTCGGTTAGGTTCGTGGCGCACGTTGATAATGAATCTTTTAACAATAAGTTGAACGAAAATTTTCGGATAATATCAATTATTCGTAATTAATCTCTCAGGAAATACCTTCACGCGGTCTGGATTAGTTGTTTTGAACATGATTGTTTTTATTTTTTTTGTGGAATGTTTGTTTCTCTTTAAATGACAATTATTCGGTCAAACCGGATGTAACGGAATTAAACCATTGTAATGATTTTGTCGAGGGAAGAAGTTGCTTCTGAACATCGGTGCGACGTTCAAAGAAATTTCTTTCGGAATCTTCGTCTCTTTCTGGCAACACTTTTTCAGTGCCTTCAGATAATACTTTTCTTCTAGCGAAGGCAGTAGATCACGATTTTAGAAAACTCCGTTCCCTTCTTTAATAATTCTTCCCGCGACTTCAAAATCTGGGAAATTTACTGCAGGGCACTTTGGAACTTCCCTAATGAAAGTTTTCTCCTCAGCTGCTAAACCTGGATTGGAGCTTTTATTACGTTTCTGAACCGGCTATTACTCGGCACACGTGCGAGAGCTATATGACGCGAGTTAAAAATTAAGTCATTAATAACGGCGAAATGAAGTTCCGCTGAAAGTGCACAATTGTTTGTCACCGCCATTTTCAAACGCGAAAGTACTTTAGACGAAGAGATGATAAGAAAAAGGAGATGATACGAGATTACGATTTAAAGAATAATGAGAGAATAAGAGGGTGCGACTTCAACGCGCTTTCTAATCAGAAGAAATTTCGTGATTGGGACTGAAATGTAATTTGTACAATCTATCAATGCAGTTGAACAAAATGCAAAAGAGAGTCGGCATTTCGATGCCGAACGGAAAGGAACGATAACCAAATGAAATCCCGTTTTGTTACGACCGAAACAATAAATGGACAAGTTTTCCACATTAAACGCCTCTTCCTGCGGGGACACGATACATGAACAATTGAATAAAACAGATACGGTCATAAATTTCACTTCATCCCAGGGAAGAATTAAACCGTTCATAATTCATTCCGGTGTCAGGACGAAACGAAATGAGATCTACTTTATTCAACTGTGCAATGATTGATTGTTTCAAGGTTCGTTTTGTTTCGCCAATTTCGTCGCGGCTGTTTGCGCCACAAATTGTACTTCTACGCAATCAGAACGCGAAACAGTTCCTAATCTCTGGGGAAGAATTCCGAATTAGTTTCGGCCCCATCGACGCGACGTACCCGGGTCAGCTTTCCCACTTGTTACATTTTTTTTTATCCACCTCCAAACAACTTCGACGTGTCTGATTAATAATAAACAATGGCCGAAAAAAGCTCCATCGATTTACCTCCTTTCCCGTCAATTCCGGAAATGAAGCACGCGGAAAGCTTCAGGGGTGAATGCCTTTAATGTAGAAGCTTGCACTCGAACATGACTAGCAAGTAGCATTGTTTGCCTCTGATAACGCGAAAACGTCTCCCAGGGAATGCAGGAAGAATGCATATTAATCTTATCTATGCATATATCGGGCTCAGAGTGGAGCTTAATAAATAATAAAACTCGGATATGTTGCACGGAGGGATGCGCTCTTGCGCGCGATATATTAGGGAGTTGCATAAACAGGTGTACATACGTGTATGTAGTAACGTGTATACATACGTGGGTATGTACATAGCAACTCGCGGAAGGCGCGCAAGCTCGCAATATTCGAGAAAGCCGAGACGATGAACCGAGAAATGTTGCAAAACCGAAAGCACGCGCATAGCTGACATACCGCCGACATAATGCGGCAATTCCTTTACCTCGATGGAATAAACGTTCAGTTTACACACCTTCTCGTATCTTATCATAAAAAAAAGCCAATGCAATGTACGAAAATCTTATTCCGCGAATAATACGCCTGAGCGAGGAGGAAATCTTTCCTTTTTGGGTACTGGTTGCAACATTCCACCGGCATAACAGAAATTCTATCATCTCGGTGAGGTAACCACTTATAATGCATAGTTTTTCGTACTCTATGCATAAGGAATTAAATATGCAAGAATATTATTCCGTGTACGTTATGCTTCTGCGGGGAAAATTTGTGTAGGTACTTTTCGCAACTTTTCGCCGTCAGGCAGAACCTTTACAGCCGTAAGAATTACGGTTTTTCATATTCTATGCATACAAAATTGTACATGTGAAAATTATATCGACATTATGTATCTGGAGGGGAAAGTTGTTTACTGATTACAACATTCCGCGGGGCAGCTAAATAGTCCTTTACCTCAGTGAAATGCCCATCCAATTTGCATAGCTCTTCATAAAAGTGAAACGCAATAAAGGAAATATTCCGCGTACATTATCCTTTGAAATGAGGTAAAATAATTTGCTTATTGATTGCGCCCGCGTGAGTTTAAGTGGTAAATTGGCGTTTTAAAAATTCCTTCCTTTTTCAAAATAAAAGATTCACAATATGGGTACAAAATGTTTAACATCATGTTCTGAAGTTTATTGAAAATATGATATTAATGAAAGTATAATAAGTGCCTAAAAATGTTTAATACCGACTTCTGAAGTTATTTGAAAACATGAAATATTGTGCGTATTAAAATGTAACGTCATGTTTTGAAATTTATCGAAAGCGAAAATATGGTTTCCCTTGAAGGACATTCAGATGGATACGATTTCTAACTCGCGAAAGTGCAGCAACTTTTCCCTCCCGTAAAAGAAGCTCTTCTGAAATGTGTGTCGAGGATGAACAGAGGGAAACAAACGACCGGAACTTCCCGTTTGAAAATGGACCGTGAAAACAGTCTAAAACCGGAAGTGTTCTAGAGAGTCTTTTCATCGGCTCGGTGCATTTTCCGGCAAGGCGTCCGATCGTCCATTTTCGCGAAAATCTCGAAGGAACACTTTACCCTTCCACATTTACATCGATATACATATGTACTACTTGGCAAAAAAACTGCACACCTAAAAATAAAATTTTATCATTTCGGAATACCCCCAAAATCATTCTTTATAATAAAAGGAAACCATATGAACATTTCTCGATAATTTCAAGTATCATTTAAAATTTATCCACCACCCCCCTACATTGTCCTAAATTATATATTTTAGTCCCTGATTTGCACATTTATTATTTATATTCTTAAGAGTTGCAGTATTTGGCAAATTACGTGTACTTATTAATTACCACTTGATCCCACTGCATTAGAACACGTGTACATACGCGATCGCTAATTAGCAGTAAATAATTACACGCACGCTAAGCGCCCTGTAATTGTTTAATTTCTAATAACACATGAATTACAGTCGCGTGATTCGCGTAACGTGACTCGTGTTTAGTTTATAACAGTTCTAGTGACAGATAATTATCTCTTGCCAGATTAAAAAATCATAGCTGATGCTTCACCCCCTTAATCTCACTCTCGGACAGAAATTGCAATCAATTTCATGTTTCTTTCATATTATGACGGTTGAAAGGAAAATATTGAATTAAAACCAACAGGTCGAAGAACTTTGGTTGAATTTGCAAGATTTATTGCAAACTTCTCTCTAAGAATTGGTTCCTTAGTTCCCTTGGCTCAAAGGGGTGAATGCAAATTTCTTCGCATAATTAATTTGGGAGTTGCAAGTACTGTGAGTACTGCGCTGCACTGTACACGTTTATCGTGTCGACACGAGAAAACAGTAAATCCACATCGATTTAACAATATTCATGAGAGTGCAAATGCACGTAACGTACGTTGTTTCATGGAGTGGAATTCCTACGAGTGTAGTGACAGAAATTATTGACACGCGTGACAGTATTATACGAGTAAACATATGTACACATATGTAGTGCTGCCTTCTGCGTCATAATTAGACTTTCGCTGACCCGATGGAATTCACCACCCTTTCACAAATACAACATTACACTCCTAAATAAAGTATTTTCTAATTAAACAAATTCAAAATATTAGGTGAAAAAACTTACTAACAATATTTTCATCCTATTTCGTTAAACTTTCGCAAATTCAAAGCCTATTCCGTAGAGTTGAAAATTTTCCTGCATTTCTTTAAACCTCCCTTAACTTCATTTCAAGTATTACAAACTTTAAGCAAGTTACCGCGTTTAAGTGGAGGGAAAAAAAGATGTATTGTGAAATTTCAAAAATCCTAAAAATAAGTTCGTTCACTTGTTTAGGATTAAGAAGCTTTCTAACGGATTATGAAATCTTGAGATATTGCCCTTTTTTTTTAATTTTTTCTTTATTTCAGCACCTTGCGATCTGCGATTCACGTTGGCAATTCCATGCGCGATGACATTGTTAAGACGTAAAAATCAGTGAATGCGTTACGAGACAATTTCAGAACGTCACCGACACATTGCGGATCGTCACAAGATGCCATCAAGTGATAGCAAATCGGCTCGTTACAGTCGTTAATTATGCAATTACGGTGCGCCGACCTGGCAGACTTCGATGCCCGTTGATAAGCGACACGATACCATTATGCCCGAGGTGACTCCTGAGCGACTTTCAATATCTTGATAACAGGACTTCTCGATTCGCAAGCAACAGGCTGTGATCTTTCTCCCGACCTTGTTATCAATCTTCCTCCTCCTCAAAATTCAATTAAATAAAATTAGACAAATGTACATTTCTTATACCCTCCTTCCACGTTTTGATAAGGGCTCTTCTTAATCCACTTGACTTCAATGCCTGACGATCATTGACAACTCTCCCTCGAAAATATCACGGTTGCAATTGAATCAAATATAAATTTGACAAACTTGTAGAAAGAGGCGGATTCTCTCCTTAATATAAAAAATTAAAAATTAAAAAAGAATAAAATATAAAAATCCCCTCCTTAACCGTTTGAGTCCTATCCTCTCTAAATGAGTACGAGAAGACCCAAACAGCGCGATAGCGCTTTGTTTATTTTATGTCGATGAATCCCACTCGGCGCGATAGCGTTTCTTGAATTGTAAGATGTATTATTTACACCCTTGCGTTACGATTTAAATTCCAATAGTGCGTGCCATAAACAACAAAAGTGTCGGTCATACATCGGCCCATTTCACGGTTTGGCTGAACGTAACTTCTCATACGGTTTGTTTACATTTGGCCCGATTGACATACCACGTCTCTCACACGTTTTGTTCACGTTTGGCCCGATTGATTTACCACGTCTCTCACACGATATTGTAAGTTAAGAGGTTAAACGAAGGAGCTGTGTAATGTACTTGGGTCAGTGAATCTGAGCGACTTTGATAATCGGCGACGCACCGTCAGTTGTCCACAACGCTCGAAATGTGCTGGGTTTTCTCGACATAAAATCTGAACAGCGCAATCGCGCTGTCTGGGACCCAAACGGTTAATGTAAAAAGAGGTTTATAATGTACGGAATAAAAACAAAATTCCGGGGAAAGGGGCCCTAAGGTGGGTAATTAAACCAAAAATACCGCGAATTGTTGAAATCCTCTTTGCGTGAACAAATTCCCGAACCCGGAAGGTATTCGTACTCAACAAACTGGGACTGAGGAGAAACTAGTACAGAGCTTCGAAACTCGCCTTAGAGGTAAACAAACGAGTGCAACTTTCAGGCGCAATTCCGCCGAGCGTCTCTATGCAGTATGTGTTGTTATCTGCAGCGATGCGTATGTCAAAAGCGCCGTTTCCGAACACAATCGATACCGGCTGCAATCGACTGCAATTGCATCGCCAGAGAACATTGCAAACTTGTACTTACGGGTTGTCCGTTAGACACTCAAATTACTGGGAACCCTCGTTTCCGAAAGTAAAATGAAAATAATTGTTTTATAACAACGCGATTTATAACGCAATTTAATTGGCAAACATATTCATCGAAAGATTATTTTAAAACAATATGAGAACGGAATCTGAGGGATCAATTGTTTACGGGACTATTCTCCGAACTGGGCGTATCAAATCATTTGCAATTTCACCCCGTGAACATGAAGGCCCTAAAAAAGTTTTGGCATCCACAAAATTCCATTTCTATGCAAAAGTAGGAAATAGTTTAGAAAAAAAGAGATTTAAAAATGAATTTTCACGAGTGACAAGACCTTCCTTAGGACCTCCACATCGATAAGGAAAAATACCAAACGTTTCGGTACACCCAGTCCAAAGAAGAGTTTCACGACTTTTCACGTCACCTTAAATCAAATAATTACAAATTTTCCATTATAAATTCTCCCGTAAAGGAAATAGTGTGAAGGATTTCTTTTTTTAATCCATTTAATGGTAAGCTTCATTCGATGGAGAAATGGCTTCAGTATAAGTAGACTAGTACGGGCAATCGTGAATAGCATTACGTATTTCCGGCAGATTTTCCCGTCCGACTTTCCGAATACATATGTGTATATTCTTACATATATGCATTTATGTACCGAGCAAGCCTCCCGGAGTTGCGGCCAGCCTCGGAAGTTGTGTGCACTTTTATTTCGAGCGAAAGAGTTCAATAAGCGGGGAAGGGCCTGCCGGGGATAAAAGGAAAAAAGGGGAAAATAAAATGGCAAACTCCCCCACGCGGTCCTACAGGCTGGCAAAGAAACTTCCTCGAATTCCGGAGTCGTACCGAAGTTGTCACGTACGCGAACTTTGCGTGTTCACTGGCCGAGACGGGCTTCCTTAAAACTTTCCTTATTACCTTTTATTTAATCTTACTTCGCACGGCTAAATACTCGATTTTATCCGCCGTTCGGCAAGGCTCTTGACGTATAAAAGAAATATCGACCCGATGCAGAAATGTATACGCGTAAAGAATAAAAATGACGTCGAAACAGGTTAACCGGAAACGGAAAATAAAAAAATTAATAAACTAGATGTAGGTGTACGATTTAAAATTTGACGACACTTTTTGAAGGGAAACATCGGTACTATTGTGGCATGATGACACGTGGAAATTCGCACGTCATGAGAGAGGCCTGTTTGTGTAACACTTTTTTACAGTTTACTATTTACATTCGACTATTCATTACCATTCATGTTCATCGGGTGTTAATATTAGGAAGATTTGAGTAAATGTTTTCGTTGATGATGATCCGTAATTTTCTGGATCAATTATTGATATTGATGAAGTGACGTAAAAACAGTGCAAGTGAAAGTTAAAGGTGATTCTACCAAATTCCAAGCAGTACAGAATGCGCGAAGGTATTTTATGAAAGAATAATGACAAATAATTAAGAATATTTAATAATTCCCTTTAATTTAGAAGTTCGACTTTCAACGCGCGTTAAGGCCACGCATCGATTCTTTTTCCGTGTATTTATTTCCTGGTGCGACAATGTTAAGATCTGAAATGGCTGAGCAATGGTTAGAAATCGAGCCGATAATCCCGCAGTTTTTGTCGTGAGCTATATGGGGCGAAGAATTTGTTCCGTAATACGACCCCCGTGCCGTAACTCGACAAAGCCTTACATGAATGGCCGAGTGATAACCCCTCACCATGAAACCCCAGCTACTCCATTAATAGCCAATTTGCGACATTTTCTGTGGCAGCTGAATATAGGAAGAAATTAATATTTTTTTTAATTTTCTATTAATTAGCCCGTAAAAAGATTTTATTCTCGAGCTATCTATAATTGAAAATATCCCGCCGCGGTCTGTTGCTAAAGTATTTCATTATATTAATATAATATATTATCGCCACGAGTGAAATGGAGCAAAAACTTCATCACAACTCAAGAATCTTTTACACGAAGTATTTCATTCATGGATAAATTCCGATATATCATTGGCGAGATAAAAAGCACTAACTAAAAGTTAGAAAAAATATATATATCTTAGCTTGTAAAGAAATTCTACGTTCCATTCCACTCGCTATAATTTACTATGGCAATTTGCCGTTGAAATATTTCATCATGAGTGCAATTTCTTGTCCTCGTGAGTCTTATATGGGAAAGGATCAATGTCATAACTCGACAAATCATAACGCGAATGGTGGAGGACCACTTTAGGATAAAATCCTGGCTACGTTATTACTGAACAGTGGCCAATATTTTCTTCGCCAAGAAACAACGATTCGACGAAAAATTAAAGAAAAATCATTTTTCAGCATATCAAGTAAGCATATCAGCATATCAGCAAACGAGATTCCATTATCATTTCATTTTTTATAATTCACCGCCACCGAAATACTTCACTGAAAGGTATCAAGTGGAGTTTTAATTTTTAGAAATTAACTGCCAAAAACAGCAACAACATGCTCTCAGAGACTTCTTAATTAAGAATATTAAGCCTTTAAATCCTTAACTGATTTACCAAAACGCAACGTTTCACTGAACTTCATACGCTAGATTTGAGCCGAACAATGTTTATTGGATACTGTGGGAAGAGACCATACCGTTGAACTGCGTTTGACATATTCAATAGGACACGAATAATATTAACCGGTATTGAGAAATTTCTTGAAAAGACAATTCTGCACTGCAAATAAAGTGTCTCGTAATTGGTGAACATTTTTCAGAGCTTCTAACAATGTCAAAGCTCACTAAAAATTCTTATTAATGCTATCCATCCATCTTTTCCGGTTCAGGTGGCGGGAATATAACTAGAAAGAATATTCATCAGGATGATCGAAAGTGACGTATCGAGAAAATATCCGCTAATATTCGAAATTCCTCGAAAAGCGGGGAAAAAATATTTCGACCTGGAGAGAGCATAAATATTTTTTCGCGTTTCAAAGACCACTTTAAAGGAACTAAAATTCTTTTACAGATATTGTTAACGCTCGATATAATTATGCAAGTAAACCGGAAAATTCGAGGGATAATTCACTCAGGAAATCATGGTTTTTAATGCTCGAAATTGTGTGAAAATCAGCTGGAAATCCCAAGCAGAAATCATTGGAAATCGTTGGAAATCACCGAAACATCATAGTTTTAAGCTCGAACGTCATTTGTCACCGAATCACACGGTTGTTTATCATATGAAATCAAAGACAATCTTCTCAAAGACAGAGATCGCTTTTTACTGATTTCCGAGTTATAGTAGTCTCTCGGGAAAATAACATAAGAGAGGTCCAGCAAAGTAAGATTAAATGGGTCGAATCTTCCTCGCGATTTAAAGGACGCCTCGAAGGAATTTAAATTTTTCCCAGTTATTGTTAACGCACCATAAAACCGTAAACGTGACGACCGGAAGGTAAAATAAGGAAGGTCGTACAGGACCCGTTTCGCTAGGAACGGGAAGCGCCGTTTAACGAGATGGATCCTCAAAGGCACAAGATGGGGATCTGTCGCAGTTTCGAGGGAAGTTCCTTCTTTACGAGGGGTTACTCCTGGAAATAATGTGGGTCTTTGCATTTTTCCGTGGATACTTCGGATCTTGCTCGGTAAACCGATAGTCCCGGAATTTCTGGCTCGCTTGAAATCGCCCACGAAAAATCTCCTCTTTTCAAATGGCCGAATTTTCACCTCGAAGACACCTAACCTCCTATTAACAATTTTATGTTCCGAATAAAGATACAAAAATCCTAGCATAACGTAGAATAAATAACATCGAAACTATTTATTGCATTTCTCATTCCCTACATATTTATTCTTAACGTTCTCTAACTTGCTCTCGCCCTTCCTTATTTTTTATCCGGATGTTTATTCCTGAAAACCTGAACCTCGCAACTCTTTCAGAGAAGTTCGTTCATCCACATTGTACGTGTACTTGCGCAATTTGATACGTATATTGGATGATCTGTTAAATTGCAAAGAAAATGTGCTTCCACGGGTCGCAGTTCTCCAACGACGTCGCACACGGATATAAAAGTCGTCGTATAATATAAAATAAATGATGCATTCTTCATCCCGTAGCTCGCAGCATTTTCGCAGAGAGGGAAAAGTATATATTCTCGTCAAGGTTGAATTTTCACCTCAAAAGAAATTCTCGTTATAAGAGAGTGCACCCTGTGATGGCGAGACTCAGGGGTCTCCGTCTGCATTCGCCCACTTAAATTCCCCTTTTTCGTTAAAATCGGAATCCACGGATGCTTCGGGGGTAAAATTTCCCCCGAAAATGTCAAACGCTTGGGTAGAGCATAAATTGTAAAAAATAACCGCTCGAATTCCTGCTATTTTCATCCCTCGAGTACCCTCGCCAAACGTTACTTTCGGTCGGCTGAAGGTAAACTTCAACTTTTAACCGACGCATAATGTTGCAAATAAATAAGAAGCATCGTTGGTGAACTCGGCCATGCCTGTCGGAATTATTTCCCCTCTCGAAACTTTCTTCACTACATTTTCATCCCTCTAAGACATCACGGAATTCGTATTCCCGCTTCCGCATTTCAATAATCCGCAAGCTTTCACGATGAATTTACGTGTATCCCTGTATTTGCGTATCCCAGGGTGATATGAGATTAATTTACCATCACTGGCGAAACGTTATGGGAACCATAAAATATTGATGTACCAACGTTTGAAGCCCCGTCTGCCCGCAGACGAATGTGAATTACACCTATAGTTAATCGAACTCTCATCAAGTAATTTGATAAGCGCATTCTCTCGTTAATTTGACTCAACAAATTAATCCACCAGGCGAGATGGTTTAAAAGCGGAAATACCGAACCTCGATCATATTATACATATAATCCTCTTGCTCATATAACGATACGTCGATTAACACTCTGACCTACTTTCTTGTATTCAATTGCGACAAATCATCGGACAGAATATCTGCAAAAAGCTCGGCGTGAAACAATTCCTCTCAATATATCAAATAAACCGATATTCGCGCGGTTGGGACTATTCCGAATATTAAAAGAAAATAAACATAAGAACGTGCAAAATATAGGAAGTGCGCACGAGGGACGTCTTTTCAACAAAGTTTATTGTTGACAGGTTTTTCGATTACTACCATATATTAAGAGAAATCCAGGAAAATAAATGGTATTATAGAAAATCGAGGAAAATCTTCCGACACGGTGCCGAAGTCGTAACGGCCGGAAAAGTAGCGATTGTCGGTACCGTTTCCGGTTCGACAAGCTCCACGGCAAGAAGCTCATAAAAAAAGCATCCACGACTGTCCATTAAAAGTCCGTAACTGCAGCTGCACGAAACCTAAGGGCCGATTTACGATTGCAATTCTGCTTCAGCGGGCACTGCCGAGAGGTTAAACAGTCTCCTCTGGAAATTGCATCTCACCAATCTCGGTCCACCGCCGAGAATTATTCCTCTGATAAGGTTCGCGAGATTTTCCGCGGACCGGACATCTTCAGCATTAACGACGATTAACTGGGCAATTAGCGCCAATCAATTATAACCTATTCGAGGGAGGAAGTCCTCGATGAGAAATGTAAAGTCTATTACAAACGAGTCTCCGTATCGATTAGTTGTCATAGAAAAAGGGTTAAAATCACCCCCGACGAGTTGTTACGACATCTCCACGACAGTCTCAAAGCCTTTGAAGTTATCATTTTTCATCATTATATGTCATTAAATATGCTACTATCCTACTATACTATATATCATTAAATAAAAATTCCCATCCTCGACTAGGCCATCTTGACCAGCGATTGCTATTACATCTATCACACTTGTAGTCATTATAACAACTGTTTTCTCTCCGTGTAAGTGTATCTAAGGATTGATGCACATTCTTTGATGGAAAAATATTTTTTACCCAGAGGCAAAAATCTATAGTGAACGGATAGCTCCTCATCGATTAGTCGGTGTCGCCGGGAAGGGGTAAAAATCGCAAGCACCGGGTTCTTACAACACGCCAGGGGCAAGCGATTGCCAGGAGGAGTGGGGTAGTTGATTTTGCATTTCCAGTCATCGCGAGGAGGTTTTCCGGAAAAGGGGTCAGGGGGTGAACTCGAGGACAGAAGGCTGCTTGGCCGTGCATTGTTCCGCGTGTCCTGGAACCGAAGAACATTAACCTGAATCCCCGGCTTTTTGCGCCGACTTCGGTTCGACGCTCTGCCCCTTTTGTCGCCTAGACGGTTCTCCCGAGCTCGATAAGGCTCTACGCTCGCGTTATCGATATCCGGCGTGCATAAATCGGAGAAATACTCGAAGGCGGATGGAAATGGCCAGTCGGAAACATTTTTCTTCCATGGCGTAGCGATAAGCGCGACGACGCCCGAAGTGCACTTAGAGGGCTCGAAATAAGCCTTGATCCTGCTCCTCGCGATGCGAATGCTCTCCTTGAAACTAGTTAACGTCTTGATGCCCTCGACTCGTGTACATTAGACTGTAAGATTCGGATTTACAGAGTGGAACGAGGGGGCCAAAGAGGAAAGTCGAAAGTAGTTTGCATTTGCGACGCTCCGAAGTCGTATCGTTATCAAATTGTCAGACCTGACTTCTGTAGAACTCCTCCGAAGAGAAGCAGAGATAAAGATTGAAAAATGATAGAAAAAGAAAAACGCTATTTATATGCCAGTACCGAATATTTATGATTTCCTTCTTTCATCGTCTTAGCACTGTTAAAAGGGTTCATAAAATTCCTGCATACTCGGATAAGCATAAAGCTGCAGTGAAATTATACATCTGACGTCCTGACCCTGAATTAGGATTGATTCATATCAATTTCGAAATAACTTCGTAACATCGCGTTAGAATTATTTGAAACGGTGCAGGGAAATTAATGCACGTAGGTACTAAATTTATAACACTTGTTTACAATATAGATAAATAAAATGTAAAATTAAAATATCTTGTTTGGAAGTGTGGTTATATCCAGGATATGGCTTTGAGTGATTGTATGTACGATTAATTGTCGTACTTGGAATTGAATAAAATTCACAATTGTTTGCCGTAAAGCTACGACGGAAACTTAAAAATTGGACTCGAAAGTGTTTCATCTTTATGCCGTAGAATGGAAAATTGACTGTGCGAACTGCCGTATAAAGTTTGCAATGCTCGCGAGCCCGCGATTCAAGCTTTGAGCATTAAGTTATTACTACCGAGGAAATGTTGCACAATGCTTATCAACCGCAAAGTTTCTTCATTGTTAGCCCGATTCCTCGAGGCTGTTGATGCATTCAAGGGGACGATGCCATTTCCTTTGAAGATGGAAACGGAAAGCCGAAGTTTAAGTCCTCGAATCGACCGCGAACGAGTGGCCGGAAATAATTATCGGAAGATCCTTTTGTCACGGATGCGAGAATCGGGCACTTTAGGGAAATCTTGCGATATTTCGGAAGAAAAAATGTATCGCCCGAGATGTCCTAGGCGAACTTTTCTCCCCTTGATCCTCCCCTATAATCGATTGGCGTTAATTGGCCCAATAATCGGCCTCGATCTTGAACAAGTCGGATTTGCGGAAAATCGCGGCGGATTTTGTCGGAAGAATTATTCCTGATAATAAGTAGAAATTACTGGGATATGATTTCCAGACACAGATTTGACCTTTAACTCCAGCCGAACAACTTAAAACGAATTTTACGTAACCCGAAGTAAACGTTAAATAATTTCGGTAATTAATGTGAAATTTAAAAGAATGTTCGCCATTGGAGAAGTTATCTTCCAAAATGCAGCAGAATTACATTCGCAAATTGGCCCTTATATTTCTTGCGGATGCAGTTAGAAATTTAATGAATCAAATAGATGGAAATTATTAAAAGCCACTTTTATCCCAGATTGCACGGACAAACTTTCCTGCCCCTAATTGATTGGAACTAATTACCAGGTTAATTGCCGTAATTCGGGACAAGTCGAGCCGCGGAAAATCTCGCGGACCTTATCAAAGGAATCGTAATCGAAAGCTCTATACATTCGGATATATCCCACTCCTCTAATTCATTTCACGAAAAATTAATGCAAAAATGGACACGAAAATCGGACGAAAAAATTCCGAAGAGAATTCGCCGAATTTCATTTTATAAAATATCGACTACACGTGGAATAATTTAAAGGATCAATTTTCGAAATAGGCTCGTCTATTTTGGTCAAACCGAATGAAAATCCATTTCCTCTGTCGCATTTCGAGCCCTCGCGAGTGTTCGTCGGAGGACAATAACAGAAAATTCTGTGTACACCGTCCTACGGCGTACTCATACGTGGAGAGATACACGCACGGAAACACGTACCATGGCGATTAACCACCCACGCGAGAAAATAACTAGTTGCCAACACGTAGTGTACTCGGTTGGCCGTTAAGTTCGTTTAGGCAACCGAGTAGAGGCGACTTTTAGTCCCCCTTATCGAGTTCGCGCCCGGATTTTTCCCTTCGTTTTTCCATCGGGCGCGTCCTCGATTTTCCGCCCGATTGGCGGATTTGATTCTCTCCGTTGCTATTTCTTTTATCTTTTTTTTTTTCGTCGATGGATTTTAAGCATTTTTGTTTTTTACGAGTGGCATAATCACCGATCGATTTAACGAACTTACTCCCACGGGTGCATCCCATCAGAGCTAATCAACAGCCATCGTTCCGCCGAAATTTAACGACGTCGCGAGATCAAATATTTTATATCGAACAAACAAATGAAGGAAACCTTTTGAACTCATTGGAAAACCGCTCTCGCGTCGATCGTTCATCATTAATTCTTAAGAAATTCCAAGTAATTAAGAGCTTTCTATAAATTATGTAGTCCGAAGTAGTGTAGACGTAAATCTGAAATGCATTTCTTTGAAAACATTTCATCCATCAGAAAATAGCTTTTTTTAACGTAATTGCCGAGCTATTGGTTAAGAGATTTCGATATCGAAAAAATTCTACCTCGCGGATTTACTCTTTCCGAGGAGCTACTCACTCGGAAATAAATGAAAACGATTTCCTTTTTTTCAGAACCGATTGTCTTTGATTTCATATGATAGACAATTATATAATTCGATACCAAGTAAGGTTCGGCATTAAAACATTGTCAATGTTTCGGTGATTTCCAACGATTTCCAGTCATTTCTGCTTGCGATTTCCACGTAATTTCGAGCATTAATGTCCATGAGTTTCTGAGTAATTAACCCCTTGACTCTTCCCAGGAATTTTATCAACACCACCGTATCGAATTTTCATTTAAGAGGAACCTCCGCAATTTATTCACGGCCTTCCCTCAGGGGTGCAATTTTTTATAAAATCTCTTCGGACAAGGAAGACTTTAGTAATTAATTAGCCGAACAACGTAACACCCGAAAGAGGAGCCCGGAGAAAATGGCAGTCGAAATTAGCAGGAAAATATCGGCGTTGCTTTCTCTTCGCCAATTTTAGGGGTTAAACGTAATTGCGTAAGAGTGCAATCCACTGTAAAGGGCTTTAAAAAGCGCCGGCCATGGGTTTAGTGGTTACGTGATTGCGTTACCAACCTTTACTAAAAGTAGGTACCTAACTAGGATTCAGTGTCTCGTTACACGAGAAAGCCGACCTCATCGTTGCAAGCTGCACTTTCCGCTTCATTCGAAACCCACTGGGTGTATTTCAGGCTCGTCAACAGCCCTTCGAAATTAATGTGTAAACATATACACAGTCATTCTTAAAATTCAAAAAAGTTTGTTAAGTAAAAGTTTAGTCTCGTGGTCGGAGTCCACGAGAAAAATTACCTCATCGTCGCAAGCACAACTTTTCGCTTTATACGAGCCCCATTCAATTTCAGTCTCACATAAAAACCCTTCGAAATTAACATGCAAACATATACACTCATACTTTTAAAATTCGCCAAAATTGTTAAATAGAATTCGGTGTCCTGGTTCACGGTAAAACCGACCACATTATCGCAAGCTCAACTTTCCGCATTATACGAGCCCCAATAAATTTCAGTCTCGTCAACGACCCTTCGAAATTGACATATAAACATGTACAAGCCCATTGTTAAAATTTATAAAGTATTAAAAGCTATTAGGTAGGATTCGATTCCCCGGTGTATGAGAAAACCGACCTCATCGTCGCAAGCTCAACTTTCCGTC
This sequence comes from Orussus abietinus, assembly GCF_000612105.2. Taxonomy (NCBI): domain Eukaryota; kingdom Metazoa; phylum Arthropoda; class Insecta; order Hymenoptera; family Orussidae; genus Orussus; species Orussus abietinus. The sequence continues at coordinate 919,197 of NW_019394282.1, read as the reverse complement.
TCATCCGATCCCTTGTATATTTCAGTCTCGTGTATAACCCATCAAAATATACCCTGTGAACGTATACAGTTCTCAACTTAAGGGGGGAGATAGGTTTAGGACTACGTTTTTTTTATGATATTCATGAATTTTTTGACAAGAAAGGAATGTACATAATTCATTGAAACTTTGAGAACATTTTATACATATATTCAAATAAATGGCAGCGCAGATTCGTCCCACCGATTATCCGAAATGTACCAATTTTATTATTTATCATTCTCTAATTGGATTAATTCTTCCTTAAATTAATTGCGATGAATAATTCAGTGCATATTTGCGTGTACCATTGCTGTACGTACATCACGTACTGTAAATAATATGTATGTCGTATTCAGAATATAATTATTTAGCGTTCACTGATTCAATTAATTTCGCTTAAAATTAGACGATGCTTAAATGAATGTGTAATTGTTACATAAAATAATCATCCGAGGAATATGATACAAGGTAAGAAATCCAACGCAATGTAGGAAAACTTACATGAAAGAAATAATTCTTCAACCAACAGGAAAGGGACATTTGACTCCGAAAACGTTTTGCAATGTGCAACGAGGTGGTTCGCCTTTTCTACCGACATACTTCATTCGAGTGCCAATAAAAACCCTAACTACTACTGTCGTAAAGTATTTCCCCAAGACCCGTAAAATCAGTTTGGCCCTTAACGACTGTTACGACAATTCCAGCTCATAAGAATGGACCACATTAGCGGTGTTTCGAAGACTCACAATCGATAAATCTAACGACTCCAAGTAGGGCCCAAAATCAATAACCTTAACCAAAACATCCATATACCCGCCATCGCTCCTTTTTGAAGCAGGATAAAGCAGGAAAAAGCACGTACACGAAAGTACACTTTTACCGACGACTAATAATTCCCCGGGGCAATTTTTCAACGTGGAGAAAAAATCCGGAAAAATATTGTGCCGCCGAGTCACCTGAATTTCCTGAATTCGCTGAATTTGCTTTACGTAACTCGGAGGAGCAATGAACCATGAACGAATTAAATGAATTCGTCCTACGGCGGGATGAAAAGGTCCTGAAAAGCTCGAGGGTAGAATCCGTTTAATTAGCCGTACCGAGGGACATACGACGGTAATTACGTTACCCGGCACGCAAAAAATTCATATCGCCTCGCGTCGTTCCTACGAAGGATTTAACCACTATCCCGATGATTAAATCTCTTTTCCGAAATTCTCGAGCGATGTCGTCGTACTAAACTTCGTTCTCCAGCCAACAAAGGGAAGGTCGATACCGAGCCAGTCAAAGGAAGATATTTATTCGGAGGGTCTGAAGTGCCCCCCAAGAATTCCATTTTCATAACTGGGAATCGACTTTCGTCAACGGTACAATTGGAAGTTTACTCTCCATTTACCCGCGGGATGAATAAATATCTATTATGTATACGGCTAACGTATGAATAACCCATAGCGAATTCAATATTCAAAGAGAATCCGAATACAAATGCATAATAATGAAAATGCATTCATTATTCATTCGGGGAATGAATCATAAAATCCCATCCAAGCATAATTAGTACCATTATATTTTCTGTTATTCCATTAAAAACAATCGTTACACCTACATCATTAATTACGTTGCAACTAGTCACACGTATCCCTGGAAAAATAAAAAAGAAAACAAAAGTGTATAACTTCTGTCCCAAGTGCTAAACGCACGGTTTATATTTTTCGCGCCCCCAATTAAGACTGCAATTATTCAAAGCATCAACACAATCCTCCCCTCAATTTTCCCCCTGGGATTCCTGGCGGGTCCTTTATTTTCAAAATTGCCAAGTTTCATTCCCTAATTAATTTCGAGAGGAGAAGAGAAAAAAAAAAGGAAAACCGGGATCGCGGTTATTCTCTTCGGGGTATCGTTGTTTTCTATTATAACGAGTAGGCTCCGGTATCGTCCCCTGCGAAATTGCGGCCTATTCTACCCCACGTTTTACAACACCCTCGTTGCCAGTGTCATCGACGAAAAGCCCTGAGCACGATCTTATATAACGGCAGGCATTCCCGGAAAGCTCCGAAGATCAGAAGATTCCAGCCCCGGAAAAGCTCGGAAAACGCGGCCCTTCCGGTGAAGAGTCGATCGAAACAAAAAAGGAATTCCTTCGTTAACCCTTAAATTTAATTTTTTTACCCAACATCATAAGTATATGAAAAATATATATATAAACGACTGCCTTCAAAAAACAGATTCAAATGTTTCTTTCCCTTTCGACCATTATTAATCACAACTACCCCCGTGAGAGTATGCCAAAGTGCCAGATTGCACATGCAAAATGCAAATTTAAGATGTAATGACATTCGGTCAAAATGCCCCAATGTCCGTTTAAGTGTTAAACTAGACGCTGCACCGTGCAGGATTTTGCAAATTCCTCGGGATACAAAATTTGTTATAAGCAAATTTCCATTTACGAAATTAAATGACTAACTACATTACCCGATTCATTAACCCTCAACCTACCGACAATTTATACCCCCCCTACCAATACCATTTAAAAACCATCATTTGACCAGTATTACTTTAACATATGGTACGATCTACCGCAATATGTGATGTAATCAACCAAAAATGATTAACAAAAGAATTCTGTCACCCCAACCAAATACTTGGTCGTCGCTCTAATAACCACATTCTATGGTTGAACCAACAAAACTACAATTGATTCTACCAAACAATTTTCCGCGTGCGGCGTTAATCGGACAGTTTTAACTACTCGTGGTATAATCGATATTTACGCAGGTGAATAAAATCGTTTTCATATTCGTGGTCCGTATCGGTGATAATTTGTATTCCCTTCTCCGTCGACGGTGGCGGCCGATCAGCGGTTTTACGTTCCTCCCCCATTTTTGCAAATCGGCTTACGTGATCGATCCCTAGTAGCATAGAATAATTTCTAAATATTTCTTTGTAATCTTTGCTAAATATCTCACGCGACAGATTTTCTAAGATTTCCTGTAGATTTCATTCGACGATATCTGAAATATTTGTTGAAAATCTCAATGACATATTTAGTTTCAATAATTTATAAACATATAGAGAAATTATATTTTTTAACTTATTAACATAATAAAAATACATTTTTTACTTCACGACTATTATCGGACACTTCATTTGGTATCAAAAAACACGAGAAATTTTTCTAATATTTTCGTTCCGCTATTTCATTATGGGAGCAAAACGTGTGATTTTGATTTTAAATATTTTTAAAACGTTTATAATGTATTCGGCAGATAATATTTAAAAAATACTTGTATTAAAATGAAACGAAATGTTTTGTATATCTGGTAGAAAAATATTATGAAAACACATGGAGCTAATATTATATAAATATTATAGAGATAATATTCTAAAGTAAACGTTTGGCAAATATTTCAAATGTCTGCTAAATATTTACAAAATGTACGATATTCGTTAAATATATAGAAAATACAGGACAAATATTTTGTGCTACTAGGGATGATTCGCCGCTCCGTGGTCAAAAGTTAAGCATTTCGTTCCTATGAAAGAGAGACCAGGGGAAATATGATTTTTCCCCAGCAAGGGGGGGGTTGATAATTACATCCCCACGGATCTTTCAATGTGGTAATCATTCCTGATAGAGTGTATACATTAGGGTAAGGTTGGATAAAGATTGAGCCCGTAAAAAGCACCTCCTCAGGAGAAGAGACATTAGGGGAGAAAATGTTGTTTCTCAGATCAAATCATAGCAAACCCTCCGACGTAATAATTTCGCGATAAATATGCGTACGTCCCGATAAGCATCGAATTCGCAAAGACGAGGATAGATATAGCAAACAAAAATTTTTCAGGGGGAAACATAAGACTGCGGATACAGTCTATAATGGATCCACGAGCAATGAGAGGACAAGAACGAGTTTGGAGTCTTTCATTCAACCGTTGGAAAATATTTTTAATCGATTAATTTCCATTATTTGCGTACAAAATTCGACTCTGCAGGCTGCATTAATTCTAGTCGGTTGTGCCCCGTCAAGTTAAAAGTTAATTGAAATAACCGTCCAGAATTTTCTCAAAGTACACGAATGCCGTTTCCGTTAATCGGACGGATTTTCAATACAATTGACATTTCGCCCCAAAAGTGGTAGGGAAAAAAAAATTAGTACGTTTTCTGGACAACTGTCGAATTTTCTAAAAAAACATGCGCCATTTCGCGGATCATCAAAATATTACCGTAATTCCATGCAAACTCCCTTTTTCATCTACCTGCTTTACGATCGTCACGAAGAAGAAACCTCAGGAAGCTATTTTTTCTGTCAGTGTTTATCCCCTTAACACGTTAAACCTGTTAATAATGAATGAAAATGAACTATTCGAGATACACATCCGGAGTACCCTATAACGCTTTATAACATTTCTTAGCTAATATCAATATATACATATACAGACACATGATATAAAACCTTCGAATTCGATAAATTGTACAGTTAACGTAATAGGAATGAAATACCAGCACTTCCCGTAAAGTAGAAAAAGGGAGGAAAAAGGCGTCTCGCGCGGGCAAATCGGATGAAGGTCCGGCACCTTTGGCTCACTCACCTGCTCGGGGAGCGCCCTCTCTCTCCTTAGCGCGCCCACGCAGATCACAGTTTCTTCGTTCCTACGTAAGAGTCCCGGTCGACTGTCGGCGAGTGCACTCGGTCATGGGTCGCGCGGCGGGTCGGCGAGGGAGCGCCCGAGCTCGGCCAATGGGGTTCGCCGGTCGGGCGGAATCGGCCAATCAGAATCGGAATCGGCGCGACGCCTCGCGTGGCGCTCCCGAACCACGAGCCCAGGATCGGCCGCCTCAATAGAAGCGTTCGAGTCGAGGGGAGCAGTCTGTCCGTGCCCCGAAGGCTAGAGAAAAATGATATGTACGTTCCGTGGCGCACAGCTCGAGACTCGAGATCCTCCCTCGGCGTGTTTACGGGGCGGCTCGAGTTGCGAGCGCACGCGCGCGCGCGCGACTCGAAAAGAGAGGTTAGGGCGCACCGGACCGCCGCCTGCTCGTCAAGGAGCCGCGCAAGATGTCCGCGGTGTGGTGCGTACCTCCCTAAACTAAATGGGATTCGATGCTGGCGAGCGCGTTTCCTCGACCGAGTCACATTTTAGTCAGGCACCCACCCGCCGTCCGCTCCTACCTGCTTATCCCCCTCCCTGTCCCCCCTGCTGCCCGCGGGGGGTGACCGTGGGCCGACCGCGGGGCGGCGTTGCCACTCTCGCAGGGGTGGAACTTCTTACCGCGCTCGCGAAGGTGGCGCCGACCCCCACCGTCGCCGCAGAATCCTCCGCCTCGCCGTCTCGCATAACCTTGCGCGAGTAGCGGCCGTTACGCGGAGATCCACCCTGTTGGGATACGAAGAAATTCCCGGAAATTAAAAATTAGCCCAAATCGATCCGACCATCGGTCACGGAATGTACAGCGAGGGATCAAGGACCCGATTCTCGAGTTTATACGACGTTTTACTCTCATATAAATAGATTCACACGAGAAGTCTTGTAATGTTGCGAAGTCGCGTCATCGGTCATCATTTCAAAGTCCATCTGTCGATTTCGCATGCTAAAGTTCATCGTATGAACTCGAAAATCGGGCCCCTTTTCCATGAACTCACTTTCACGTTTCTTCCTCTCCGTCTTCCTACTTCGTCCCCAGTTTGTCCTATTCGAGAAAGTCCCCACACGACTAACGATGATCAGGGACTATGTTTGTTGTTTCGTTATCCCGGGGTAACGATAAGGTCGAAACCTTTGGTAAGGTAAAGAGTGTTGCGGTTTTCGAACAAAGGGATTTCATGGCTTCCCCCCCTCCTCGGCTTATCAGAAACGCGAAGCTCTCCCTCGCAGGGTCAGCCACGCGACCGGGTGGGGGGTGGCGTACTACGAGGGGAGCGCACCTCGATCCGGCAACGCCGCGGCTCAGCGGCGGCAGAGGGGAGCTCGTGGAGCGCCCGCCCCTCCACGGATCCCTTCCCCCACTCCTTTCACCACCGCGCTTTCACCCCCGCGTGCCCCACTCTCTAGCGAACTCTCCTATTGACGTGCCGACCTCCCAACCCCCGTCGATGCCACCCCACCTTGGCCCGGGGGAAGTCTCCCCCTTCCTGGGGCTGCCCCGGCAGCCGCTGACGTAATCGCGCGTACGTGGAATACGTAGCAGCGCGTGGGAGGCGCCTCCCACGCATGCGCCCCCGCACCTCCCCTACGAAATTCACAAGTTTGCCGGGTGATTTACGCGCCAAAATTCAAACACACTCGTCCTCGTTGTGTCGCCGGACTATCCAATAATAGATAAAAAATATTCCGCTTCCTTGAACTCGCCCTGAAAAAAGAAGTCGGTAGATTCACCTCATTTTTTATAACAAATCTTGAAAATATCTATAAAGAGATTTTTTTTAATTGAAATGTCATGGGTGTCAGGATCTATTCCTTATAGCCTCCATATTGAAATTGTAAAGTTTAAAACGATGCGTATACAACCAATTCGGAGGAAAGTTTTATAAACGAGACCTCTTTGACGTCACTTTCGCATCACCTTAACCACCCGAATTCGCAAAACGCGTGGAAGCAATTATATTAATTCCGCGTTTAAAACACTGTCTAAATACGCATCACGAGCACATGGAATGTTATTGGCATTTGTAAATGCAGTATTTAGCCATCTTGGAACATAGTTGTTGCACGACACATATCAGGTTTTTACCGTATTAAGCTTTCTGTGCTTAGCTCAAAAGAAAGAAAATCTAAAAGCTTGGTCAAGACCGAGTGTTTTCCCTAACGCGATGACAGACAATATCGACCGGAAATCATTGGAAATTTGATAATCCTCGACGTGTACGTCACGTCAGAAGAAAAAAAAAAGGTTAAATAAAAAATAACAAATACTTCACCCTGGACACGAAATAACAATCGCGACCATATATTCGAGGTGTACGCTTATCACTAGACATAACTTTATCACCGACCAAAGACCAGTCAACGTTCCATTTTGAATCACTTTATTTCTCGTACACCGTAGCACGGTTTATAGAAAAATTACAATCAAAGAAGTAAAACATACGAAAAATCGTCATTGCGCTAGAATACTTTAACTATGAATTCGCTAATTATAACTTTTCAATAAACCCAGCTTGTGTGCTATATATAATATGTATATGTATAGTTCACATAGTGTGCACAGAGAGAGAGAGAGATAGAGAAGATTCGAAATAATCCGAAAGGGTTCTTCCACCTTGTGTAAAACACTGGGAGATTCGGATTCAGCGATTCGGACGAGACCCCATCTCGCGAGTTGCCTTCTTTTTCCTTTTTCCTCCGTTTAAATAATTACAGTCATACGGTATCTGACATTGACGTGATAATTCCTTAAACGCTAAAGCATTTACATGCACAGTGTCCTCTCCATTCCCCTTCTCTCCTCTCAATACAAAGACGAGACTCGTCGTTCTAGCGAAGGGGAGGTTCGCGTCATCAACCTCTTACAAAACAAAAAAATATATATATTTATATATATATATACCCTTTTGGACTCTCCGTGTATAACTAACAATATGATCAAAACGATATAATCAATCGATCGATGTAAACAATTTCACTTTTATTTTACACAAGAGCAATCTAGTCCGACGTCGAGAAAGCAATCGATAATCGCGACGATGTATAATAATAAATAAAGTATGAAATGTAAATAATGGGTATTTACAAATATGTAAACGGGGGGGAAGGAGGAGGTGAGGGGGCGGTAGCGAGGGGAAGCGGGACTCCAGGCAGGACGGGGGGGGGGGAGAGACCATAACAGAGAGAAAATGTAATAATCATTTCCAATTTTAATCTTATCATACGGTTAAGCGCCCTTTGCGACACCACTGTATCCATATATATATATCCATATATATATACGGGATGCGCCGCTTGCTCGCAACGGAAGGCATTGTCCAGCTTCGTTTAACGCCGCGTACGTCACTTTTAATCGTCTCTGTACACTTAGAACCTATAAAACGCGCCGACACAACGAATACACGACTCAAAGTGACAAAATACCCTCTTTTTGTTCCCTCTCGGTCCCTCCTCGCCCTCCCTTCCGCCCTTTACCCCGATGTCTCGCTGCAAGCGAAGAAGCGGCGCATCCGTCCTAAGGGACGAAGTAAACTGTGTATATATAGATGAGAATATATATATATGTGTATATATATATATACCTAGCGCGCGCCGATGCTTACCGCTCTAGAATTATAATTCGACTACGATACTCCGTGGGAGCGCGTCGAGATCCCGCGGGACGGGTCCGCGGGCCGTATAGAAAATTTACGAAGAAAAACCTTGCGCCGAAATTCCGAAAAATAAGCGGTCGTCGTCGTAGCGTCGAGGGGGGTCGCGTGCCCTTAACGTGTCCGTCGGTCGGTCGGTCCGCGAGAACGTTCGAGGGCGGCGGGAAGGGACGGAACGAAGGGGCCCTCGCCTCAAGCACGCCCTCGTGGTCTCCCTTTCCGTCTCCCTTCCCTTACAAAGAGTATATCAAAATCGAAAATCGCGGGCGCAAGACTATGACGAAGTATCACAGTACCGAGCCCGCGGCCCATCCCGGGCGAGTCGCGGCTCCCCTGCCCCGCGTGGGTATCCCTCCTCAATATCTACGTCCCAAGGTGGCTACTGATCAAAGGACATCCCTAGTTAACAACGAGCCTACATGCTACCGTAATATTACCTAATTATCGTTAAAAACCGTTAACGTTTAGAAGTAATACGTAGTCCATATACAACTTGCTAAGGATGCTGTGTAGACTGCCGGTACCGGTCGCTAAATGTTTTCGCGTGAATACTGTACGTATAATGCATTATATAAAAAATCCTCGGGGCGGAGGGGGGCCGACATGGCCGACCCGACATGTTCCCTATGGCATGGCTCGACTCGAGGCGAGGAAGTCCCTTATTTCCTGTTTCTTTTTTCCCCACCCTCGCGGCCTCTTCCGCCCTACGGGGAGACGGTCTCGGTGGAAGATGCGATGCTCGAGTGGGCTCGAATTAATCTACGGCGAGACGAAGTTAACGGCGGAACGAGAAACGAGGGATTGCGATAAGGAGATGTGGGGAAGAGAAACGGCTAAAGTCTGTTGGACGCGCCCGACAATGATTCGACGCCCGCCTGGGGATAAATCGAAGCCAATGGGGGGACCCGCGACCCCGGCGAAGCTTAGAAGTAAAAACGTGCCCAACGCCGATCGCGCGCTTCGGGGTAGGGGATCATGATTAGTCTCGGTACTAATTGCACGACGTAGATTGCTACTCTGTACTGTCTCTGCGACGCTCCGCTTAGCGAAGAGGCGCAAAATGCCGACGCGGCCGTTACCTCCGGTACGGGCGCGTTTAATTAACCAAAAACAAATCTTAATCCTTTTTGTTTCTTTCTTTCTTTTCTTTGTCCATTTCCCAGCGGCGAACGGTACGGGATACGCGGAGAACCGACGTAATCCTGGCGATAGGCTATAAATATGGATCGACCGATCTCGGATGGGCCCCTCGATGCCGAGAAGAGCTTCGAGCTACGTCGCGTCCAGGTGCAAGCCGTAAACCAGCGAGATTCCCGATTACGCCACCGACGCAACATCTCACCCTCTTAAACGGTGTCCTCCCCCGTCTCGGCAAGGATTGCTCGCCCTGAGGGGCGGGCGATCGCGCCTCGGAGGCAATGGCAACTTCTAAACGAATCGAAGCAATGTAAAAAGCTCAGCGCCTAAGAGGAGCCCTTTAGAAAAATCTACACTTCCCGCGAAGCCCCGCCGAGAGACACCTAGAACCACGAGTCCGCGTTGGTTCGCGAGGGGTATACATACATATCACAAACCGGAGAGAACGCAACGTTCGCCGCGTCCTAACGCGACCCTTTTATCACACCTCGTTCTCCAGGGTGAGCCAGAGCTAGACACGGGTCACACCGCCGGTCGCCGCCTACTATCTTAAAAGTACCGAGAACGAGAAGACATCGCCGGGGACGAACCTCGGTTCCGAGGACTCGCGGCGATTAGGAAGAGGTCCAAAACAGAGTTCCCGTCCAGAAACCGAGCTTCACGGATCGGACGGTTCTTCCTACCGCGAGCTGTATTGCTGATGTAACGTAGGGTGTACTCGGTGAAACCGGGCAACGACCTCCCTAAGTCACTGCTCTTCGCCGGCGAGCAACGACCGAGGGTCTCGAGGAACCCCTCGGGGACCTCGGGTTGTTTCCGGGCTCCTGTTCACGGAGCTCCCGGAACCTGGTGCGAGGCTCTGCAGGGATTTCAACGATCGACGAGTTTTTCCACCGACAACCCTCACGGGTGGAGGTTCGTCCTACTGGGTCGGGGGCTGAGGTTCCCCTGGCATGTTGGGGTTCGGATATGGTGGCAGAAACGAGTAATTCGGGTACGGTGGCGGTGGATGCGGAAACGGCGGATAGTAGTTAGGCGGATGCGACGACGGAGGTGCGTATCCTCTGTGCATGTACGGGTCAGCTGCTGGAGGAGGTCCATGGAACGCCGAGTACATTCGCGCGTACTCCGTGTTGTAGGTGGGTCCTCCGTAAGCCGGATACCCCGGTGCACCTGAAATATTGTTTTTCACCTTAGCGATACGATTCGTTCATACGATACGGTTATTCACTGAGGGAATCATGGATTTTAATTATCGAATGCGTTTTTTTTTTATATATAGCGACAATGGCTTGCCTGAAATTTCTTTAATAATTTTATTATTCCTCCTCGCGATATATCCCGACCTACGCAATATCGATGTATACGCTTTACTTGTTCACTTAACCCTTTCGATACTACAGATGATTATTGTCACCTACCATCGCAGAGTCACCGAATCCTGCGGATAACTATAATCACCTGTTCCTGCGCGGGCATCGTATTCGCGATTCGAGTATCCATAGAACGGAAGCATGGTAACGAAAGGCATAACCGTATCGAAAGGGTTAAGTCGAGTCAGATCTCCAGGTCATCGGCGATATCGACAAAGATCCTAGAAACGTCCGGCAACGTACCGGCAGGTGGGTAAGCCGCAGAAGATCCAGGAGCAGGTGGATAGTGCTGCGAGTACGGGTCATAGGGTGCCGGAGGATACGGTCCAGGGTACCGAGCGTTGGTCGGATGGCTGAACGCAGTCGGGACGTGGGGCTCGTCCCTAGCAGGGACCGATGTGATCGTAATATCCGTGTTCTTGGTTTCCGCAGGTTCCAGGGGTACCTTGCTGATGCCGGGGCCGGCAGCGTGGGAGTAAATGCTCGAAGCAGTCGTCAGGGTCCCCTCCTCGGTGGGTTTAACGGGGTCGGACTGAGTCTTCCCTCCGTCCACGGGGAGTCTGGGTCCAGCCGAGTGGGGAGGAACGCTCGGGAAGTACGTCCCGTAGGGGTTAGCCAGTGACCTTGCCCTCGGGTCGGTGTAGTCATAATACCTTGGATACTGAGCATAAGGGTAGCCCTGAGGAACCCCATGAGGCTCCTGGGGAACGGCCGGAGCCTCGCGAATACTGGACTCCGAGGTCTTCAGAGGAGTCGTGGTCGTCGTGGTGGTTCCAGTGGACACGGACGCTGTGGTGGACGCCACGGGAGGTTCCGGGGCGGTCTTCGGCGTCGGCTCCGGTTCCCTCTGCACGGGGGCGGGCGGAGGTGGCGGCGGAGCCGGCTGTTGAGGCTCCTCGATGATGATGTCGTCGGCCGGACTCATTCCCGGGGTGTCATCCTTGTCTTTTCGGCTCGAAAAGTTCTGCTCGAAGCTGGTGAGCGAGTCGGTCTTCCTCGGCTCCTTTGGTTCCGCCGGAGAACACTCCTTATCCGGCTTGGAGAACGTCTCCGACTCGGGCTGAGATGGCTCGCTGGGAGGGTTGGTCACGCTGTCGGAGGTGTACCCCTGGGGTCTCTCTTCGGAGGACTTCTGCAACCCTGGGTCCGCTTCCCCAGTGGTTGGTCGATTTATCGTCGATGGGCTGTACTCCGAGTTCGAGCTGACCTCGGCCACCACGTCCTCTAGTCGGACCTCTTCGACTCTCTGCTCTGGGCGCACCTGGCCATCCGACGAGTTCGAGTTCTCTCCGAGGGAGGAGTTGTCAACGGGCTCTTGCTTCACCTTGGGCAGCCGAGACAGGGACACCTGGTTGGTCAGACTGACTTGACTCATGTACGGCTTTGCGGTGGCCGTGGCTACTGGCTTTGGCCTCCGAGATGCCTCCTTGTCCGCGAAAGGTCTGTACCCGGGACCGCTTCCGGGTCTACCAAGGGGACGATTTTGGGTACTCGAGGATGATTTCGGTATAATGGAGATCGCGGAGTTGTTCCTCAGGGGGAAGCTGACCTCGGGCTTGGAGTTCCTCTGGCCTAAGGATGATAATCCTGAAAAGTCCAGGAGGTCTGATTAAGGGGCGATATTGAAATTCAGTTTATTAAATACGAAATGATACTGTGGAACTTTGATGTGTGTACATTATTAAGCCACGGGACAAGGGCCATCGACCCTGAATCGTAAATCATGACTATAAACGGCTCACCTTTCTTTGGTTCCTCATCACGCTTCTGTTGATTCAATTTAAGTGCAGTACGGATAGCTATGATCTTGCCGGACTCGAGCTGCATGTAGATCCCTTTCGGACTCTTCAGGACCATCACTCGTTGACCAGCCTTGAGCACGATGCTGCCTTTATCCGGCGAGTTGGTGGGAATCACCACATCCAAAGGCAGAGTCATCTCCTGGGCACTCATGCCCTGCCTCTGCCAAACCTCTGCGGGAATCCATCTACTTCCAGCCACTCCTCTCGGACCTAAACCTTCGGCACCTCGTTGTTGCATGGGCCTAACCGAAGCTACGGGTTTCGGATTGGCTCCACCGTCTGCTCCTCTTATTGCTCTTATTTGCAGTCCACCTGCTGGAATCAAGCAGAAATGTTAATCACTCTCCTTCGCGTCTACTTATGCATTAAGGCGACATCAAAGTGGCTCAGGCGTCAAATTATTTATAAAACTTGTCTCTGAAGTAGGTTCATCGAATTATTTGAAACCTTGCAACGTGAATTTGGATGCCTTGAGGAAAGTCCTGGCACTCAACAAATTTCATTTGGTTTTATAAAAAATGTTAAAAAATGTCGATAAACAAATTTTTAAGAAATTGAAATTATATGGGTGTCAGGACCTTCCTTATAGCCTCCATATCCACGTGGTCAAGTTTCAAACGATTCGGTACAACCAGTTCGAAGAAAAGTATTATAAACGAGACTCCTCTGACACCACTTTCATATCACCTTAATGCTTATTCGACCCTTTTAACTCTAAACTGTACACGCGTATGCTAACCTCTAGTCGCCGTATTTCCAGGTACGTAGCTGTAACTAGGCCTGGAGCAAGTAGCAGCCATCTTCTCGAGTTCATACCCGCGACGAGCGAGACGTTTCTCGGCCTGGCTCAGCTTCTTGTCCTTGCGATCGACGAGAAGACTCTCGTGATGGAAGGGCTGTTTGGTGAGGAGAGAGGAGTGCCTCTCCAGAACGCGATGCATCACTTCGTCGGTATAGCTATCCTTAGACTGGGAAAAATCCTGCACTTGGCTATCCTCCTCCCAGTCCCAGGACAACGTGGTGGCCTCCTTAAGGGAAAGATGCGCGTCCGGATTGCATTGATCCACGACCCTGTCAGCCATGCCTTGTTTGCTGATCTGTCTGTCGTAGATCTTCCTCTCGAGACAATTGTCTGTCACCAGTCTGTAGACAAAGCACGGTTTTTGCTGGCCGTACCGATAGACCCTGCAAACTGCCTGGGTGTCGTGGCAAGGGTTCCAAGAAGCGTCGAAGACGATCGCCCGGTTCGCGCCCACCAGGTTGATGCCCAGAGACCCAGCTCTGGTCGAGACCAGGAACAAGTGGATCTTGGGATTGTTGTTGAACTCGTTGATCAGCTTCTCTCTTTCTAACGCGCTGGTACTGCCGTCGAGCCTGTAATAATTTATGTTCTTCACCCAGGCGTCCGTCTGGCCGTCCGGGTACTTCAGGTTGTTCCTGGCGAGGAAGTCCTCGATGAGGTTCAGGGTGAACAGAGATTGCGAGAACGCGAGGACTCGGTCACCCAGGCGAATCGCTTCTTCCAGGATGCAGAAGAAAAGGGTCATCTTCGCGGACGCGTCGATCAGTCCTGGTACGTAGCCCTTCATCAGCTCCGTCGCCTAAAACGTGACAAAAGGAAATATATAATCAATTGATCGATAATCACTTCATATATAAAAATAAATAATACATAACATGGCACCGAAAATACGAACTATTGCATTAACTAAATCTTTAACTGGCTACATTACAAGAGAAAAATCTCCCGGTTTTTATGTGCAACTTCAGTGAAGTTCAGGTGATTTAAATCGTCAAATTAAAGTCATCATTATCATCGGTTGACTAATTTCTATCTTTAACAATTGCGATCAGAAAGTGCTACTGCGTGAGACCACGATACATGTTACGAGGAGAGTACGCTGCGTTAAAAAAAAGCAGGTAAAGTTTCGCGCCAAATACATAAGACGATAGTTATCAAGTAACTATCGATTTACCCTAATATTTTAAATGAGGTGTTTATTTGAAGAATTAAAATAATCTCGAAAATCTTGATTTTTATCAACCCTAAACTTCGGATCAAAGTTTCCGGAACAAAAGGCCTGTCTTTTTGAGGAGAGAAGAAAAGAAACAAAGAGAAACATCCGTAGACCGTGGAGGAACGCTACACAGCGATGGGAAAAAAACGTGAGCCACGCTCAGGAAACGTGCACAGCACGTGCCGTAGCCAAGACAAACGTAACGGTACTTTCTCCATCACGGAAATCTCCACAGCGAGAGGAATTAGGCTGTTTTAAGAGAGAACGAAGGTCTAACGTTTCCCATGAAACATTCCGTGCCAGCCAATTCTCTATAATCCGTTCCCCAGGTCGCGTGGATCACCGATGACCCAATAACAAGTATGGTAATATACATCATCCTAGTATACCGACAGCTGACATCTAGACACATTTCACGTTTTTGGTTCTAAACGTAACCAAAATGCCAAACCTCCTGGACGGAAATTTCTCCAGTGGCGCACACCAGTAACACATTCTTTCTCCCTCTCTGCAATCTACAATACAGTGAAAATAATGAGTGATAAATATAAAACAGAGCAGATGTCTCCTAGTTAATAATCTTAAAATAATAATCGAAATAGGTGATGCAAGATAAATAGAAAAATGGAAAAGAATCTTGAATGGAAGAGTATCCGCTTACCCAGTCATACGGTATACCCGGATCCTCCTTGCTCCCAGGGGAGCTCTTCGGGTCCTTTTCGTCATCCTTGGTAAGGATCTCGTCGTCTGATTTATCCTCCTTCTCCTTATCCAGCAATTCCTCCTTTTCCCTGTCCTCCTCCTTGACCGCCTCCACCTGATTGGACCTCGAATTTCCTGTCTGATAGTTCCCGACCCCCTGTCCGGATCTGTTCATGGACCCCATCTGGGCCTGAGACCCGGACATGTTGGTCTGAGACCCTGACTCGGTACCATTGTACCCTGTACCTGCAGGGATATTGTTCTGCCCGACTGCTTGACTCTGCACCCCGATACTAGTGCCGGTATCCTTGTTATTCTTCTCGTAATTACCCTGGCCTTGCGCATGAGTACCAGACCCAGATTGCGGGGTCTTGGACTCATCCGGCCTGGCATTGATATCTGACCCACGATTACCTGAGTACTCGTAAGACTGATTAGAGTAATTCTGCGAGGGGAAGTAGTTGTTCTGATATCGACCAGTGCTGGGATCCCTGTAGTACGACTCGTTACACTGATCCTGCCTGAAGGACTGCGGATAGTTCCTCTGCCAGTAAGGATCATCGGGTCCCTTGAACGGGGTCTGATGATTCGCCTCCGATTGGTAATTCGGCAGTCCAGAGTTTCCAGCAGGTGTCGGAGTGGTCGAGTAGTTGGTCGGATTGGTCGTAGAACCGCTGGTCTGCCTATCAGGAGGATATTCATGAGGTGTACTAGAAGGGGTATAGTTCTGGGTCGATTGGGAATCCGACCTCGGATATATCTGGTCCGGCTGGTTAATCGGCGCAGACTGCCCCTGCTGGGAAGAGGGATAATTCAGGGGCGAGTTCTGGGTTATGGAGTTCTGTCCCTGCTGAGAACTGGAATATCTGTGAGAAGCACTCTGCGACGAAGACTGCGAGGACTGGCCGCTGGGATAGCCATGGGGCTGACCTGGCAGAGCAGGGGTCTGCGGTTGAGGAGTGCTGGGGTACGAGGATGTCTGACTCTGGGGCGTCGTTGGGGGTACCAGGTGGCCTTGAGGATATCCATGAATGGGATTCTGCGTCGAGGTTGTAGAAGCCGGCTGATCGGGCGAGTATCCATGGGACTGGCCCTGAGAACTGGCGTTGGAGCCTTGCTGAGACGACGCGTACCCTGAAGACTGGCTCTGAGCGGTGCTACTTTGGCTCCCTGAGCTGCCGGAGTACCCTCGCATCTGACTTTGCGCAGCTGGAGTCTGGCTCCGGGGATTAGATATGTATCCGTGAGTCTGAGACTGAGACATGGGGTTCCCAGTCGACTGGTTGGCTCCGTATCCCAGAGTCGAGGTCTGCGACGAGGAGCCTTGGCCCACCTGATTCGCAGAATATCCATGAGGTGGATTCTGCAAGGGCACGTTTGAACCCTGCTGAGAGGTCGGATATATGTGACCAGGACTGGGAAGAGGAGTGTTCTGGCTCTGACGATTCGGCGAGAAACCGCGGTTTTGTCTCGCAGGTGGCGGATTTCCCGCCTGCTGGGAGGGCAGGTACCCCGATGAGGAGGTCTGAGCAGAGGATGACTGACTCTGCTGGCTCGAGGAGTACCCCAAATTAGAGGTCTGCATCGGCTGGCCATCCGGTCGAGGATAGATCTGTCCAGCTTGGCTGGAAGTCGATCCGTACGTCTGAGACTGATTCGCAGCAGGATAGGGAGAGTAATCCGACATCGCCATGTTGCCGGTCGGATTCGCCATCTGGTTCTGAAACGCTTGAGACTGGGGATAATTCGGACCCTGGTTTAGGTTCGGTGGATAGGTTCGGCTTTGCTCCTGATACGGATACGACTGTCGCGGATATATTCCAGGAGTTTCGTAAGTGTTCCCCTCGGCCTGGTCCGGCCTAAAGTCGGCACCACCGGAACCGGATGTGTACCTCTGCGGATGGCTTCCGGACTGGTCCCCACTGGGAAGATACCCCTGCGGCTGGTTAGGATATCCCTGCGTGGAATTGTACCCAGGAGTCTGAGAGTACGGCTGGAAAGATTGATTTCCATATCTCGATTGTTGGCCTTGATTGTTATAAAAATCCCCGTACTCTCCATGGGAACTGTCGCTGCGGTAGTAACTATTCTGGTCGTTCGGCCGATAGTTCTGATAACTGTGGGAGTACGGCCCTTGCGAGACCGGGTTCGGATAGGCCGAGTTCGGCATTTGCATGGGATAGTTCGAGTAATTGCCCGATTTCGAATTACCGTGGGCATTCTCGCCATCCGGATTGTCATTACTGGACGACGACGAGGAGTTCGGCTGGACACTGGCAGCTGGCTTATTCTTTACAGTAGCGTTCGCCTTTTTGCCCTTCTTGGTCTCCCCTTTTGGTTGTCGAGCTTTGGTACGTTTCGCGCCAGGCGCCGGCTTCTCGCCGATGGTCTCTTCAAGGTCCAGGTCGTCCTCCTCGTTGGCCTGGCGTTTCCGCAGGAAATGGTACAGAATATCGGGATGGTTCCATATTTTACAGCAGACCGCGAACGCCTTCAGAGGGTTCGGCACCGCTCGCGTCTTCACCACCTGGTTCATGAACGTGTCGTACAGCTTGCGCTGATGCGCAGTCATCCTGACGAGGAGGATATACTCCTCCTTCCTAGGCAGGGACACCTGCAGCACGGAGTGCGACCTGCGCTGGACGAATCCTTCCAATAAGGCATGTAGCACGTGAGCTCTGTACCTCATCAACCTGATATCCTGCGGAGTCGAGTCGATGCACTGTCCATTTTGGATGGGCCTCTCGAACATGTTACAAAACTCGCTCTTGGTACCCAGATAATTCGGCCTGACAAAGTCCACCATGCACCAGTACTCCAGCAAATTATTCTGCAGCGGATACCCAGTTAGTACGATCCTACGTTTGGTGCGCATCTGCTTCAGGGCGAGACTGATGCTAGCATGGGAGTTCTTGATGCGATGACCCTCATCGCAGATCACCAGATCTGGCCCGGGACTGACGAGGGCGGTGTGCATCTCGTCCAAAAGTCCCTTGTTCTTGTCCTCTTCCTCCACGTCGACGGTGTCCTTGAAGGGCTGGCCGCGCTTCCTCTTCGCCTTGTTGGGCTTCTTCAGGGACAACTGTCGGTACAGTTCGTACCCAATCAGCAGAACTCCTCCCCTGTTCTGCCAGTCCTGGATAACCCTGGCCCTGGCAGCCATGGTCTTGTGCGAGTCGTTCAGAATGTGCAGCCGAAAATGGCGAGGCCGAATCTCCATCCCTATCGGAGCGTCCACGCTGAAGGGGGTCTTTATCCTGTCCACGTCCTTCTTCTCCTCCGCAGCAGCATCTTTGGAAGGATTGCATTCCTCCTTCTTGACCGAGTCCTCGGGTTCCTTCTTAATGTTGATGTCGGGAACATGACCGAGCTCCGGTTTCTGCTCTTGAGACTGAGGTTGACTCTGGGCCTGAGGTTGTCCTTGAGGTTGAGGTTGGCTCTGAGGCTGCGGTTGACTTGGCGGTCGAGGTTGAATTTGAGATTGAGGCTGAAGCTGGGGTTGAAGCTGGCCCTGAAAGGGAGGCTGAGACTGAGACTGTTGCTGCGATTGGAGCTGTGACTGGGACTGAGACTCGGAGTTCGGATTAAAACTAGAGAACGGCTGCGAAGTTGGCGCTGAAGGAGCGTTCCCAAAGCCAGGATACAACGGTCCCGCGGGATTATCCATTCCCGGTTGCACTCCTGTGTACATCGATCCCGGTGTCCTGTTATCTACATCAGGATACATCGGACCTTGTGATCTATTCTGCAGTCCCGAATAGGCCGATTGCCCCGATGCGTGGTTCTCCACCCTGAAGTTAGAGCCAGGGATGTTCGGTCCGGTTGGCAAGCCGTGACAATCAACTTCCGGCTTCATGGGGTCGAAGCTGGTCATGGTATTTCCCGTGGGACCATACATGGAATTTTGAGAGATATCGCCGTGATAGGACTGACTCAAGTGGGAGCCCTGGTCCATGCCTGTTTTATTCATCATGTTGTCCTGGACACCATAATTGGGCACCATACCGTGCCCATCATAACCGTGATGAGAGAACGGATGGTCCATCATGCTGGACGGCTGAAGCATGTTATCCTGGCCTAAACGATGAGCGGACTCCGTACTAATTGGTCTGGACATGTTCGACATGTCGCTTTGGCTTCCCGTCTCCTCCTTGATCTCCTGTTTGGTATCCAACCCGGGCTCGGTCTTGATGTTGAACAGCTTCTCCGGTTTTTCGGCGTTAGTGTCCTCGAACGGCAGCCACATGTTAAACTCGGCCAGCCAGTTTTGCAGGGTGTTGATGGGCATGATGCAGAGGACCGTCTTGGCGGGTGTGCACCGAAAAAAAATGTCACAAAAGCTGACGACCTGCAGAGTCTTACCTAGGCCCATGCTGTGAGCGAGGATGCATCCGAAGCCAGAGCTGGTCTTGAATCTCTCGATGCTCTCCACGATATTGTCATAGAGGAAACGAATGCCGCCGATCTGATGGGGCTTGATGATGCGCGCGACCTGAGGAGCCAAGTAGACATCGGGCTCGGTTTCGGGGTGTCCCACGTTAATCAGCACCCGCCCGTGCTCGTCAGGAACATTGTACCGATCGTTGGTGTGCATCCCGGAGTTCGAGGGGTCGTCATCGTTGTCGGTCTCTTCCCCGCCGCTGGGGTCGCTCAAGACTATGCAATCGTCATCGGAGCTCTCGCTGGAGCTGGATATGGTGACCACGTCCTTCCCTTTGGCCGGTTTCTGAGGTTTCGGCATACCCGACACCTTGCGCATGGTGTGCAGCTGTTTCTCTCGCAAGGCCTCGTCGGCCTCCACGTCGGACAAGTCGGAATCCGAGTAATACTCGGACCTGTCGATCGGTTCTTTCTTGGGTACTACCGGTGAAATACTGACGGACGGGGTCATCATGCGAATCCTCTGTTGCAGCATGTTCGCCCCCGCGCCGCGTTGCTGAACTCGCGAGATCGACGTCTGGACCCCCTGGTAGCCACCTCTTCCCTTTTGCCAGCGAACTCCGTCCATCTGTCGCCTTTGGAGCTGGCTGGATTGCATACCCGACCCGGTTTGCGAACCGGACCCGGAGCTAGAGTTTACCTTCAGGAGCACCGTGCTAGGCAACCGCACCTGGGACGACGAGGAGGAAGACGGCGAGATGGTCGTACCCGCCTGGTTCTGCTTTCCCTGTAGAAGGCTAATCACGCGAGTCTGGGTTTTATTGTTCTGTCGATTGATGGCAATCTGCCTCTGGACCTCCCGGATGATCCTTTGCTGTTCTTGGACCCTCCGGAGACGCTCCATTTCCTGGCGCTGGGCGGCCAGGGTGGCCTCATCCAACTGAGCCTCGTCCATGACCTCGCGAATGTTCCTCCTCATGTTGGCCAGCTTCTTCTCGGCCTTCGTCTCGCATTCGGAAGCGGAGCCCTCGTTACTGTCGTCTTTCTTCTGCTTCTTCTTCGCGGACTCCGAGTTCTCGGAATCCGCGCGCCTCTTGTTACCCTCTCCCTCTTTCTCATCTCCGGATTGACTCTCCGACTTGTTGTCGTTGTCCTCGCGATCCGCGTCGTCCATTTCCTTGGAAATCGGCTTACCGAGAAGGTCAGCCTCGGTTACCTCTTGGCCTTCTATCGGCGCCCCTTTGTGATGTAATAAAAACGATGAGTTAAACATATCGGCTCATATATATGTACATGGGAAGACGGTGAGTTAAAGGTAATTAGGTAAAATTATTTTATACGTGAAGCTTATACATAAAAGTCTATGCAAAAGTAACGGTTCGGTGATTCATAGAATTTAATGCTTCTTACGTAGTAGGATATTTATAAGTATTTGAAATCTAACGATAGAATTTAAAAATAGCTAGAATTGAATAAACTTTATGAAACCGATGTTGTCATCGCATTTCAACTAACTATGTACCTTCTAATGGCAGTGTATCCAAAATGTTAACCGCTTCAATGTCGTCGTCCTGCGTTGGAGAATTTGTTTGTTCTTGTTCGGACTCCATCCTTACTCCTATTTGGGTGTCTATAGTTTCATCTAAATCCATGTCATCCCCTGAACACTCGGAACGAATTTCTTCTATCTCATCAGCTGGCAAGGATTCAACTTTCTTTTCTTGCTCCCCCTCGGACGTTTCCCCACTCGAATCGTCCGAGCTGTCATCGTTAACAAGTTGTTGCTCGATGTCATTGGCATTCGTAGTCGGAGGAGTTTCGGTTGAAACTCCAGCTTGATCGGATGCTCTGGGACTGCCACGAGGGTTAACACGTTCTATAGTAACATCTCCGATACGGGTTAAAAAGCTGTCCAAACTATTAGACATCTTGTACAATGTCTATTCACTGATAGCAAATAATTAAAGGATCCTGCACCGAACCATGGAATATTTTTGCAACATCGATCATTCAGCTTGCACTTGCACTTATCTATTTGATGTGGACTATCCATTCATAATTGAATGACCATTTTTTCCTGTAACAAATAATACTGCCTGTGAAACTAGCAACAAATGAACATATAAAGAAATTGAAATATCTAGTAACTCCAAAAGCAATTATTGTAAATTAAATATCCAATGTATATGTACTTCCTTAAATATATATTAAAGGTTAATTTCATATGTACATATTTAAAAATAATTCCGGACAATCTGCTCTACCACTTAAAATAAATCATGCATAAGCCTTACATAAAAACTATACAATCAACTAAGTAGAACGCTAGTTTCAAAACCAGCTTTTTCTACTTTCTAATCAGTTACTTTTGTGAGAGTCACCAAAAAAAGAGATAGCTACAAAACCAAATAACAGTACTTTTTTTATTACTTTAGGAAACATGCTTACAATTAGTTGACATGCTCACATTGTTAACAATTACACCAGTATAATTGTTCCAAGTGAAAATCAGTCTCATAAAATGCCCTCTTAAACTAAATGAATTTACATAAGCAATAAAATACCTGATGCCATGACGTTACTTACAAAATTAGAGAATTCATGAGTCTCTGAGCCTTTAAAAAACATCTATACATGGTAATATTTTCCAAGAAGCAATATACACTTTCTATGCATGCAGCGATGACCCGTTATATACCCCTGAATACATTTAGAGCAAGAGATTACGTTGACGGGCATCATAGTATACATACCTATAAAGGATCTGTGGTATCACCTGTTCGTAGAACAGAGCCACGGCAGCAACTTGAGCTTGAATAAGATTTCCACTAAAGTATCTAGCGTAACGATAACAAGAAAGTTTCTTGGGCTAGAAAGATCCAAACTCCGAGTCAGGGTAAGTATGTCCCCGAAGAGAGCGTAGTCTGGAGTTATGTTTTGGGGTTAGGCTTAGGATCGAGCCCGGAGGGTTTGTTCTCTCGTGGAACATCCACGGGTCTCGGTCGTGGTGCTCCTCGCATCGTCTTTCAGTGCAACCAGGGTGTGAGCTGTCAAACGGGAAGGGCAAAGGCTGAGGTGGCCGTTTGTTTTTCCAGAGCCCTCGGCGACGCTGAAACGCATCGGCGGTCGACACTCCTCGCGACCGACACCCTCCGTAAATCGGGCCGACGGTTTCCGCAGGCTACTTCGCGTTTAGCGGCACCTTAATTAGTCGTTAATTGGAAATAAAAAATAATGACACACACACTCGATGGACGCCATAGCGTCGTTGTTCGCCGCGACGGCCGCGGAATCCTCTCGCCGGGAAAGTGAACCTAAGGAGCCGGGCTACCAAAGCAGCCTCGATAACCCCATCAGAGTTTTGTTTACCCCCGACGCGCAACGACGTGGCTAAACTCACGAGACACCCGAATTTCTAAACCCGTTCGCACGCGTCGCTCCTTGCTTGCCGCGGCATTTTTTCACGAACTTTTCCCACCGAATGTACACCGCTCGGCCGGGCGCCATCTTGTCCACGGTGCAACGTACTTCCGCCATCATGCTTCCACCAGCCAATCACAGCTCAAGATTATTCCACCGGAGACCCCCACCTCTTCGGCCTCCCCACTCCAGTCCTTGAGAGACTGGTCTCTCGCTCTCGCTCGCACCGATAATTGGAGGAAAAAGGATACATTAGTAAAATGAAGTTCGATGGTCTCCCACCTGCCCCCTTCCCCCGTGACAAGTGTTACCCAATGAGACAAACTTTTGTTGTAACTTGCCCGATAACCACCCGATGTTCGGCAATATTCGAGAGCGAGACTGAGAGTCACCGAAATACCGCTGTTAGGAAGAATGACGTCCCTCAAAATCTGATCAATTCTAATTCTGCTCGAAAAAATTGTCTAACTTGCTTTCTTTTAACGTTAAATTTGTTTGCTTCGTTGGGTGGAACGATTTCTTAAACAGTCCATGTTATCATCAATCCTAGGTGACTTCATTATATGAGAAATGTAAGATATTAATTCGTTTAAAAACCTTTGGGCAAAGCTTCCAAAACTTTAACCCCTATCATTTATTGTATTATACTATTGTACAATTGTTTCACGTATCACTATTATATATGTGTATAAATCATACTTTGTATGTAGTAAATAATATAAGGTATTATTTTGTTTCTCTCATCCTTTAAGGATTATAAAATATAAGATTCAGAATTCGTACCTTACATAGTCTGGTTCATAAACCTATTTGTCCTATAATTTATCGATACAAAACAATATAAATGAAATGTAATGTATAAGAGAGAATCTAACTTTGATAAATTCTAGTCTTAAAATCACAAAATAGTTTACTATACAGGGTTGCAGCTTTAGTAATAAATCATTCTTATTAATAAACTGTTATAAATCTGTTTGACGTAACGTCGTCTCCCATGATAAATACAATATTGCCCATGGTAGAGCTTGTTAATTAGCATTTTCACATGCATCGATCCAATCATTGTACACATCCAAAGGTTCGGACAACAAATTTATGGTGGTTTGAAAGTCCTCTAGACATACTCTACATGTTATTCGAGCTGTATTCCTTGATTTATCCCTAAAAAAAATGTAAAACCCATATTCAACAATGTTTATTAAATTGTAAACAGAGCATGAATTATTCCATACATACATTTTAACCTCACATGATTTTTCATGATTACAAAATGGACAGTTAAACTGAGTATCCAACGGCTGGATTGCTTTCCTTTTACTCGGCGGCTTTCGCTTACTCTTACGACGTCCCATTTTCTTTTACGAACGCCGACTAAACACTACTTTATCTACAGCCGGCTTGGTTAGAATAAACACTGAAACAAACGTTTTTCCTGTCATCGAACGCTGGTTGTTTACCGGAAGTTTTTTTCGAGAACATAGACGCACGAAACGAGAGATAAGCATAAACTACGGAAATAAATGAGGTTTTGAATCCTGCGATACAAGGGGCATCTATGGCTCAAAAATAATACCAAAATACGGAGTCATGCAAACAGAGCTTATTATAGCGAGGCGCGTATGAATTCTAGAACTATATGGGTAGAGAACTTGGACATTTTACGCGATGTTAAAGCCATTCTGCTTACTGAAAATTTGGGTGTGGGAATTTCAATGCGTGGTTTAGAATATATGGTCTAAGTGTTGCGTCCGCTGAAACGCGTCTATGAGCTACATAGTCCGTGGCCAAATTCTCCATGCACTGCACTCTATTGGAATACCCAGGAACTAATAAAGTCCAGTGTTCAATTATTTTGCTTATTCGATTGCAAAGAGCGTCATCTCGAAATCCAACAATCGATTAGGAGGGTCGCAGAAAGGTGGTGAGCCATGTCAGAACAGTAAGTACTTTTTTCCTTGATGTTTGTAGATAAACGTATAAAGAATGATCTACTTCTTTACTTTTTGTTATCGCACACTAATTTGTATCATAACTTTAATGAAAAGTATGCATAAAAGCTTTTATTAGGGAAAAACGCGAATGTAGGTTAGAATCGGCAATGGTTATGATATGACGTACCTTACTGTATTTGTTCAGTACGTAATTAAACCTTTTTATAGTCTAATTAAACGTTATCGACTCAGTCAATAAGTAAGTCTTGTAAGGTTTTTGCAAAATGTAGTATTAGGTTCTTGTTATGAACATGTGAATCTGTTTATAGTGATGATACTTTACTGGACGAGGATTTGGGCGATGAAGAATATGATCTCTGCAATGATGAGGAAGAAGCGCTATTAGCGGATGACTATGAAATCGGCAGGGTAAGATTCTGGAATGATATTTACTTTGCTATTACTTGAGCTGTTTTAATCAAACAGATTATGATTCTTGGAAAGAACAACAATATTTGAGTTACTGATGAATACAAAAAAGTATTTATATATTATAACATACTCGAATACGTTCTTGTATATGATTATTTAAGAAGAAACAATGTCATACCATCCATTATATAGGACTCAACAATAATCAATAAGAAACAGGACCAGAGTAATTTTAGTTTTTCTTGCTATAACTTTATATAGGGTATGGTAAATAACATTCCCACACTGAAACAAATATTGAATTGTATTTCCAAGCTTCGTCTAGATATAATTTTCAGATCTCCTGGTGACTCATAGCGTTATGCAACGGTCTTTGTCTTCATAAAATTGTACCTGTATTTTTGTTGAAATGCTTAAACTCTTATAAAGTATTATAAATACGACAGGCTCTATCATATTGCAATGTATGAAACAGATTGGAGTAATGTTATCTTTCTTCCCGAATATTTCTCTTGGAAACCATTTAAGAAAATGTATTCTTTTGAATTATACCTCAAATGGAAATATGCCTTCGCTGCGTACAGAAGACAAATATTTAACAAAGAATACTATATTTGGATCCTCCATTTAGGCACTTTTAATGAGGGTGTTGTGTTTTAAAAGTTTTGCGTATCACCGGTCCATTGTTATATTTATAGCGTATTCTAAGTATTTTAAGACTAAAAAGTTCTCTTATGATGTGACAACTACATCACGAAATATTTATGTAAAATGAACCAGCTGCATGCGTTTAAAAACTGTATACCTTTTATATAAACTTTGCTTCGCGGCGTCTTATAAAATGCATGTGAAGACAATATTAAGATCTGTACATACACACACCTCTCTGCCATTTGAAGGTAAATGGAAAGGATGCAGTGAAAAGGAAATAAAAGTTCAATTTACGGGGCTCCGTTGTCAATTTTTTAATACGTAATTTCTTACAAATTTTCTGAAGGAAAAGATCCTTAACAAAGGAGTATACATTAAAAAATTAATTGAAACTTTCACATTGTAATTTATTTATTTACATCTTTAAAGAAATCAATAAAAATTACTAGCACTTGGTGACATTGATATGTACAATACCATTATACTGATGATGAGTGAATACTGTTTAAATATTTATACTCTTTGAGTTCAATTATTTTCTTGCATATGCTTAACTTTCAAATTTCCTTTCCTCTGTTTCATTGATCTTAAATATAACTAAACACCTAAGCAATAGTCACTGCTTACATACTTTTTATAGGCTGATCCATTCAGTAGCAATGAAATATCAATTTCAGATGTTACCCAATTATTTTATATTCAAAGCACCTTTGAAATATGATCGGTCAATGTAATTCATAATAGTCCAATTCGAATTGCATGATGTACAACCAAAACTTCATTTTTATCATTGGAAGGTTCCACGTAAGAAACAAATATATTGAAGCAGTTAATTAATTTCGGTACTAATATGAATTTGTCATTTACATTCAATGTATCAATTTGTTCTCCAACAGTTATAATAGAGTTCAAGGTTAAATATTTCCGATACTATTGAAAAGATTCAAACTGCAAAGAAATGATAAGATTATTTGCTGTCATCTGAAAGTATGTCACTTATGTCATTCCTATATTTTTCTCTCTCATAATTGTATAATGTTATGTGAAGTGTCTTCGTTGCAGATTTCTGTTATTATTGGTTGTATTTTCTATCAGAATGATGTTGAATAATTGATTCTTACGATGAGCCGTTCAATTACTCTCTTAAGTTATTCTAGTACTGTGAATCACTATCCAGTAGCCTTGTCGAACATTTAGCTCACAACTTTACCATTAAGATTCCTTGCGTAGGGACATTCTGTTATTAGAACTATTATTCTTGAGTGTGAATTTAAGATTATGACCATAGCGAATCATCTGCACTTTGATATGTAGCAGCATTACGTAATTCAGTCACAAATTGCATTTGTTTTCATCTTTTGTCTTCAAAAAGTTTGTTCACAACACGTTCTTTTGGGATGTTTTACGCCCATTTTATACAATTTAGAATCTTAGCATGAAAAATATTTCTTTTATGCATACATTAAGAACTCACAAGACTGGAATATACGGTACTGCTACATTCAAGATTACATTTACTGCCTCCGTAATTGTTAACCCTTTAGCACTCGTATAAAGATACCTTTGTAATAGGATAGAAAATACTTTATAATTTCATAACTGTATATGTCTTTTAAATCGTACAATTTTCTCTATTTTTTTTATTTTTTTTAACTCTGACCATTTTATTAACATTTAGTTCACATTTGCAGCTAGCATTTCAAAGTAGGATGATTTTAAACGGTAACATTTATGTTGAAGTGACAAAAATGTGTACATGAGTGCTTAAGGGTTGAAAATATTGGAAATGTGAATTTCCATAAATCTAGATCATGAATATCTATCAATCGAACTTATCTCGTATATGTCTGTCAATCGAACTTCTGAAGTTTGAAATGCGACCTGTTGATAAAAAGTACATAGCTATATTTGCGTTTAGTAGGCCCTTCGATATCTTGCAAGCTTGTATGGAGAGAAATATTTCATTTTTTTATTGCGATCAGAGAAAAGGCTGAAGACGCGTTAGGATTCTTAAGAATGATTTGTATACTTCAGATCCATTCTTAATTTATATACTTTGTGAAATGAATCCTAGTGTTCATTAATTTTTTTTTTTTTTACTATAAGCATAAGGTCACATCACATCAACTACAATTCTTAACGAAGTATATCGAAGATTGAGCAAATTTTTTTTATATGTCAAAGCACAAAAATGTTATAACAATCATTATAGAATGTCTTCTTCAAGTGCTGTTAAACAATACTGCAGAATTGTTAATTTAAATTCACGTCATCAGTTAAGGGATTCTCTATTAGTTTGATCAGCATTTTGGATAAAAACATAATTAGCATCATTTTCGTCAAACACGTCCTCGCGGCCTTTTATATTCCCATTATTAATGTTCCATACATGGGTAGGACATTACTGCTAAGAGCATTTCTTCGGAGCGGTACAGAAGGAAAACCTGTTGATGCGGTCCCAGCGTTTGCAAATATTTTTTTTTTATATAAAAATATAGCTTTTTCCGCAAAACCTTCTACACTAAAGCTATTTCAGCTTCAATGCTACACCTATTGCGAATACATATCCATATATAACAAAATATGCGTAGAAAAACAAAAAATAATTTTAAATTCCTAAAATTACTCTACGTTCATTACAAATGTTTGGCAATTTAATTCCCTCGAGCAGCAGAATAGCTATAAGGGAGAAGAAGAGACCGATGACGTGCTGGACTTAGGAGTCATGGATCCTCTCGACGACTTAGAAGGAGAAGATGAAAATATAGAGTATAGAAGCGAGACCAATAACCGTAACGAAAATGAGTTTTACAAAGAAGAGCGTCACGAGACCAAGTATTACAAGCAAGAGGAACAGGAAGGCTTCAAGAACATGCAGGACTCCCAAAGTGAAGAAGGACCCTCGCAAGAAAGTGGAAATGCTCTGAGAGACCTTCGAGAGAAGCTCCAAAAGAATTCGCAGAGAGATTTCTACATCGGCAATGCTCAAGGTTTGGAAGACGATGACTGCGAAGATGCAAAGGAGAGGAGGAACAGATTCCAAAACGAAAGGATCATCGTTTCACCAAAGATGAATAACGAAATTCCGGATTCTCTGGAGAATGTTGTTACGGTGGAACAACCTAGACAACCGTTTCGAGGCAGAGGTAGAGGACGAGGCATCAGGGGGACCAGAGGTGGACGTTTTGTTGGGCAAAATAACTCAAATTTCAATCCAAGGTATTCATTGAATCTATTTCTTTTTCCTTCATTACCATTACGATATAATCATTCATTCCTTTACTGTATAATTTCTCTCCCTCAGATTCGCTGCTCCACGTGGACCTTCCTTCGACAACCAGCAACCACAATTTCGACCTCCGCTGTTGGACAACAGACCTCCGTTTCTTGGACCGAACACCGTACCTAATCAACAAATGATCTATCATCACAACAATCCACTGGGAGGAACACCGTTCCAACAATTCCCGTCGAATGTATCCATGCAAGGGCCGATGCACTTTGGGGAAAACAGACCTCCCTTCAATCCTAATCAGTACCAAGGGCCCCCAGGACCTCCGGTTGTTCGAGTGGTGGGACCAAGAACGGATTTTGGTCCACGTGCTCCAGGACCTGTCGCACCGTACAATTGTGCCCCGAATCAACCTCCTTATATGCCAAATCAAGTGGCACACTTCCAAAACCAGCCTGTACTCGTGCAGGAGAATCAAGGACGCCCACCGCAGGGGAACCAGGGGCTGATGATCCAAGGAAATCCTTCTGGCCATCCGATGCCTGGTAACCAGGGACCGATAATGCCAGGGAACCAGGGGATGCCAGGGCAGATATTTCCTCGAGCACCGGTACCACCTGTTGCCCTACCACCAGGACAGAATCACCAAAATGTGCCGATGCCTAGTCAACCTTCTTTCGAGAACCGACCACCTTTCCAAGAGCAGTTTGATGCAAGACCTTCGTATGACTCCAGACCGGTATATAACGAACTACCATCGATCAACCAATACACCACCCCTAATGCTCCTGCAATGTCTCAGCAGTCCAGTCCAGGCATATCTGGAATGCCTCCACAACCAAATCCCAACATACCTAATGTACCTTTGCCACCAGGACATAAGATCTTGATAAATCCACATTTTAGAGGTGCTGTGCAGCCTGCAGCGGATGGTAAGTGTTCGTTGCATAGTACTTAGACTGATTTAGAAAGAGGTAATCAATGCGAAGGATTAGATAATTAATTAATTTCTCTAATTGACAGCGAGGTTACTTTGGGACTCTAACCAACATCAACAGGCGAGGTTACCTCAGACACCTCAAGGTGAACAGTTCATTCAATCACGATCTCCATATCAGGGTCAAGCAAATTATACACCAACTTCTGCGTCGTCTACTCAACCGCAAACGTTTCAATCCCAAAGAAATGACGTATGTATTTTTTTTTTTTTTTATTAAGTGGAAGTCGTAGGTGATCCAGGTAATTGATTATGTTATCGTATATGTGCAGGATCCATATGCTTATTTTTCGGATGTATGGCAAGAGAACAAACCGCAAAAGCCTCCTACCAGTTCGGGCAAGTCTTATCCGGCTGAAAGTGGTTACTCCCGTTCTAACAATTACGAAAATTACGAGGAGAAATACAAAACCGAAAATGAGTGGGAGCGTCGCCCGAGTTATCAATCGGTAAGAATAATCGTCAGATTTAATTTTATTGCAGATAAATCTGTATATAGACCTGTTTCGAATAAAGATATTTGAATTGTATTAAGACATGCTGCACTCAAAGTACTTACAGTACTGCGGACTTCCCCAATGTAAGTTCCATTCTCACCGCTGTGAATGAGAAATGTTAAAAGAAAAGTATCAAATGGACTAATCGAAGTTTTGAGACACTGAAATGAATTTGATGTGATTTTGTTGTATATTGTCAATGTTCTGTTTATAATTATAGGTTTTTTTATCCCCCCATTTAGGAACAGATTCCCATTTATCGAGACAGAGATCCACCAGCTTCTTGTAACATGGCAGATCGTCTACCAAAGAATTGTGTTCCTATGGTAAACAATACGTACCGCAATGAAAATTATGATCAGCCACAATTGCAACAACCACCTATCAACAGACCAACAAATGCTCCTATAAGAGGGGCAAATAGGATGCCACTAAAACGAGTTCCCGAGCCAGCAGAGAAAATGCCTCGGGACCTGAGTCCAAAACGAGCGAAAACAAACATTAGAAACTTACAAGAAGTCAAAACCATTGATACACATAATGACACCATACATGAGAAAAGAGTAAGTCTATTAAACTAAACCTATTTGTTTTATTGGCGACGAATTCGAAATTTATGCCGTTACTAAAATTACTATATATATATATATTTTTTTTTTTTTAGGAGGAAGACAGTGATCCAGAGATGCGAGAGTACAGGAAGAAATTAGAGGAGCAGAAACGCCTTCGGGAGAAGATTCTACGAGAGAAAGAAAATCGTAGAAAAATGGCTGCAATGGAGAAGCACTCCGAGGAAGCGAAGACCAGCGAAGTGATCACTACCTCTGGTTAGTGTTCTCGCAATAAATAAATATTCCTTATTCTTGAAAATTGATTTGAAGTTAATAAAATGAGATTGAACAAGCAAGACCTTCCAGCAACGCAAGAGAGCATTACGTGCAATTATGTTGATTAGGCGCAAGTTTCTTATTAAGCGAATTTTTATTCAGTCTCCCTAATGGGACCTTGAGTACGGGAAATTAATTCTAGCTTGGGATTTACTTTCAGAAAGTACAATGGAAGAGGTGAAACCAACGGTAGCTGTGACAGGA
The DNA here is from genome assembly GCF_000612105.2 of Orussus abietinus. Taxonomy (NCBI): domain Eukaryota; kingdom Metazoa; phylum Arthropoda; class Insecta; order Hymenoptera; family Orussidae; genus Orussus; species Orussus abietinus. Next base: position 887,222 of record NW_019394282.1, on the reverse strand, counting down.
GTGGCAAAGTCATCAACAATGACCATAGCTCGACCAGCAATTGGTAGAGGACGTGGCAGACCTTCAAATGCACAATCCTCAGAGGTATTTTACTAAGAATCCCTCATTATTCTAAGAATTGTGATATTATTGACGATATAAAGAGTATCAATCTCTGATAAACAATTCCCGTGTGGATTTTATAAATCTGATATTAACTTGTAACGTGAAGGGGGAAAGGGTTTTAGAAAAATAATGTAGAATTCCTTTTCACTTTATATAACAAGATTCCAATGTTTGGAACTATTATATTCACTGAAATTACTTATTGACTGAAACTGAAATGCGTATTATTTTTTTCTTTTTACTGAATACGTCGCTTTAGCTTCATAGCTCATTTTTGAGCTGTGTTGTTAACGTGTCCAGATTGTTACAATCAAGATACATTAATGTAATACTTGAGCTAGACAAACGACAAACTCGAAAAAATCATATACTATGTTTAACTAAGAAGTTTCCAAAGTATTAAAATTAACTTTGGGTTGGTATGGTCAGTACTTGTTAATAAAGCTTCAAGTGCTGCATTTCAATTCCTTTTTTTACTTCTATCACATGGATTTAAACTGTATGATTTCTTTTATGTATAAATAAAATACATTTTTAACGATATTTTGTTTATTTAATTTCCTTCAATTATTTTATTTACATAAATCACCGAGAGAACATCAACTTAGAAATATCAATTCTTATTACGAAGGATTATTCTGTACTATTGCCTAACAACTAAACTGTATAATTGCAATTAAATTTCATATTTTTATCGCTGTGTGCATCTGATCGTTACGTTCATACAAAGTATTTCTTTTAATTACCTAGATATTAATAAATATCATTTTTATTTCAGGAAACCACAGGACCTGGAGTTCGGATAGTACGAACGGTACCAGGAACCCAGCCTTGCTTAACAAACGAAAACGCAAGACACATGAACACTACTATTTCTGTGGTACCTACAAACGAAGATACTCAAGCACGTCAATTAGCTACCCAACCTGGAACTCGAAGAGTGGTTATACACAAGCCTTTGTCGGCATCACAGATGAAAATGATAAATATGCAGAAAGCGGTCTCAAATGCGCAGAAACAAACATCTTCGAGCAACAGTGGCGTCTCGAAGACAACTGGTACAATAGTTCAAAAGATGGCAGACAGCGGACAGCAGAGAGTAGTCTCTCAAAACGTTTCTGGAGGCGTTTGCCAGAAGGTTGTTGTCAATACTCAAAATAACCAGAGAGTAGTGGTTCAAAAGTTACCAGGTCAAACTAAAAAAGCTGCAGAAACCACAACGAATACAGTCAAAGTGGAAAATCTAGCAGCTAGCACATCAGAGGCAAAGATTCGACGCATGTGTCAAGGCATCGGAACAATCGAGGTGACTATATTTACTTGATAAAAAAAAACTGCAGCCCTTTCTTTTTGTTCCTATCTGATGGTCACAACTGGCGCAAAATTTCCTACATTGATTTATAGTTTGTTTATTTTTAAATTTTGATTTCGATGGTTTGTAACACGATCACAGGATACTTTCAATTCCACTCAATAATGTTTTAATGCACTCTTCCTTCTTGTTACATAGAAGGATTAAAGAATATTTGTTGCTCTAACATCTTTCGTGGATTTTATTAACATTCCATCAATTTATGATATCTGACTAATAGCACTAATAACATTCGGTTATGCAGTGAGTACTTCAGTTCTATTTTATGATTGCATTACAGACAGAACAATTATCGATGCAAAATCTATCACATAATTAGAGATTTAGTTATTTGAAATGAAAGTTGAATGGTTATAATGAAGACAATTACCTGCAAATTATTTATCTTTACATGTTACATGCCGCATTACATGTCACGTTCAAATCATGCTATATTTGTTTGTTAGTATTGGAAACAGAATTACTTAATTTCAAACTGAAATGCTATGAGCATTGATTTATTATTAATGAGCTATCATGACTTATTAGTGAATTTCACTTTTAACTTAGTGATTTAAGGATGTGCTTAGCCATCGGGTTACTATAAAGTATTCGACCAAAGGCCAAATTTTATATTTCTTATATATCTAATGAGATATATTGTTTCATAATCTCAAGTGCTTTAAGAGCTTCATACATTCAGAACTATTATATAAGTTCCGATGTAATCAAAAGCAACCACGCAAAGAGAAGTAAACGTTATTTTTATATTCTTAAATTTTTATTGCGATTGCGAAATGTATGTTGAGAAATGCGTTTGCATCTACTGATAGATATAAGTCGCTTGTTGAATAATCTGGCAAGGACCAGTATATAAGAATTCTGTTACAAAGAAGTTTAAAGTATTAATTGTGTTAAAAGCAAAGTATAATCGATATATCTAGCGCATGCGAAGTTTTTGCAAAATACGTTACCATTACTTGTTCCTTCACTGTACTTAAATTATGATGCTTAGAGGTATTCAAAGTACAAAGCATTGTTACCTTAATTTTTCTTACTCGAAATTGTAATGACTGTAGTCTTTAACAAAAACGTACTACCATTTAAAGACAGAAGCAAAAATATCTACAAAACTGCATGAAATTGCATTTTACGTTTCCTCTATGGGTTTGAAAGATTTGCGTTATTTCGCTTATGAATTCTTACGTGTTTATTCAATTTTCCTAATTTTTTCATTAAGATAGTATTCTTAAGTTTGTTATTTTTGTTCATCTTTTATAACAGCGCCAGTCGCTCTATATAAAATAAAAGGTCTATTCTTAAAACAAAAACTGTATTAATTATGGTTTTTTCCGTTATTTCGTGTTGTAGAGCATACACATGGGTGAACGTAGTGCCACAATTGTGTTTAAGACGCAGTCTGCCGCCTTATTGTTTCACAAGAAATACCAGCGCAAAATGCTCGATCTGTCGCTGATTACGGTTCGCCTGATACCACAGCCAGGTGGCAACAGAACGACCACTGCGGTCCTCAAAAGATCGTAATATATAGAGCACTTAAATGGGGATATTTTCTTTATTTTAATATTAAATAATAATTTTCAGTTTACAGTGACAGATTAGATTATGCCATAATTCATAGAAAGTGTTGTGATCGTCATACTGCAAATCAAATAATCACAGTACATTAGTGCGCACCTCTGTGTCTGTACTTTGCATAAAAATCTTGTCGATTGAGACAAAGATGTTTTCAGGAAGGCAATTGTGGCAATTACCGGACAAATTAAACTACGATACCAGCTGAAGGATACATTTGTATATACAAACAAAAATTTGGTTTATATTTCATATATTGATTTTCTTTGTATCTAGACTTTTATGGTTTATTACATAATTGTAATAAACTTTAAATACCTAGAGTAGCATAGAGTGCTGCATTTATGGTCATATACCTAAAAGTCAAAGAAACAGTAATGAAATCCTTATTTTCATTGTTTCATTAAAGCATATATGTATAAGTCACCGTCGTTTAAGATACTGTAAAAAAAATATTAAGTACGCGTTTGAATGATTACATAAATAGAATTATGTAAATGATTATTGTATATATACTAGCGTACTCGTGTATGTCTACAAGAACATATGCTTTTACTAAATGTAAGCGTGTAGTTACGGCATCGTTATTGTAAAGCTAGGCTGCCTGTGAAATATAGGCACCTTTATTGATAAAATAATGTAACTGGTAGGGGGTATTGACCATGATGTTTTACATACACATAATTATTACCTATTCCCGTTGTCTTAACTTACTGAACATCCTTTTTCTGTATAAATAGTTAAGACCATTGCTAAGCTATAATTTTTATAGATACCGTCCCATTACTACCATTGGATTTTAATTAACAGACAGGAAGAAAAAAACTGCATGATAAACTGTATTCACCGAGCAGAGATATGTATATATACACATATATAAGAAATTATATAAAAAAATTTGTCAACCATGTTTTCATGTTCTGGATAAGTTTTTTTTTTTATACAGACAATAATATAATGATTTGATAAGAAACGTTTGATTTATTTCATCTTTTTGGCCACGTTGTCCCTCCTGCTTTTTTGTATGTCATTTTGTCAGAATTGACAGAGAAGAGACAACGAACAATTATGTTTATTATATTTTGTCGAGTCTACATTTAAATGGATTTTTGCATTCTTAGTGACGTGAAAAATACCAGTTCAGTCAATTTAACGAGATCGATCTACCATTAATATTCTTGACTTTTAGTAACTTATTCGCTGTCTATTCTCAAACTTCCTGGATTTTTTTTAATGTTCTGCTTTGCCTGTTCATTTGGGCCCCTTCCCAGGTTTAGGTGAACCGCTTAACAGGATCCATTTTTTTTTTTTAAGTCATGGGTAGGTCATAGGGATGTTCGATTCCGATTCGATTCTTTAAAAAATCGATTTTTTTGCTGAAAGAATCGATTTTTAGAATCGATTCTTTACTATTTGATTTTCTTGAGAATCGATTCTTTACCCTCAGAATCGAGAAACCGATTCTTTTTGACTGAAACGATAGAAGGGAGAAATTCGCTTCGCTCATTGGTTGCTGTAGGTCGCTCAGCGTCGTGACGCACTTTTGTCATAACACAACCTGACTTTCAACAGCCAATCAGAACCTCTCATTTGTTCCGTCGACCATCTCGGCCGGAAATATCGGCCAAAGGGAAAGCTAGAGAAGACATATAATTGCTATATAAACTGCTAATAATTGTTTAGTTTTTTTATATAACAGTCATTTCATTTTCATGGATGGCTTTCGACACGTAAAAATGTATTAATTAAATTTGTGTTAATTATATATAAAAAATTTCCGATTTTTTGGATCGATTATTGCAGAATCGATTCTTTGGATTCCGATTTTTAAGAGAATCGATTCTTCATGATCCGATTCAGAATCGATTCAAGAATCGATTCTTCTAAGAGAATCGAACATCTCTAGTAGGTCATCGCCGCAAAGCTTGCTGGAGTAGTTGATGAAAGGTGTTAAAAGATATTAAAGGATGTTTGTTATGACAGAGATGACTTGAGACAGAGAGATGAAGAGGATCCCTGATTAGGGGCGCCACTGGGGGATCAGGTGGCAAGTACGTCAGCCAACCGCATCCACTGCTGAGGGCAGCACAGAATGTGCTTGACCGACCCAGTCCGTGAGCAATCTCCCAACTCATCTCTGATGGAACTAATGAACTTATTCTTAAACTATGCAAAATAACTCCAGACATAAACATGGATGTTAGACATATCTTAAAAACAGTCAACGAAAAAATATTCAGAACCCTCGTCGCAATAGCCAAAAAATACAACATAGAAATTTAATACCCAGCTCATCTCTGATACCCAGTAGCGATACACAGTACCAACTCAACCTCCAAAAGTAACGAGGCATAAACGGAACAGGGCATAGAACCCTGTCAGAAAATAAGTTGGCATCAATAGAGTCTGCTTGATAGACTTAGATAGACTCTGGAGCCATAAGCAATAACTAACTAACTAAGTTGTTTCTTTGGTAGTCTTTATAAACTATCAATTTTTACAGTGATTAACGATTTAGCCTGAGGGAGCATCAATTGAATTAGAAGAATGGCCTCGACGAAAATTGATTGGGCTAAGTGTACCGACGAACAGGAGAAATTATCCTCACAGGTAGATCCACTGTTAAAGACAACCGGTTAACCTCAATATGTTTCTCACTTCATGATTCTTATAAATAAATTCGGGATATGTTATGTTCCTTACACAATCGTAGCGATTCACTTTCTTTTTGTTTCTATCTCTTCACTAGAATTTCTCATAATTGCAACTTGCCGGAGATATCTCTGATCAGATAAATTCTTCTTAAGTTATTCGAGGCAAGATTTATGTTCCATGTTAAACCAGATAATTCTTTACTCTTCTCGAAGGATGCGCAGGAAAGTATTGACTTGTACGATAGGTACCTGGAATGATTAACAATGTGTTTAGGTTACGCAATTGAATATTACTAAGTCAACTGAATCAAGTACACCAAGTACAGGAAATACACCGAGTACTGGAAGTGCACAGAGTGAAGGAAATGTACAAAGCACAGGAAATACACAGAATGCAGGAAACACACCTGCATCTGCTAAAGAAGAAAAAAACAGCGATACCGAAGAACAAATTTCCCCTGCAGAGAAGTCCCTATTACAAAAGATAATACGCAAAGGCTTAGTAGAAACTACAAAGGACTTAGAGATACAGCGGAAAGACCCTACTTCTCCATTATATAGTATAAAATCTTTCGAAGCACTTCATCTGTAAGTACACCAAAAACATAAATTATTACACACGTGTTGCTTTATTTTTCTTTCTGAAACCATTAAGGAAGAATAAGTTATTTTTAGGGAAAACTCTTTTAAAAGGGCTACTTTATGTGATTGGAAAAATAATTATGAATTATATATAAGTTAATCTTGGCATATATTAATGTTACATATTAATGTTAAATTAACCCAAAGAATTATAATAACACTGGTTTTTCATATTTGTATGTGAATTTATACCTTTTTAGTAAACCAGCACTGCTCAAAGGAGTGTATGCAATGGGTTTTAATACACCTTCAAAAATTCAAGAAACTGCATTACCTACTTTACTCGCTGATCCGTTAGTATATGTGTTTTATAAATATTGAAATCTTTTACCAAATAATGAGATTGTAATGTCTATTTTATTAGACCCCAAAATATGATAGCACAATCTCAGTCTGGAACTGGAAAAACAGCGGCTTTTGTACTTGCCATGTTAAGCAGAGTAGATTGTAATAAGGATTATCCTCAAGTTCTCTGCTTATCACCTACTTATGAATTAGCTATACAAACTGGAGAAGTGGCAGCCAAAATGTCACAATTCTGCCCAGAAATAAAGTTAAAATATGCCGTCAGAGGAGAGGAATGTAAATATATTAAGTATTAAATACGAAGCAATACATTAAAATGGTGACTTATACGTTGGTATTATATGTTACCATTCTTTCAGTACCAAGAGGGACAAAACTCACAGATCATATAATAATCGGAACACCAGGAAAAGTTCTGGATTGGGCACTTAAATTTCGTTTCTTTGATCTAAGTAAGATCTCAGTTTTTGTTCTTGATGAAGCAGATGTTATGATTGCCACACAAGGTCATCAGGATCAATGCATTCGCATTCATAAGTAAGACTTCAGTATAAATTTAAACTCTTCACGGGCTTTTCACTCATATGGATTAGTAATATGTTAATTCTCAATATTGCAGAATGCTGCCCCGGAAATGTCAAATGATGTTCTTCTCAGCTACGTATGAAAGTGCTGTTATGGAATTTGCAGAAATAATTGTTAGCAATCCTCTAATAATCCGTCTGTTAAAAGAAGAAGAGAGTTTAGACAACATCAAACAGTACTACGTTAAATGCAAAAATGAAGACGAAAAATATACAGCAATTACTAATATTTATGGTGTCATTACTATAGGGCAAGCTATTATCTTTTGTCATGTAAGTTAATGTTTATTTCAATGTCATTGAATCGCATACTATTCTTGAGAAGTTACTTAATTTTCCAAATTTCATTACCTCGTATCAAAATGTATTTTTCAATACAGACAAGAAAAACTGCTAACTGGTTGTCAGAGAAGATGACGAAGGATGGACATGCAGTAGCCGTACTGTCTGGTGATTTAACAGTTGAACAGAGAATTGCTGTGTTAGACAGGTTCAGAGCTGGCCTCGAAAAGGTTTTAATTACAACAAACGTTTTAGCAAGAGGTTAGTAGATAATTAATAACTCTTCGATGATTAAAACATTTCAAGTATCCATTATACATCTCAAACATAAAATATAACATTATTGATGTTAATATAAGTGCATGACTGTATTCAGGTAAATGTAAAATGTGTTGCGTTTCAACTATTCTGAACAGGTATCGATGTGGAACAAGTAACAATAGTAGTTAACTTCGATCTACCAATGGATCAGAATCGTCAAGCAGATTGTGAAACTTACCTGCACAGAATTGGAAGGACGGGAAGATTCGGAAAATCGGGAATAGCGATTAATCTGATAGATTCCCCACATGCAATGCAGATTTGCAAAGACATAGAAAAACATTTTGGCAAAAAAATATACTACTTAGACGCAGAAGATGCAGACGAGATCGAAAAGATTGGAGCATAATTGTAAAAAGAAAAATTGCATTTGATTTTCTTTCGGATACCATAAAAAAGGATATTATATATTATAAAAAAAATTTCCTTATGATCTTGGATATCAGACATTCTGTATGATCCTTTTTTTGAACGATGTATCTTTCCACTCACAATGTAAGGAACCTCTTTTGTACATTATCGCTGATAAGCATTAAACATAAGTTAACCATAGTAAAGAATTATGCAGAATATCTGAATAATTAAAGTAAATATAATAAGAGTATTTTTATATGTTGAACAAAAATAGAAAACGATTTGGAATTACATTTGCTTGCTTTTGTGAAAATAAAGATTTTCATTTGTGCTTATGAGATTATTTATTATTATAAAAGTAGACCTTATACAGGGATAATGTTTTTTACTTCAGATGAAAGTAGCTTTTTCAGCATCGCAATTTCTTTAAAATACTATGTGTATAAGAAAATATAGATTATTCATTTAAATCTCAACAATTGATGTATGTTATACTCAAAACTAGTTCCTAATGTTTATTACAATCTAGAAAAATAATTTCAAAATAAAATAATCCTTACAAAATAAAAAGTAATGTCAACTAAGTGTTTAAATTACCTTAACATTTTCAATAATAAATGCTATTTATTATGTGATTGTTATTGATGCTGCTGTTCCTGTCAATGTCATGTAATATAAAAGCATTTAAAGCAAATACATCCAAAATCGCTGCTATGATTCAGGAAAATGTATAGGGTATAGAGGAAGGGTGTGTTTGAAGTGTTCTACGTCAACAATATAACGCACTCCAGAATTTGCACTATCGTTCTCATCCAACTTTAGATTACGGTCGAGAAAAGATTTAACTCGCTCTTGATACACGTTTTCTGGAAACACAAACATGAACGGTTGAACCACGAAGAAAGAATATCTCGGCATAGCAGTTTTTAATATTGAATTTACTTTGACTACTCACCCAAATTCGATTTTAATTTTTCTAACTTTTCGACTTCCGTTTCTGTCACTGCAAATGATTTAATATCTTCCGTGATTTCTTCAACTTCGCCCAAGTCGCTTTTTGTGGCTCCTATCACATGAATACTCAGTTTCCGCATATTCGGTCCGTTAATGAAATAATTCTTCATACATTCCTTAACATCTTCCAACGTTAATTTTTTAATATCATCAATCTCTTTCTCATATGCATCAAAATTGAAGTACGAGTTAACAATCTCGACCCAATTTTTGCTGACTTCGTCCGACAAAGTAAACTCGGCACTCAATTTATCGTTTTTGATTAGAGAATCTTGAAAGTCCCTGAATTCCTCCTCTGACATTTTCTCTAAAGCTTCAAGAAATGACTTTAGAAAGGCGTCTATATTTTCATCTATGTTTTCAGTTGTGAACTTATCAGTATTCTTCACAATATTAATTATCAAACCAATAACATTAAGTGATAGTTGAAACTCGTACATCCCACCATTACCCAATTGATGCTGTATCCTCAATTTGTCAAACTTTTGTTGTTTCATAATAAACTGCAAAAACATTTAAATGTATCTATTTGTAATTCGTTAATCCATGTCTTAACGATTTCAATTATTTTGAACAAATGGTAAAATCTCGATCGGTAATATCTTAGGCGATCGTGCATGGTACTTACTGTTAACAGTTCAATCTTGAGTCTTAATTCTTGATCTGTGAAACCCACTTGATAGTAATTCATTACAGCCGACATTGTTACACTAGGATCGATGTTTTTTACTTTACATAACCATTGACCTGGAGGCAGTTGAACGTTTCTTTGCTGTGGAAATGCGCTCCGCAATGCAGGTCGACAATTCAAAATCCCAAGACACTTCTTACCACATTCAATTACCTCATTTTCAAGAATATTCCCTTGTGCAAGGAAACGAATACTAGCTCGACTCAGATACATAGATGCAAGAAATTTAAATTCGTCAAACTCAAGTGTACTTAGAACTGCATGCTTGTCAACGGTTGTCCAATTTGTCATCACTGTGATAGACTTATGCACATCCCTGGAACATATGTTCTAAATGTATTCTATAATATTATAGAAACTATGAAATTCGGGTGGAATCTCATTGTTTTTTTAAAGTCAGTGAAAATAATTATTTTATAATAAGCACCATATTAAATTCGATGGCAATATAAAGTGATCTCGATACTCCTTCAGTTTTGTTGCTTTTTTGCTGTTAAATAATTCTTCTGTTACCAAATTGGGCAGGTCTACCAGATATTTCAGTATAATATGTAGTAAGCTCTGAAAACATCCTCAGTGAATTAGCAATGTTAAGTACGAATAATGATCAATTTTTATTAAATACAAACATCAAATGTCAATGCTTTGCAAGATTTAATTGCACCCTTTTCTTAATTTTTTAGCACAACTGTTTTGAAGTTCATAATGGTTGTATTGCATATTCAAAATTGAAAATAATTTAATTTTAATGGTGATGTACTACTCACCGGCACTTTTTGATTAAATCCATTAACTTTTATGGTCATGCTTCTTGAACCCACATCGATAGAGTGATTAAGTTTCGCCAAGCTAGCAGGATACAATTGCTCTGCGAGTAAATGCTTCAGAACAGGAATTAATACGTCCAACACAACTGCACTAATATGTTAAAAACGTGTAAACATAGCGATTTAATTGATTAACCAAAATTCTGGAAATACTTACTGTTTTGGCGAAACAAATGCACATTCGAAGATAAGCAAAACATTCATGTAACATTGAGGACGTTTGTATTTGTAATCTGGTTTATACCAAATTTCAGCTATCTCGTCGTGGTAAATTTCGACGGGATATTTGAAAATATCTGTAGTGGGTGAAATCAAAGAGAAATCGTCTGGTAGAAAAGTATTCGGTTCTGGTAAATGAAATTCGGCATAAGGCTCTATTGTTCTCCATCGGTCCACCCACTCTGTAGGTATTTCTTCGCAAATATATTTCGTTCGGAGCCGAGGTTCAACATTTTTCAACATAGCATCGTCAAATTGTTTATCAGCAATCATAATGTTAACATTGTCTGGAGTGATATTTTGCAAATAGTCTTTAATTACTTGTTGGTTAAACTCGGGACATAAATATTTGCCAATGACATAATCAGTTGATTTAGAATATTTTTGCATTCCCCAGGAAAGGAAATATGTATTTACGTTGACAGGCAGTTCATCAACGAATCTGTGAATAGAAAATTGAAAAAAATTGAAATTTACTACGTAGGTTCCATTATGAAGGCATATGCATATTATATACTATATTTAAGGCTTTATATATGTATAGAATATGAAAATATTTTGAAAATTAATTTCAATTACCTGAACTCGAAATCCATTGTTCGTTTTATTTCATCGTACAGTGATTTGCATGGATTTTTTCTATGTAATAAATTGATATAAGAAAATATAGAATCCAAGATTTCCCTTAAATGCTTCCGGCCTTCATCGGTTAAAGTCACACTGATATTGAATAAAGAATAAAAGCTATTGCTTTCGAAACTGGATCCTTTAATTCCAGCGCTCAGTTCCAAGCACCAGAGTTTTTTACGAAAATAATTGGCTAAACTGCCTTTACCTTCATGTCCCAAAATCCATGCAGCGTATCTATGAACTTTATCATTGCGATGTCTAAACTCAGGAGGCATTATCCATGAAAGCATAACCTATAAAAATAACACTGGTTACTAAATTCAAAACAACGTTAAATGGAAATATTAAGAAAAGCAGAGTATTAAAGGTTTACCTCACAAGTATTGTCAACAGGTTTCATTTTATAGATTTTTCGAAACTTCTCAATATCAAAGGCAGTCACACCACAGTCAAATCGAGAAAGATCATCGGGCAGCAGTCCATTATTTGGAATTGCCGAAAAATAATCCTTGACGTATGTTTCCAATACATCTAAACAAAATTGAGCCTATCCAAAAATGTAAAGAAACCTTCAGTAAACCAACATTTCATTAATCTACAGATGAGAAATGCATTATAGATAAAATTGAATGGTATCTACTTGCAACAATTTATCGTTATATTTATAAATAAGATATTATTTATTTTTGAAAATGAGATTCTGTTTACACTTTAGTAGTACAAAAAAAACACCAATGACATTTTATCATCCGTTTCTACACTTATACCATAAAAGATCTATTCATTTCTATTTGCAATTTGGAGTATTAAAAACTGCTTACTATACATCTTATTTATAATTTTCATTAGAGATTTGCATAAACTTTAGTAAATTACATGCTCACAACATATAAGTAAGCATATTTAAACTTACTTGTATTGCCACTGTCATTCTATGTGCACTGTAATATCGTTTATAAAAGATATATAGTACCTCGAATAATTTATCATCCGTAATATAATTTTGTATTATTTTTAAGTTGCCCCCCAAAAATCGTGAAGCAGGATGACCAGGCTTAAGTAGACTTCCCAACAGCATATGTTTACGATTGCAATCAATTCCTTCATTCAACTGAAATTCTACATATAATCATTATTAAATGAGTCAAGAGTTTTATTTTCTTCAGTAAACATACCATTGGCTGCAGCTTGTTTTATTTTGTTAAATGCATTTCTCTTTAAGAGAGGATTAATAAAAAGTTGTGTGAAACGGTCCACGGCAGGGAGTAAGTAATCTTCTTTTATCTCAAAGAAGAACGTGGTATGATCACCCTCTGCTATAGCACATTGAAAACCATCAAACGTTTTAACAAATTCATCAAAATCATTTTCCTAAAAAAATTAAAAGCCTTTTATAATATAAACGTTCAAATAGTATTTGCACAAATCTTTTCAGTTTGTAGGTTATAAAAATACCTGTGGGTACTTCTCAGATCCTGCGACGATCATATGCTTCAAACAAAGAGCCAAGCCATAAACTTCTTCCGGATCAGAGAAGTTTCCAACATCCAGCGTTAAAGAACAACTAGCCTAATCAAATTTATATTTTTAAAGAACTAAATAATAGTAAATCATAAGGAATTTTTAATGTACTTATAATTTTGATATACCAGTTTTTCTTCTTCCTGCCAAGACTCATGGTTTAAGAAATTAACATAATTTCCAGCAATATCGCCTGTTTGCGGTTTTCCTTTAAAGTAATCCAACATTAATTGATCTAATTATAATAAAATGCAAGTAACATTTTTAAAATAATTTAAATTACACTACATATAACTACATAATTTTTTCTGAATCGTACAATTATTACTATTATTACATTGGTATAATATTTTAAATTACCTTCTGCATCAAAGTTAGACTTTAAACAAAAATCTGAGATGAGCAACGCAGTTAATCCATTTGCCAATTTGATAACTCTAAAAACATTTCATTATTGATGTCAGTAACAAAGCACAAAATAACAATAAGGAATTAATTAAAAACACGGTAATTCTGAAACCCTCATTAACTTATTTCAGTTAACATGAATAGGCATGAAATTTCGCATAAATTAATTTTTCAATCTTCAATATCGGGAAATTTGAAAATTCATAGATTAAATGAATTAATACATTACGGCTTAACAATCTCATCTTGGAAGATTCATACCTATATTCTTTTTTATCAGATTCTGATTTAATAGGTGGATCCAAATAGTGGATACCATTATTTTGTCTAGCATCAGGCTCGAAGCGATTTCTTCCATCGAGTTCCATCTAATAACAATTTAGGAGTGAATAATATTTCAAGCATTTTTATAAATTTACCTTGTTACTCGTAAATAGTGATTACTTAAAGGAAACGAATACCTTGTATTTGACAAGTAATTGCAAGCCGAGTAGCCAATACAATTCGTGCCGGGTGAGCCGGTACTGCCGGGTATGGAAGGATCCGGAGAGATTCCTGTCGACTGATCAGGCAAATTCCCGTTACATTGTGCCACGCATTCGTCGTGATTCACCGCTTTTGCCAATAAGGAAAACTGCACGCGAAAATTTTTGCGGTTTACGCCAAAATGTTAAACCGGTAGAGGGGAATGTCACGTGGAACTACGATTCCACTTTCTAATTTAAACAGTTGTAAATTTGAAAATTCTAAGATAATTATTGAATACTTATAGCAAAGAATTCAGAGAGACATCTGTATTCTTTGCTTATAGTCAGTTACTGCATTCATATCGCAATTATTTATGATCATTCGGCAATCGTACGTTTGTAAATGCGGTGAAATCTGAAGTGGAACTTTTTTGATATCAGGGACCATTGTGCCAACTTTTGCAGACATCTTGGTTCTTTCAGTTTCTTCATGCCAACCAAACGTAACTAGGGCACTTGGTTCTAGAGTGATATACACAATCGCTAGTTATTACAAGATTAAAACCTGTTAAAACTCAGTTCTTTAGATGCACCTCAAAACATTTCAAAATATGCAGTTACATGTTCTTTTTGTTTTGTTTTTAGTTTCATTCGACCGATACTTACAGGTTTTATTTCATTAATTTCACTCGAAAAGTAATACTGATGCAAGATTTCATAGAGAAATTAAGGCAAAACGTAATAATTATTATGCACCCAATTATGATTTTATTATTAATAAAAAAAGTATCATATATTCTTGACTTCTTAATGATCTAGTTTATAATTATTCAAGCCATAATTAATCCCTTATGAATCTGTAACAAATTTCCAACTAATATCGTACAATTTTTCATCAAAGTAAAAATGTTATAAGTGCACATTTTATCGAACCAATAGATAATGTTGCCCCAAAAGTATATGTACAATGTGAATCAATTTATGCCAAATATATTTAGAGATACAGTTTACAAACATACGTAGTCATGATTAAGTCCAAAAATATGATAAAATGAATTTACTGTGCGGGTGTTTGGGGTGATAAAAATTACGCATATCACCATGGCAATATACTCAACATTCTGTTAACACATTGTGAATGTTCACATGTGCATATGGGATTCACCCATGCATATGTACTTGGCTCGAAATTCTGTTGAAATTCATAATTTAGACCTTTACGCAGACTTTCACGACGATCTTATTAAATGTATAACAGTCAACAAGCAATACAAGCGGTAATAAATACACGTTTCACTTACAAATAAATAACAGAATACATGTATTGGACTGCGATGTAGTTTTTTTTTTCTTTATACGGCACACGTGAAGCAAGCAGAAAGTACAATATAAATGTACATTATCATGATGTAAGACGGCTGACAGGATATACGAAAAGGCTATCCTTAAAATCTTGGATGTTGTTAATGTAGTATACATCTTTTTGATTTTCTTGTCGATTGATTTTATTCGTTAAGAATTGTAGTTCATACTTTATGCGATCATTCGCCTTAATACTTGAATCACCTGAAATGAATATTGTATTCAACTTAACTTTTAATTGCATTTTTATGATTTTTGAAGGAATAAGTGACCACTGTATATGAAAACAAATTCATGCAACGTATAAAGAAAAAATCAATTTACCCGAGTTAACGTCAGTCTGAATCACATCATCAATTTTCTCAGCCGTTTTTTTAGAAGCAGTTCCCACTATTTGAATGCTCAACTTTCTCAGATTTTGCCCACTCGTTACATGCCGTTGCATCCATGTCTTCAATTCTTCAAGGGTAACCTCCTTTATTGCAGCCAATTCTTTATCCAGCTTGCCGAACATGTAATTTCTACTCTTAATTTCACCCCAATTTCGGTCCACCTCCTGTTTCAATTGGACATCGACACATTGTTTTAATTTTGCTAATGCTTTTTTCAGATCTTCAAATTCCTTTGCTGGCATATCATTTAACTTTTCAAGAAATGACTTCAAAAATATCTCAATTCTCTCGTCAACATGGTCGGTTGAGAATTTTTCAACCGGAGTACAAACTGTAATTGAATAACCAAGTATGCCGAAGGTGTCCCTTAGTGTACAAGATACATCGTAGCCAAGTTGCTCTTGCGTTCTGAGCTGATTGAATAAAGGCTCCTCCATAATCATCTGAAAATGAAGAAATAATTATTGCTACTCTTATAGCAATACCGTTACTGTAAGTAATGATGCGTTAATATTAATAACAACCGAATCAATGAATTTGTTTGTTATAAACTAAATACATACATCATCAAATTTGAATAAAGATATATACTTACTAAAATAAGGTCAATAATAATACTCGTTCTGATATCAGCTGGTCCACTTTGATAGTAATTTGTCACTATTGAGTTAACATCCATTGAATTAAAATTCTTCACTCGGCAACAGTGCTGTCCCAGTGGTATTTGATTAACACGTGTGTGAGGTAAAGAATTTGGCACCAGGGGTCCACATTTCAAAATTTCTATGCAGTTACGGCCATGCTTGATGACATCTGCTTCGGTAATGTTACCCTGGACCAAAGCTTGAATATAGACGTGATCCATGAGGTGTTTAGCAAAAGTTTGAAACTGTCGGAAATCGACACCAGTCACCGCCGCGTGTTTATCATAGGACGTCCAATTGGAAAGCATTAATATAGAAAACCTCACATCGCTGAAATGTATTTCTCAAATAGTAATTCGTCTAAAACTAAACTTTATCGGTAAAGTGTACATTGACATTAAGAATTTCAAACCTGAGTAATTCTTCCCCATTTATGAAAGTATTGTAGTAGCCCTTCAGCTGCTCTTTTTTCATTATTTCAAATAATTCTTCGGTAACTAATTTTGAACAATCAGCAATATAGTTAGTTATTGCAGTCAACAACAACTAAAAATGCCAATATATAGTATAATAAATATTGTCAGTGCATAGACAACCAGAAGTATAAGTTTAATTAATAAGATAATGACATTTCCAAATACTTACAGGCAACTTTTCGTTGTACCCATCAACACTTACAGATAAGCCTTTATCATCCACAGAAACATTGTGATATAAATCTGCAACATTCGCCGGATATAATTCTTCAGCTAATAAATGCAACAATATTTTCACATACAAGTCCAACATTGCCGCGCTGAAACAATAGTTTAAAATTAATAATGCGTCATTCAGACATACAGGGTGCATCTTACCTTTGCGGCGTTGCCAAGGCCATTGGAATTATAAAATAAAAACGCATATAACATTCTGGACGACCAAAATAAGTATCTGGTCGGTACCAGAGCTCACATATAGAATCTTCTAATATTTTAACTGGATATTTGGACACGTCTTCGGGAATGGGAAAACGGGTAAAATCATAAGTAACAAATACATTTGGTTCGGGCAAGTGAAATTCTGGCAAGGGTTCGATGGCTTTCCAATCCAATATCCATTCTGGGGGTATATCCATGTCACCATATTGAGTTCCAAACCATGGTTCTACTTTTGGTAATTCATCATCCTTCAATCTCTTATCCATTATAATAATGTTTACATTCTCTGGCGTCAGGTAGTCTAAACATTCTTTTATACAAGCTGGATTATATTCGAAATAAAGTTCACTTCCCGTAATATAATCAGAAGGGGGAAAGAAGTGCATATTTTCACATAAATCCTGAACATTTGAATCTGGTTCCTGTTCATTCATAAATCTAAGACAGCAATAAAGTAAATCTTAAGTAGTTAGAACAATATTTTCTGCATTCATACTTACATTTTCACAGTAAATACACGTGATGAAGTAGCAAATTGAAGAAGTTTACTATATATTGAGCATTTAATTTCTAATTAAATAATCACATAAGCTTGTTACCTAAAGTTAGTTTCTCCAATCTGCTGAATTTCATTAAATATCGTTTCTTGAGGACCCTCCTTTTGCAGCATTTTAATATAAGCAAAGACTGCATCAATAATTTCCTTTAAATGCTCATACCCATTGTCCGTTAAATGAATATTCATACTGAATAGCGCACACATTGAACTATGATCAAAACCAGTATCATCAGTGCCAGAATCAAAATTCAGAACCCACATCTTTTTGCGAAGATAACTACTTAAACTTCCTTTGCCTTCATGGCCTGTAAGCCAACCTAAATAATGCTGAGGTTTGCTTTTATATAAGTGATGAAGTGGTGGCAAGGCCCATGTCAATTCCAGCTAAATAAAATTAACAATGAGAAATTATGTACCATGTTTTTCATTAGCCATACCAGTTTTTCATTAACATACCATTATTAAATCTTCAACAGTATAAAAGTATATATACTAACCTGACACACATCGCTAATAGGCTTGATTTTATACATTCTTTTAAAACTTGGCGTATCAAATGACTGTGGTCCTATAAACTTAGAAAAATCATGTGGTGGTAAATTGTTACTCGGCACATTATTAAAACATTCTTTCACGTATTGCTCTAAAGTATCTAATGGTAATTGAGCCTGCAAAATGAATAAAATAATATATTAAAAAGAATATACTAATTTAAACATGTCCTATTCATAAGGTATCAGATAAATTTACCTGTAATGCCAAGGTCATTCTGTGTGCACTGTAGTGACGTTCTTTAAAATTATGCAACTCTTCATATAATTTATCATCTGTAACATTATCTCGCAATGTTATTAAATTTCCCCATGAGAATTTAGTTACTGGATGCCCTGGTTGAGCAAAACTACAAAGCAATTGCTCAGCACGATTAGGATCAGATGGTAAAGCCAACTTGAATTCTGCAATAACCATCATTGGGATTAAAAAAGTATTTTTAAATATTTTAGAGACAATATAGATTCTATTCGTACCGCTTTCAATTGCCTCTCTTTCACGTGTAATGGCATCTCTTTTCATGAGAGGACTAATAAAAAACTGAGCGAAGCGATCTAATGCTGGAAAGAGGTGTTTTTCTTGAATTTCAAAATGGTAAATAGTATGCTCACAGCTCGTATAAGCATTATCTGAGCCACCATGTTTTTTAATGAATGCATCAAAATCATTTTCCTGTACCAGATAAACAATTCTTCGTTAATAATTCGATGGAATATATGCTCTGATTAACTATGCTAATTAATTATATTAAATATACCTCTGGATACTTCTCAGAACCCAAAAATAACATATGTTCCAAGAAGTGAGCCATGCCTGGAATTTCTGGTGGATCACTGAAGGTGCCTACACCTACACATAAACCACATGCTGCCTGAAATAAGCAGATTCTAATCATTTTTTACTTCTACACAAACATTGCCAAACAAACAGATTTTGTACCATTTTTTCATCTCTTTTAGGTTCCTTAGATCCAATTGACTTGGCATCTCTTTCACGAATATGGTTGTCTTCTTCCTCGTCTTCTTCAGTTTCTTCTTCACTACTGCTGCTATATTCAGAGGATGATCCTTCAGCTATTATCACAGAAATGAAACATTAGTTTGTTATGTATCATCCAAAATATATGAAATTGAATATGATAAATATTGTATAGAGAATTTATAAAATCCATCTAATGTAATTTACATTATTTGACTAAATATGAATACATACAGCTACCGTCATCTTCTTCCTGCGTAGCAGATGGGGCAAATTGTAAATCGGCAATCAGCAATGCAGTTAATCCATTCTCCAACTTGATAACTCTGGAAGCATTTAAAACATCCCATACACAAAGTTTAGAACGTACTTATTAAATCTAACATAAACACATTTTTACTGTAATTAACAAAAAAATACCTGTATTCCTTTTTGTCACTTTCAGACTTGACTGGGACATCAAGATAATTGACATGACATCCAAGTTTTGCAGATTTCCCGTCTTTTTGATTTATCTGATCAAGTTTTGTAGAAAGATCTGCACGTTGCATTCTGTCAACGAGGTTAGATCGACCTGTAACTTGCATAGACAACGGCATGTTTAAAGGATTTTGGTTGAATTTCTTGTTTGGCGATTGTGTCAGTGATGTTTTTGATCTCACAGAATATTTTAACACATTGTAACGTTTACAGTCAGTAATAATTTTCAATGTCCGAATTTTCCAATAAACCATGAAACGCAAACTGACACAGGTGACAATATTCTTTGGAACTTGTAGTTGGAACTGACAAACAGAGATGAGTTGGGAGATTGCTCACGGGCAGGATCGTGNGATTGGTAGATGGTACCGCCATCGCGAGTGCGCGAGCTCCTATCAGAAATTCGTTGCGCCGCCCTTGGGGGCAAAAACGGTGAAAGCTAACGTACGAAACCAGAGGGCAGCACAGGATGCGATCGCACGATCCTGCCCGTAAGCAATCTCCCAACTCATCTCTGCTGACAAACATGACGAACGCTGGTGTGATACTCCTTGCTTTACATAACAGTATGTTAGTCAACCTCTTGTTCATTTCATGATCATGGTTATGTGTCGCATTTATTCGAAGCTCCTCAGAAGTATGTACATTTTTCTGGGGTGTGTTATAAAATGTAGCATAATAATGGTTCGTTTTCATTAACCAAAAGGAGAATAAATAGTTTAGCTTCGTCAAGAGAAATTCTTGTGATTGGTCAGTTATGAACACATAACTGATTCAATTTTCATGGAAAGCTCATCAAGCAATACTTATAAAGTATCACCTTAATGACAAAAAATGTGAAAATCCTTACATGTGCATACATTTAAGGTTTATTTGATTTTGTAACACATCACAGATATTATTTTAATTGCACAAAATGAAGTATTTTAGATTCAATAAATTGAAAGAATTTCTTTAAGTTCATTTTATTAACCAGTGTTTCGTGTATGAATTATCCTAGGTAATAAATATTTGATGGAAATAAGTTAGAAACATCTGTAAATATTCCAGCTAGTGATAATACTGATTAGTCTAAAGGAATGTAATGAGAAATTAACGTCTTTTCTTCTTTTCTTGTTTGCGAGGCCGGTGAGGTCTTCTAGGGGTCACCTGAGGACTGTTTTCCGAACATTCCACATCGCTTGGATCATCCTATAAGATATATTTCATTTGCACGTGTATTTTTTAAGAAGAAAATATTTTTATACCTTCAAAGCTGCAACACCATCGTTAGGTCCTGACTGATAGAGCACTATTGCTAATATACAAGCCACTTGAAATACAGCTCCTAGATAAAGACCTATTCTCAAAATCTGTTCAAACAAAGTTTCCTCAGCAGGTAGTAATAGTCTTTTCAACTGTGGATCCACATCAGACATTGCCGTATACTGAAAGAAAAATGTATAAAATATAATTCCCTATCATATGTATTCAATTCATAAGGAAAGTATTTACAAATCTGATATACGACAAAAATTGAAGGACATAATCTGGAATGAGTATAAAATAAAACTGTTGCAATAATTATAATACAAAAATTCTGTAGTAATTACAGGAAACGGAATATCAATGTCAATACAATTGTTTTAGAATAACGAAACGGTAAATATGTATCACAGTTCTGTGTGTAGTTCGTGATCTCGAGTCTATTTTTTTTATTAAATTATTATTAATTACTACCTATTAAATCCGTTTTTAGATTTACGGGTTTCACCATTTAATTATTGTTTTCCTGTCAGGCAGTATTCTATACTTCGATTTTTTCGTTAGTTTTATCCATTCTATCTTTGAAGCACGAAAAAGAGAAATGATCAGTCTGAAAGGACCGTAGAGAAAGTGACGGTGCTTGGTCTAGTTAACTGTACCTGTCGTTTAATTATCCGTATACACTGTTACACACCGACATGTAATGTGCGTCCCATGCCTTTACGCGTTTCAGCTAGTCTCCATCCGTGCTTTTGCGAAAACCTATATGTATGTGCAAGAAATCAATACCCTAAGCAACAGTCGATCGCAGAAGTTTTGTCTCGCACGAAGTTGGGAAGCTACAAGCATTGCCAACCGTTCCGCTTAAAATCCGTACAGCGATCTGTCGAGTGTCCCGAAAATCCTCAATAGTTCAAAAAACTTACTCTTAACAAGCGACTGTACCTTAAGCCAATGAATAAATTCTCCTTATATCATAACCCTTGAAATTATTCTTCCAATAACTGCACAAAATGTCATCCCTTCAAAGTCACCGTCAAAGAGGGGTTAGATTCCATTTGCCTTGAAGTTGGCACTGGAAGCGCGGTTCCACTTTCTCGCGCAAGATGGCACCCGAGCGTTCGCGATAGTTCGATTTTTCCTGCGAGCGCGATTCCTCGTTCGCGCGGCTTTAAATCGCATTCCCAGATTCAAGAGTTACACTTCTCGACACATCGGTACAACGGAACGGTATCTTAACCATCTGAATTTTGGAATCGCGTCGATTACGTCAAGTGAATTCAATCCTAAATCCGCTCGCAAGACAAATTTCAGCCGAACTTGCTGCGTTTGAAAATCGTGCCTCGACCGCAGCGCCGGAAGCGATCTGGGTTCGAGGCTTCGTCGCTCGGGAGTCCGTGGATGTGAACCTTTGTTTTGTACAGAAGAATGGCTGCCATCTTTAGTTTTCGATGGATGTTTTCCGAGGAGATCGCCAATTCTTATATTTATTGCGGTATCTAACGACTTAATTAAACCCGGGAGAGTGGAATAACGTTGTTCGCGATGTAACGAGTGTTTTCACGTTGATTACTTAAGCTGCCCTGGTGTCGGTTACCTCGAAAAATGCTTGTGTTTACATCCAAGTTTGAAGTGAGCTTCTGTATTCCTGTCATATTAAGGTAAGAGACGCTTCGTTGCTGTGTTCGAGATAACCTAACGACCGGAGAATCGTCTGGAAGGCGATTCGCCCCAAAAATGTCGCGGAAACGTGAAAGAATCGCTCTCAAAGGGCTAGGAGTAGGGAACGTACGCCGGACGGCATCTTACATTATTCACCTACAAATTGCCTATTACCGATCGTTTTCTAGCTAATTTCGTCGAAAACATCGATTATTCATCAATATCCTCGACATTGACAGCCCCTGGCCCGGTTAGAGCTCCTGCGAGGAGGTTTTTATGTGCCGCGATGTACCTAACCAAGTTACCATAGGCAGTGCCCGAAATGGGGAAAAAAAATCCTCTCATAACGGCGCTCGAAAGGAATCGACTTTCGCGAGATCCAGCGAAATTATCCCATTGCGGGTACTGTGTCGTTCGCGATTGTCGGTTTGCAATTTCTAATCCGCTGTGGTGGCAGCAATGGCTGGTAAAATGGTGAGTGAGGGCAGGTCAACCACATCTCTGACACACACAGCTTTGGATGTTAAACTCGCTCGGCTCGCAGCTCTTGCGACTAAACTTCAACGCGAAATTCGCTAATTGTTTCTTCTGCTAGGATTCGCATTCGGGTTTGCACGAGCTGTGTTAGATTCGCAAGTTGGATTCATTTTGGGACACTTAACCTGTTCGGTCACTTGTCTTTCTCCTGTTTTAATTCAGGGGAAAGAATGGGAAAATTGAATGTAAAGCATACTTTCCTTCCAAAGATACTTGTTCGATAATGGCAAAATAGCATCTTCAATGTCCTCCGACTTTGGTAAATAGCGACAGCTTTTGGCATGAAATCCTTCGCAGCAGTGTGGCTCATAAGTTTAGTAATTAAATCGATGAATTGTGGAATTTCATTCAAAAGCAGCCTATCCAAGTGTTGCCATAATTTTGAAGTGGTTCGGTTTCTTCGGAAACATATGGTTCTTTGTCATCTTCCTTCTGATATAGGGTATACTATATTAAAAAGTATATGTTACTTTGAGAATATATTTCAAGGATCGGTTTAGTGGAATTAGCGTGGCATGATCGATGCACCGATTTCGATATAGAGAAATACATTCCGATTACCTTGCCCTATAATTATTCCATTCGGTATAAAAATCCTAAATTGGAAACAAGTGCTTTATTCCAGTATCGTTACATCTTTAATATAGTTTACACGCTAGTAATATTAAAATAACATAAATCATTCTGTATTTAATCACACCCGTTAAGTATAAATCGATCTTGCTCATTCGTCATTAAACATCTTAATCGTACAGAATAAACCTCTGTAAAAATATCGATATTTGTAACATCAACGGTACATAGTTACTCTAAAGCCTATACACCAGTCGTTAAATGAAATCAATCATTCTAGGCCTTGCTCGGTCGTCTCCTTATGTTACAGAGTATTAACAATACTACACGGTTAATATAAAACTCAACGAAGGCATTCAAGGTTAACAAATTTCTCTCCAGCTCACGGGAGCTAGCAGATCTGGCCAGTCTGTGCTAAATCACAGCTCGTAAAATAAACAAACAACATACGCACATTCATAGCCCTAACATACGTGCTCGCAGTAGAAGCACCATACAACCAGACGTTGCCCGAGGCTATCAGTTTAAATTATTCAAACGATATCTGGGGCTGAAACGACGAACTCAACGCGGCCATGCAATCGAGCTACATGTGTCTTGGCCTTTCATAAGATTGCTTTCCCTCGTTTACTTCCTTCCTGGTTTTAACAATTACCTCGAAGAGACGCGTTAAATCGCCCTAACATTACGTCGTGATAATTCTAACCTCATCGCGGGAGTTCGATATGGGCATTTAGCAGAGAGATCGAAAAAATTCGTCCAGGCGGCGCTCGCTTCGCTACGTTGGCAGCCATGTTGCTTCCCTCTCTCTGTCTCTCTCTTGCCCCTGGCCCCTCCCCCCGTTCCCCCTTCCAGTGATTTTTCTCCTCTCCCGCTTCCGCGCTCCTTAGCTTCCCCTCTCGCCACCCCCACCATTTCCCTACATTTTCCCCCTCTGACCCCGCACTGAATCCTCCTCCCCCCCCTAGCTCGCTCCTCGTGTTTCGAACAACCTGCGCGCCGCGGCGCGACGCGTTTGCAAACCCATCGATTTTTTAACGCGCCGCGGGCACGTTTTCAGGACGGATTCGAATCGAAAACCGGATGTTGCGCCGTGGCACCCTCTTGGAAGCTTCCCACGAATTACTTCCTAAAGCGCGGAAAGAGAGTTTAAGAAAAAGGAAGTTTAGGAAGGAAGGAAATAGTAGGTTGTTCCGTAAGTTCTCGAAGAGATCTTTTTGCAGGAAATTTTCATTTGAAATAATTGCACGCGTGGGCTTAACTCTGCTATCTTCTAAAAGAAGGGGTCAACCGTGGCGGAGAATATGGTATTAATTAATAATGTATCTTAATTGTAGTTTTGTTTCGAGGAGGACGTTTTAGAACATCTACAGATTCGTTTCCGAGGTTATGGAACGATCCAAGGAAATAGATTACGCGGAACGGGTAAATCGTACGGCGAGTTCCGGGTATCAGACATTAGTAAGTCTAATTCTCGAACCTGAATAAGAGTTTTGATGGAATATGTTAGGTTGAGGAACGAGTTCCCGCAGTTTCCATTACGTTACGTTAAAAACGGCGGGAACTTATTCCTCCGTCTAATAATTCATAGTGCTATGCGTACTAGGGATCCCGCAACGGTTACCGCGACAATAGCAGGGCAATAGATGGCACTTAGGACTGGAATATATTCTCTTTTATACGCGTAGGAAAATATTTGGTCGAATCAATAGAATTGTTATTACTTAAGCCATTGAATATGACAATTACATGGACAACCGAAACATTCGGTTTATCGACTGAATTAATTTCTAAAATGAAGAAAACAATTTAACCAGATCAGTGGTTGATCGAGCGAACTGAAATTCGGTTCATTCATCCAAAGCGCTTTTTTAAATGAACGAAATGCAGTCGGTGAAACGATTTTGTTAAGCGAGTCAATTTTTTATTCCTTTTTCCGCGTGTACGATTTCGACGAAAAGAATCTTTACTATTTATTTGTTTATTTATTTATTTTAATTATAGTTCGCTAATGTCGCATTGGTCGTCAGAGGCGGTCGCAAAAGAATCGCCCGGGGAGGTTCAAACGTTTTTGGAATTTGGAGGGCATCCAAAATCGCGGAAGTGTTCGCCTATACGATATATACCGTACCGGTAATCTCTCCGATGCTCGCCCAGCTCTTGCTGAGACTCTGGATATAGTCTATTGTCTTCCCGTTATCTTCAAAGTCATCAGCCGACAGTATGTAGGGTAAGCTCAAACAATAGAGCCGGCTCGTCGCTACCGCGTAAGGTAAAAAGATCGATACCTCAGGGCGTGGATCACGTTTCTGTAAATACGTTTCTTTTATAGACCGGCTTCTTGAGCTCGCTCTCTTACGCTTAAACAGACAAAAAATTACGTTCATCGAACAAGATCGTTTGATCGTTTTCATTCATGAAAAAAAAAAAAAAAAAAAAAGAAACGTTTTGAATCAGTAAACCGAATTTTCGTTCACTCGAGCAAACCTGTCTACTTCGATAAACTAGAGATTTGATTAAATCGTTATGTCCATTTTAGAAAATATTTTTACTCTCCATCTTTATTTATCCGCGTTGCCCTAATCTTGCGATCCTTCCCGAAACCGGTTCTCGTAGGAACGTCTAGTAACCTTCTAGTAGGTCGTGATTCACCGAATAATTATACTCAGAATGTATTTTTACCCTCGGGTACCTGTTTAACGAGCGTCCTCTCGATCTTGATATTAAATCTCTGCCAACTCTCGGCGTCTCCTTCACGATTTATCGGCCCGCGCGATATCAATCGTTGAATGAATGTCAAGTCTAATGCTTTTCTTTTCTCTTAATTGTAAAGATTTTCCCTTCAGCCCCTCTTTGAAATGTTGGCCTCCTCTTCAATAACCTGAAGCTATAACTCAATTCGTTAATAACTTCGGGGACGAAGAGTCGTCACCCAATTATGCCCATGATTACGAAAATGGTGTAAGTAAAAAAAATCCCAAAATACTGCATTAATCCATCCATTCAAATTGCAACGTTCATTCGTAACAATGAAAAAAATGACTTTTAGACCACTCTTGTAATCAGCGGTACAGTACATAGAAAGACATCTCACGAGCAATTCTCACTTTACTCGAATTTATCATTTTAGTCGGAATCATTCCTTTAAATAGCTCCCGGGGAGAATTTTCGATTCACGGTCACCGGGAACCGATTAATTCCCTCGGGCGAGAACTACCTGTGCGTGTAGAAAAAGGTCCGTACGTCCAAACCAACGTCAGGTACCTCGGGGGTTAAGCGATTCAAATCTTAGACAACATGACGTTTACGGCAGAGGTGTCCTCAAGGAAGGAAGCGAAAACTAATGTAAATAGGAGAGCGGTGTGCGTCTATCCGGCGGCCGATCCGGGTCACGTGATCCCCTCTCTCTCCCGCGGCCGCGCAGCGTATCGCGCTGTCTCGCTCTCTCTCTCCCTCCTCCCGGGCGCCGTCCGCTCCCTCTCGCGTACCGTTTTCGAACCGGTGCACTTTATCGCTCGCCGCGCGAAAGCTGCTGCACGCTAGAGAGGCAGCGTGCAGCACCACCTCCTAGGTATAGAGGGAGGCCGAGGTAATCGGTAGGTGGGCGGTCGTGGGTGGCGGCGGCGGTTGCGAGGTGAAATTCGTATCGACCGCAAGGGAGCCTCGCACCTACGCGACCCTTTCAACGTGTGCGCGCTAGCGTGTGCGAGCCGGTAGAGGGAGAGAGACCGTGTGCGAGTCCGTGAAAAGGCCGCGGATAACGACGGTTGTATATCCCCTCCTCTTCCCCCCCATCCCCCGCCCAGCGAAGGATACGCCGATCTATGACCGCGTATACACCGCGCCGGGAATCGGACCGACCGCGCCGGGTAAACTGGACGCGGCAGGGGCTTCCACACACGGCGCGTCTCGCCGAGGCCAAAATGGCCGCCTAAGTCCGAACTCGTACTCCGGTGGATTGTCTCGGGAAAGATTGTTACCGATGTCCGGATATTTTGTTGGTATTTTCTAGGGGATTCGAGAATCGGGTAAACTGGTCGCGACAGGCGCTTCTACACACGGCACGTCACGCCGAGGCCAAAATGGCCGTTTAGGTCCGAACTCATATTCGGAGGAACTGTCTCGGTAAAGATTGTTACCGATGTCCGGATATTTTGTTGGTATTTTCTAGGGGATTCGAGAATCGGGTAAACTGGTCGCGACAGGGGCTTCTACACACGGCACGTCACGCCGAGGCCAAAATGGCCGTTTAGGTCCGAACTCATATTCGGAGGAACTGTCCCGGTAAAGATTGTTACCGATGTCCGGATACTTCGTTGGTATTTTCTAAGGGATTCGAGAATCGGGTTGACTGGTCGCGACAGGGGCTTCCACACACGGCGCGTCTCACCGAGGCCAAAATGGCCGTTTAGGTCCGAACTCATGTTCAGAGGGACTGTCTCGGTAAAGATTGTTACCGATGTCCGGATACTTCGTTGGTATTTTCTAAGGGATTCGAGAATTGGGCCGAACACGTCGGGTAAAATGGTCTCGCGACTCGACGATTCCTAAATGGCCGCCATTCCAAGGGTTCTCTTGATCCGAGAATATTGGTTAGATGGAGAGTGTCGTTCTTTTCTTTTGTAATAGGTTGGGGTGTTGTTAATGTTACGGTTTGGGTATTTCTTGTTTATCCGATAGGGTGGTATTAATTATACATGTGATTAGGTTTTTCTTTTAGGCGCTTTGAGTCGTAGCCATGGTTTCGGTAGGATTTGCATATTCGAGCGCCCATTGCTAGGGAGGAAAACCGAACGGAGGAGCGAGGTTAGGAGAGGAACCGTTCGATTATCCGCGCGAGAGAGCTGTGGAGGACGCGAGTCCACTGACGTCATGGAATGCCCTCTGTGGTATAAGGTGATACACCCACGCATGCGGAACTCCTCTGGTTTGCATTTACTCGCTCTGGACCCGGTGGGTAGCGAGGTCACGTGGCCGGGCCTGGGTGCAGAGACCAACGTTACCGACCATTGAAGGGCTGCGCGAAATGGTGCGCTAACGAGAAGGATTGGCTGTATAAACATTCGAGTTAAATTGATCAAGGGTTACTTAACCCGTAATTAGAGTTATTAAGATTAGAAGAGTTAAGATTTCGGGTGGGGTCTCAATAGCGTATCATTTCAATTAATCTCAGGTTAGCGTAATGTTTGTCAGTGCAATGCGGATTTCACTAATTTGGAATTCATTTATTATGCTTAAGCCAATTTTGGCGGGGCTGTTTTATCTCATGTTTTACGGGGAATTTAAGGGTTACGATATTTTTTGGCCAAAGGATATCAGCGATCAAAGAGCAAGGAGCAATGAAAAGGCGATGTCTAATGGTTTCTCTTTTGAAGAAAATTTGTTTCTTATTCATGAAAGAAAACCATGCCGTCGGTTCTTAAATAATCTTTTCCAGTTTCTGAAATCACCTTCATTATTCCCATCCTGAAGTTAAGGTACACCTCGACGAGAAAAAGAAGTCATAAATATTGAAACAATTTAAAGCTTACGGCTTAAATTCTCCTCAAGATATGAAATAAAACATTCTCGCATTAAGATATTATCTATACCTTATTCTCGTTTAGACTCTCTTTGATTAAAATACATGAATACATTTCAACCTAACCCCCGTAAATATTAACGAGATTCTGTAAAATAATCCCGTAGAACCATATCTTGTATTTTAATCTTGACCGGTAAAATTCTAAATCCATCGCGCACGGATTTACGGGGAGATCTGGAAGAATTTAATTGTTTAACCGTTTATTCGTGCCGCGGCAATGTTTATTTGAATATCCACGGGGAATTGCGGGCGAATCAAGTATTAAACCGAGGGGCATGGATCCACTGACGTCACAGAGTACTCTCGTCGAATGAAAGGACGTAACCGCATTCATGAAATCCCCTCGCTTCCCATTTATTCCTCGGCGCGAGCGTTTTCGACACATGAACCGAATACGCCGACACAACGTAATCAGAGCGACAGACAGGGTTGACGATGGACGGTGAATTGATACACGCCGCGATACTGTCGACGGGAAAAATATATAGAGAGGGGCTGAAAAGTGTTCAAATGACTCTATGTCGCGCATAAAACGCACCGAGCTCTCTTGGGATACTTTATAAGCCATACATGGGGGGATGCTTTTTATACTCCAGATTTATCACTCTTAACGAAGTCGCGTGCCATTGAGAAATTCATCGCAAATTGACTTCACCCTGCCAGGAGTGAGCAAACTGCTCTAGTGAGCTGATAAGAATGATTATTTCAATTAAAAAAAAAAAAAAAGGAAATGTCATTTATTTTTACAGTCATTATTTAGTATAATATTTTTAATATTCGGATAAACATGTTTAAATGGTTAGCATTAATCGATGTCACTTTAAAAAAACTAGGAATTTTCTTCCGCGATTATTATTATTGTTGTTGTTGTGGTTGTTTTAATGAAAGTTACAGATACTCAAAACACGTAATGCTAATGTCACACCGAGTGGCGTGCACTGATAAAAAATCGTGATTTCCGAAAGTAAAAATCAATTGATTAAAATCGATGGCCCTAATCGTGATTTTAATCAAACTACTTAAATCAGTTCGACTTTACAACATATCGATATATTGTCGAGTCGGATGCAAACAGATGGTTGATGTTTTAGTATCACTCGGCGATGTTCGATTGGATAACAGGTGTAACCCTTATCAGCAGCGATATCGAGACATTCGTCGCTATCGGTGCTCGGTTTACAAACAAACGCGCGTATTTGTATCCCTCCTGCGGTCCGTCTTGATTACACGCAATTGAATGTACGGTTTAATTAGAAACGCGCAATTAAACGTACGGCCGAGGCAAATCAACTTCTAATTAGGATGCGAATAATTTGTTGACCTAGTAGAGCTGGACGGAAGTTCAGGTTTGGGTGTCACTTGAAAAGGAATCATGAGCAACGTCGAGGAGGTCATCAAAGGAATTCCCTGGCATTTCGCGAAGTGCCGGAGCGCTCGTCGAGGAAGTGGAGGCGAAATGGCCGAGTGGCTTTTCACGAATGAAAATTGCGAATCGTGGGCTTTGGGAGCGAGCTGCTGAAGTGGGTTGAAATGCAAAGTTGAAGGGAGGGAAGGCTTTTTTTATCCGGCCTTTTTCGCGGTACGACTTCGCCCGGCTTTCCTTTCTCACGCCTCTATGTTGGAATCCTTTCGAAGAGCCATTGATGGTCATCTCGTACTGTTTTCCTACACCGAGGAGAAACTTTTCTTTGGCTCGATGAAATCGATTCCTTTTAATAATGCGCGTCTCGGTAGGAAGAATATGGAATTACCCCAATGGAATATTTCTTTTTCACTCAAAGAAACGATAATATACCGTGAATCTCGTTAAATTTCTGACATATTTAATTGCAAGAAATAACTTGGAATATTTTATTCGATGTATTGAAAAGGGGAAAAAAAAGTGGTTTCTTAGGTATGAAAACATATTTTGTCGCAGACAATAATGACTAAATGAAAAGAAAATGATATTTCACTTCTAAGGAAATTATTCCTTTGACTGGAGTGTAAGAAAGTGGAACGTAATTTTGACATTTTTGGAGCAACGACTATGCTTCTTTGATTTTCTGCTACAGCTTTTTTAGCTCCGTTAAAAGAAATAATTTCTTTGGAAGAGAAACATTTTTTTTTATTCGCATTTTTTCTCTCAGCGACGGACGCTTTTCCTTTGATCGAATACTAACGCGCCAAAGACACTCTTCCGACTATTTCTTTTTTGGCAGGAAAGAGAAGAGCGAGGAAGAGATATTAAAGAATAACAAATATTTGTATTGGACAGAACGGGACATTTTACACGTTGGATATTTTACGGCGGCTCGAAGATAAGGCTCTACGATTTATCGTGCATATCTAAACGTTCGTAAATCTAAGTGGACGAGTTCCGGAAACTCGGACGTGACGATAGAAATATGTACCGCGAAGAGAATTCAATCGTATTTTTAACCCCCTTTCTTGATGAGTTACGTCTCAGAGATATCACGGTCGCGCCTCGAGGTTCTTCGAAATTTTCTAAAAATTATTCCGAACGTTCAGAATAATTTAATCTCCCTGACATAATGGTGAAATTCTTGCTCGCTGTTTAATCCTCTATAACACCACATGATTAAACTCTCATATGTGTTAATAATTATGAAAGTGGCATAAGTAATTAATTTGCCACGGGACTAACTTCACATTACAATAATTTAAATGGACACAACACAAAATATGGAATAAATTAATTTTTTGTACCCTCTTTACTTAGACTACATTCATAATTACGAGCACATATATGTACTTTTCATGTTCTCTTTGATCCTTCCGAGGGAATTTAATGTAGCACTTCGCTCAACCCCTTTGTAACCCAGAAGTGTTATGGTTAATTTTTCATAATCCCGCGATATATCATGTTTTCTTTGGTTCCTTGGGTTGAACTTCCCCCTTCTATCGGGACTTAACACGGTTTAATTTGTTTGAAGGTACTTTTTCCGTGACTTAATTGCACACCTCGGCTCGAGAGGGAAAAAAAAGATTTCGCGGTTATCGGGTCGGGCAATTTTTCCAAAGCGTGACTCGTGACCGTTCTGTACGCTGGCACGGTTTTAGCATCATCGTTGTCGATGCACTCGCACTAGTTGTCTGCAGTACGTAATATGAGTCATCGCGATGTCACGTACGCGCTCTTGCGTGGCACGCGTGCACACACGGCCGTGCCCGCGCATCGATAACCGCGAGGAGAGAAAACGGCGCTCTTCTTTCCTCCTCCGCACCCGCGACGACTCCGGTGCCGTTAGTCAAGAAAAATCGACAGGATGTTGATAAATGACACTGGCCAGTTCCCCTTAGTTATTGCGCAAAACCCCTCTCCTACGTACAGAGAGGTAGAAGTCCTCAGGCCACGGAATTACGCATCTGGAAAATTGCGTATAGGTTTCTTCGTGCCGTAACACCATTAATCCGTCCACGGATTGTTGGATCGCATACTTGCACGATAATTTGTCGTTAGTCGGCTGTACTCCAGGACGTCGTTGCAAAGAACAAATTATCAGATTGGCGAGCGGCAAATTTTTGTCCGTTTCAAATACCAAGTACCGGCGAAAATAATGACATTCTTAAACTGGTTGCTTAGAAGAAAAGGAAAGAGAGAAAACAAATTTTCCTCCACTCCGTGCTTTAGAGGTTGATTTTATACGTCGAGTGGAAATCCTCGTTGCCGGGAAACCATTTCTAGGGAGAATTTTTCTCGATTGATTCGCGTATGTTTTTTCCTTTTTCTTTTCTTTTCTTTTTTTCCCTTAAGGTAAAAGGAGGAAAATCTGAATAATTATGAACCGTGATCGAGTGGAAGGGAATGGGGCTACGTTGTTATCCGTATGTTGGGCATTGTGACCGGTGACGGAACGCAAGGGCGGGAAAGTCGAGAAAATCAGGAGGGACGTGCCACGGCTCCTCGACGCGCGGTGAAATCTGGTCCAGTGGTGCCAACGCGCATCCCGCGGCGCGCACGCGACTCGCGTAGCTCCACCCGTGACGTTGGTAACCTTGGATGTAACGGCGAGCGCACAATGATGCAGCCTCTCGTACTGTTCTTCCGTTTGGCGGTCCTCCTCCCGGTACACTCTGCGACCAGTGTTGCCACGATAGAAAATGTCGCCCCTCGAGAATCCTCTCCGAGCTGGCCCTCCGACAGATCCACTTTCTCTCGTAATCGACTGCGATTCCCGATCCGCGGTTCGAATCGAAATGAAAGAAAAAAAGTTTTTCAATTAACGAGATAAGTTTAACAGCTGATCCCTGCGGCGTTTCGCATTCCTTTGGGTTACTTTTTGGACTTAAAATGTACCGCTGTACGGTTTTCTCATCTTCTTCTTCTTTTTTTTTTTTCAACGTTGGTACTTTCATTAACTCTAGCTCCCTGAAGTTCGATTCAAGCTGTCCTAGCGTGGCGGCATAATGTGCCAAACATAACCTGCTCACGGGAATTAATCTCGTGGAAATAAATTTAGATGCCGAACCCCCGGAGCTTTAAATAGAATTGGCCAGTCAATGAAACTTAACTACGTACATGTAAAAACTAAGAATAAGCTTGGAGTATATCGTACTAGTTCGGGTCCACTAGACGAATTCTGGGGGGTTTTCATGAGAGTCTAGTGGATTTGGCACTTCATGCGTGGCAGGCCTGAATTTTCGTGCCGCGACTGGAGAATCGTTTCGTACGTCTTACTGATTTAATGCGAGCTTGACTCACTTGCAATTTGAATTATTACGTTCTCACCGACACCTAACCGAACTTATCAATACGAAGGATTTATTAATGTCGGTGCAAGTGTCGTGGAAACGGCCCTAAAATGGCAGATTTATTAATTCGATACTTGTAGGCCCGGAATTTAAGGTGCCTGTGCAAACGTAGTAAACGAAAGCGCTGTCGCATTAAGGCCCGGTTCCACAACTCAAGTTAACCGACGTTTAACTGTTTTACAGCCGGTTTAAACCTGCCGTAAATCAATTAAACTCCGGTTAACTCGAGTTAGGGTACCGGACCTTGTATTTGGCGAAGTTTTTTTTGTACAGGTGGGTTCTTTTCATGTGGTTTATTTGATGCATGGAATTTCAATTACAGTCCGAGTTGAAATAGGGATATACGTTTGAAAAGTTTGGACGATCGGTCGTGTCGTAGAGGCGCACATCGGCCGTGTATAGTCGGAAAATGTTTTAACGTTTGTGGCGAGTCGCGGGTAGAGATCGTCGCGCAGTCGCACAGGAGGCGGCTTAATGAATTTCAATGCCGACAGTCGCGTTTCTTCCCTGAGCGCCTCCGCTCGGCCACGGCGAAAACGTTCGGATCGATGAACCGCCGTTGCGCGAGGCCCCGGTCTTTTCTACTCCACTCTCGTACTTTCCTCTTTTCTACGCTCGGTCGCATTCCTGCCTGATTAATCCGCGGAACTGCGCGCTCTCCTTTACCGACCGAGTGCGGGGTTACCTCGGGCGGTCGGTCGGTTGCGCCGCCTATGTGCATTATGCGCCGTGCCGAGCGTCGAACTTAAATTAATGGATGTAACGCGAGAAGTACGTCCGTGGGGCTCGTTTATGCGAATGCAATCCGAGACGAGCGCTCTGTCCATTTCCAGGACGATCCGTTAGCGGCCAGCAGGGAAAATTAACCTGAAAAGATGTCTTTTTTTTCTATTGCAATACTCCTAGCAACTGTTATAAAAGATATAAAAAATACGAATTTATTATACTTTGCGGTCTTACGAGTTAAAAGATGGCCGCAATACTCGGGTATACGTATCCAGATCGTTACCGTCATTAGGAATGAATTCCTTCCTAATGACCGTTCCTAAGTCGGGATTCCGCAAAGCTGAAATTAATAAGAAGAAACGTGGAGAAATTCGTGAAGCAAAAACTACCTATATTAGTAGTGTACAAATTGGCGAGATCGGCACTGAGAAAAGAGAATTCGTTGAACCAAGGGAATGCTTTGCCAATTTAAAGAACCTGACCCAAACTGAAATAAATTGTAATTCCGCAGAAACGTTGCATCGATTTAATCGAATTTGAGTGAAATTATTCTCTGAAATAACAAGATATTTCTAAATTGGATGAATGAAATTTTTTCTTAGCGTAGGAAATGATAGACATGCGGAGGCTGCGAGTACGCGGAGACATCCAAGTGCCTGCTGACGAAACCGAGTGCATGAACGTTAAATATCCATTTATATGCAGAACTCTTGGAGGGGTCGATCGTTACCCGACGTTGCTCGGTCGGTGTCGACGGTGCGACTGAGCGCTGCAGGCGGCGCGCTTCGCGATCGCGACTCGATGACGCGTTAATTGGTTCCGTGCTTCTCGTCAGATACCCAGAGGAAACGGGGGAAGAAATCGCTTAAGATCGATTTACCCCCGTCCAATCCGTCTCCGACTCGACTCCGGTTTGTACAGGG
The DNA here is from genome assembly GCF_000612105.2 of Orussus abietinus. Classification (NCBI taxonomy): domain Eukaryota; kingdom Metazoa; phylum Arthropoda; class Insecta; order Hymenoptera; family Orussidae; genus Orussus; species Orussus abietinus. The sequence goes on along the minus strand of NW_019394282.1, from coordinate 851,361 downwards.
TCGGACATGCGCACATCCGCCGTTTACATTGGCGGTACCATATCCCTATGGAAAGCATTCATGCCCGTGACTGTACAAACCGAAGCCGGATCGGACGCGCGTAAACGAGCCATTACGCCTCCGAGAATGTTCAGAGCTTAGACCGTAAATATCTAGAGCTCGCATAGTAGTGGAAGAGGTAAACTCGAATACCACATGGACCACGTGTGCCGACGGCACTCGGACCCAATCAGATTTTAGACTATATATTTATGTAGACCGGCTTGCAGTGAAAGGGGTAAACGAATGTACCACGTGTCCCGACGACTCACCCACACAGTTAAAGCCATTCTGCTTGCTGGAAATCTGGGAGTGGGAGGTCCAATGCGAGGTCTACATATACGTGGTCTAAGGTTCAGAGTCGCCGGTCGACCACGAAGGCGCTTGGCGCTCGTAGTCCGGCGCCATCTTATTTCGGTCTCGGTTCGCGGAGCGGCCACGCGCGGCGGCCGCGGCGCTGCGCGTCGTCGCGCCGCGAAAGTACGAAGAGAGAGAAAATGCAGAACCCGCGGGGGAATGAATATACCGTCAGAGGCTATGCGCGCGTGTATTCCACGCGTGCACGTCTCTCGCGATACGCGGAACACGCGAGGTCGGGGACTGGAGGCTCGCTACCGATTTAACACCCCGCAACGACATTGTTATCCTCCCTCTTGCCGCGCCACATGGTTATATAAATATTTTATCACGCGCCCCGTTACTTTCAAGCTTCTATAAAGAGAGGAAAAATCAATCATCGTTAGACCTCGAGTAATTGTTAGCGTCACTTTGAGGCGGTTAGGTTAGGATATAATGTCTTGTAAAATGATAAGCTTGGCCGATGAAGTTCATTGTTTAGATAATTCAATTAGGTGGAAGGATCGCGTCATCGCGCCGACCTTGGGCGAGAAGGTCGGAGGTGGTCGGAGCCGAGAGCCGACTCGCCGCTGCATTCGCGCGTGCTCCTCTCTCGACTCTTCCTGCGACGAGTTTCGCCCAGTCGAGTCGCCCCCTCTCTCGCCGCCCGACGCGCTGCCTCTCTCTCGCGCCGCCGCGAGCGCGGTGCGCTCCCTCTCGCTCGCACTCGCGGCGCGCCGAGGTCGGCAGAACACCGGGGGGGGGGGTGGGGGGCTAGTGATACCGGTTATTGGCGGGACTGGCATATTTCACCGGGTGTCCGGTAATCAAGCCTTTGTACCCGGCGGCAGAGCTGCGCAGGCGCGAGAGTTACGGCATGCGCTTGGCGCGACCCTCTACTGGAGTGTAGAGCGTAGAGAAAGAGATATTTCAACCATCTTCGCTTTCTCTCTCACAACCACTGATACTTCCAGTCGATTCCTTTACCGAGAATCAGCCGTAATGTGAGGCTCTTTTCTAGCGCGAGACTCCACTTTCTTATTCGATGAAAATCTCTTTTGTTGGAATTCATTGTTACCGCTTACGTCTCTTCAACGAGACATTTATGCCGGGCACCGAAATTCACGTTAAAATCGAGAAACCTCCTAAAAATGGGTTGAAAATAAGTGGAAACTAATCTTTATTATAGAGAAATATTTTTCAATATTCCGGGTATGATGATTGGGAAGAACACGAAATGAATTTTTACCCTGCACTTTATTTTGTACGCGCGGATATAAATGTTTTCTTATCATGCCCTGGCGACGCCATAGAGAAGAAATTCGTATCGGCCACTGTACAACGAATCAGAATTTCATGAGCTCGGTACTGAAATTCGTACGAAAAATACTGTTATGGCTATCTGACGTCACATGAATTTTTCCTGGAACCATCTGATTTTTTTTTTTTTAAGGTGGACTTTTTTCAGGAAATTTCGGAAAAATATGAATGAGATGAGATGTCTTTCCTATTGGATATTGTACGAATTGTTTCGAAGATTTATCTTTTTAGGGGAATTGAGTGGGTGACGAACTTTAAAATGTACGAAATTTACTGGGCGACAAGATGGCCGACGCGTGGCTTGATTTCCCAGGACGTTTGTCGAAAAGGGGGCCTTGTGCAGAATGCACTCGGTTCACTCGGAAGTCAGGTGACTCGGGTGGTTTGTTACGCGCGCAATTTGCAGTGCTTACGGCGAGCGTACGCCTCTCATTACTCGTACTCTTTTGGCGCACGCTCAACCGAGGCGGAGCGTGTACGTGGCGTTGTAATCGAAATTGTATGCAGATGTATTCGGTGCACCGTCCGGCTTTGTTTCGTTTTCTCTTCCTTTTCTGCTGACCTATTCCTCCGCGTAGAACGGCGTAACTGCTCGTTAAGAATATGAAATATCGAAGATTATTAAACGCGACGGGCTACGTTAACGAAATAAAACATCGATGACTTTTTGAACTTGCCAGGGTACGTTAACGAAATTAAAGTCGAGGATGTTTAAACGAGCCAAGTTACGTTGACGAAGTTAAACGCCGAAGATTTTTAAACTTGCCAGGTTATATTAACGAAATAAAGCAAGGATTTTTAAGGTGAAGTGAAACCCCTTTCAAATCAGTCGATTCTAATACAACACTTTTTCTTAAGGGTATTTCACTTCACCTTAAACGAGCCAGATTATGTTATAGAAACATTGAAACGTCGAAGATTTTTAAACGAGCCTTCAACCGAAAACCTGCCCGATCGAACTTCCCCGTTCCTCTAGGATCACGGCCCCAACTTGGTTCCGATAAACTCGCATCCTCTCTGTATACATTTTTATACACCTTTTTCCCACCTCCCTTGAGGGGGATCGATGGCTGCCTTGGCACCATCGACCCTTCCTGTCCCCGGTGGGCTTATAGTCGACATTTTCCCGGCATTTCGTCCCACTCCGTCCCCGGTCAATGATTTCAGCCTCCAAATATTAACACTATTTCTACCACGATTTTGTGTATACCTATTTCGACCAAAAGGTTTCGATGAGCCGGAGGAAAATGATACCGCTAAATAAATTTAACAATTATCATACGAAAACTCAAAACATTAATTGAGAAAAAATTATTAAACCTTGAAAATAATTTCAAGTTAAAATTTTAAAAAGTGTCTTTTGACACCTTTGGTAGAAATAGTGTTAAAGGAACGTATAAATATTAAGGTGACATAAAACCGGCCAAGATACTCAATATAACAGAAAGCTATGCCTAAGAGATTAATCGTTTATGAAACCGGAATGTGGAGGTCCTATGAAGGATTCTAACCCCCATGAATTTTCATTTCTTATATAATACTAAAAATATTCATAAACAAATTTCAAGGGTGCCGGGACCTTCCTTAGGGCAGCCTTGTTTATATGGCCAAGTTTCAAACGATTCGGTACATGACGATAGGAGAAAAGTTACATATACGATTGATTTCTCATATGCCACTTTCATGTCGCCTTAACATTACGTGCAGAGTTTCGTATCTTTACCGGGAGCGGCCTTGACGGATTCAGGGACCGATAGGAGGGGCGCCAAAATCGCCGACGACGGAGCTCGAACAATGCCCCAACCGCGACGACGTCGAACTATAATCGTAACGAGAATAATTTTGGTTCGCGTCGAATCAATGCGAAGGGTCGAAGTACGCCAAGTAGGTCGCTGCAAATCCCATTGCTGCCAACGGAGAGGCGACTCGGCGCAATGGCGTACGCGCGTCGCTCGAGCTCACCGAGCCTCGTTAATTCTACTTGACTTCTACACCGGAGGACTCGACCCGTTGCACCGGCACTTGGGGCTGACTCCACGGCGCCTCTCTCCCGCAGGGCACTCTCCTGCGTCGCTTTTTACGATAAAAGTGACCGGATTAAAAATACCATTTATCTCGCCGTCTTTATTTTTTAACCCTTTTCTGCCTTATTTTACCCTTTTCCGCCTTTTTATACCCCCAGGTCACCGGGGTGATTTCACCCCGTAAGGTGGGTTCATGCTATCCAACACCGGTGCCGATAAAACCGTAACGTGCGTTTCCGTGACACTGGGTGTTCACTTTGATGTGAACAGTTGCAGCGAAACGCATGTTACAAAGTCGTGTCGGTTCCGACATGTACTAGTACCGATTCAACTAAACCGTCATCTGCGTTTCTGTGGCACTGAATGTTCACTTTGGTGTGAACAGTTGCATCAAAACGCATGTTACAAGGTCCTGTCGATTCCGACATGTTAAATGGAGGAGAGAAACGAAAAGTTACTCCTCCATTTAACTTAACGCTTAACTTACGAATTTATGGCAACGTAAGGTTTATGTAAATGAGAGTAGAAAACTTTTGTTCCTTAAAAAAATCACAGAATATAATTCGAGTCCGCTTTGTTTGCATCGTTGCAGCGGTCGCACGTACATCGGATGCTGGACGAGCAAAAGGGGTCTTAAACTGCACCTCTCGGCGACCGGATGCAACGGGTAACTCACTCCCGAATATAATCCGCCTAATTCCGTCTCCCCGCGGCGTTAATTTAAACGATCTTTCGACGACGCCGCATCCACTTCGCGAGAATCCACCGTCTAATCCTTACCAATGAGGCCGTAGAACGCGCTGGAATATTCCTCCAAGATGTCGCGAGTACTCGGGAGCGGTAATTACTTCAGGCCTGGAGTTACGAAACCCGGCACGAATTTCATTACACAAAGAGCCGAGCTTCACCGCGCAGAATTTTCTGCAGGGTAGAGAGGAAATGGGAAATAATGATACGTCGAGTCTCACTTTTTTTCTATTTTATTAAAATATTGATTGCCATATCCGAATTCGGTAATTACTTCAGGCCTGGAGTTACGAAACCTGGCACGAATTTCATTACACAGAGAGCCGAGCTTCACTGCGCAGAATTTTCTACAGGGTAAAAGGGAAATGGAAAATAATGATACGTCGAAACACACTTTTTTTTTTCTTTTTTATTGAAATATTTCTTGCCATTTACGAATTCGGTAATTACTTCAGGTCTGGAGTTACGAAACCCGGCATGAATTTCATTACACGGAGAGCCGAGCTTCACCGCGCAGAATTTTCTGCAGGAGTAGAAGGAAAATGGAAATTAACGATACGTCGCGTCACACCTTTTTTGTTTTCTTTTTATTGAAATATTGATTGCCATTTACGAATTCGCAACGGCCTTCAGGTACGTCAAGGGGTGCATAATTACTTAGACCGGTAATTCCGCTCGCGCGTAACAATGCCTTTTTCCGATGGAAGCCAAGGAGCGTTCGATGATTGTTTTCATAATTCCGCGGCGGGAATATCGGTCTCTGTTGTTCGGCAAGGCTTCCAAGTCTCTTTCGGCACGACTTTGCGACGAATGTTTTAAGAGCTCTTCGTAGAAGTCTACCGGAATATACGTCAATTAGTAATCTGCGGAAGGTCGTTTTTAATTAGATCGTACTACGCATCGCGCACTTTGTTGGAGTCGCATCGGACGCGTCGCGGCGGTGCGTCAGTCAATGGGAATACCGATGATAAGGCTCGATTGTAATCAGCTGATGAGGGGCATCGGCTTTCCCGTCATTTCAGCGATTATTCTCGTTCGAGAGATCGAACGTTAATTAGGGCAGAAATTAATCCACGCAGAATTAACGTCTGCTAAAATGTCTCTGCATTTCTAGAAATCTCACCGCTCTGTGATAATCGAGATTCCGTGATAACGGTGATGAAATTTCTTCGTTGTCAGCTGATTAGGCGGCTTTCCGATAAGTCGAACGTGCCATGGATTAGAAGCAAGGTGAATCGAAGTTTGAAAAATTTGATAGGAAATTATCATTTAATGGTAGGGTCTCGGTTTGAAAGTGGCATAGGTGTTCCTCGGATATCAAATAATTTGACACATCTGATCTGGCGGTGAAAATACTTTTTTTTATCATTGTTACAAATTTATTCCCTACATTCATACGATTCAACAATTGCAATTATTTTTGCTCTGTTAGAGGAATTATTACTGCGAAGATTTTATCGGCAGTTCTTTGCTGACAGGGCGAATGTCTTCTTCCTTTCTGAATTGTAAATTAGTATTTAGCGCAAAACTCTGCCATGTTTCTGGATCGAGGGTTCATTAAATTAGGAGTAAGTTGAGAAAAATCCAAGGTAAATTGTCGCAAACAAAATGGCGACTCTTCGACCTGGCGGAGGCGTCCTTTGAAGTTCGGGATTCCAGGCTGCAGGAGGACGGGAGTCTAGCTCCCCTACAAAAGGAATACGATTGACAAGACAATGAAATCATTATGCAGCAACGAGACCTTGGACTCGTGTTTATCATTATTATTTTAACTTATTTATATTCTCAAGACACGTGCCACAGAGTCCCGGGGATTCACAGACGAGAGAGAATTCCCTCGTTTTCGTTATTATATCTCGTCTTTGAAACGAGATGAACGGTCACTTATCACAAGTGGCAGTAGTCATCTTGGCCCTTTTAACGATACGGAATGGTTTTCTTCTTCTCGGGAGGGAAACATTTTTAATATTCCTTGATTTCATACGTGCAGAAAAATATTCGATTGAATCGATACAATTTTTCTTGGTTAATGACTTTTAGTCGATTACGACAATTATTGTAATAGGTCACACCAAATAAGGTAAATCGCTACATTTAATCAAAATACTTGGTTTATATGCTAAAATATTTTTCAGAGTTTAAAATACAATTTAACCCAAACATTTTAGTTGATCGAAGCAAACTAATTTGATCGAACAATCTAAAGTTCGGTTCACTCGATCGGAACGTTTCCTAAAGTGAAATAAGTGCAGTCAAAGGATTTCATTCAATGAATCAAATTTGTTTTCTGTGTGTAGACGCGAACGGGGAAAAAAAAATATCTTGAGTCGGTTTCGACACATGGTGAAAGTTCAGAAATCCTGACCCAGTCGGATGGCGACCATGACTGATATGGATGCAAGTCCTTGTAAGTGCAAGACGTGCAATGCGCCTTGCAATGTGTTACATGAAGTCGAGGCACAATGAACTATTTAAATATCTGAATTACGCCGCTTGGTGAACTCCTTTATCCCCATGTATTACTAATGGTAATTAAACCGAGTAACGGGATACTTAATTAACTGCCAACGGCGTTAATTGCGGATTCGTTTGAACTAGGAATGCAGATTTCGCACCGAATACAATTGCCATTAGATCGCTACTTGCCTAGCGTGGCAATTAATTACAATCTTAAATGGGAACTCATTTTCAACTGTGTCGCCAGTAAAAATTCCTGTACGCGAAAAAGTTCACTGTGTATTTAAAAATTCGCTTTAAATAAAATATAACTATCAAGTAAACTGTAAAAATCATTGCGTAATTGTTGTTCGATTGTTTCAACATTGCGCTGAAGTGTGCCACTTATCATCTGCTGGTTACCAAACTCGTTGAACAGTTGATGTTGATAACCACTGCTCGGGAATAAATGAAAGACCTTCATAGCACTTAGGTGCATCGAACGACGAACAAGAACAAGATCCGGCAGAATGCTCGATTTACGATTGAAACTACTGGAGCAAATCTTTACTGAACAATTCTATCCGTACAAAGTATCCTTAAAAAAAAAATCGTTACCGCGTGAAATTGGCAGTTCTTTCTTCCGTGCATGTTGAATATACACAGACAAGGGAAATTGGTTAATTGAATAAAATCGTTATCGCATTGATTCAACCTAATATTTTTTTTAATAAATATTTTTTTTATATCAACGTGGGCTGCCTCGGATAAGTCAGATTTTGTATACAATAATTTTCTCGCGGGTATGGGTGTTATTGCAGGGATATGAAATATCGGTGGGATAGCTTCGTTCTTCAGAGCCCTTGCTTGCCGGAGTAACACTCATCGGAGAAAATGATGGCAGTTTCTGTACTTTGGGCAGCTCCCGAGTTTGTATACGTGCAAATAAACCTACGAACGAGGGTGAAGTCTGGTAGTTCAAGATCCCCAGACTGCTCCGAATGCAAAATTCAAAGGCACGAACTCTCCGCTTCTTCGTGCCGGCCAATGTCGACTAGTCTACAACGTTCTATAGACTTAATCCACCTTGAAGCCTCGTTTTATTCTTAATTCTAATCTACCGCTTCGGCTTTTACGCCTTCACCGAGCAACTCGGACACGGAACGACTTGATCGATTTCGTTCGATTAAGAGTCAAATTAAATTCCCACGGACCGGATCTCCCCTGCTCCTATTAACAATATTTCTACCACCTACGAAAGTATAAGAGAGGAAAAGTTAAATCAAATGTCCTTGATTTCCCTTTTTCTCTTTTCCCTCATCAAGGGCCTCGCGCCTAGATCGAGGAAAAAAAAATTCGCCTCGATGTTCTGTACCCGTGTAATAAAATAAAATTAAGAAAACCTCAATTTCAAATATTGTAATTGTATGACATCTTATGTATATGGCGCAGGGAATTACACTCTTTTGGTCACAAAGAATTTTATTCGTTTTGACGTCATCTGAGTTCGGGTAACATGGTTGACAACGTGTTAAAGGGTAAGCTTACTCTTCCAGTCTGAAGTTTAGAGCGACTGGACCGACGTATAATTCAGAGACACGATATACATCCCTCCGTTCGTGCCGGCCAATATGGAATCGTCCACGCCACCCTGCGGACTTAATCCTTGCCGTAAAATCCGAGTCCCGTCCAGAGGACGGACAGCTTTATGTCGGCCATCATTCACAGGCTTCGACCCTGAGGACGATCGCGTCTTTCGTGCTTCGAATCGCGCGACCTCGAAGAACGACTTCGGAGGGCGTATTCTATTCAAGGTACCACGCGGTTCATCGTCCACCGTGTGCCTCCTCTAAATTCCTACAAACCCATGGACCAAACTGCAAATTCGCATTTTTACGAAGATACAATCTCATGGCAGGGACCGCAATAAAGGACATTTACAAAACGCGATATCGTATATGTGTTGGCCCATAAATTCGTTATATTAAAACATTAATAATGTTATCATATTCTTTTCAAATGAGGGATCGATCTCGCCATCAAGCGGATACGTTAGAAACTTTATTGATAAAATGAGGGAAACCCTTCAATTGATTGAAGCAAGCTAGTTTAGTCAAGTAAACTAAAATTCGGTTCGCTCGGTCGAAACAGTTTCTAAAATGAGCCAATTGCAGTCAAACTTTTGTTAAATGCTTGTTAAATGCAGTCAAGATTTTGTTAAATGAATCGAATATTCTTCTGCGGGCGGACATTAGGTCAGATTGGTCAATCGACTCGCGTCGAAGGAATCGCTTGAGAGCAGATTAAGAAATGCAGGGCTTAACGGCGGTGATTAATGGCGATCTCGGCGGTCTCTGGACGAGAAAGTCGCTCTTGCTGCGATCTCGTGATCGGAAAGCGGCGAATGCTTCCGTCTTTCCTCCGGCGAGTTGGTTGGCTTTCGAGGGAATCTCGGCGAGAACAACCTCGAAAGTAAACGTCGGCGAATAAACGCCAACCAGCCGCCTCTCTTTTGGGAGATGCACAAAGTACAATGGGAATTCCCCCTTTAGTCTATCTGCAACTTTTTTTTTATATACAACTAAAGGAATAATAGTAACTAAAGAATGTCCCAACACCCATGAAATTTCATCTGTTCAACTTGTCCATGAACCTGTTTTTAATTTTGTATAAAAAAAATAAATAAATTTCACGGACGTGTCAGGATCTTATTCGGGGCTTTAGTATTCAGGTGTTAAGATGTCCGACAAATCGTCACACACAGTTCGTTTCAAGGTATCACAACCGATTGCGCCCTAAAATGCCACTTCCATGTCACCTTAATTTCACGAAATATTTGAAAGCCCTTAGAAATGAATTCCCATCGAAACTGATTTAACAATTGTTAACTGAACCCAACCCTTTTCTGTATTCCAGCCTATGGTTCAAGATCCTCAAATAGCTCAGGCGCAGAACAGGGGCGAGATCGGTCGGAGGCCGAGTGCAAGAAACGCCGCGTGAAGGTCCGCCACGTTTGGTTTAGGTTCGACGTGCTCCCAAGGCCTTCAAAACGTCGACTCCGTCGGTGATCAAGTTATCCGGGGGTGGGACAGGCGGAAGTGGGGAGCAAGGGTCCCCAGGTCCTGGCCCACCTCCTGCGTCGGCGCCGCCAGGTGCGAAGGTCGACCATGGATCGGAGGAGGCAGCGCCCGGACCGGAGGGGGTGTCCGGGTTGGCCCCAGGTGCGGAGACCACCATGAGCTTCGTCCTCCAGGTGGGCCCCGTGGAGTCCACGGGATCCGAGTCGTCCTCGGGGTCCCTGGACGCGGGCGAAGTCCCAGCGACCGGCCCGTCATCGGCGACTTCGGCGAAGACCCTCACCTTGGGCAACGCCGGTCCCAGGACGCCGGGCCTGCAGAGCTCGGCGAGGGGGCTGGTGGCGTCCTCGGGGTCCTCCTCGATGACCACCATCGTCAAACCCGTCACCGTGACCTACCCCGTCAACAAGGCCGGTAGGGACGCCCAAAGGGCGACCTCGACGAATGCCACCCAGGTGCTGACGACGCGGACCGTCGTCTCGCAGAAGCTGCCCGGATCCGGATACACGGTGCAGAGCGGCGTGCAGGGGGTGCAGGGTGTCTCCATCAAGGGCGCCCTTGGCAGCTCCGGCAACCAGATGAACGCTCAATTGTATCCCTTGCAGAACTCCTGTCCGCAGAGCGCCGGCCAGTCGGCGAAGATGCAGGTGGTCGCCGATCTGGGCCAGGGTAAGCAGCAGGTGCAGGGTAGCGTACATCAGAAACTGCAGCAGGCGACGGCGCAGCAGACCCTGGGAGCCGGGGGATCCGTGGTTAAGACCTTGACGGGTACAACGAGCCTGGCTACCGTGCAGAGGGTGCACCTGAAGGCGCAGAACGTGCAGGGGCAAGGCTTGCAGAAGGGGAAGTCGGGGGCCAACGCAGGAACGCAACCGGCTGGGTCGCGGGTGCCCGTCTCGAGGGTGCAGACGGTCCAGAAGTCGCAGATCCTTGCTGCCCAGGGCTCTCAGGTCACGATGAACCAGGTGATGAACAACGCGAGCATGCAGCGGGTGCAACACGTAAACGCGATGCAGAAGGCGCAGTCTGGGAACGGTCTAGGTGGACAGAAATTGCAGCAGGTATTCAACAGTCAGAAATTGCAGCAACAGGTGGGAGGCGGCCCGGGTCATCCGAACCACAAGATGCAGCAGCAACAGCAACAACACTCTGGGAACTGTCAGCAGAACCAACCGTCGATGCAGAAAGTACAAGGGTTGTCTCAGAAGGCGCTGGCCGTCCAGAGGCAGCAATCCGGGGCGATTAACAACGTCCAGAAGTCCGGGAACTCTGTAGCCGGTTTACAGAAGTCACAGGTATCTGGCCAGATCGTCCAGCAACACCAGAATCAGGTTCCATCGCAGCAGGCGCAGAAGATGCACGTGCCGGTGCAGCTGCAGTCCAGCCAGCAACAGAGGCCTCAGAGCACATCCGGTCTGCAGAAGTCCCAGGCTTCGGGAACCCTCAACCCCGGAAAGGCGCAGGCAACCAACGTCTGCAAGAGCAACAGCGTGCCCAACATCGCGAAGTTGCAGCAGAACTCGAACCTATTGGCCGTTGGCAAGCAACAGGTTGTACAATCCCATCAGGTGCAGACTCAGCCGACACCCCAACTGCAGCAACAGTTGATCTCCCACTCGTTGGGTCAGCAGCAGATCGTGCAAAAGCAGCAACAGCAGCAGCCTGGAACCCCGCATTCGCAGGTGCAGCGAAGCCAAAGCGCCAGCAACATCCCCCAGAAAGTTGCCACCGTGACTTCTGGGCCGAACACTCAGAGGTCTCAGGCCACCGGGAACTCGAAGGCGCAACAGCAACAGCACATGGTGCTCAGAGTGGGACCCCAGAAATCCCAGTCTCAGACTTTGGCGCAGGCGAACGTCAAGGTGGCTCAACAGAAGACGGCAAACTCCGTCAAGGCCTCGAATTCCCAGAACAACGTGGCCCTGCACAGGAACGCGAACTCCCAGCCGATCAAGATCGTGCAGCAACATCAGCAGAACGCGGTTGGGCCGCAGAACACGCAGAAGCAACCCGGATGCATCAAGACCATTCCACCCCAGAAATCAAACCAGAGGAATCACTCGCAGAAAGTGGCGGGCATCAAGACGTCCTTGAACACCAACATGAACCCCCTGAAGACGCAAGGTCCCGTCGCAGCCTCACAGAAAAGCAGCATCAAGACGCTTTTACCGCAACAAGCAGGAGGGACCAACATGCTTGTGCATAAGAGTCAACCTGTGAAGATTCAGCAACAGACCGCTCAGCAGAAACAACTCATCATGGCCCCTCAGTATCCCCAGCAGATAAAACCGCAAACGGGACAAATCAAGACTTTGTTCCCCGTCGTTGCTGGGGAACCACGAAGAGACATCGAAATCAAGTGCGTTGGATCGATAGATGTCTCGCTTTGACTTCGAATGCTCTCGGGTAGTTTGTCAGGCCTGAGAATAAGATTACGCAAAATGTCACATTGTCATGTAAAATTGGACATGCTGGACGCAATGTGGAGGCCATTAGAGTGTAAAGTCTCTCCCGGGCTTTCTCATGCCGACGAATATTTACATTTCAATAGCTGTGATTATGTTGCATATGTTATAGCTGCGAATTGAAAACTTGCTGAGAGCATTGGAGGTTAAGGTTTTTCTTAAGGATGGAATTATGTAGTTACTCAATGTTCGGATGATCCATTAATCGTTGCCTCTTGAATGTTTTTATTCTATTATTATTTATAATATTGTTTGGCTTTTTAGGAAGGACATGGAACCTCATCCCTCAAAAGAAGAAGAGTCTCAGCAGACGCCGCTTTCACCTGTACGCAGGATGCCACTTCCTTACGAGGTATTACTCGGTTTGGTCGTTTTGAAAAGATAAAGATAAAATTAAAAAAAAGAAACAAAAGGTAGAACGTAGGTAGGAATGCTTCCATTTTTCTGGTGACGTATTAAATGTACTTTTTTCCCGACTGTCCGCTCTCTTATTCACGGTGATGGTTGTGTGACGTTGCATGGTTTGAAAAACAGCGCACTTGTCTAATTGTAGTGCCTCCAGTTTGTCCTCCAAGACCACAATTACGGAGCTCCACCACCCCGGACACCACCACCATCCTCACCACCTCCGCATCCGAAGCAACAGCCGATTAACGGTGCTGGAAGCTCCACTACGGTCTCCCAACATCCCTTCATATACAGTCAAGGTATGGTATTTAATTAAGCTCCAAATTATACCGTCATTGTGAATTAAAATTAATCCCCGGTAATACTCGGTCTCAAGCTGTGAGCAGCAGTAACATCGAAGATGACGCAGCCAGCGCCATCAGCAGCGAACCGGGTCGGGAAGCCGAGCCCGAAGGCGAGGAAACGGAAACCGCCCCTGAAGGCGAAGGAGATGACGAAGACAGCGTCACCAGGTGTATCTGGTACGGACCATCTCATTTTTCATCCTCTATAGCCCATTTTTTTTGTCCAAATCAAGGAAAAACGGATACAACGTGAAATTTGCAAATATCAACCTCCTAGGTATATGCAAACATAGCGACAATTTCGTCATTATTTAAATTCTTATTTAAATGTTACTTCGTTTCAGTGATTTCGAGCACGACGACGGATACATGATATGCTGCGATCGTTGCCTGTGAGTATTCGAACGTTTTAAAAATGAATCTTTGATTCTTCTTAAGATAAGGGAAGAAGAATGGGGTTCTTACGAGTCCTCTCTTCAGGGTCTGGCAACACGTGGACTGCATGGGCATAGACCGGTCCAACATTCCCGACGAGTACCTCTGCGAGATCTGTCGACCCCGTCGAGTCGACCGACAACGAGCTCGGGCTCTTCAGCTTCGCAAACGCGAGGAGCTCCTCAACTCGGACACGTCCTCCGACACCTCTTCGACCAGCTCCGCCGACACCGACGTCGGGGTCAACTCGACTCAGAAGAAGCGGCCTCTTCAGCAACAGGTGCCCCGACGAAAGTCCGACCCCCCGCCTCAGGTGCGCCGGCTGAATAACAACAACAACAATAACAACAACGTCGCGAAGCGACCTCGTCGAGAGACCCACCCGAGACAGTCGAGTGCAATTCGCAAAAAGGAAACCGTCAAGCGGGGCCCTGGAAAGCGGAAAACGAAGAGGAGGATGAGCCTCGAAGAGAGAGAGGACGATACTCAGGATGCCTGGGGCTCCAACATGGCTCCGCTGAGACAGTGGATCGAGAGATACGAGGAGGCCGTCACCAACCACTACAGCCCTGAACTCAGGGCGAGGATATCCAGCATCAAGGTCAACGGGACCCACGGCGATCTCAGGCAGAGCAACATGAACGCCGTGGCGACCGGGAAATGCAGACTGAACGTGCACAGCAACAACCTTAGAGTACGCACTAAAAAAGGCTCGCTATCGCGGTTAACACTTTACAGCCCGTTTGCGCGTATTTGAGTTTCATTTAATCTGCCGCAAAATGTCTGTGCGTATCACTTCATAGATAAACACATCCAAATATTTTGGATTCGACAAACCCATGTTTATTCTTAGCTGTTTGGGGCCAATGAAACGTTACAAGTACATTTTTGAAACGCTTATAGGTACCGGCAATGAAAGAGTTAATACGTGATGAACATACATAGTGCAGTTGGCATATTGCCCTGTCTTGGAGGGAGTTTTAACTGGAGCTTTAACGGGCTGTAATGTGTTAAATATTAATCCAAATGCGCTAGGTATAATCTTGAATTGATTTTATTCGATATTTTTCAGTTTCTGGTGGCGACGATGTACTTGCCCCCCAACACTCCTGTCGTTGAATTACGCGGAAAGTACATGCTGAGCACGCAGCACAGGCCGTCGCATCCTCAGGGACGACAACACGCTCAGAGGCCTGGACCCTTCGTATTTTTCTACAGGCTCCCACGAGATGGCACGGAGGTGTGCGTCGACACCAGAACCTACGGGAACGACGCCAGATTCGTGCGGCGTAGCTGCAAGCCAAACGCCGAGGTGAAGCACTGCATAGAGAAGGGCACGCTGCACCTGTACATCGTGACGACCACGGCGATAGAGAAAAACGCCGAAATAACGATCCGTCACGAGCAGCATGATCTAATGTTGTCACCTAATCCCGGCTCGCCCCTGGTGCCAGTGGTCTGCGCCTGCAACAACCCGAGGGAATGTCAGATCACCTCGATCGGGCAGCTAGGCAGAAGAGGGAGCAACGGCGCCATCGCCGAAAACGCGGAGTAAGTCAATCTTGTGGTATAGTATAGTACAATGGTAGTAAAGTACATTTTACTGCAGTGGAATCCGTGGTATAGGTCAGTGGTGGTACCGTTCGACCCCAGCCACGCCATCTTGTTCGAATGAAAAAGAAAAAATTGTCTTTCTGTCCTTCAATAGTTTTACAATATCTCTTTTTTTGGTAGATACAAGATTTTATTTTCTATAAAAAAAAAAAAGCGATTAAACTATTTTTTTGATGGCATCAATGTCATTTAATCCTTTAATAAGTATTATTCCTGGTAGTAAAATTGATGACGCGACATCTGTTGCCATTACTGCACTGAAATTCCGTTTTAATATTGCTGAAGTAAGGTGTCTAGTAACATGGAGTTCATTGCTTCTTCTTTCAAACAGCGGTAGGGAGAGAA
This sequence comes from Orussus abietinus, assembly GCF_000612105.2. Taxonomy (NCBI): domain Eukaryota; kingdom Metazoa; phylum Arthropoda; class Insecta; order Hymenoptera; family Orussidae; genus Orussus; species Orussus abietinus. The sequence goes on along the minus strand of NW_019394282.1, from coordinate 835,771 downwards.
GACGGCGAGGCAGGAGGAACACAGCTTGCGAAGACAGCGATTCCTTGTCGGCGGTGTCGAACACGAGTACCAACCAGACGACACCGACCTCCACCCCGACGCCAACGGCCCCCGCTCCGAAACGAGCGGTGCCAACTGCAAGCAGCAGCAGCAGCAGTAGCACCACGACAACCGCGACGGCTCGACAGGTGCCGAAGGAGGAGCCCCCCGCACCTCAGCCTCAGCCCCAGGTGTCCCCCGCACTAACTCAGCCACCGCCCCAGGAGACGAAGAAGGACAAGAAGAAGATGACGAGGGAGGAGCGGAAGATGGAGGCGATCATGAAGGCGTTCGAGAGGCTGGAGAAGGCGGAGCAGAGGAAGCAGGAGGTGCAGGCTCGGAACGCGCAGAGGAAGGAATCCGGGGGCACGCACAGCGACAACGACGAGTCCCACGGGATCGCTGGACAACCAAGGGGCAAACAGGGATCCGAGAGGCCGGTCAGACGTAAACGAAGAAAGGGTAGAGCGAGGACGACCAGCAGTTCCCAGTCGCACGGGTCTCGCAGGACCAGGCTCAATTCGGCGGATTCGGACATCTCTTCGGGCGAGGAAAGCGTCTCCATGCAGTCTCCACCCTTGCCCAACCAGGGCTGCTCCACTGTCCGTTCCCTGCCGTACGATACCCGGTTGCAGACGCCGACCAAGGAAGAGACCCAACCAGCCTTGCCGGGAACCGCTGGCCAGTCTGGAATCCCAACGGCGGCTGGCTTGCTTCTAGCCCTGGCGAACTCCAACGCCCCCGGTCCCAACTCGCCGCCTCTTCAGCAACCCACTCCCGTGAAGAGCCCCACCTGCGACAGCGGGGCCAGTAGCAGCTCGCAGAGTTCCACCCCGTCTACTCCATTGTCATCGGCGTGTCTCCTGGTGGCTGCTGCTGTCGGACCTCTCGCGCCTGGATTCAAATTCCCCAAGACCAAGAAGGTCCTCATGAACGAGTGGCTCAAGGAGTCGCCTGATCCTCCCCAGGCTCCGATGCCTCAGATTTCCCCGTTGCCGGCTCTACCTCCGGTTTCTCTGACGAATCCTGTCACTCCTTTGGGAAGAGGGCCTGACTTCATGTCTCCTACCGACTCCTCCCCCGAGTTCCTGGGCCAGAATTACGCTGCCAAGAGCCTAGCCACCCTTGTGCAGGCTGCCAACTCGGTGTCTGGGATCTGTGATTCACCACCACAGAGGAAACAGACCGCTGCTGCCGCTGCTGCTGCTGCTGCTGGGAACTCGAACAGCTCTGGACCCAGTGGATCGGCCAAGAAGAGGTGGCTGAGGCAGGCCATCTCGGAGGAGTGCGACTCGCCGAACAGTAGACCCGAAAGTCCACCAGCTAGCGAGATGGTGGCTCCCCCGAAGAAGAGGAGGACCGCCAGGGAGAGCCTCTCCTCGGATAACTATACACCACCTACCACTCCTACCATGATGCTTCCGGAGTCGGCCAACACCGGGAGGCCCTCTCCTCATCATGAGGTGAGATTATACTTCTTCCTCTATATAAGATTCAGGCAACAATATATATATTTGTTTCAGTCAACTAATCTTTTTTCTCAGTATACATGGGATTAATATCGGAATGGCGAATTTGTGGGCCGCCAGGGTTCATTGGGATAAGATTATGACGAAAAAATTCAATCGATCGCAAATGTTAAATTAGATTGCGAATGAATCATTTTCCTTCATTCTTGGTACTCGGTCATGGTATAAATTATTATATTTCAGGATGAATTTGCCGATCAACCCCATTCGCCTATAGAGCAAGGTGCGATGCAAGGATACGAGTCCGAACCTATGAAGGAAGATGTCAGCTCTGAGTCGGAACCAATGGAAGCAGACGACATCGAAGAAAAAATTAAAATAGAGAGCACTTCTTCGCGGCAGGAACCACTGTGCATAAAGGACGAAAAGATAGACGAAAAGCCATTAATTACTTTGAAGCGAGAGCTCCCATCGCCGATTAAGGATGAGGACGAGTTTAAAGAAGAATTGCCCCTGAAACGACTAAAGGAAAATGTCAAGAGCGAGCCCTTGGTCATAAAAGAAGAGAGCGACACGGAATCCAAGTTATTCGTGAAAACGGATGTTCAGGCGCAGGAAACAAATAGCGATTCTTTATACGCCGAAAGGGAGAAATCGGAGAAGAAAGAAGTCGGGAAAAAGGAGGTAATCGAGCCAGTCATCGAGAAGGGCACGGTGGAAATAGTCGACCAGAACGAACAGGACACGGAAATGGAAGACTTGAGCTCTCCGATCGCAGCTATGGAATCGGACGCCATCTTGAAACAGCGAGTCGCCGAGATGAGACTCGAGTTTGGCGGCAGCATTGCAGAGATCGTCAACATTGCCAGTGAAAACGAGAAGTCCGATGACGATAGGAAGTCCGAAAGCACCAAGGGCGTCGAGGTCAGGTCCGACGACAACATTTCGATCGACGAGTTCGACGTGGAGGCGCAGATGAAGAAGATCACCGGAGACGATGGTAACGATTACAAGGAGAAGGTCGACACCGGGTCGGAGAAGGATAAAAGTATGGACGGAATAGAAGGTCTGATGGAAAGCTCGGGAGAGGACTCGGATTCGGAAGACAAGGACCCGGAAGATCTGCAGGACTGCGAGGCCCCGTTCGACGTGTTTGAATCTCACCCTGAAGAGAGGATATTTAAAGAGTTCGAGCGCAAGCCAGAGGAGCAGGGATTCATGGACGATCTGGAAGCAAACCCCGAGAAGCAGGAGTTTCCAAGCGAGTTCGAGCACAAACAGGAAGAGCCAGAATTCCTGAACGAAGTGGAAGCTAAGCCCGAAGACGAGGAATTCTCGAGCGAGGTCCCTGAGGAGGTGCAGAAGCCCTCGGCGACCGAGCCGCAAAAAGAGGAACCGGTGACGAACGCCCCGACGGTGACCTCCGAAGAGTCCATCATGTTCGAATCGACCTCGTCGAACGTCGACGCCGAGTCCGTGTCCGAGACCCCGAAGATCTTCCACTCCATCCCTCCCCTCAGCGAGAGGATCCGGAAGAAGCCGGAGCAGATCCAGACCCCGAAGACCCCGTTGGTCTTCGAAGCCGCCATCATAGAGTCTACCATAGAATTGGAAGATGGCGAGGCGTCCAAGAACGGGGAAGAGAAGTCCATGCTCTCGTCAGCCTTGAGGGAACTCTTGGAAGCCAAGATCGAGGTCGACAGCCATGAAGAGGAGACTACGAAGAAGGAGAGCGAGCCCGAGGTCAACAGCGAGTCTCCGATGGACCAAGTCAATGAGACTCTTCCGAACAACGCCGTCAAGGTCGAGGAGAATGTCTTCAAGAACACCAGTCGAGTCCTACCGGTCGAGGACAATGTAGGGAAGGAAAGAGGAAAGGAACCTGCACTTAAGGAGTTTAAAAGGTTGAAGGACCCCAGAACTGTCGTTCCTAGTGACTTGCCGGCACCGATCGCTACCAAACCTGACGTACCGCCGCCAGTCAAGCGCAAGGTTAGAACGGTAGGAATGTGGTAGTATATGCCTAGGGCAGAGTGCTTTGTTACTTTCCCTTTCTTATTTAAAGCCTGTTCCTCTCATTTACCGACACTCGTTTCCTCTTTTATTTTGGTTTGCGTTAAGCCGATATGAAGGTACCGTCTGAGGGGTCTCGTTTTTAACCCTTTTAGTGCCGGACAACAATATATCGTATTTTTACAAGTGTTAACGACTTTGGCCGGCACTAAAAGGGTTAAACTTTCCAGGGTGTAACGAATCGTTTGAAATTTTACCACGTGAACATGGAAGCCCTATGAGAAGTCTTAACGTCCGTGAAATTCAATTTTTTATAATAAATCAAAGAACCGTTTGTGAGCAAATTTAAAAGAAATTGAACTTAGTGGGGGTCAAGACCTTTCTAAGGGTGACATTTAGAAAAATTACAAACTATTTGGTACACCCATCTTGGAGAAATGTTTTACAAACTATTGATTCCTTGAATGCTACTTTCACGTCATTTCAAGTATGCGGCTGTTTGATGTTTAGTGCTCGGCATGAGACATGTATTGGCAGTTAATATTTGTGGTGTGCGTTAAGTAGGTGAAATTGATTGGTTCCGTTGCAGGTGCAAGCGACTTGTTTAATAGTTGTGAATGTTTTGTACATGTAATTTACTCGAGGTAGAAAAAAAAAAAAAACATTGGAATTTCAGTCGCTCGTATACCTGATAAATGCAGTCTTATTCGATGATTTTCATATTTTCGTAGAATTTATATAATGAGACAGGAGAAGGGTTGAGTGATTATTTAAATGGGAAACTTAATATGTTTCTGATATCTTTCACTAAGGATCCAATAATGTCAGGTCGGCCATATTGAATTTTGACATCGGAGGCGAAGAAATCGCGAAAAATTCCTAACTCTTTATTTGCGAAATAGATTACATTTTTTTTAACGAAAACCACCGTTTGAAAAAAACTAGATATTTACGAAATGTGCCAGTCGGTCAGTTTATGACGGATCGTGCACGAGATATCGCTCAAACAGCCTGTAGACAAAATTAGGATTCCGTCGCGAGAATCTGACAGTAAACAGAATATTAACTCCTGCACGGATCGTCTAACACACATTTTCTTTCTTTTTTTTTACGTTAGTTGATCGTTACGACTCGCAATTATCAACGAAAATCTTAAAAGCATAGCGAAATACTGGTTGGGAATTTCACCCGATTTTCTCGCCTCTGATGTGAAAATAAAAAATGGCCAACCTGACCTTACAGGACCCTCAATAAAAATACGAATGAAAATTCATGAATCTCTGAAGAAAAAAAAAAAAGTCTTATGAACCTATTTTTCGCGTGGTCCAAAATGTGCGATACAATCCACCGTTCTTCGTTTTAAACTCATTGTTGGGAACGGATTGCTCATCCCTTGCTGTACGGTTTGAAATGTAGAAATTAGTATCGGATATGCTTGCTGGTTCCCGAATTTGAACATCCCTATCCCAACGTCTTATCGTGAATAAATCATGACATAATAGCTGTTTCATTCGACAGTTATCGATATCGGAGTACCGGAAACGCAAGCAACAGTCCTCTGGCACGCCACCGGAGCCAGAAACCCCGACGAACGACACTTCCTCCTCCGAAAAGGGCGCTCTTCGAGGTAGATCGGACAGCGCGAGCAGCGGCACGTCGTCCTTGAGCTCCGACGAAGAAACATCCAAAGTGACCCTGGATCTACCTAGTTTGACAACTTTACCACTTCTCGTTAATAACGAGAACGAGGAGAAAAAAGGTGTTTACCTCTAGTAATATAAAGTAGTTGCCGAACCCACGTTGTGCCTATGCAAAATTAACGGAGGAGCTGTTCCCTTCGGGAACGCATTTTTTTTTCCTCCCTTCACGTAGACGAAGAAGTATTTCTCACTTTCTTGAATATTTTTGCCGGGTTCTAGATTTCCGTTTTCTTTTTTTCTTTTTTTTTCCCCTCTCTGGATGATCGTTAAATTAAGCGCGGGAACAGTTACATATTCCGAAAATGTAGAATCTTAATGCTTAGAAGGCATTCGTTTGGTGCAGGTGGCGAGGAAGGCACGATCGGATGGTCGGCGGCGCCCACGTTGGTAGAACGTCAACGAGAAAATTTAACGGAGAGGCTCAAACGTGAATTCGGACTGTTCCTCAGTGACGATGAAGAGGAGCGGGCCCGGAAGCAAGGTCAGCATTGACGCCTTACTTCCTTTTATTCGGCTCTCATCGTTTATTATACATTCTCTAAACAATCTTAGCCTTCGTATGGTTCGATACTTTTTCCAAATTCCACTGAATGGAACGGCTTCTAAAATTTATTCCGATCTAGAAAAGGCATAGGTAGGGGGAGGGAGGAATCTATGTAGAATGCCGCAATTATAGTTAGGCTATATCAGGTGGAGGAAAGGGCTTAAGGGAGTTGTCTACCACGTCTGTGAAGCACTCGTGCGGAGGTTGCGACATAAACTCTCAGATCGTCCGGACCTTCCTTAGTGCTTCCAAATTCACGTGGTAAAATTTCACGTAATTCGGTACACCCAATTCAGAGAAAAGTTTCATAAACGACCAACCTCTCAGAAGTCACTTCTGTACCGCCTTAACGAGCTGAAGCATCCTTACTCCACAGTTCTTAGTTTAAAGACCGAGTGAAAAGATCTATAAACGTGCAGCTTTTTTGCTCTTGGTTCTAATATCCTTATTGAGCGTGTTACTTGCCGGATTTCAGGTTTAACTGCGGAAGCCATCCCGAAGGCGCGCAAGATCTCATCCCCTCCGCACGCGCCGATTCCCCCAGGACCCACCCAGCTGTACCCGATACCGCAGTTGCCGCCACAGCCGTACATCCCGCCACCAGGATCTGCCCCTCTGCACTACTCGACGTTCCAAAACAAGCCGGTGCAGTACCCGGCCTTCCCGTTGGGGCAATCCCCCCAGCAGCCGGTGTACCTGAACGTGGCTCCTCCGCAAGCGAGCTCGAGCAAGCCGGCGCAGCAGCAGTTCCTGGTGCCGCAGGCGCCCCCAGGCTCCAATCCGTACCCACCCCAGTTCGTGCCGACGTCGCCAGGGGTGCCAGCGACTACGACAAGGTTCCCACCAACGTCTCCGCAGCCAGTCGCACAGATCTTCCCGCCACCACCTCCTCCGCCGCCACCTCCGCCGCCCCCCTCTTCGGCGACCTCGACCTCTCAAAACCAGAAGCCGTTCTTCAACCACTCGGCGCCTAGGACGTAACTCGCGTAGAGACTAGCTCCGTTGCAAGGTCTTTTATAATTAAAGGAAGCCGAGCTCTTCTAGGCCAGGAAGTCCGGGTCTCCCTGGGGGTTTCGAGGGTCTCTCAGGGTCTCCAAACGCCTCGAAAGAGTCGAGATGTCGGTCGTGGTTGAAACCAGCCAGGCTTCTTCTCGAGGTCGCCAACTTCCCGAGGACTCTGGAACGCATCCTCAGGGGGTCCATCCGACGAGATGGAGACGCACGCCGCGGACCTCGCCAAATTCCAGGTCGCCGGTAAATCCGGCTTGCTGGGAAAGATGTGCCCTCGGTATCGAAGAGGCTCGCAGTCCTCAATTTCGGGAGTGCAACGCGGATTCGACGTGGCCTAAGACGTCGTTTGGGATGGTCGCTACGAGCACGCGTACTTCCGGGTCTGATCCTGGTTAAATCGGCCGTTGGCGGTTCCAAGGGACGCTCTTTTTATACCGCGGTCGTCGTATGGTGCCCCTAACGCGTTAAACGTCTAGCTTTAGTTGAATTTTGATATATAAGAACGAAATGTGAACGGGGAACGGTCCCTGACTCGGTCCTCCAGAGTTCCACTATACATATATATATACACACAGAAATATATATATATATATATATATACATCGCGTACAATGTGCATGGTCGAACCTGCGTTGTCCATCCCGTCTCTGTAAATACTATTTGCATATATGCATAATGTAATAGTACACGAAGTTATGTATTTAACCATAGTTGCTGTAGGACGATATCGATAGGATGGTTCCGTACGTGACGTAGATAAAAGGATGATGTCGCGCTCTGTCTAAAGGACGGCGCACCCATCGCGCCGGGACTCCCGATATATTTTATATCTCATTGTAAAATGCCCGACGATTAGTTATGTAATAAATGGTACACGTTGACACTTCGTTTGGTCGCTCCGAATCGGGCAAGCGATCGGGCAGGGGAGTCGTTTGTTTCGGGCGTTGTTTTCTGCGCGGAAGCTCGCCGTGGGGGAACGAATCAAAAGGGAATTATGGAATGTTTTCGGGAACTCTTAGAGACCGCGAAGACTCAACGATTTAAATTAAACGTGTTCTATTTCTTAAACGGCGCTTCTACTCGCTCGACCCGGCGCGGACGTTCTCGAGAGAGGCGATTTACAGCTCTCGAGAGAGAGATACCGGCGTTCGGTGAAAGTTAAACTCCCTTTATCGGCGAGCCGGCGAGTCGAGGCATTTTTTTTTCTTTTTTACATTGAGGGTAAAAACTGGGATTTTAATTTTTCTGTAACGGAAAGGACCGGCGCTCGTCCCTGAAGGGGTCGATGGCTCGACTATCCGTGTCGGTTCTCGACGACGATTTTCATCGTGCGTGCAAGTTTTCTTTACGAAGTGCGGAAGTTGGACTTTTTTATTTTGCATAATTAAGTAGAGGATATACGAGAAGCTCTATATATATNATATACTTCTGTTATGTCTAAAGGCGCGCCGAGGAGGGTGGAAAAGAAATGCGTAGCAGGGAAATTCTTTAACGGGAGCGCGAGAAATTTTAAGCTTAACACTCAAGCAAGTACAAATCTCGCAGAGCGATACCGAGTAAGGGTGTTAGGGACGTTGAAAACGTAGGGCGACGATAAACAACGCGATGAAACTGGACGGAAATAATGTAACGTGTCGCAATGGCGAAAACCGAGCACGCTTATGAGACCATCGCGAGGAGAGGTCTTCGGGGCTCTGGGGTGGTTTTTATGTAATAGCTTTTTCGCGCCATTGACTCACTGTACCCGGTGATGAAACGGGACGAGCCCGATTAGCCAATCGCGTGCGAGTATCCGTATGACGTACTAATAACTGGCCAGTGGCGTAGACCTTAGGAGGAATTTTAATACACCGGGCTCTGGGACCTCTCAAATCGATTTCTTCGCTTCTTTGAGATGCGATTCCCTCACGATCGACGTATGTCCTGTAATGCGAGGAACAACCCCTGCCTTCCTTTTTAACGGGATGTGAAAGTGGCATCTGAGGGGATTATGACCGAATCGTATCAAACTTTGCCACATAAATGTGGAGGCGATAGGGTAGGTCCTGACGCCCATGAAATACAAAATTCGTAGAGAGGAAAATTTTCAAGTGTCTATAAAGAAATTTTAGAAAATTAGAATTTTCATGGACTTCGGGATCTTCCTTATTGCATCTATATTCTCATTGTAAAGTTTGAAACTGTTCGAGACATCCTGTTTGGAGAATGATTTCATAAACGTAACCTCTTTGGCACCACTTTCACGTCGCCTTAGGGGGATATGAAAGTGTCATATATACATACCAAAAAGTGAAAATATAAAACTTTTCTCAAAATTGGGTGCACCGAATCATTCGAAATTTCATCACGCGATAGGCCCTAGGGAAGAACGCGATGCTCGTGAAATTTGATTTTTCGAAAAAAATTTCTATTTATTTCGGAGAAGAACCAAAAGACTTTTTTTCTTTTTCCCGAAAAATGAAGTTTCACGAACATCGCGTTCTTCCTTAGGGTCTCCATAATTAGGTGTTAAGGTTTCAGATTATTCGGTGCGCCCAGTTTGGAGAAAAGTTGTATGAATATCTTCACGTTTTGATGTGTATAGATAATGATGACCTTTTCATATCACCTTAACGACTCAGGCTCAAATGCCACCGATAGCTCACGGCCCAGCGAACGAAAGGAACGCGTCGAGGGATTTTACAATTTTCGCCACTCTCGCACAGAGAGACGCACATCGAGAGTCCTCGTTACGTACAAGGGAATTCATTTTTACACGCGTTTTTGGCCGACTTATTCCGTACGTGTACATCCTTATTTCGCTAACTAGAATAGGAAAACGACTGCCGAGCGTGTGCGGAGGTTTGCGGGCAATTCTGGTCGGTTGAAGTTCAATTGGTTGAAGTTCCTATTTTGATTTTTTCTTTTTCCCTGTTAATTTGGTATCGTCTCGAGCGCTGGCACTTCGTAGCCAGTTCTCGGGTTGTAATTGTAACGGGATTGCTGGTAAATTGGGCCTCGAAATTCGAATTTTCGTCCTAAGTCGGCGTCGTATGTCTGCTCAAAGTATCTCTTGATCTTTCTGGCTGTTCTTTTGAGATCCTCGCCTGTGGTAGCGAACTTCACCGTTAAGTTGCGATCGCCGTTGCGGCGTTATCGTTAACGATTATCTAGAGGCACGCCGTTCGGTGCAAGTCAGCTACATTACGGTAGATCGTTTAATCGGTACGCAGATCATGACGAGATACGGGAAGGCTTTTGTATATGTGTACATATTTAAGTAAGGTATACGAAGTGTGTGTACACGTGAAACATCGTTATCGCAGTCTCTCGGCCAGTCGAGCCTCCTTCGGCACTAACTTTCGTTAGGAGTAATTCAATAATTCACGGTCGTCCGGACTTGTTCGCTGCAGGACGTTTGTAAGAACCGACATAATTGAGAAATGAATCTTAACTACTCGAAATATCGACCTAACCACGTAATAGGTGGCGCCGTTTCTTCATGCACCAGCAATGTTTAAGGGACACCTAAACTTGGCGGGATGTAACTTCTTAATGTAGATGATTTATCGAAAGGTGGACGTTTAATAAAAGATAATTGATTCCAAAGTATTAGGTAGAGGGGACGAACAAGGTACGGCGGAATTCGAGGAGCTCATCGGTCGCGTTACCGTGTTTGTTCTCTCTTTTATTCCGGTGGAACTTCATTTTGCGCGACAAGAGATAAAGGAAATAAGGAGGCCTTGAATCATAAATGTCCGCTAATTTACATTTACCTTCTTATCGTATCAGGTTTACGGAATGGCACCCTCGAAAACGAGGGAAAACGTTCCTTAGAGCGGTACTGCGCGTAAAATATTCACTGATTTAATCTCTTCGATATTACGTTGAATAAATATTTATAAGTTTAATGTTAAATTCAGGTAACACTGACTTTATCGTTAATTTTAATCTGCTACAGTGGCTTTAATAGATAGGCAATTTATTTGTTACGTCCTACGCCTCGAGGTGGTAACCGACAATGAATAATCAATATTCTATTCCTGCGTGAATGTTACTTTAAAATTCGAAACTGTACAAAAATCACAAAATTCAAAATTGTAACTGTTATACCCTGGGCTCGCAGAATGAAAATCTTAATAATAACCAACGAAAAATTATCAGTTTTCTTTTCCTCATTGATTAACAACTTCATAAGGTGTTCGTTAAAATACCTATCGGCTCGACGACTCTTCCATATATTCGTCGATTTACTTGGATAACTCGTTGCTCCTAATAAGTGAAAATTACAAAATTTCGATTAAACGGAACGGAGTAAAGTTATTTAATACGATGTTTCGAGATATGGGCGATAAAACATATTCCATTAAATGCGGCCAACTGAACTGCGAATATAGTTAATAAAAATATGTGGAGTCTGGAAAGGGCACTAGCATTCGATAGAATTTTTGAAGCTGCAAAATGGCGGCGTATACCGTAACGATAACGAAGCAAAGGCAAAGGAGGCGTATCGACGACTCGTTGAGGCCGTTCTGCAGGGATTTCGGACGTCCGTGAAAGTCTGAATTGATCGAGTATCGATCAGCCACGACCCGTCAGGTCCTACAAACAAAATTCGAAATGTCGATAGGTGTATTTTGTAATAAAGGTGTATACTAGCGTAAGCTGCAAATGCCTCGTTGCCTTGCGTGGCGACATCGACGTGTGTACAGCTTACTCCATTTGCCACGAGTATACAGTGAACTTGTAAATAATTTTTGTAAGATAAACGTAAGTGGTAGCTCTTGGGAAATCGCGTCTCCCGTGGATAGTATTTCAAAGGAGAAGCGTGACGTATGCAGTCGCTTGGTCACTTCTACCCCTAATTATCCGCTGTACAATTCTCTTAGAATCCCGCCTCTGTCACTGTATAATGGTATATACATATATATTCCGCTAGGGATCGAGTTTAATATCGAGAGAGCGAGAGAGGTTTCGAATATGAAGTTGGAATAATCGTTTCGGTGTTGTAAATAAGACGGATTCTAGCTTACGTCACTACCGCCACCTACTTATACATAGAAAACGCATATATAAATATAAATATATATACACGCATACACCCACACACGTATATACTCAAATCTAAGATAGTTTCAGAATACATAATTTTTTATTTGCGATTCGCTGTTACATGTATGTGCTTAGATATAGCCAGGTTACATTGTGCCCCCGTGGCACGATAGATTTATTCATACTTATCGGTAAATGTAATGAGTTCTTCGATATCAAACATTAAATATTACGTATAGTATGGCGTAACGTGTAAAGAGCTCATATTTAGGCATACATGAAATTTAATAAAACGGATTACATTTTATGAATTTAAAATGCTGCTCGCACAATTACTCGGCTACCTTCGTATGTCCTTCCTCTACGATTTGATGGCGATAATTCGAAGGCGGAATAATTCCGTTTGGTCATTCGTTGCCGTCTAATTTTTCTTAAAATAGGGCAACGCGCTATTTTATGGTATTTTCAATTTAATGGACCCGCAAGTGCCACTATTATTGACAGTAGAGCCATCGCTGACTTATCTTCACCATTTACCACTTGAAGCTAATCTGGGCCATGGAATTTAGTCGAATAAGTACGTGGGACTCGTAATAGAGTGCGCTTTAGCTAAATGAAGTACTTATCTTAACTTGTTCTAATTTCCTGATCCGAAATTATTCCCATTCGTTCTCAGTATCTACCGTCAAGTTGCTCTGGTATAACTTAGCCGTGTTAAAAGTGCGCTAACTGTCGTGGAAATATTGCGGCTCGTAAAGACAGTCATAAATTTCTCCGATCCCAAGACGGGATGTTCTTATCTCGAATTTCATGTCAACAATGTAACCGTCTTAGTTAAATTTCTTATGCAATGATAATAATGGAAAGACGTAGATATTCTCTGATAAGACCTGAAACAATAACAATACAGTTGTACATTTCTACGTGGGATGGATTAAATGATTAAATTCCTTATGCAACGTTAATAACAGGACGTGAATGTTCACTGACAGAATCTGGAATTGTGTCAAATAGATGTTAAATTTCTAAACTGTTGAAATGTCGACTAAATAACGAGATCACCAGGTTACAACGGTATCGTTGAAATTTGCAGAAATTACGTCTTTACAATAGAAACATGTTGACTCATGAAGGCGTAGAACGAATGGTAATTTTCCTATAAAGCGTTTAATGTTATCTGGACAACCTAAACAAATCGGTTTGCCAATTATCGACAGCCCCAGTGCCAGAAAAATTCTCCTCTCGTCGATAAAATTTATCTTCCATCTTTGAAACAGCGATTAGGACCCGATGAAGATAATTTCGGTCGGACTTTCATCGACAAGTGATGTAATGGTCAATGGTAATGAAATTATATCGATGACAAGGTGACCCAGAAAGATCTTATTAATTTTAGCCGATCACCTTGTTTTTTAAACCGCTTTATTTTATTTAACGTCATCCCGGTCATTTTGGAGTCAGTCAGACCTGAAGCGATTTTTATTATAACATTTATAAGACTAAAACGCCTACAAATTTTTGCAATTTATAAGCAGATCCCTTAGTTACGAAGTAGTGACGTAGCAATAAAACGCTACATTAAGTTTCGTAGGGGAATTCAAACGAGACTTGAAAAATATCCATATCCACAAATACGTGACTTGAAAATCGCCATTTGAGTTGTGAAGGATCAGGGTGGTTCGAAAGTGGCGTCAAAGAAGACTCGTTTATAAAACCTTTTTCCAAACTGGGTCTACCGAATAGTTTCACATTTTTCAACCTAATTATGAAGGCTTTAAGGAAGGTCCTAACACCCACGACGTGTTTAAAAAATTTCTCATAAAAATGAGATTTCACGAGAATCAGGACCTTCCTTTCAGCCTCCTTATTCGTATCGTAGAGGCTGGCAACGATTCGGTATCCCCAGTTCGGAGAAAAGTTTGACGAACGATTGACCCCTCGGATGCCACTTTTACGACCCCTCGAAAAATCAGTCGAAATGAGAAAATGACAATATTCCCGGGCCCCGGCGTGGCCGGTTAGAGTTAAACGGCATCTCCGGCAGGGGCAATGGGAGCGTCATAGGCGGCGCGGATCCAGTCGGTCGGTGCAGACTGCAACACGTCGCAACAGGCAGAAGCAAGCCGAAGCGGGCAGAAGCAACGGGCACAGGGCGGCCCAGCGACAGTTATCCACGATTATCCAGTCCGGTCGCGGCTTCGGCCGGCCACGGTTGCCGGGGCCGGCGGGGCGAGCGGGGGGAGCGAAGCTCGCGCGCGGCGGCGTCGCGTCGCGACGAGAAGCCCGTTCGAATCTTTGATTTTTCAGCGCCCACGCGCGCAGCGCCGTCCGTGCCTCCCCATTGGTCGGCCGGCGTGACGTCACGGCCGATAAGGGGCTCCAATTGGCTTAAGCCCCCGGAGCCGGGCGTCTGCTGTGACAGTCGAGCGAGTGGCGTCCGACGCGACGATCAGCAGGCCATGCAATGTCCTTACCGACCCGGACTCAGCTGGACGCAACAGCTGTAGAGAATTTCCGAGAGTACCTGCGGATCCCGTCGGTCCACCCGGACGTCGAATACGGTAAGAGAGCCCTGCCCGTTCGCCGTTCAGGCATCTCGAGACGCGGAGAATCCCGAGGAGAACCGGCCCGGAGCCGGCCGCTCGGCCGAGCAGATCGGAAAATCGCGGACGTGTCGCGGCCGGCCCTCGCGCGACGAAACGGGGTCGCTCAACGACGCGCTTCCTCGTTCGCCCAATTAATTCCTGATTGCCGGCCGACGCGCCGGCGGCCTCGCTCGTCGCGACTCGGAGGGACGGGGATCGAGCCGGGGCTCGGGAAAAATTGGCCGTCCCTCGGCGGGCCCGGCGTGACGCCGAAAAACGACGCAGCGTCGGAGACGCTATCCAGCCATTGTCTTGCCCCACCCTGTGTGGCGGCCGTTATTTCTATTTTTATGATTTTCCACCGCGAGGCTCGGGTTGCCGAGGCCTTGCATGGGTACTAGGGGGTGGACGGACGTTTTTTCGATTTTTCTCCGCCCCCGGATTTCTCACGTCCCGGGAAATTGGAGCTTGCCTCGAGGCTCGCGCGTCTACGCCGCGGCGTTTCTTGCGACCGCTTGCCACCGGAAAGGTTTTTCGCCGCTTCGTGTTGCATAAGTTCGTTCTTTTCCTCGCTTTTATTGTCGCCGAGCCTAAAATCCTTGTTACTCGTTGCATCGGTTCTCTATTACGCGTTACCTGGGTGGCGCCGACTGGTTCAAGGCTTCTGTCTCCTCAAAGTGGGAGGATATTTTTTTTTTTTACCCGGCTAGATTACGTTCTCGTATTCGTGTAAAACTAGCCGCTTTGATCGGGACACCGAAGAGGTTATTATTAGTTTCTATTGGACATTTTTCACGGAATTGTTCCTAGCACAACTTTTGATCACAAGAACCGATAGAAGAAGGATCTTGGTGTTACTTAGATCCCAGAATTTCTCAAACTTGTAATGGCTAATTATGTAATCGTTTCTATTTGAATTGACCTATTGACGTTATTATGGCAAGTAATTGTATCATTTTACTATGGAAATGTAGCAAGGCATAGTTTTGGTTTTCTGGACTTCTTGATAATGGCCGTTGTTTAAAAAATGTATTTTGAAACCAAAGCATCTTTATGGATTGGTTTTTTTCTCCTACATGGTTAAATTATAAATTTTGTAATATCATTCGAATTCAGTTGCAAAGTATGAAATGTTTCTAGTTTGGGTTAGATTTTTTCCAAGTGTTTTATTAACCCTTTGCGGTCGTATGTCTACTCTCAGCCACCAAAATCCTCTTGATCTTGGGAAAATGCGACCGCAAAGGGTTAATTCCTGTCGTTGTTGATATTTTCGAGATTTTTGCTTCTGAAATGTACTTTAAAATACTGAAATTCTTCTGTGAAACGAATATAACTGTCTATTTTTTCAGATGGGTGCGTTACATTCTTACGGAAGCAAGCTAAATCCCTCGACTTACCTCTACGGATATATCATGTCGCCCCCGGCAAGCCAGTTGTGGTTATCACATGGGAAGGCACCGCTCCCGAGGAACCAGCCATTCTCCTGAATAGCCACATGGATGTCGTACCAGTTTTTCCTGTAAGCACGTTATCTTTAATGATTAATATTCAATATTCAATATTTTTTAGAAGCAAAACATATCATCCCCCAGGTTGCACATTATACAGAACTGATAACATGGCTTAAATTTAATACCATTAACGCTGTACTGTGTCAACCTTAATTCTTGTATCGAATCGGAAATCCAATGTAAAATATAAAAAAAATATGTGTATTAAAAAGAGATGAAACAATCTCAATCATTAGAATGGTTCCTTCAATGGCACTGAACATGAAAGTATATTGCAAATTTCATACCCATATCAAGGGATTTTTAGTTTATACAAATAATGCTAGAATATGAAGTAATAATGAAATGTTTTAAACAGAATGATTGGACTCATCCCCCATTTGGTGCCGAAATGGATGAGAAAGAAAACATTTATGCCCGTGGCAGTCAGGACATGAAATGTGTTGGTATTCAATATCTGGAAGCAATTCGTCGTTTTAAACTTGAAAAAAAACGATTTAAAAGAACCATCCATGTTTCATTTGTGCCAGAAGAAGAAGTCGGAGGAACTCCAGGCATGAAAGAATTTGTTCATACAAAAGATTTCAAATCACTCAATGTTGGATTTTCATTAGACGAAGGTGCTGCATCACCTACTGAAAACTTTTACCTGTTTTATGGCGAAAGATCAATATGGCACGTATGGATCACGTGTCCTGGCACACCTGGCCATGGTTCTATCATGTTCGACAACACAGCTGGAGAAAAGATAAAACATATCATCGATCGATTTATGAATTTTCGAGCTAAGGAGAAAGCAAAACTTGAAGACCCCAAAGTTAAATTGGGTGATGTCACATCCATAAATCTTACACAGCTTCGAGTAAGTATCAAAATTGGCGTTCAAAGATGAAGAACATTCTAGCCTAGTTTTAATGATATGAACGTACCAGTTGAATTAAAATTACTTTAAAGCTGTGCATCAAACTATTCTATAGTAATGTACAGATATTTAACTTACACTTTATTTGGTAAAATTTCCTTTTTTTATGTCTGAACATTGGAATTTTTAGACTGGTAAGTACACACTTTTAACATAAGTAGCGCTAGATCTTTTTCCTTCATTATATAAACCGTTTTCATATCTCTTTCTAAGCATAAATGCTATTCTCTTAATAATTCATTAAACTTCTAATTCTGTGAAGAACCCCAGTCATCTTATTGATCCATATTTACCTTGTATAAATTCATTATCATTGAGGTATATTAAAAATAGATTTGATGGTCCATAAATTAATTGACTACAATTTTTCAGGGAGGTGTGCAGATGAACGTGTTACCTGATAACGTATCAGTTGCATTTGATATACGCCTTGCAACAACAGTAAATCACAAGGAATTTGAAGAAACAATCAGAGGGTGGTGCAAGGAAGCAGGAGAAGGAGTGAGCTTGAAATTTGAACAAAAGAACAATCAAATAGAAAATACAAAATTGGACAACAGCAATCCATTCTGGACCGCATTAAAAAAAGCTTGCGATTCTATTAATGTCAATTTAGAAACTGGTATCTTTCCAGGAGGAACTGATAGCCGTTTCGTGCGACTGGTAAGTGTCCATTTTGTCATTTAATTGTCAGTATCCATTATCCATTAATTGATACATACAGAATTTAAATTTAACTACTTTTAACAATTGTTAATAATCTTTACAGGTTGGCATACCAGCTATTGGTTTCTCTCCGATGAATAATACTCCTATTCTTCTGCACTGTAATGATGAATTCTTGAACAAGGACATATTTTTACGTGGCATCGAAATTTATCAGAAAATAATACCAGCTGTGGCTAGTGCTTGAATAGAAAGAAATTAAAAACGTACACGAAGAATATATTTTCACCGGTGAAGTACAAGAATTTAATTAATCAAAAGAGATATAGTAGAGTAAATCTGCTAGCAACGTTTATGGAACGTTGTATGTTAATCGTATGTGCAACAGTCAATGTACATGTCTATAAGCTTTATGCACGCATGAGAATGTGTACAAATATTATAAAAAGAGAGGGTCAAGGGAATCTATAATAGTTAGATGGAGAATATGAGGTATTAAGAATGAAGGAACACCATACGATGGCTGCTACGAGTTAAGAAGACAGAACTTCCTTCTAAAACATTCCTTGAACTCTGAAAGAAGATTAAAAAGAGAATATATGTGGAATTAAATATTTCTTAAATTGATATTGCGGTTGTGCCAATGCAGTTGATAAAGGAGCATACATTTGTGTATTATTTGAGTGGTTTATGTTAAAACTGCAAGCTAGAGTAAATCTAAGTTACCGTCACGAAGACTGAAGAAAAGAGATATATTTTTCAGAAATATAAAGACAAAACTGGATGTCTTACAGTAAAACGTTGATATAACCGTGAATGGGATAAGAGTAAAGAGACGATAACTCCTGTCGTGTCATCGATATCGTATACATGAAACATATGTACGATTACATCGGTGAATATTTCAACGCATGTAGCCCGTGAACCAAAAGATGGAAGTAGATTCTAGAAAGAATATGATTTACTCCTAGTACCACTAAATGAGGCAAACCAATTGGATGATTTCCGAAAAACAACAAAATATTCTCCGATGCGACGTTCCTGCATAATCTGGTACTATTTCGTGCCATGAAAGAAGTCTTACAACACAAGACTATCAACTAGGAACCACAATAGCCATGTGATTTACGGGAGTGAAGAAGCATAAACACGGGATTGCGTACTTCCAAAACAAGGAGTCAAGTGCAAGCCTGGAGCATCGGTATCTTGGAAGGAGGTCTTCCAATTTCGTCAACATCCACATAGATAAATTCAGTGAGCGTTATAGCGAGAAAGTAATTTATATATACAAAGATAATGTTACCTAAAAGTGGTTACGGAAATATACAAAAAGAATCGCAGTGGTGGAAGGCTCAATTGACCCCAGCAGTACAGGGATCCTGCTCCGTGACTGGGTGAGAAATTGCACAAAAAATAAAAAAATATTAGAAAAAAAAATAAGAAAGGAAAAATCGGTCACGACATCCGAGTGACCGTTCTTACCGGAGGAGACGTCTCGAGAGGTGACAGTGCCGCGCGAAATCTTCTCCACCGCGTTAAGGAGACGTGCTCGGACTCGTGCGTGTAGCCTGTGTGTGTACGTGTGCATTCCCGCCATCATCGCGCGTAGTGGCCTGTCCCGAGTGGGGCACCCTGCCACCCCTACCCCCCCGGGGCCATTGGACTCGTCCGACGTTTCGACGCTTCCCCGTGCTCGTCTTCTCTCCCGAAATCCCGAGATTGCGAGAGATACCGGGCGAAAGGGACGCGCCGTCGCGCGGGCGAGGGATCGCCGGTGTTCGGGAGTCAAAATAATGCGGGGTTACCGCGTAAACTGTCAGTTTCCACGCGGGGCTCGGGCCGCGGCCATTTTGAAGCGGGTAAGGTAGGGAGGTGGGGGCACGCGCTTAGCCTCGTCGCCGCCGCTCAGCCCCTCCGCTCGGTCTCGGCCGTCAGACCGCCGCCGTACGGTGCCCCGTGTACCTTGTGCTCGCGCCTCTTTTACCGCGCAGGCGTGTATTTTTCACCGGCTACTCGCGTGCCCCGCGAGTGACGTCCGCGGCCAGTGGCATATCTCGAGCTCGGTCCCTCCGGGCGGCTCTCTCCTTTGTCGGCCATGTGCATTGGGTGTGCAATTTAAAATGTCCTCGCACCTCGCCGCGGCCGACCAATAGCGCGCCGGCCCCACCGGTCACGTGATCCAACCGGGCCAATCGGCCATACGGGATTTGAAATCGTGCGTGGTCTTTGTTCACGGCTCGGCCCGTCAACGTTGCTCCTCAGTTCCGTGAACGGGGGCCCCGTGTCGGTGTCCGTCTATACATGGTCGCTGCCCGAAATCGCATTTATTCCACGTAAATACATATATGTGTGAGACCGGTGCGTGGACACGAGGACGACGTAACCCGAGGCTCGTCGTATACACGGTAGGTGACCTCGAGCGCGGCTCCTCCACGAGCCTACCCGCGAATAACACCCGCGCCGAGGGAAACGTCTCGCCGCCGCCGCCGTCGCGTCGGGTCGCCCGAGACTTCCCGTAGATGCTTCCCTGTCACCGCGTCGCGCTGACGCGGCCCGACGGCGACGACGCGGCCGACCCGGTATTTTTAGACCGCGTGCCCGCGACATGTCTTTCTCTCTCTCTCTTTCATTCTCCCTTGTTCTGTCTCGCTCCCCATTATGCGCGCGCGCACGGGATCCCGCGCTCCGCCGACGGACCCTAACAAAGGCCCCGGGCTCTCTCGGCCTTGCCGATCCTCCCAAAACCCGAACCCCGGTCGACGTCGCCGAGCCTCCTTCGGGCCTCTCCCATTGTCCGCTCAGACGCCCCCCCATAAACCCCGTGCTGATTTCCCCTCCCCCGAAACCTGCCGAAATGCCCCGCACCCAAGTTCCCGGAACTCGGCCGGCCCCCTTAATCCCGGGTCGTCCGAAAATTCTGCCGGCTAATCCTCCGATTTCTAGACAGCTGCATGCCGGGCATGTTTTGAGCCGCCATGTTGTTTCCCCGTTTACGCGTTGATTAGCTTTTCGAGCATGCGGTGTCCTTTGATCTTTTGCCGTTCGTTACGTACGATGGAAAATTCGCAATCGCGGGTCGCTTGAATAATCAACGGGGGAAATTGGGCCGTTCGTTCTCTGGTGCGGGGTAAATTAAAATGGCCGATGTGTTTATTACTCGCTTTTAAGTCCAGCGTGGAAAAGATTTAGTTTAGAGGGGGAAATCCCGAAATGTGGGAATTGCTGGACGGGCTCTTATTTTTCATTTGTTGGGTTAAGTCGTGTATCTGGTTGGATGGTTTATTTAATGATGCAGATTTCTAGGCTCAATCGTGATCGTTTACGCGAATCTAGATGTAGATGTGCTTTCTTGGCGAGGAAATGGAGATACTATTGACACGAGACGTGATCGATGATGCGGACATATGACGTAGGAGAAAACCGCGAACTTGAATGAACTTTGTGTTGTCTGTTTTTCTTCATTTTTTTTTCTTTCTCCCTCCCTCCCTCTCTTTCCTTGCCGGGGCATCGGGGGAACAATTGACACGCGAGAAAGTAAACGTACTCCGAAGCCGATTTCCGATCGCTTCGGAAGTTCGCTTCTTCGGCGCTTGATGCGATTAGGGTTTTGCTTTCTTGTAAAAAACGCCATTCAATTCTCGCCGATTAAATCGTCCAGTTACGCTGTCCTCTTTCGACTTATTATTTTCTTCTTTCTTTCAGGGTTTTTCTTTTTATGTTTTATTTTTCTTTTCAGTTCGCCACGTGGTAAAAATTTCACGGTCTTGCAGTATCGGATTTTGTTTGTTTACTTCTTACATGTCGCGATTGGAGTTTTATCGGAGTAGCTTACAAGGAGATAAGGCACTCCCAAGGACGCGATTGTAAAATTACCGGTATGGGTCGTAATGATTCATTTCTGTCCTATGAATGGTAATCCATTATTTTTATTTTTATTTTTTCTCCTTTTCTTGTAATTTTTAATGGAAAATTCGCGCAGGAGGGTACAAACTCTAGGGGAGAAATATCGCGGCATGTAATGATAAGTGCGCCAGTCGGAGACTGATACTATAATATTAATTGTTTAGGGTCGTTTGGAGGTATTTAATCTTGGTTTAACAAATTTTTGACGTTCTTCCTATATATCACAAGGAAAATAAGATGGACGAAGAGTATCGCGTGCATCGCGGGCGAAAGATCATTTTGACCTGGGCGCCTTTGATACACGGTATACTATTTTTTTTTTTCTCTGTTTTTCGTGGGAACACCGATGACAAGTGACGGCCTCGCAACGACGAGGAGACTGACTTGATTCCGACGACTTTCAAGAGGCGACTAAGCTCGGCTTTCGCGCCCTGAAGTCGGCCGCGGTTACTCGAATAGCTCGAAATAGCGACCCATCGGGCAGCCTCGCCCTAACCTCAACGTTTTCTTCCATTCCTGGGGAAATAATATTTACAACTAAACTACCACCGAATGATCTATGACACGCCGTTCGTTAAGATATCTCGCGAGAATCTGCCATTCTACATCGACTGCTGCCCATTTTTTTTTTTTTTAATTTAATTCCCAAATGACGTCGTTATTTCGACGAACCCTGATTTTCGAGCCACCTTTGCCGCGCCTACGATGCGCGAGGTAACTTCTCGTCCACGCCGCATGATTTGTTTGTACTCAAGAGTTAAAAGTATTACGCGCTCGTTACGTCAGATGCTCCCCTCCCTCCCGCCGCTGTTGCCCCTTTCTCGTTCATTCTGCGGAGCGCGCATTGTCGCGCGCGGCCCGCGCAACCCACGGCCGAGGCGCGTAGCGACATTCACCGAGCGAGTGGGAGCGAGCGAGAGCGAGGCGCCGCGCCGCGAGGGGGAGCGAGACACTAGAGGGGGGCGAGGCGCCGCCGGGAACGAGAGCGCCGCGTAACGGGCGCATCGAACGTAAATAAACATTTCGTACGCGCGCGACACCGTCCGCTGCCCCGCACCTCTCTTAGTCTGTTCCGTACCGACTGGAAAGGGACTTGTAACAGACAATGAGCCGATGTTGCATTGATACCAAGAAACTCGTGTCGAATGATGAATTTTTTTTTTCTTTTCCGATCCTAGAAATATATTGGGAGAAATTAATTTCGCCAATGAAGTGCTCCCTTATCCGCTTAAGAGTCGGCTTTTAGAGACCTATTTGACGACTCTCGGAATCTTCCGGCTCACTTTTGGACATCGAAATCGCTATTATTTTTTGTATTAAATTTCGTCGAGCCCTCAGCAAGACAATTGGCCGAGTTCGATGGCCATTCATAAATCGGTCTAAGGTGTTCGGGGATTGGCTCGATTTCGGTTTTCGAATTCGAGAGAGAGATTTATTGTTGGAACTTATCGGCCGCGCGAAATCCGACTAGTTTTACAGCTAGGTACCTTTTACGCGCTTCATTTAGATAAACCCGATTGGGAAGACAGGGACCGAGGTCGTTTGTAAGGACAAATTTCGGGGAAGGGGTATGGAAAATGCAGGTCATTAAAGGGTCTCACACCTCCTGTAAACGATTACCTGGGGGCAATTAGAGGCCTACTCGGGTCGGCCTATTGTCGAGGTCGGAAAAGGTCGCCATTATTCGGGGACCGATTCATAGACTACGGGAATTTCGGCTCGTAGCGAAGCTACCTGTCGATGAATATTCATTGTGTCCGCCGGTAGAGGACCGTTTTGATGGGAATTCAAATCCGATGTATTGCCTCCTCCTCCTTCTCCTCCTTCGGGCCTGGACTTATTAAAACCGAAAACATTATTTTCAAGCTTTGCCAGTCCTAAACGGTCGCTCTTCGAGGGCGCTCGTTGCGACGCTCGTCTCTTGTCCCATTCATCCCCCGAGTGTCGTCGCAAGAGTCGGAAGGTAAAGCACAGTGAATATTTATACGCATTTTGACTACCCGTCAATGAATCGGAAAACCGTCCACCGAGTGAAATATTTACTTCCTAAGGGAATTTCATTGATACAGCGATCTGAAGCTTTCTTGACACATGGGAGTTCCTTGGTTCGAGTAAAATTGATTTTGCAATAATCATTAGCGTTGCAATCCAAACGACACGGTGAACGAATATCAGGCGCAAAATTAAATGAAATGAAATAATTATGCGAAATAAATTTTGCACGAAATTGGTCTCGAGTATTGAAAATATTAATGGCTGTTGTATATTTTTAATAGAGTGTTACGTTGAACTCGAACTACTTAGTATTTTCAATATAAAAGGATTAATGGGGAAGAAATGTTGCTTCGAGTTGATGCAAGAACGAGTTCACCGGTGACTGATTTAAATTTCAGTTTGTTGTAATATTCATTTTGTCGAAGTACTTCGATCTTGTAGGTGAATCAACTTTTCATTCCAACGCTTTTCTGCACGGAAAATGTAACGCCAATGGATTTTGCAAGGTTGAGCTTAGGAAAATGAGGTATTCTTTGTAATTCGCCTTAATTTCATTCAATCAGTAAAGATTCAGTTTACGCAAAAATTAATTTTTCTTTCCTCGAGGAAGTGATTCTTTCGCTCGGTGTAATCGTACCGCACGAGGTTCGCTTTATATCGCCTACTCGAATAATAAAATGTTATCAACGAGATGAATAATTCATGTTGATATAAATTTAAATATGCATTGAAATGTGCCTAGAAACAAAAATTCCTTTGAAGACATTTTCCTTTGTATCATTTTGTGTGCTGGCAGCGATGTGAGATTTTGAAAATCCTCTGATAAGGAGCACGGAATTGGTAGACGAGAAGAAAGGAGGTGAGGCGGGAAGGAAAGGGGAAAAGAAATCGTAACGCGTCGTGTAATGTATTAGATAATCCGTAGTACTCGTATTGACCGCCTCTATCGGTTACACTCGTTTCACGCCCGATAAGGCCGACGCATTCACCGGTGATAACGGCCTCCAGTGATACCGGATATTTAGTGCACGCGGTGAATGGTCGCACTCTTCGAGTAGACCGTTTCCCGGACAATTTCCGTCGAGTTTCCTCCCTGGTTCGATATTCCTTATCACGGATGTCCCTCTAAAGTGTCGATAACTATTCGTAACTCGAAATACGTTTTATTTATTTTTTTCTTCAGGTAGGTAAAATGCTTTTCGTTTGCCTACTGTAAGCCTTGACGTCGCAAGTGTCGTAAGAAAAGCGTACGAATTAATATTAATATCAATATTAATTAATATTCACTTTCCGTTAATTGAAATGCATGACTAAGTCAGTGGATTTTTAACCTCTGTTCCACATACTTTCTTGCATATATTTGCGTATTTTATATTCTGTAGTTTTATATATATATATAAAGACATATTATGTACATAATGACGAACGTTTGTATGCGCGCGATGAACTCGGAATCTACTGGACTTATTTTTACAGGTATGTTTTTTTATGATCTCGCAAAGTGCATGCGCTTTGTTTCATTAGTTCGTTAGATGAGGAAGCCTATTGACGAACGAAAGCATAGCAGGATTTTTTTATTTTTTTTTTATTTAAAAAAAGTTGAAACGGGTCCAGGTAACGCAGGGTTTACACTTGCTAATATATTTGACGGCTTATATTAATAAAATATGAGGGGAAAAGATAAAGAGAGAACAAGATGAGGTGTATGGTAGAATCCGTCATACCACGTGTCTTTAGTTAACATCAGGTTTACAGACATTCCTTGTACACCTACTTGTACGGTCACCAGACAAATTGATAGCTAAACAAAAACCAGCTTTTTTTTTTTAATAAAAAAAAGTATCAATTCATATAACTTAAGAGGCCTTTACTGCACCTCCTTTAACTTTTGTTCTAATTCTAATTATGCAATTTTATATTCATGTAATGTTTATAATATTAATATGTTACCAGAAAAGGAAAGTAGTAATAGTTCCTGTAATCTTGCTCGTGAAATTCGTAACTCGTTTAATTGGATCTTGTGAATTTTGTGTTAACGATTAGAAGCATCGATGTGCACGTTTGCGCCCTGATTCTGGCATTCATTTAAAAGCGGAAGTTAACTCGTATAAGTCGGCGGAAACGGCCAAGTTGGATGACATCTGGTCGCCGGAAAGGTGCGACGTTTGCCCCTCGTTTAGCATGTGTTTCGTTCCGACATGTGTCGACCGAGCATGTGACATATCTGGAGCGATAAGCGGGATGCGCATAGATCTGGTGCATAAGATCCATTCATGCAGGGCCCCACGAGGCGAGATGTTTAAGGGGGGCATTTAACGTATTCCTCTGCCACATCTATCCACGGCGCCAATCGCGTATATTTCACTTCTCGAACGACCCGTCGTGACCATTAACATAATCCCGTAAAAATGTTTCCTCACCCTCGGATTAAAAAGAAGCAAAAAGAAAAAAAAAACAATCGTTACAATTAAGACGATATGAAAGTGGCATATGAGGGATCCATTGTTTGGGAAACTGTTCTCTGAACAGGGTGCCACTGAATTCTTTGAAACATTCCGCGTGAACGTGGAGGCCCTAAGGAAGGTCCCGACCCTCATGAAATTTTTATTAAATACAAAAACGGTTTATAAACATTTTCTAAGTTTTGTATAAAAATTGAGACTTCATGGGACCTCCGTGTTCACGTGGCAAGGTTTCAAAAGAATTGAGTACATTAAGTTTAGAGGAAAGCTTTATAAACGGTTAACTCCTTGGATGGCACTTTCGTGTCGCCTTAATGCCGTTCGTGCGTACATTCTTTTTTTTTTTTTATTTAAATTTTCAAGTATCGCCCGCGAAGCGTTTTGACGTTTTTTGTCTGGGGTCGATCGATTGTTCAAGAACTACGTTTAGTTGTATAGAATAAGCCGGGACATTTGAAGATAGGAATTGAAGAAGAAACAACGCGATTCATTTCGGGGCTCGAAAGGTGCAAACCGGAGGGGTACGAATTTTTGGGGCCTGGGGCGGTGCAGGGCCTTCGGGTACTTTTCCACGGGGAGAGAGCGGGGTTTCTCGAAAAGGTAGAAACAACAGGGTCGGGCCCCGGAAAACTGTTGACCGTGGGAACCTTCTGGGAATTCTACCCTGCCCCCGCCATATGCCCACCGCAGGGAATATCCTGCGGGCTGGTCGGGCCCGAAATCCAGTCCCGGGCCCTATTACAGTGGGGCCTTGTCCGGATACGCGTGATTGTGTACGTATATATAAAACTGCACCTATACACGCTCCAACGTGAACGCATATTGCGTGCGTGCGAATTGTCATTTTTTAATAGAAATTTCTCATATCACGGTAGTGTCGCACCTTAAGGTGATGTGAAAGTGGCGTCGAAGAGGTTTTGTTTACAATACTTTTCTCTCAATTCGGTTTACCGAATAGTTTGAAACTTTACAACGTGAATAGGGAGGCTATAAGGAAGGTCCTGAAACTCATGAAATTTCAATTCTTTTCCAATTTCTTTGTAGGTATTTTAAAAATAGTCTATAGAGAAAATGAAATTTCCCGAGTTTCAGGACCTACCTTAGGGTCTTCATATTCACGTTTTAAAGTATGAAACGATTTGAGACACTCAGTTTGTAGAAAAGTTTTATGAACAATTGAGCTTTCGGATGCCACTTTCACATCCCCTTAAGGTGTCATGAAGGGGTCATTCTATATGAGATATCATGAGACCTCTTTGATACCTTCATATCATCTTAATATTTATTTCTCCATGTTGGTATTGTACTCGAGACAGTGACGAGCGCGTAAGGGTATTTCATGAAATATTAATTATGATTAGCAATAATTCCCTTTAACTAGGAAATTTCACTTCCAACTCACGGCCTTGCACCGATTTCTTTGCTGTCTAATTTCGGTTTTCTCGGCGTTTTTTTTTTTTTTTGTGAGTTTCTGAAAATGGTCTTGCTACTTTTTATCCCTGTCCTGCAGGTGTTTCAAGGTGCATGTCGACATGCGCATTGCGTACACGTGCATGGATACTTTTATATGTATAGAAGGTTCATAATTCTCATACAGCTTCATATTTTTATTATGTATATATATATGAGTTGTGCAAGTCGCTTTTGGTGTCGGGGCTTGGGGATATTGCGGTTTCGAGGTGTCGTAAGAACGGCGATCCTCCGTTTCGCAGGGTCCGGGTGGAGTGGTGCTCTGTTCCGGTAATCAAGGCTTTTGTACGACTCTCCCGCCGCCGTTCGCCCAGACGGCTCGCGAAAGAGATGCTTTTCTCATTTTTAAATCGACGTGGCGCCTCCACCCCGCGAGAGACGCGGTCTTTCCAATTTTACTTGGGAGGCTAACCTAAGCGTACTCGTTTATATGCGCGCAGAAGCTAGGATTAATTATATACGCATATAGGTTAGGTTAGGTCAGTGGTTCTTAGCTTTTTTGAAGTCCCCCATTTTCAGTCGTGAGGAACATTTGTGGAAAATCGTCAAAGACGTAAAAGTAAGGATAAAATATAAAGTGCAACGTAAATGAAGAAAAAAAAAAAGATTGGTGCGCGATCGCCAAATTGATTAGAATCGTTAGGTATTAATAATTATTCTTAATTCGTCTTTAGTAACATTACCGCTTTACGCGGTCGGCACTGCCTGCCTTGGGCGTAATTATTGTTTTTATTTGCGTTCTTTTGTATTTCACTCCAAATGTCAGTGATTAAGAGAATGAGGCATTGGCATTCATGAAGGCGTTACGCAAATGGTTTCAATATTGAGACAAAGGGGAATGTATATGGTGATTAACTGCTAGATATAGCATTTAACTTTTCGAATCGGATCCCTTTTGTAACATGGGAATTTACACGTATTATCATGCCAGGAGAGGTTTCATTTCGAAGATATGCGGAACACGGGCTGAGAACCACTTAAGTATTGCAAGAGGTTGAAGAATCAAGGTGGACGTTAAACAATGAAATGGTCTGGGTAGAATATTAAGTATTTCATCGTTTTTAGTGGTTTGGTGGTTCGGATTTATATCCTTTTGCGGGGGGATTGTTCTTTGTACATCGTTAAACGGAGCTTTGCTTTGCGGTTCTGTTTCGGAAAGGAGAATCCAGCTCTCTATAGACCCACTAGCTCAAAATGGCGGAATAAAGGTCGGCAGATGCGCGTTGCACATGGGAGCACATGATATAGGATGGCAGGGAATATTGAGTACACTAAGGGTTACAGATGTAACCATTACTAGCTACCACTGAATTGTTTTCATTGAACATGATCGAATGACATGTCAATTATCGCACGCTTCCCGTTTTCAAGCAATTACACACTTATTAAATTGCATGGTCTCTATAACATCACATTCGGCATCCAAGTTAAAGAAAAGTATAATGTAATATTACCCTTAAAGTAAAAATGCACTAATATGGCAAATATACAATGTCACGCGTATTTATACATTTTTCTATTTTATGATTTTTTTTTTCACGTGACACTTCAGTTTACGAAGAGTGTAAAACTGTGCGTAAATTTCCATCGATTTTTATCAGCGCAGGTTTGTTTCGCCTTTTATATGTACATATATAACTAAAAAAAATTGATAGGGCGCGCGGGTCCGAAAAGCTCAAAATTTAATATTTCAGATCCAAGAATCGATCCGACTTAAAAATGTGCGTAAATTTCCATCGATTTTTATCAGCGCAAGTTTGTTTCGCCTTTTATATGTACATATATAATAACAAAATCTGATAGGGTGCGCGGGTCCGAAATGCTCAAAATTTAATATTTCAGATCCAAGAATCGATCCGACTTTGTTATCAGGTGGATAGACACGGACAATTGTAGATTAATGGTAGAGGAGGTATTTTGGGAGTCTCGCAAAATCGTACTTGAGTAGAATGCGCAAAAAACGCAAGTACGATCAGACGTTCAGCATGTATGTATGTATATATATGTATGGAGTTCTAAAAATTGTCGACGGAGACATGCTTTGGGACTAAATTTCGCCAGTCCGAAGAATATGCCCCTCCTCAGAGACCCGGGAACCGGGCTTCATTAAACACCTTGAAAGCGGATTCAGCAATCGCCTCTAAGAAAGTAACGCGAAGTAACGTTATTTTCCAGGAATTTAATTACAGCCTCGCGATATATAATGCCCCTTGTCGTATTGTTCCGCGAAAATGGCTTTCGATTCAGGCCGGCCCGATCGAATTTTCCGCGTTTAATAATTTGCCGGAGCGCAGATTATTTAGATCATACGGATCGTACAGATTTACGATGAACCTTGTGGTTTTCCAATTTTTTTTTTAACGATGAAAAATGAAGTCTTTCGACGAGCCTTCGTTTCGCAAAGCTTCGATTGTTCGTCCTGAAACCATCCGAGATTCGCTTGGCACGCCCTCTCCGAGTCGTAACACTTCTATGGATTACGTGGCTTCGGATTTCCTTGCTTTCTACCGAGGGTGTTCCATTGCCGGCCTCCTCGACAATAATACCATTACATGCTGGAATATTAAATAATACGCCCGAGTTAGCACTCGCAGAGGGGTGAAGGGGGGAGGTCTTACAGCGATCGGAAAAAGTTCCCCTTAGACCTGGTATTCTTGTCCGATGCGATTTTTAAGAGTAGAATTTCCCGAGGTCTATGTATATGTNTACTCGATATACAAATTATTAATATTTGTCGGAGAGATGTGTCATTGCTTCATGAAATGGCGATGCCCATCGAGGACGATTTACCAGAAAATAGTCTCGATCGAACTCTCGGGATTTCCCACGGGATGGAGTGGCGGGAAAAAAAAAAGTAATGGAGGCAAGAGTCGAGGTCAGTTTTATTTCTCGCGTTTGTTTTCCTGTTTCCTCTTTTTGCTTCCACTTCATTGACGTACCTCGAGTGTACCTCTTCGCGACCCAGTTTCTCGTAGACCGGCGGCGAAGCGACGGAAATCGCTTCCGGAAAGACATTCTACGTCATTTCCGGTATTTTTGCCGGGCCTAGAAGTCGATCACTGATAAGCGGCGTGTTAACTGTGTTTTATTCCCAATCGCCAGGTTAGAGGAAATCGAGCCCCGGTGCTCTTAGGATAAATTCTTGATTAGGCACATCGTACGGAATCGTCCATTGTCGGCGCTCTTTATTCTGTCGACCTCGTTTCTTAAAAGGGAAAAAAATATAGTTTGAAGGGTATGAGATATTTTCGCCGAAATTGTGGGATGATTGATTGCCGTTGCTCCTGGATACGTATCGCGGGAATATTCAAGAATAAATTTGGCATGCGTAATTTTTTCCCTTTTTTTTGTTATCTTGTTTCGTAAACACTAACGAGCACGGCGAGAGGTTCGACTAACCAGTCATTTCCATTCTCATCCCGGCCACTTTCCCATGAACTTTGATAATATATCTCAGCCAAAGTCTGGTGCAATGGCTCGGGTAATTTCGATTCGCCGCCGTCGTCGTCATTATCAACTAATTGCCCTTCACGCGTTCCCGCATATACGAGGACGGAACTCATCGCGAGATGCGTACTCGTTTTTTTACACCGTTCGTCAGAAAAAAATTGCAACCCCGTTAAGCCTAAAACGAAAGTCGAAATTAAAAATAATCATACTAACACGTGCATCGATGACGGAGAGGCCTAAGTAATTTTTTCTTGGGAAACTAACCTTATTGCAATCAATGAATCTCATTTTTTTTTTTTTAGATTTTTACTTGGACCATTTTCATCATTTCTGGCACATGTATCGTCTAGGGTAACATGAAGATAGTGATTTTAATTTAGAGTATACTTGTACATAGCCTCGTATCGATATGATAAACTATGTACGTGATTATTTGATGTACTCAACTTTGATTTTTTGGCGCTGCTCATTTTCTGCGTAATAATGTAATGTACTGTCGACATACCCAAAAAAGAAAATAAGTTTCATTTTTTTTTTTTGGTGATGTTACGCCTCGATTGAATGCTTTAACTTTAGGGAATTAAGTTTGACGATTTTAAGGTATTATCGGTTAATCATTTTCTGAGCGTTATTAATCGGGTGTATTTCGGGAAATGATATTGTTCGCGGCGTTTATGGCTTGAGATGAATGAAGCTTCCTGGTTATGGCGTGCACGACACGGGAACGCGTTTCGCACGAAAGTTCAAACTGATGGGCACACTGTATAACTTTCGTCAGGCGCGTTCTTTGATATTACGTGTACCGTGACCGACGAGAAATCGCGTCTACCACCTACGGAGCATTATCGTGTACATTCGCGTTTGCTAATAGAAACGATCGCGGGTTGCTTAACGGCGCCCGGCCTTTTCCCCTCGGCGCGAATTAACCGCTGAAAAAGTGGCACCTTTGTTGGCCGAGTTAACCGACGTTCCGTATTTTGTCAGTTTTTCACGATTTTTATTTATTTAATTTTTTCCAATTTTTTCCAACTTTTCCGCGACCTTCAGAACTAACCCTCTATACCCCACTTTCTTCTTCAGCCGAAGAAAATCTAACGTAACATGAAATTTCCGAATAATAACTATCTGATATTAATTATTTGCGCATAAATGCCCAATGTATGTAAACTATTATACATTTGAAACGTTTGTAAATCCACAATTTATGAGCATGTTCCTTGGCTACAATGGAGTGGTGCAAGCTTAAGGTGGTACATTAACCCATTTGCATCATAAGGAAGTATGAAACAAGGGCCCTTATCGGCGAAATTTCAGGCTGAATGATAGTGACTAGTAAAATTGAGCGCATATCTGTACGCTCCGGTGATAGTGACCAGGAAAACTGAGCGTATATATACGCTAATGATGTAAATGTTAATGTTTCAAGTACCGGCGAAAATAATGACATTCTTAAACTGGTCGCCGCGAACTTGTATCGTTAAGGCAAGGACAAAGATGATAAAATTTGTGCGCCGCGCCGGCTAACAGTCGGTGAGCCAACTAAGCAGGACGTGATTCACGTCAGCGGCAATCGGGAATAGAATTTAGAATGACGTGAATTCACGTCAGCCGGCAACCAGGAATGGAACTTGGAAAAGACGTGAATTCACGTCAGCGGTCGCGAACGTGTTAAATGAATAGGCCCGAAAAGTAAGAATGGAAGCCAAGAACGTCCCGCGATCTTTTCCGAGAGCGCTGACCTTGCCTTCCAGTGCTCTCGCTCTCTTTATCCAGTGTATTCGTCGGCATAGCCAGGCGAGTGCAATGCCCGAAATGTGTGCGACGCACAACGAGACATATTTTCCACGCGATAGAGCCGCCCCGGGACGCGCGGGCTCGCCTTCCCCGCCGATAAAGTAGATCGATAGGCCTCGGCGCACGGGTTAAAAGTGTATTTCTCGGTGCATTATTTACATTGCCCGTGGCTTCCCTTGCTCTTACCGCGTCCCCAGCTAAGCGCTCACTTATGGCGCGTCCATTGACGAGGAACTACGTACACGTGGCGGGGAAATGCAGGGCCCGCAAGAAAAAAAGGAAAACGATGGAATTAAAAATCGCCCCGGTGGAGGTGGAACATCGAAATCAATGATGATTACACGTTCTCGATTATTCAGAATCGTGGCCGATCATGCTTTCACGATTGATGATTCGATACTCTCATGATGAGGTAGAAGTAAAGAAAGAAAAAAAAAAAAATCTAACAAATGAATTTCTCCCATATCTTGCGATAGAGTATATTTCATTTATATCACGATCATTTGAAGGTAGTTTCGCGATAATACGAGGATGACTTAATTGGGCCGCTTTTTCATGGCCCTCGGCACGTGTACTCTATCGTGAGATGGTCTTACGCGTTTGGTACTCCTTCTCTTGGGGGTTATTGTAATTACTTTTTCTTTTTTTTCGTACTGCTTTTCTTTCTTTTCCAAGACTGAGGAGATAACGCGCGGATATGTGTCACTTCAGAGAAGCATGGTTTAATCCTCTTTGGGATATTTCCAAATATTGCAATTGCCAGGCTCTCCAACCTGCGTTCGGTGCTTCCCCATACGCATCGGATAATATA
Source organism: Orussus abietinus (assembly GCF_000612105.2). Taxonomy (NCBI): domain Eukaryota; kingdom Metazoa; phylum Arthropoda; class Insecta; order Hymenoptera; family Orussidae; genus Orussus; species Orussus abietinus. Next base: position 802,395 of record NW_019394282.1, on the reverse strand, counting down.
GTTTCGGCCGATCGAAATTAATTTCGAACGGCCGGATACGTTACCCGGGCGTTTAAACGAGACTCGTCGATCCGTGATGCGCGCGCTCGGTAATTGCGCAGCGAAAAGGGTGTCGCACGTGTTAATGCACGAATGTATTTATGTCATTACAATCTCCCTTCGGGGCATTCCTCTCCGAGTCTCTCCTCGGTTCGCGGCCATCGAGACGGAATTTCTGGGAAGTACTTCGCCGAGCAGCGGGGCCAACTTTTCCGCGGGCGATCGAGTCGGAGAAAAAGCGTCAAACCGAGAGAAGAGGAGCCTCCACCCCCGCAGGAGACATATACATATACATATAACTCCTCGCGGTTCAATCCCCAAGACAACCCCGTCCATTCCTGAGATAACAATCTCATTAAGGGAATGATTCTTCCCGAAACGCGACCACGGGGGGGGGGGGGGAGTAATACCAAAATTGCGCCGATTTCCCCGGACGGGACGATTCGTCGGGAGTAATCGTTAATTTTGGCACCTCCTTCCTCCGGGCGATCGCCCTCGGCGAAAGAAAAGCGATAATAAAAGAAGAAACGGAATGAGGGGGGGGGGGGGGAAGGAAAAAGGAAAACCGCGAGAATTCGATCTCCTCGCGTGCCTCCCCGTCGTCCCCCCCCCCTTTCCGGCGCTTCTCTCCCCTCCTCTAAGCGGTGCAATCGGCGCAGCGTGAAAACGAAACAGAGCGCCATTGCACCGAGAAGCCCGTATGAAAATGCAAGCCCACTGAATTTTCAAACGCGCGCGCCCCTCCCTCGCTCTCTTCCCGGTTCACCGTCCGACCTCCCCTCGGCCCGCTGGTCGACGGGGAGAGGGGAGGGGAGGGACTGTCTCGCGCACTCCGCCAGTGGTGGGGACGCCGGATCGATACTCGGGAAACGAGGGACGCGCGTACAGTTGGTCCATCACGAGATCCAGACAGGCTCCGGGCCGCTCCCCTCGGCGCCGGCCGTCGGCCAAGGGCCCGCCGGAACCAGGGGAAATGACCTATCGGACGACTCCTGCCGGGCGGCTCTTTCCCTTGGACCGCGGCGCGACTACGTGCCCCCTTCGCCCTCTGGAGAAACCGACGCTAGAACGCGGGACTCGGAGCCCCTCGGCCGGGATTACGTGCCGAGACCCAGGAGTCCTTTCGGCCCTGCGGATATATTCTCCCCATTCAAATTCTGCTTATCCATTTCCCCCGAATTTGGCCGTACACTGAGAAAATAAATGTCATTCTCGAATCTAAGAGATGTTTCGTCAATTCAAAGGATTACCCTCGAACTCCGAATAACGTTGGATGCAACGTCTCGTCGGAATTGTAAGGAATTTTTATCGAGTTTCAGGGAAGTTCTTTGAATCGATGAGATATTTCCTTGATTCGATGAATTTCTGTTTTTCTCCGCGCATCGATGGGGGTTGTGGGTCCGTTTTTCTTTTAGAGAATTTTTTTTCTTTTTTTTTTTTATATGTACTTTGCTACGAGTCGGGGAATGAAGAAGTAGTAACTCAGGCTTGGGAAAAGTTGGACTTGAAATTGGATATAAGATTGTTGGACTTTGCGGAGGTTATGACGCGTTGTGTAGGTTTTATTTCCCTTTTTGTTCGCAATTTTAGTTCGCGTTGGGGGATGGGGTATTATGGATGAATGTGGCGGGACGCGGGTTAAGCAGGATTAATATTTGTCACTCTGGGAAATTATAGGATGGATATTCGCGCTCGGGGAGATCGCGTATTTTCGTTCGGCGTGGGCGGTGAAAATACGTGTATTCAGGGTGGGCGGATATTATTACATATTGTTTACTGCCCGTCGGCGGGATAGGAAATGGGTGGTAGTAGGAAATAGACCGCGGTAGTCGCTTGATATTGAAATTTCGGGTAGATTGATGGTTAAATGAGTTGCAATTAAATATGGTCGAAGGTTCGGTATATTGTTCGGGCTCGGGAATAGCGAGGATATTTAGGAAGTTGCCCTATGGATTTGGTCGTCCTTAAGGTGAAATGAAACACGTCAAGGGACTTGATCGGCGTCGATAAAGATGATTTTCCTAAATGCGTACGTCGCCGACGTTCGTTTTTATATTGACAGCTGTTTCGAATTATATTGGATATTGTACCAAATGGCCTACTCCACCTGTCGTTTTCGTTTAATAAATATCAAGAAATCGAAGTAAAACTCCAGAAATCCTCTGGATTCATGCATTCTGGGGCCCTAATTAACTGCAGAGGGACCCCCTGCGCCATCTGTGATTTCCAGGTCAATTAAAATTTCACTCCGAGACCTCGTGTTCTCATCGTTTTAGCATAGAAGCGCATACAACACTTTTTTTGCCTTTATCCCGTTCAAATGCGAGTTTATCGATTACCAGAGTGTTCTAAATTGTCGTAAAATTGTCCTGACCTTTTCGACTCTCATATCAGAGCCTTCGACAATTGTATATTGATCGAAATATGAGAGCTCGACGCCGTTTTGGTACTGGTCTGGGCTGAGTTAAAAAATTTTTTCAAAAAATCCAAATTTTGAATGTGTCAGGACAATTCTTGGATGATCAGCAGTGATGTGTCAAAGTTTCGGACAGTTTGATCTAATACCCTTAAAAAAAAAAGTGTATTCGAATCGACTGATTTGAAGGGGGTTTCACTTCACCTTAATGGCCGCGCTTTCGGCGCCTGGGAGAATGGAACCAGGGGAAATGCCCTATCGGGGGAGCTCTTTCCCCTAGGTCGGACGGTACCCTAGTCGCCGGCGTTATAGTCGACGTTAGAAAGCAGCGAGTTTACCGGGAACCGAATCGACGCCCTTTTCATCTATACCCTCTGCCCGTAAATTTAGCTCGCGTGTCTGCTCCTGCCCTTCGCTTTTCCTCCCTCGCCCGCGTTCCGCGTATGTTACTGCTGCCGTGTCCTGGAAGTTTGAGCAATTATAAAATAACCGGCTATTTACATTCCTCCTTGCAACTCGAGGGTACTGGAACTTGCGGCCGAGTTCCGTCCTCCCACTTTCGTCGGCATGTACTTTGATTCCGTGTTCGCGTCTGTATCGATCGAGAAGCGCTTCGATTGATTTATTTCAACGGCACTCAGAATATAAAACAAGAGAGGCTTATCTGTCTTTAAAGAATGTATCCTCCAGAAATTTTAACAACACTAACGGTATACAAAATGAGAAAAAGCTAATTTGTTTTTAAAAGATTCGCGTTCATACGTACTCTTTCTTTTTTCCTCTCTAATTTTAACTACTTTAACAACACCAAGACCTAATTCGTATAAAACAAGAGAAACTAACTTCTTTCTCCGCCATATTTACCATCTCTTAAATATTAACAATATAAAGGAATTTTCCGATGGTATTCTATCTTCACTTCTTATAACCGTCCATTTGATCGCGACAGCAATAATATGAAATAGCTTTCGTTTTGTTTTCTATTTTCAAATTACACAGTTTACTCGATTTCTTCGAGGATGGATTTCGTAAATACGCGGTCAACTGCGGTGAGCAGGTAATTGGCCTCTTTCTCTTGATTCTATCGGCTTCGGCCAATCGGAGGGCGGCGCGACGCGACTGCGCAGAACCGCCGACCAATAGGAGGCGCCAGATTTGATTCGCTGATTCATCCTTCAACGTCAAAACCGTATTCACGACCGCCGGCATGGCGGCCGGACCAGGGGAAATGTCCAATCGGACGGGACGTGCCATTGGCTCTTTCCCTTGGCTTCTGTGCTATTTTCTCCTCCTACGATAAAACCGAAGTTGGAGGCGCCTGCACAGTGCTCGGCGGCCTTTCCGTTTCTCCGGGCACTGCACCGCGTACACGGACAAAGTATGCTCCGCCCGTTAATTTAACCTCTTCTCCTACTGTCGCGCGTCCTATCTCTCTCTCTCTCTTTCCACCCGTCTTCGAATATACATTGCACCGAGCTCGGGGAATTGCATCGTATGGATTTTTAATTATGCTCACTGCTGCCAGGCTTGACCGACGGAGCTCTCGCGTGCGGTCAAGATTGCTCTAATTGATTAATCGATATTAAATCACGCTAATTGAACGGGAGAAATTTCCTATCCCGATGATTCAAATTTGCTGTTTATACGCGGTATAAACGACGTGCTTCCTAAAGTCCTTTGTTTAATTTTCTTTTTTTTAATTATTTCTCTTGGGTATTTCTATAGAGTGTCTGGTAATATTCAAATTTACTAGGGATTGCCAACAATTGTTTCACTCTTCTCAAAACGATAGGTCGCCACTAAATCGTCCCAATTAAATGGAAGAAACTTTTTCCTGTCGATTTTAATTTATTGTTTATAACATTGCGTATGAAGTTCATCGTTATCTCTCATATCTTTATTACTTCATTTAACAGGAACCTAAAAATCCGAGAAATCTCCGATTTTACCATTTACCGCGAGAATAAAATCAGAGGTCTCATTTTTTTTTTTTTTATTGACTCCCATTCGCAATTTGAGCATTGTACATAACGTACTCCCTAAAATTGTCTCGTTCATTTCGGACCATTTCTCTCTCTTTCTCCTCCGCTGCCGTAGAATCGTGTCACGGCAAAGTTTACCGCTTACTTCTCGCAATTTATGATTTCGTTTAAAGTTAGTTCCCTTCCCTTAGCAGGTATAGAGTCAGGTAGAGAGAAGATCTTGTCCTTAGACAAAGTATCGATATTTCACTCGAGGGTAGAAATGACGAACTCGCGGAGACAAGGTTTCCCTCCCCTCTTCCCTCGGCATTTAAAGCCCTCACCTGACATCCTCCCCCGGGAAGCGACGTTTTATTGTACGGGCCTTAAACACGGGGGGGCGGCTTTTCAAAACGTTAGTTTTGCAGGAAGACTGAGCTCCAGGAGAGACGGAACAAGTGCTGGTCGCGTTAGGGCGAGAAAAACGGCACAATGGCCCGTCTCGTTTTACTTTGGCGAATATCTCGACGCGCCGCAGGATTTTTCGCCGAACCCGCCGTTCGTTTACCCCTTTCGACCGGTCCTCCCCTTCAGTAATTACAAGGGGACCGGGAGAAACCTCGGGTAATATATCCGATTCCTCTTTCGTCGTCGACGAGGAACGACCCGAGGTTGCGAAAAAGCGATAAAAGTGAAATCGCACGGGGGAATCCTTTCTCGCGGCTTGTTACGAGATTTGGCCATTTTTTTTGTTCTTTCATTTTTTCTCTCCTTTTTTTTTTTTTTGTTAGACACCTTCGCTATCGCAATCCAAGACCGACGCGCCCGAGGAACAATCCGGTTTTACCATCCGAGGGTAATTAAATCCCAGGGACTACCCCGGACAGGGATAATTACGCCGTGATTTTAGGTTAGGTCCGTTGTTACACGATTTTATGAACACGAAGCAATTGGGGTGACTGGGGCACAGTGGCATGGAAATGTTTGAATTCACGATAAGTTTAAACACATAATCATTAGATGTGTGGGATTTAGTCCATTAAGTATACTTTTTACTAGATAGTTAAGCAATGCGAAATCCCTCTGTGCCCCGCACATGAGAAAACACAAAGCTTCTCTTTTTATATTATTTAACGAGTCGTTTAATACATGCAGATCTATAAAATGATTAACGTAAGGTTCCGATTACGTTACTTATATTTTTATAGCAAAACGAAGATTTAATTATTACTAATTGCACGCAGCTCCAAGCATGCGCGTTTCATTGAAATTATCTAAATTCGTTCCCCTTTTTGGATTTCGAATAGTTTTGTTTTGCTGTAAATAGTGTTTGAAATTAAGCAACGACTACAAAAAACACGTGGGCACGAACAGACGTAACGTGTTTTAATGTTCGACCTCACGTTTGGAAAATCCCTAGATTAAACCATTAGACAAAGGAGATCATGTCACGCCTAAACTCCAGACATTTCCAGCGATATGAGCATGTCTCGAATATCAGAAAATTTAACACACTCGTTCCTACGGTCACGATTCGCCCAAAGTTTACCTTGGGGATGCCAAAGGAGCATTTACATCCTATACTCGTCAATGTTGCAACCGAACTTGGTAGGAAACGCAACTAACGTCTAGTGCGCTCTTCATAAAATGGTATAACTTTTTAAACATTCATACGAGTACAATCGGCAATAATTCAAACATTTCACCGTATCCCACTCTTCCCCTACTCTCGGTAAAATCATTATTAACGACAATCTGAATCGATTGTTGAACGCGAGCTTTGATAATCCTCGTTTTCCCGTAACGTGTATGATATGCCGATATAGAACTGGAATAAAACTGCGATTTTCTTTCTGTAACAGTTTTTTTTTTTTTAATTTATTACAGAGCCTAAGATAGAGAAAACGCGCTTATTTATTAGCTGGTCAAGGGGCGGGGAACGCGTGTACAATTTGTATGTATTTGTTTTTGTGGTACACATTCTCGGGCGCGTAGACATGGGTAAAGTGACATTACGATGCGCGGTGAACACATTACGGTAGGTGTAGTAGCTATCGGGCTGGCGCATTTATTGACTTGTTTATTGAGCGCCAGACGCGATTTCTTGAGCAATGCTCGAGAACTCGGCATTCAGGATCGTCGAACTCTCCTTCCCTTCCTCCCTCTCCCTCCCTTTGGCGATATCGATTCCCACGATTTCCTTGGCTCATCCCGGCCGGAGTCGCTCTCTCGGCGACCCGCGATCGGTTGTAATTATTCCGTGACACGTTCCATGTCTGACGGTTACGATGTTATTAAGTGTCTGCGAAGTCGAAGACCCCGAGGATGACTAACCTTCGAGAGGAACGGTCGGGGACGAAGCAGAGCGGCCCCAGACCTTTCTCGCTTTTTCCCTCGTCCTCTTTCGAGCCTGTTTAGCGCTCCCCGACCTTACCTCTACCTCTTACGTGCCAAATATCGACCTCGACCTTCCTCGCGTTTTCTACTTCGATGTTGTCCGTGCGAAAAGTAGCATTTTTCACATTTTCTTGCCTTTTCTTTGTTCTTGATCTTCTCTTTAACGTTCTCCGACCTTACCTTTGTCTCTTACATGCCAGATATTGACCTTCCTCTCTTTATCTTCGTTTCCTTCTCCAACACTGCCTGACTTTAAGGCTCGGTTTCACCAACCTCGATTAACAAATTAATCCTCGATCACAATAAACGATGGGGATACTTTAACATATGGCTAGATAATCAGTGATTTAATCAATTCTAGTGGAACCCCGGCCGTAAGTCTTATGAAGTAACCTCGCAGACCTGGACCTCACTTAGTCACTTAATTCTCCCATAGGCGCTCTATATAACATATAGTCCAATAGGGAATTTTCAGGGAATCAGTTGGACGAGGACTCGAAAATAGCATGCACCGTTTGCGAATAATTTCTTTCCTTTCAGGAGCTCGTAAGTTTCGTACTCGTCGAGGCTCGCGAAACTCGGAATGATGTCCGTTTCCTAGACAATAATATAAAGACCTCGATAATGAGTTCCGTTAAATAATAAATCCTCGTCGCTCTCAAGGAACATCTCGTACACAGGAATATCTCGAGTTGGCTGTAAAGCAATGGCGGCGGACCTCGAGATTCCTCCGCTTCATTGTCTTCTTCGTCCGCCTCGTCTTGTTCGTCCTCTTCGCCGGTGCTTGGCCTTTAAGCCTACCGCGACAAATGGCGTAGTCCTCGACCTTACTTAAACGCACTCGGCAATCGGTTTCTCGTAATGGCGCCTCGTCACGCACAACAGAGACCACAGACGAATCCTTTATTCCTCGCAAAGGCGTGCCGAAATCATTTCGTGCCCCACCTATTTTAATGTGCTCTTCGCGTCCTTCTTCCTGCGGCCCGGCGATAATTTCCACGTCCATAACCTCGACGCTTCTTGCGCTCGAATTTCTCTCCGAATTCTTGCGAAAACTACACCGGGGGGGAAAGAAATAATCCGGTTAGAATTACCTAGCAGTAAGGCCAAAGTTTTGTTATTATCTCAACCACAGAAATGAGACTGGTCACATCGAGTGGTTAATGTAACCTTGCCGTTAATTGCTGTATCCGTCGCTGCAGTAATTACCATTCGGAATGCACGTCCATAACCTCGACGCCTCTTGCGCTCGAATCTCTCTCCCAATTCTTGCGAACGCTGCACGGAAAGAAAAAAAAAGAATTATTTGCTTACAATTACCTAGCCAGAAGGCTAAATTTTGGTTGCATTGTGAACCGCACAAATGAGACTGATCGTATTAAATGGTAAATGTAACCTTGGCAGTAGTGATTACCATTTGGAATGGTAATATTAACCATGCAGATGAGCATAATATTGTAACAACCAGTACCTTGTACTTATCTTGGTACGTACGAAGTCAGGTTACTCTGGTTGCCACAATTTCCTGACAAGGAAATATTTCTTTGAAAAGGACCGAAGAAATATCTTGCTTATTCTAAGAATAATTATTTGACTCTAATAAATTGTCATAATCCCGAATGAACGTTGCGTCCCGATTTATTCGAGTTCATTTAAGTCAAATAATTATTCTTCTAATTAACAAAATATTTCTTTGGTTCAGTGATACTTTTTTCTCAGTGCATATATTGCCTTGCAATATGCTTACGATTATGACGGTTGTGGAGTTCCTGACTATTCTTTTATTCTTTTTTTTTTTTTTTTTCCGTGCGGAAATAATCCCATCGCGAGATTTTATTCATTGTCGGTGAATGTATTTTATTTCGACTCGGGTACTTGCAGCGATTTTTATTGGCATTTAAGTAGAACATCGAGGACGTCGTTTAGGGGACCGATGGTCGTCCGTATTGACACGTTTCGGTACTTTATGGAACGGTTTCGGCAAAACAGGGGGCGGGGTAGTAAAGGAGGCCGATTTCGGGAAAAAAAGGAAGGGTTTGGAGTTCGGATAACCTGTTGTGCCCGGTAATAACCTCCTGGAAGGTACAATGCGCCTTTAGGCTCTGCGACCTTCGCTTCTCCCTTCTTTCGTTTCGCCTCGCTTGACACTACTCGCTCGTTGGAAAGTTACCGGAATCCTAAAATCGGGGATTGTATATTTTATTCCCGTAAAAGTCAACATATCTGGCTTCTGTGGTAAAATCATTGGGCAGACTTTTCATTTTAATTTTTCTTTTCACGTTTACGAATTAATTTCGACAATTTGGAGGTCGAGGATTCGTAGAGTTTGTCGTACATTACTTAAAACAAAAATGGCCGCCGGGCGCGTTGGATGTGGAAACTCCTCCTTTTAACTTCCTGATCGAGAAACTCGAAAGACGACCACGCGATATCCAGTTTATCCCGGGTATCCGCCATCGAATTCGCAATCGACGGAATGAGTTTTCTGCGCCCATTTCCATAGAACTTCATCGATTCATGGAATTTCATCGGTTTTATTAAGTTTCATTGCTTCAGTCGAATTTTCTCGATTCGTGGCCATTTCACCGATTTCGTACAATTTTTGCAAATAATCCAAACCGATTTTCCTATTCCTCTTATTATTCTGTGAAATGTATAGGAAAGAGCACTCTCCCCTCCGCAATAAAGATGCGTAAATGAGTACTTATCCCCGGAAGTGTCGAGATCGAATTTCTCTCGTCTAGAGCCGTGAATTCTTACCCTTCTTCAAACCACGGAACCCTTTCAGTGATAAGGAAAATTTGCGAACCGCCAAGATTACTAAGGTCATAAAACTAATAAGAGAAAAGTATCTGCAAATACATATATATATATATACACACACACACACACAAAAATACACAATTTTGTACATGTGATATGCATATCAACATTCGCATTCAACGAATCGAGAAGGCTAGGGACGTTCAGACTTCCTCGGGACTGTCACAACTTGGACTCCTGTGGTGGTTTCGTTTCTATCCCAGAAGAAAGATCCATCTCAGTCCGGTGAGCTCGCGCACTGCCGAGGGGGAGAGAAAGAGACGGCGCGAGCGGGCATGCTTGAGTGCGAGTGCGACAGTCCAACGCGAGATGATCTGACCACGGTTCCGGAACGCAACCCTGATGAACGGTCACCAATGGAAGCGGAAAGGCCGAATAGAGGCCACGAATACTGCTCGGGCTCTGAGCTTCACGACTCTCCGAATTATTTACTTCTCAATGTAGAATTCGGCGCAGCTTCGATGCGAAATGAGATATTTATTGAAGATTTACCGTTGAGAATTGTCGCAAAGTGAGGTTCAATGAAGGAAAACGGAAAGTCAAGTATTAATTATTTTAGACAGGTTCTGGATTTCATGAAGTTTTTATTTTAAGAGTAATTCATTTGTCGGCGTAGAGGTTGATCTGGTTTACTAAAGATCTGGCATGGATAGTCATTGCAAAATGTGAAGTAACAATGGAAAAGGAACGCCGTACAATGGCCGCGAATTCTGAACGGGCTCTGAAGTTTAGTTTTCCGATAGTTTATTTGTTAACATTAAGGCCAACGGAGTTTCCACCTAGAACGTGACGTTTATTGAAGATTTAAAGCCGAGAGCCGTTGCAAAATGTGGGTCGTCAATGAAAATCGATTAGTCGGCACGAATTTTATTAGTCGGAACGGACTTTAAAATTCTAAACAATATTATCGTCAAACTCATTTATTCGTCACTATTGGTATTATATAATCAGAGGTTTACGTCGCCTTCGGCGAATGTCGATTAAAAATTTCATAAAGAAGAATCGTCACGAAAGATGCCGTTCAACAATGGCGGCTGAAAAGTTGAATGCAGCCCGTGAATTTTTCCGAGTGGATTCCAACGTTCTCTAAGGCTTTGTGTTCAACCGATTTATTTGTCGACACAGAAGACGATATAGTTCCGATCTAGAGCGTTGTGTTCATTAAAGATTTAGAGCTGAGAATTGTCGCAAAATGTGGGTCGCCAATGGAAGCGGAAAAGCAGAACGGAGAGAGCGCGAATTACAAGTAGGCTCCGAAGTGCAGGACTATTTCGCTTTCGAAATAGCGGTTGTTAGTTTCTCCGAAAAGCTCGACGTTTACATTACAACTTTTCACGGATACACGTATCAAGGCCCAAAGAACGAGCTAGGAAAATCGGATTCAAGGAAACGATTTGACCAGCTGTATTAAGGGGATGTGAAAGTGGCATCCGAAAGCTCAATCGTTCATAAAACATTTCTACGAACTGGGTATTTCAAATCGTATCATACTTTAAAACGTGGATATGGAGACCCTAAGGTAGGTCCTCAAACTCGCGAGATTTCATTTTTTATAAACTATTTTTAAAATACCTATAAACTAATTTGAAAAGAATTGAAATTTCATGAGCTTCAGGACCTTCCTTATACTCTCCCTATTCACGTTGTCAAGTTTCAAACTATTCGGTAAACCGAGTTGGGGGAATAGTTTTATAAACAATACCTCTTCGACGCCGCTTTCGCATCACCTTAAGTCCTTCCAAAAGTTCTATCATTATTTAGCAGGTGAACTTTAAAGGTGGCGTGACAAGCAGAGAATTGAAAGTCAGTCAGTGATGTAAGTTAAGTCAGAGAAACGTCGAAAGAAAGGTTGCCTGAAGACGACAGAACTTTTGGGGCGACCCGATGCTTATCTTCTGGAAAAATGAAAATGGCGTCGGAGCACACCACATTCTTTTCCAGACCTCCCTCTGCCAGGTCTTCGTGATCCAGAAACGCGCCTGACGAGGCTGCACTCTTGCACCGATCTCGAAAGACTTTGAGAAAGTGCAGGGTCCTTTGACAACGAGTCACTTACGAGCTCTCTAGGCGCCGATAAGCGATCGTCGCTTATCAATTTAATCAGCAGACGCGACCGAGTGGTCCTACGCCCAAAGCTGGAGGAATCTCCTTTCGGGACCGCCTTTCCGAAAGCGTCTCGGGCGCGTAATTTATTTTTTAAACGCTCGTTACTTTCCCGACTTGGCCATAAACGTACGAAGAATCGAAGGAAGACCCTCCCCGCGAGCCTACCTCGCATTTATGCCCCGCGATTACCTTTAACGCGTTCGTTAACTCGCTCTTGAAGGCACTTCAAAGGCGAACGTGCCTCTAAAGTGATTATGAAAATCGCTTGTTCAGTCGTACGGTTTTACACGAACGAGCGGAGACCCAGACTCACGCAAAAGGAGGCGGAAAATGAAAGGAAATGTCGAGAGGCGTGAGGCCGAATTTCGGCGAAACTTTTTGCCCGAGTTCTTCGCCGGAATATATATATATTTTTTCTTTGTTGGGGCCGGTTTCTGAAAGAGATCCTTTTATTTGACCCTAGCCAAAGGGGGCACTGTTTTAGGACCCGTTTCTTCCTAAACGGACCTGCGTACTCTGCCTGCAAAGGGCTCGTGCAGATTCGCAAAAAATAAACTTTCATCTAGATCCGTAATATTCGTCTTTGCCTAAATTCACGTTCTACTTGTCGAGCCTTTCACCGCCAGTTAGGACGGTTTAGGAAATCCCAATTTAGGAAAACCCGTGAGATCATCGTTTATCGGCAATATTCTCCCGAAGTGTAAAACGAGCACCTAAATAATATCGCGCATTGTTTCTGCAATTTGTTTAGAGGTGACAGAGGATCGTAACTTTATCGGCCGTTAGTCCGCTTCTTGAAAGTGGAGTAATTACCCCGAAGAATTGTCTTATAGTCTTACATTATCCATTGAGAAATGCAGCATCGCAAGTAATGACCGCAAGGAACTTGACGATTACTAAAAACTAGCCTAATTGCCGTAAGAGACTAAAAAATAAATCTCGTAAATTAATTTGTACTAGGTATGGATACAAAGTGTCCGTTTACAATGATTTCCTTGAGACCGACGCCATCTTGTATGTCCGTTTTAGATGTAATCGGCAAAAAATAATCTCGTAATGCTTTAGATGTAATCGGGCAAATAACCGCCATCGTTTGAAGGAAGATTTCCTTTACTATTGCTTCTACGTACAATCATTCCTGCAAGAATTCTTATTCGAATGGTTTTGTTGAGACAAAGAAAAGTCGCGCCGGTGAAGGCTTTACCCACGAGTACATTAACCACCCACAGATATTGTAATCTCTCGCAATATCGTACTCATTGTGTACCGTTACTATGACTCGGGTGATATCAGTGGCAGCATATCTAGGTCTGACTTGCATCATCATTATTAGCGATTGCTCCAATATGGAGATCCATCTACGACCTAGGTACGCCGCAGTTCAGCGGTCTTTTTTTTCTTTTTTTCGGATCTTCGTTGAGCGTATCACGCGGGTGATTATGGCGATATTTCGGTTCTTCTGCCTCGAACTCTCGAATTAAACGTCTTCGCACTAATTCACGATAATATCGTCTCGGCCCTTAAAGAACTGTAGCATCTGTACTCGAGCTAGGCGAAACGAGAATAATGGAATTGCAGCTGTCTTTGATTTTAACCGGACGTTAAACGAGCCTCGATGGAAAAGGAAGAAGTCTCGCTTTTCAAGAAACCGATCTTTCCGTTCGATTTCATGCGACTCTTGCTCTGTCAAATTTTATCTCCTAGGCTAGAACTGTCCGAAACGTTGACTCGTGCACTTCCGTGTAAACTAAACCGCTAAACGACGCCATCTTGAATTTTCCTGGACTGCACCTAGATCGTTAAAGAATATATATTATACTTTGACATTTCTGTCGGAAGCTACACAAGTGTATTAATTTCACCACTGTGTCAGAAAATTCAAACACGATGTCATGGAATAGAGCATTGATTTAGAAATTAATAATTAATGTATACTTATTCACCTTTACAAGCTCAAATTTGTTACTTTTCCACAATGTTATGTACTTAAAGTGTATGAACATCTTTAATAATGTAGGGGTATAGAGAAATATCTTTAAGCCGCATTCTTTCGAATCAAAGGCGGTTGCCTTTTCTATTAATAAATGATGTTTCCGAAGAGTAATTAGAGAGTGCAATGTATCTTCTGCGTCACGTGGCGCCATACAGTTTGAATTCCTTTAAGAGGAAAAGGCATGTTTCTGGAGATGGAATTCAAATACGAGAGTTGTTTTATTACAGTACAATACAAATGGTAGCTCGATAATTAATTTGATTTATCTTTTATCATTTGAACATCAATTGCAGAAGTCTCGTTTTAGCACACGTCGAAGTATTCGATTAGAACCTCGTATTACGTTCTTACGTGAAGGAACGCTAATGGCATTTTGATCGTTGATTTAATTTTTCTTTTGTTTTATTCAATTTTCTGGACATTCAATTACGGAAGTCCCGTATTCAGCGCACATCAAAGTCTCCAATGAGAACCTCGTTTTACGTTCTCGCGTGACCTCGTCGCGCGTGGAGGTGACCCGTGAACTGACCGGTGAACTCGGTTTAGCAATCTTTAGTTCGCGATTCCGGGAGTCAGGGGAAATCGGTGGAGATGGATCGACGTCTTCCTTTCGGATCTGGTCGAACGAGATACACGCTTAGGTTACGTCGAGCATAAATCATCGTCCTTAAACGCACTCCCAAGGAAGAGGAGCCACGTGTTCTCAGGTTCTGGAGCCGATGTCTGCGCCGAGTATCTCAAACCGGAAGCCGCAAAAAGGAAAAAAAAAAAAGAGGGAAAGAAAAAGAGAAAAACATCCTCCTCGTAACGCGATACGATATTTCTAATGAAATATTTTTCCCTTTCTTTATCCCGTAAATATACCGCGGTGTGTCGGTTCACCGTTAATAATATCTCCTCGAAATATGCTATAGGCAAGGTTTCTTTCCCAGATGTATTTCGAAATTTCGAAAGCACATACACGATTGTATGTATTCTGAGAACTGCGTGTATAGTACATTTATTAACGTGGTATATATTTATCCGGTTTTCATTTTCAATTTTCGCCGTTTTTTAGTAAGCATTTATATCCGGAAGGGTTCGAAATATCGAACACTGTTTTACTGGTGTCGGGTAAATTATTTAAGGGGAATTGATAAAAGAAATGTTTCTTCCTGGCCAAGTATTTTTATTTCTATATATAAGGTGTGGTTATCAGGCAGGCAAAAATGTAGGATACGAATAATCGGACTTCTGAGGCGTTGATCACGAAAACGGGATGTCTCGACGAGCCCTAAACACACATCGCTGTTGTATGCATCGGATTGTATAACGCGCGACATCGAGGCGACCCCGTCCCACGAAGGAGCTGAATGTAGCGGTTGAACGGGCAGGCAAAATGGCGGCGAATCTTGCGGGAACCGCGAAAATCCGGCGGGCCCTTTCTTCGGCCGCGGAATGGGAGAGGTTTATATCACGGGCTAGTGCATCGGTATATATCGCCGGCGATAAAAATACATCTGGAAACCCAGTTCGCGTTCGATTCACTCGGTGAGCTCGATCTCGAATGAAACCGGTTCTCCGATGGATCAACAAAGAACCCGGCCGCGCGCGGCTGTGTTGCGCGCGCACACGCACGGCGTCCCGGCCGCGGGCCGCTCGAGTATTTACAAAAACCGCGCCGGCGAGCGGCGCACTCCGAGAGCGCTGGTTGGACCGCGCGGTTCCCTTAGCGCGTTCTCTCTCTCGTTCTCTCTCTCTGTCGCCCGCGCCCTTCGCTAGCGCGCTCTCGCTCGCTCTTCCTCGGAAAATCGTGCCGTCCGACTCTCGTACGTGACTGGAACCCGGGAAGGACGTGTCTAGGGGGAGCACCGAGCCAATTTTATCTCGGGTTTTCTCGGGTACCCCGACGACTCGCCGGTGGCGCCATTGTATCCGGTACCCCCGGAAACCTTGAATTTCTAACGCGCCTCTACTCGTCTCCGTAACTGATTTTTTATACGTTCCAGGAGTTTCGAACGAAATATCTCTGAGTCATTTTGACTGTCCGAGTACATTGAGTATATTTACATTTAAGAGGTTTCTGCCGGAGATCTTGCAAGGTAGCGACGCCATTGCTTCCGCTACCTGGACCTAACCTCCACAATGAGTCCGTTCTTCCAGCTGCTCCCTGGAATTTCCGAAACGGAAGGAGAAGTATTGGCCCGCGGTGACTGTCTTTATTTGGGAACGGCCCGTTTAAGATGGATTGTTTGGTTATTTAAACGATTTAATAATTTACCGTTGAGTTATTGATGATTGAGGCGACGCCTAGCAAAAGTTACCGATCGGTCCTGAATATTTAAATCGTCGTTCGGGATGACGTTTCTTGGCGAATTTGACGGGGTCGCGGCGTACCGACGTCGGATCGTGGCGGGGCATTAATAAATACCGATTTTCTGGAGGTGTCTCTGTGTACGAAAACTTACAACCTGCGATCTTTGGGCAGAAATAGCCCTCAGGGGCTTTGAAATCTGTTACTGGCAGGATATGTTCTCGGAACGGACCGGAAGGTGGATGGGATCTCTTCGGAACTTTTTCTCTAGAAACAGGACCCGTCATCCCGGACCCCGATTTCTAAAATACCTCTCTTTTAAGTCGCCCATTTTTCTAAAATGCCTCTCCTCTAAGTCATCCATTCATCCAAGATCTCCACAGATAAATCTATTGAATTTTTCCTTTGTTTCTTGCTTACCTTTTTCCAACTGAAAATCTCAAAGCTACAAAATTCGTTTTTCGTTCCAAATGCCTCTTTTTCTGTACGTTCATAATCTTTGAACATATGTGAACATGCGAAGCAGATGCTCTACCACTGAGTTATACCCCCAAATTAATACAGGTAGTTTTCGACCTTCCAAATAAATCGGTGCTTGGTAATCATTTTTAAATCGAGAATTCGAAAAGTTTGCCATGTACGATCTGAAATAACAATCCATTAAGCGAGTAAGCCTGTATGTGAACATGTTAACTTTTAAGTACTTTTGCACATAAATATACAATGCTTTTTATAAACGATTAGTAAACGTTCGAGTAGTTGTGGAAGGTCTATCGTTACCGATAACTGTTTTGTGGGTGCATAAGTACTTAGAGCGCATTGAGTAGCCGGATGGGGAAAAAGTGTCGTTGCGACACAATAATAACGAGAATAACGAACTTAGAGCATGAAAGGGGAAATAGTACCTAATGACGCGTACTCGAGTGTTGGCGTTTTCCTTAATTCTAGGCATACAATGGCACTCGTTAAAATGTCATCATTAAAGAAATCGGTATAGGCAATTTTGCAATTTCTCAAGTATGCAATTTTGCAATTACACAGTTACACTCCGTCAGAATTCACTTCCCCTCGTGGGTGTAAGGAACATTTACGAGGGTTATAAATTCGTTGCACTCGCTGTATCGATCGAGTATCCTATATAAATTTGTCAAGTTCCCGAAAGTAGCGCTTGGTCGTTATTCAGCCGTCTTTGATGTTTTATTACCCAGGAAGTGTATTTTCAGAAAAATACCATTTCGATTTCGCAATGCTTTATTTTTGGAGCCAACGATTCTCGTCCAAAACAAACCCTTTTTGCCAGCGGACAAGATCCACCAATTAATTCGTTAAAATTAATTATACCAAGGAACATTTTTTTTTTTTAACTAACAAAGATAAATTCGATATTTCAGTGCAGAGAATTTTCACTGTTTCGAAGGTTGTCATTTTTCGCGCTGACAGAGTTATTTTATTTGTTGAGTCAATCTATTTGTTTCCCTCGGTGTCACGAACGGAACTTGTTATTCCATTCAGTGGATTTTAGTCACTGACGCATTTTGGCCTTTTTTCTCGGTTTATTGTTCCGAGTATACTATTATATTCGTACTTAAAGAGATTCTTCACATAGAAGTCTCTGCACACCGCATTAAATGCCCGTTCGCTTTCAAGGCTGTAGTCATCGGATTAACACGTTCATTTACCCACTTAGATAAATCAAACCGTCCCGTTCGGTATTATCGACAACATATTTTCTTCCATTCACGGGATTCGAGTCGACGATACCGGGGTAAAGACCGAGAGATTGAACCAGAAAGATCCAGCTATTGTCTCCAGATACTTCATGACATTACACACGTCAGCTAAAAGAACACTTTATAATTCTTTTCCGTTACCCACATACAAATATCGTTTTAACCACGTTCTTACCTAATATAAAACTCCATTCGTTAAATCGCTTTTCAAAACCACATTTGATGAAAACAAATTTCTCATCATAATACCGAAACGACAAACGTATCGTGGAACTTCATGGATATTGAAACCGGCCATTTTATTTAAAACAACGGAATTTATGACTTGTTTATAAAATGTATCAATAAAATGTTACAAAATTACCGCTATTTTGCTTAACAGGGTGCCTTGTTTGTTGGCGGATTTTTGAAACTTTTTTTAAATTACTTCCTTTTGAAGAACGATTCGTAAAGTGTATATAGTCATTATTGAACATTAAATGGGGACTCGATGGGAATCTTTCTTTTCGGTGCTCGTTTTATTTACTCGCAGAACTCGGACTGTACGTAAAGCCCTTCGATAGGCCGCTACGTTACCACGGTAAGAGATCGTTCTTTTCCAAGGTTGCTCCTTCGTCACGCCTCCTCGGTCAAGTTTTCGCCAAAGACATTGAAGAGACGATTCGCAGGGTCGCTCCTGTTCGCTCGCTCGTTTTGCCAAGGCGCCCGAGAAGACCGTTCTCTTTGCGAAGATTACCTTAGCAATGCCAATGTACGTGGCATTGTTCATTGTACTTATTTTTTTCTTCCCTCTCGTTTCCAATTCATTCCCAATACATGAAATTATCACGCGACCTTTCCTCGCAGCATGGCATAGAAATAAACATTTTCACGTACCACCAGAACTAATTAAAAATACAATTGTTAACTTAAGACTAATATACTCGTTGAAAGAGAATTCTTTATCGCGAAGAAGTTCTTTATCGCGAATTAAGACTAACTTCATGCATAACGTGACATTCAGTTTGACATTTCTTAGTTTAACAAGGAAAATTCAATTCTGAATAGAAAATAATATAAGGATGATATCGGCGTTAACCATTTTGACATTCCCATAAAGATTAAATAATAACTTCTTACAAGAAAAACTGGTTATTACCCTGTGCCCGAGCGACGTTTTAACTCGGTAAAAACGAGTTCCTTATCATCTCATTATTGATCATTGATTCGACATTGGTCGAAAGTCAATGAAACCTTAGAAAATAAATATTAAATTAAATTAGAGATAAATAATGTCTAGCAACGTAACGTGCGCGCTCAGGCGTACGGTGGTATGATTAAAGAGCGGTAAAATGTCGATTAAATGTATACTTGGTTGTAAAAACTGACTTTTAAGTGCTAAATGTGTAAATGAGGCGTCGTTTTAGGCCTGAAGAATTTCGGGGGAAGGTTCTTTTATCTTTGATTTCAAGGAGAATATTCCGCTGGAGATGTAGGCGGGCAGAGTTTGGAAGTCGAGTCGTTCACGTTTGACGATGATTCGTCGTGCTTATACGGAATTCAAGGTCATCTCGAAAATATTCGGGGGGGCCAGCGAGAATATACAAAGTCGACGTCGATGACCTCTCCGACGAGGTCCATTCATTACGGCTTCTTCGACGGCTCGCATTTATGCGTGTCCCTTCCTTCCTTTTTTTTTGGTTTTCCTTTCTCGTCATTTTTTCTCCCCCGTTTCGCTCGCCAAACTACGTACAGGGGGAGCCATTTTCATCGGGGGATCGACACTTCTCCGGCGACCGATTGAATATAAATGGCATGGAACCGAATAAGAACGGCAGTAGTTACGGACCACGACAATGGAAGATGGCGTCTTGGCGCCCGGGTAGGAAACGCTGCAAATGAGAAACAATTGGGAGAGATACATCGACCTGAAAATATACACCGTCCCGTTTCAATCTCTGGTCTTTCATCCATGAACCTGTGCCAAACAATGAGGATCGGGAGATAATGGAAAAGGGAAAGAATTGAAAAGGAAATAAATGTTCCAGACGACACGAGACGTTATACAGAATTTAGTAGAGTGTTTCGTTCGCAATTTCACATTTTGCTTTCTTTTTTATTCAGGACCTATGGCGAATAACCAGAGACGATTTGTAGGATGGAGAAAGAATGCCGAATTAAGCGTGCTTTTCAAAGTCTTTATGCATTTTTTTTTTTTTATTATATATTTTTATACAGAACATTTCTCAGTTCGAGAAGAGGTATTTTAAAAATCTTTTAATTACACCGTTTACGCATAATTTGCCATTTGAAGAAGTAATTTTTGAGTATTTTTAATTTATTTTATTTAATTTCAAGTAAACCTCCTTGGTTCAGTAAGAGATAATATGTGATTTCTTGTTTCTCTTCGAGGCGGAGTGTTCTCGCAGTTTCACGGTTTCACAGTTTCACAGTTTCGCAGTTTCGCGGTTTCATTAGAGGTTCGTCTCCTTGGGGGAGCGGCATCGGATCCGGCATTGCCGTCAAATAAGAACAACCTTGGGCCCGCCACTTAGTTTTATTCCCGTCTGTTTTCGAGTACGACTCCGATACTCGGCTCGAGTACAGTGCCGTATTGAGGAAATCCTCTCTTTACCTCCTCCGTACATCCTCCTTGAGTTTTTATCGGGAAGGGAACGTTCACATCGAGATTGGCTTGTTTAATAGTGACGGCACTTACAGACACCTCTCTGTCGGCCGAGGGCGCCCTCTCGGGAAGAATATACTAACAAAGGGGGGAAAGTAAACGCGAAAAAAGTCTGCCACATTTTTCTCCTCTCGTCCATTCTCGTCCGATTTCCGCCTAAACCCATGGCACTGTTTCATATTCTGTGTTTCATGTTTTATCTTTCACGGAGCCGTGTATTTTAATAATGCAGTGCTCTGCGGCCCGAAAAGTTGCCGAGCGAACTCGCAGCCGAGCCTCGGCTCTTCGAGGCGCTTATTTCCCTTGTTTAACGGGACACTAGTGCCTCGGTGCAACGAGGTAGAGTGCACCGAGAGAAATTTCACGTCGAGATACGCCGAGACGGTCATCCCGGTTTGCTTCGTTCATATTTTAGTTGGCACATTGTTAACCGGCATTCGATACTGTTACATTCCGAGCCCGGGTTAACGGACGCCACAGAAGCACCGTCGGTGTAAAAAAAAAATCTTGCGCCAAATACATCCAACTTGAAAAGCATATTTTGCAAAGGTGATATCCATATAGTGCCGAGTAATCGCACAGAAACAATGAAATCAGTTACTTTTGCCAAATACGTGCATTGGCATATGCAAGATTAAATTTTACGAAAATATACCCGTGAAGTAATAATTGAACGCATAGCAGGAATGAATCACTCTTGCTAAAGACATGTAGTATGTTACATTTAAAACCAAAATATATCTTAAAAAATAAAAGGAAAATATTTAGCGAGTCCCGTAATACTTCCGACCCCGGTTAACGGGATTCCGGGGCCCTGGTGGACAATTACGAAATTCGAGGCGGCTCTCCATATGAGAGATATCGTTGGCGATCCATTTTTAAGAGTGTTTTTTTTTCTTTTTTTAAATCAGGCCGCAGTGGATGGATTCCGTTGTTTTTACCATTTCGTAGTGCCGTCGCTCGATCCGAGTAGCTAGCACGTTAAATATAGCTTTAGTTTGCTAACAGGAGAGATATCGTTTATCTGTCTGTTTCGCGGTGTGAAAAAAAGTGCTGAATCTAGGTGTGGACGGATGGTGGAGGTTAACAGATAGTGGCGGCTTGAGACATGTTTTTTAGGGAGGGGAAAAAGTAGCGATGGCCTAATATGGCGAACCTTTATGATAACTATGAATAGGGTGCGTAACGCGTATTCTTAAACGCTGGTATACTAACGCCTAGGTGAAGACAAAAGTAGACTTTGATAAATTATTCCCACTTCGCCACGTGGAGAACACCTCTTTTACGTTCTTCGCCGCGCGTGCACCTGAAAGGGGTTGTATTTTCTCTCAAGGATCAATTCCTTGTCTCATGATGCAAAAACGGAATGCAAGAAAACGATCCACATGCTGCGTCCGGTCCTGCGGGTGGCGGAATTCCAAAATCTGCGCGCGGTTGCCGTAGCTTCGACATAGAGTTTCAAGGCTGGAGCACTTCGAAGTGCACTTGAAAGGATGATATAATCTTCTAAGGATTAATTTCAAGTCCCATGGCGCGAAAAACTAAACGCAAGAAACGATCCGATGCTGCGAACGGCGAAATTCCAAAATCTGTCGCGCGGCAGCTCGAGCCTCGATATAGCGTTGGAAGATCGAAGCGCTGCATAGGAAGGATCGTTGATCGAGGATGCACGAAATGTACTTATTCTCTCTGAAAGATCAATCCCGTGCCTCGTGATGCATAAATAGAAGAGAAGAAACGGTGCATCTTCGTGCCTCGCCGCGAAGGTGCACCATTCCTGCAGTTTATCTTAACCACCATAGCTATGCCCCGGAAATACACTTAGCATATATCATAACGCATGAACAGAAGGCAAGAAGCGATTCATACTTAACCCTCGCTTACATCATTATCCTAATGAACCCGAAACATACATGGCAGGTCTTACAGCATTAAATTCCAGGATTTCCTGAGGGAATAACCCCTCGGTTAAGGTGAAGTGAAACCCCCTTCAAATCAGTCGATTCGAATACAACGCTTTTTTTAAGGGTATTAGACCAAACAGTCCGAAACTTCGATACAGCACTCCTGATCATCTAAGAATTGTCCTGATACATTCAAAATTTGGAATTTTTAGACAGGTGGAGTATGCCATTTGGTACAATATCCAATATAATTCGACACAGTATAATTCGTAATCGTAATCCAATATAATTCGTCACCTTAAGGTGAAGTGAAACACGTCGAGAAACTTGATCAACGTCGATAAAGAAGATTTTTCTAAATGCCTACGTTGCCGACGTTCGTTTTTATATTGACAGCTGGGTCGAACTATATTGTGTATTGTACCAAATGGCATATTCCACCTGTCGTTTTCGTACAATAATTATAAAGAATTCGAAGTAAAACTCCAGAAATCCTCTGGATTCGTGCCTTCTGGGGCCCTAATTGACTGCGGAGGGACCCCCTGCGCCATCTGTGATTTCCAGGTCAATTAAATTTTCATTCCGAGACCTCGTATTACCATCGTTTTAGCAAAGAAGCGCATACAACACTTTTTTTGCCTTTATCCCGTTCAAATGCGAGTTTATCGATTACCAGAGTGTTCTAAATTGTCGTAAAATTGTCCTGACCCTTTCGATTCTCATATCAGAGCCTTCGATAATTGTATATTGATCGAAATATGATGAGTTAAAAAATTTTTTTGAAAAATCCAAATTTTAAATGTGTCAGGACAATTCTTAGATGATCAGGAGTGATGTGTCAAAGTTTCGGACAGTTTGGTCTAATACCTTTAAAAAAAAGTGTTGTATTCGAATCGACTGATTTGAAGGATGTTTCACTTCGCCTTAATACCGATGGTAAGAGCGGCGGACTCGTGAAAATCCTTCGCAGCGCACTTTGTCGCGAGGATGCACCTAGAAGGGTCAGTTCCACAGCTGACAATTTAGTATGCGTAGTAGGGCATCGTGCTGCGAGCCATCGTGGCAGCCTACTATTTAGCATATTACAGCAGGGCGTAGCGCGCCTCGAGTGCGTCTCGGCGAGGAGAGAGAGAATCCGCCGGAGCGAGTCACTCGACGGAGTACTACTACTCCACCACCACGTTCTATAGTAAATCAGCTATAGTACTATGAGTCAGTCACACCCACGAGCCGGTTGTGGGTTCAAGACCCTCGGTTGTACGCTCACAGTCGACGTCGACTGCACGCGAGGTCACACGTACGCGCTCCCGTGCTCGCCACAACCGAGAAGATATTGGCCTTGCCTTGAGATCCTCGCCGCGGGAGAAGGAGGGGAAGAGAGAGAGACATGCTCAGGCGAATATGCCGGGGAACGCGAGAATCCTCCGGGGTGTTTTGCCGCTCCTTCGTTGGGGCGTCGCCGATATTTCGGGCCCGATCAAAAAGCCGGACTATGCGGCCCCGAGTCGCCCTTTTGTCTCCGCTAGCTGGCCTTTCGTGTCCCTCCTTTGCATGCGAGCGCGTTGCGGCTCGAGAACCGTGCTGGACATTTTAATTTCATTTAGCTACTTTGTTCAAAGGCTCCAATGAGAGTCGGGAATCACTCCATGTAGACGATCGAGTGATTCGAACGGAATGGTTCGGAGGCGAATCCACGTGGTGATGTTTTTCGTCGGTCGGAATTTATCTGGGCGATTTTACGGTGCTCTTTTCTGTCTTTCCTCGACATCCCTTGAATGGTTGCGTTTTACCAATGGTTCGTCGTGCTGAATATTCTCATTTCATTTCCCAGCTTTGCTATGGGGCTCTGATGAGAGTCGAGGGATCGTAAGAATTGTTCCTAAGGTGATGTGAAAGTGACGTATAAGAGGTCTCGTTTATGAAACTTTTCTCCAAACCGGATATACTAAATCGATTCAACCTGTACGATGTAAATATGGAGGGTATAAGGGAGGTCTTGAAACTCATGAAATTTCAATTTTGTTTAAATTTGTTCACAGATATGTTTAGAATTTGTTTGAAAAAAAGAAATGAAATTTCCCGAGTGTCAGGACCTTCCTTGTAGCCTCTCCACATTCACGTCGTGAAGTTCGAAACGATTCGGCACACCCAGTCCGGAGAAAAGTTTCGTGAAGGATTGACTCTTCCGATGCCACTTTCACATCCCCTTAATAGATAGTTTGAGTGTTAGTTATATTTCATTGTTGCGCTGAAAGTTTAAAAGAGAGATGGAATAATAATTCTTGAGAATTTGTAAGAACCGTACACTCTACAGGTTTCTTTGATAATTAACATCTTATATATTTGCTACAAACATTTGTGTACGATATCAATTATCGCTTCATCCCGAGATAAGGGATATGAGATCTACGATTGTAGGAGTTTACAGGCTGGTTCTTGAGTCGCGGTCCTTGGGCGTCTTCCGCGTTGTTTCCTTCCCCACGTAGATCCTGAAATGATATAAATTTATAGAGGGCGGATCGAGTGCGTGGTACAAGTTAAACTCTCGAAAATGACCGTGCATTACTCTCTAGATTGCGGCAAATAAAGAAAAACGGTCAGCTATACCTGTCCACCGACGTAGCGTAATTATGAATTACGACGAAATATGTAGGTTTAGATTCCGCAAGACTCTTTCCTTCGCTGCGACCACTGCATGCGATAATGTAGGGACTTCGGTTCCATCGTAATTCCATCTGCGAAAGAACCCATTACAGCTCGTTCCCAGAAATGTGCTCTTGGGCGAATTTGCAAATAATATAATAAGTGGTCCCCGTTTATGGTAAGGTTCCTAATGGTGGTGTCTTATTCTTCCAGTCGTGTGAATGTTGGATACCGAGAGCAGGCACAGCACTGGGCTGGATCAGGGACCGACGAGGGACCCTTGGCTCACGATGGACTATTATTTGGGCACCGACAGTCTCTCCCTCCAGGAGATGTTGGACGTCGACATCAAGTGCGAGATCGAGGGTGTCATCGGCGGGCATCCGGAGTTAGGCTTCAATTTCACCGATCTCTCGCCCTTGGAGCTGGACGACGATCCTGTTGGGTGTCATGCCGACTTCAACGGTTGGTTCGGCTCGACGAGCTTGCTCAACGGGAATAGCAATAGCTCCAACAGGTAAGAGTCGTCTTACTTCATCCACCGACTTATTTACGCTTTAACGTTTCATCAATTGGTAACAAAATTCCCGTAGAACCTGACCTGCTCCCCGGAGGCTGGTGAATTGAAAATGATCATGGATTAAGAAGCAGGAAATGTATGGCAACTCGGGGTAATAAGGTCGATCATAACTTGAAAGGCTTGTAAATTACTAAAATATCAAGTATTTTCAAAAGGGGAAATGAGCAAACGGTAAAAATAAAATAGAATTTTAGAAAGAAACGTCATTTAGAAAATTGTTGTATGATGCTACTGGGCTTTGTTTCCTGCTCGAGTGGTTAATAAGGCCTATGGACATCGGGGGGGAGATCCAACTTAGTCTGATCATTAATTTTCACAGTTAGGGCAAGTTATGTCGTCGAGGTCCTCGAATGTTATCCTCCGGTGTTCTTCGCGGAGCCATTTCTTACATAGGGCACATTTCTGCATATCGGCAACCCTATTTTTTTGGTAAAGGCTGCATTACCAGTTCTTGGTCTTCTTTGAGCTACCAGGTTTCATTTTTCTTGGGGTACTTGTTCGAATGTTTGTCGTGATATTGTATTTCCTACAACTAGTCTATCCTTTCTGATGAAGACCTTTAGTTGTGCTGTACGGTACAACGTTGGGCCTTATTCCCTGTACGGTGGAGTTAACATTTTTATTTTACGATGAAAAATAATCGTGGGCCTTGTTACCCTGGTCACCCTGAGGTGTCCTAAATCTTTGATGCCCCGTATATCATTTCTCGACGAATACCTATTATTACAAAAAATATACAGCATCCTTATCTGAACTGTTTCACTGTTTCAGTAATTTCAACCTGGACCTTAGCGGGGGAGACGCAGCGACGATAATGGTGAACCCAAATTCGGTGATGCCCCACATGGCGGTGCGCAGTCCAACGCCCGGAAGCAATCGCCGGCATTTTGTCTTCTCGCCGAAGGTGGAAGTAAAAGAGGAGAAGGTGGACCTCGATGACGAGAACGAGACCGAGAACGACGCCGACATGGAGCACTATGAGAACGACCGGTACGAGAACGACATCACGGAGACCGAAGACGACGAGTCCGAGGACGAGCAGGAGGAAGAGCCCGAAAGCATCCCGAAGCCGAAGTCACCCCAGACGGCACCTGGCGTCACTATCAAGGCCTTATCGCCCCAGTCGAAGGCCCACCAGGCCAGCCAGAAGGCGAATCCTATCTCCAGCATTAGGCTACAAGGCTTCAAGGTCGTCCAGAGTCCCCCGCAGACCCAGCACGTCCGGAAGCAGATCTACAACAACAATGTACATAGTCCTGGCGCCACGACGGTCTCCTCGGTCAAGAGGGACAAGGACTTCGAGTTGTCCGATTACGATGATAAGCCTTACCCCAAGCCTGCGTACTCTTACTCTTGCTTGATAGCCATGGCCCTCAAGAACAGCCAGACGGGCTCTTTGCCCGTCTCGGAGATCTACAACTTCATGTGGTAAGTTTTGATCCTCCGCTTCAGCATGATGCAAAGAAAACGAGGTGTACTCCCATGGATATCAGTTTTGACTCCTTCCAAAATGTCGCTATATTGCAACATGCCCTAGGGGTTTGTTTACGAGTATCGTGGCGAATTAATTGTTTTGAAAATCTCTGGATGTTTGGTAAATTCATAGAAAAACGAGAGTGACTAATCATTTTCTTTGATAGAGTTTTTATACACTTTTATTTTATTTTTTAAATTAATTTTCAAAGTGAATGGTATATTGTCATTAGTTGGCTAGTGAACATGATTATGTTTTGGAAGTGTATTATGATTGGTTCGTCAAAAGATAATACGGGGTAATACACCTTGTCTTCTTCGCATTATGCATTTCAAGTCTCTTTCGTTTCTTCGAACGCGATGGTACTAAATGTAAGATCTTTTTTTTTTTATATCCTGTGCCTAGTAACATCAAATTTCTAGATCATAACAATTCTTGTAAAAAAGCTTTCTTACCAATGATACGTTTCTCTTTCTTCTCCGACCTGGTCTTCGAGTTGACTCGAAAAGCAGTGAAAGGCGTAACAGTTGTGGACTTGTATTTTTATAGAATATAAATTCATTATTTTAGTTACCAGAGGAAAGTAAATCGGAGCTGTTGGTCCACTTCCTGGAATAGAAATAAAAATAGGATACGTATATTATACATACGAAAAGTAGATTACGTATGTGTGGGTGATAGGTGGGGCAAAACCGTTATGTGGAAATATACGGTCGGTCCCGGCGGTAAGCGTTCGAAGAAATGAGAGAAAACAAAAAGAGATCACCTTTTGCCGGGAAGAAAATCATTTGCATCAATAAACTTTTCACGCGATATCCTTCCAGTCCTTTAATGTGCACGCGTGATCAGGTGCATCAAATTCAGCATTTAATTTCTTCCAAAAAGTCCGAACTCTTAATCGCGCCATTTTTTCTCCTCCCTTCCTTACTCAGTAGTATTTAAAAAAGAACAGAAAATTATCCAATTGCGTAGGAATAACGAAGAAAAAGTACCGTATAGCACCTATGTAATGGGAGAATTTATTGCGAATTCATGAGGGGATTCATAATCAATATTTGCTATCAAAGTTTGACTGATGCATTCCATACATCTTCCATTGAAATGCCATAATTATCAGGAATTATATAGAATTTTTTAATTCCCAACATTATTGTGGAACTTGAGGTAAGAGAAATTTGAGGGTAAAATTCACCAATTTACTCGAGTCTTCATCAATCATACCAACCATACATAGGGTATACATTAATCGAAGTAAAGATTCTAGTTAGAAATTAATTTTCATTCCATTCAAGACGTGAGCATCTATACATTCTCGTAAATTTTCTGGAATAAAAGATGACTCGAGAGAAATCAATCTCCGGTAATTTACATAATATATCCGGTAATTACATAATATACGTCGAGAGAAGAGTAGCCGTGAAATAGGCGCCAGTCGGTAAAAGGAACGCGATATACAACTTAGGAAAGAAAAAAATAACAAGTCGTAACATCACAGACTGTTGTATTTTATATCCCTTTCAGGGACTGGCGCCAATTTCCCAGCTCGCGAGGGAATGTCTTTATCCTATTTTTTCTCAGTCCACCGCATTTATAACTCTACTAGCAATAATAAGTCGTTCGCGTAACGACCGCCGCCGAGATCATTCGCGAGAGGCCAATAAACTGCAGCGCAGTCAATGGAGGGTAATTAAAATATCTAAAAACTCGACACGGGGACATAACCTCCACCCGCGACCGATTTCGAAGTCAGGATATACGCGCGGAACATTCGGGATCGTTAAAATCGTTGATACGGTCGTTCGAGTGGCAATTCGTTGAAGATTCGTTTTGGGGCCGGTAGCTGGCGGTAGTTCGGTTTCCCGATGGCTCGTGTCAGTTTGGGACATTTGGCGTGCGGAGCCCGAGCGAGAGAGCGGGGAGATAGGTATATAAGGGGAGTGGGAGAGAGAAAGAGGGAGTCGCGGTCGGCGGCGGTGAAGCGGCTGGCAGGACGAAGCCCTCCTGCGCTTAGGGAACGAGGGGGTGAAAGTATTGTCCCTCTTTATTCCCAGGCTGCGAAGGGGGAGCTGCCATTTTGTATGGGGCCCTTGGAGCACCAGGTGCACGCCAGGGTACAGTCCCGACGGAAAATCCAGGCCCCTTTCTTTGTTTACCGTGCCCTCTGCCGAACCGAGCCCAGCCGAGCTCTACTCCACGGTGTAACGAACCATCTCGGCCATTATAAATATTCACAACTTCATCTTCTTTACTCTTGCTGATTGTTTCCACGCTCCGACGCGAGGTGGGGCTGACGTCGAGCCCCGGAATCGAAGAATCGTATCTGATCGAGGGTGATTTCGTAATCGAGATATATCGGGGCTGAGGCTTCGCAACTCGATTGGAATTTGGTTTTTCGTTGGCGTAGGAGAAACGTGCGATTGTACACTTTTTAGTACAATCGCACGTTTCTCCTACACACACATATATATATATATATAAGCACATAAAGACGAATATAAATAAAGTTTAAGCATGCAAATATCCTTAAAGATAATTTACTGCTAATAAAATTTATCCACGAACGTGTAGAACAAACTGGTAGTTTTTCTTAAGGGAGTTTGTAATTTGTAATTTGATTCCATCGCGGAAATTACTTTGATCCGGTCTGCAATTGAGTTAAAACTTTCGAAATGGATGTACGGCTTAATAATGCAGGTGGGTTAATGTTAGATATTTCATGAACAGTTTGAAAGCAGCTTTTCAATTCATATAGGTTTTGGTATTACAGTTTAATACGGATTTCAAAGTTCGACTGTCTATTGGTTTGTAGAGAACGTTCCGAAATTTGGGCAAATATACAATTGAATTAAATAATTTTTGAAGCCTGGCATGGCGTTACATAAATTTTTAAATTTCATAAACTCTTGAAAAAAAAAAAGGTGTTTTACTCGAAACGACTGACTTTGAGGGTTTCACGTCACTTTAATTGAGTCAAAATGACGAGAACTCAAATTTTCACGTTCCGCAATTATCTATGCTCCGTTGCTCCTCGTGTATATCGTAAAACTCGGATGACTAGAATATATAAAAAATGATTAAATGTTCTCCGGTCTCGTTTCAGCGAGCACTTCCCGTACTTCAAGACGGCGCCGAACGGCTGGAAAAACTCGGTGAGGCACAACCTGTCGCTGAACAAGTGCTTCGAGAAGATCGAGAAGCCAGCCGGGAACGGGAACCAGAGGAAGGGCTGCCTGTGGGCGATCAACCCGGCGAAGATCGCCAAGATGGACGAGGAGGTGCAGAAGTGGTCGCGGAAGGACCCCTCGGCGATCAAGAAGGCGATGATCTACCCGGACCACCTGGAGCTGCTCGAGAGGGGCGAGATGAAGTACGCCGGCAGCGGCGACCTCGAGGAGGAGACCGAGAGTTCCGGGGACGAGACCACGGAAGAGAGTACTGCCTACGACGAGCCCATCAACGGCCACGTGGCCGCGAATTCGGTCACCGACAGCTACGACGAGAGCAGCCAGGACTGCGACGTCGACATCACCGAGCAGGTCTACGATGAGATCGACATCGAGGACAACAAGGAGTCGCTGCACATGCAGCTCAACATCTCGAAACGGGAGCCCTTTGAGTACGAGCTAAGCCCCTCGGCCAAGAGGCAGAAGGGCCTAGCGGGGACTCTGCAGGGCAACTACGTCTACCAGCCCGTCACGACCTCCAGGAGGAAAACGCCCCTGCTCCTCAGGGCGGGCGCCGCCACCGGGTCCTTCCTCAAGATCGATTGAAGATCTAGCTTTTGTAGGCCGTAGCTTGTAAGCCGACCTCGGATCCGAGGCGAGGTTCCTCGTGCGTCATGCGCTGCGTTTCAACATCCTCGAAGGCTCTTCCGTGCCTTCGTGAGAGGACGCAGCGTGTCGGGAGCGCTGGAGAATGTTTCTCCGAAAGCGGTCTTCGGCTTCTGACGATCTCTGGCGATTTACTTACCGCGAGCGGGATTTCCTTTTCGGGATTGATACGGCTTAGGATGAGAGTTGCGAGGCGGAGGGACTCTTATGGCGTGGCACCCTCGCCAGGGATCGAAGGCTCCCAGATGTCGGTGATTCGACGATCGATTTCGAGGGAACCGATTTTCAGAGGATGCAGGGTTCAATTGGATCCTTTTCTCTTTACCTGGTAGAAGATTCGCGATAAAGACCTCTGGGTGGCTTCACGGCGAAACGCGAGAGTCCTTCCTTTTAGTACTCGTCGCTCATCCTTAGAACCTTGAGTGGTCTAAGTAGAGGGATTCTGTTAATATTCTGGGAAGTACTTGTATAGGAAATCCCGCTCGTTAGGTGGTAGAATTGTTAATAGTGACGCTTAGAGAGTATCCTATCAATCGATGAGCCTCGAGAGAGAACTCATGGTCTTTGGGACCGATGTTCAAGTAACTATTAGGCAGGAAGTCGTACGTCGTGCCGAGGACGTACCTAATTACAAGCATGAAGTTTTTGTGGCGATGCTGCACCGTTTAACTCGGTCCTTTGGCCAGATTCTCATTAATCGGTCGACGAGGCAATGTCGCGGTCCTGCGCAATTGTACATACAGGATTACACTTCCTTCGATACACGCCGATAATGTTCTACTTTTTGAGATTTTCGGGATTCCTGAGTGATGTCGTGTGCGACAGTCATCGAAAAGTCTGATAATTTGGAGATAAAATGCCGCGCTTCGCTAGGCTGATTTATAAATCTCTTCAATTTTGTACAATTCTCCATACCGTCAGGTATGGAGGTTTCATGACTCTTATTTAACGTATATCTCTAGGAGCTTGGGTTTGAATTTGACCAGGCGTAGATATCTAGTTTGGATCGAATTTCAATCTGAAGTATACATTTGAATTGGATCGCGAACGGTTCGTCAGTGATCGCAATTGATCGACCTTAAGTGCGAGTCGGACTTGAGCTCCAACAAGAAGTCAAGGAACAAAGGCTCGAATCTGTCCTAGGATTACTCTAGTACGCACGACGTGTGCGTAAAAGGCGCGTTTTCGTTGTCGTTCACTTGTCATCCAGCGAGTCCACGACTGCTCTTGACAGACCGAAACAGACTTAAGGTTTAACTTAGCTCGTTAAGTATTTGGTCAGCCCATTGGCCAGACTGATGTATTATACTTTTTATACATTGCTGGACTATAAGTAGTTATTGTAAATGTTTCTTGCAAGTGTATACCTGACGAGGCATTGAATTACGTAGATTTTGCTTATACAGGTAGAGTACAAAACGGGGAAGGCACCCGCGAAAGGATCCGACAATGTAAAGTTTTGTAGAATAGCGGAGATTTGGGAATCGCTCGGCTTGTAATCTAATTTCTCGGGGGCCGACTAGACGTGTCGGCTCTTACCTCGCGACTGTAAAACACGAAGTTTCCTCAGGATCAAATGTCGAATTTACCTTCCACCCGGGAAGGTAATCGTTGCTTAAGTAACGGCGACCAGTCCGTCGCGTTCACCTACAGCACTACTTAACTTTGTATCGTAAATGTGTCCGAATACGTCGGTAGGATACTTTTTTAATGCTGCGACCTAATCCAGATATACGGAGAATCTATGTGGATGATCTGTGCTCGTTATTCCCTGGTGAATCAATTTATCTGGCCGCAGCTTTAAAAATCCATCTCCGACTGGAGCGACCGCGAAAGAGAGTACTGCAATGTATTACTAAGATAGGGGACTGTGTACAGTTGTATATAAGCGAAGAGACCCAGTTAGTCGAACTTGAATTACCGGAAGAAAGCGTTTACACTATGACGACACGTCGCTCCGAAATTCATTTCTCCTACACCGTCGAGATTGTTCTTAACGCATTCGCGACTTCGTCACGTATTGGGGCACCCGACGTGCCTTTTCGCCCGTGGACCTCTATCGAACGGCTCGATTTAACCGAGACCAAGGAAATTACGAGCGTACTGTTATTCTTTTTCACCTGGCGAGCCAGGTGCACAAGGCCGATTTGCATTTACTCAACCAGCCGTTCCACTCGTCTGACTTTATTCCAAGCGTCGTCGTTTAGCGCGTTTCCTCCTTCGGGGCCTTCTTCAAGGGTTGGTCGTCGACTTGACATCCTCGCGATGGGATCACTTTTTTGGCTTTAAGGTGTACAGAGGCTCCGTTAAATCCGCAAATAATGGGACCAACCTAATACAGTCGGTTTAAGTTTAATCTGTAACGTGTAAGCGTCTTTAGTTTCTCATAAGCAGGATCGAATCGATTTAAACATGAGCTTTGTATAGACAATGTTGTATTCTTGTAAATATGATCCTCTTTTCTTTTCTTTTTTTTTTCTTTTTAGAATAAACATCGGTAGCTTTTAATTTAGACCTTCCGTTAGTTTATTATTATTATTTTTTTTCTTTTTATACGCGCATTAATCTTACTCGGTTTTGTGCACACGCAGGATTAGGGAACACCTCTGGTGGAATAAATATTTGATGGAAGTTTCAGAGAGGGTAACGTTTGGCCTAGCGCGAACTCGTGATTCTTTTGATGCAGATTTCTTCTGTACGTTCGATCGACTGAAGCGAGCACGTCGTGCATGATCGTGATTTGTCTTTTTTTTTCCTTTTTTTTTTTTTTTTAGTTGAAATACCTCTTAACGTGCGAAATTCTTGTTTCGAAACGTCCTTATATTTAATGACTTTAATTCGAACTAATCTGTTCGTAACTCGATTCATTGTATATATCCATGACATTGTGTGATTATATTAAGGTATATTCCTTCCGTAACGCACGGCACAGGATAACATGTTTCTTGAGAAATTTCGATGCTACAGGTTCTACCTAGCTTGGTGATATTAATTTCCGATCACGATAAGGACACGTTTCAACTTTTTTAAATTATCTGTCACAGGTGCTTACCGGCATAATTACGATTATACGAATCTAATGCAGAGCGATTATTCAGGTGTGTGGCATCAAAGTGTACCTATGTCCAAAAGAAAATAAATAATTGGGTGTCAATCTGAAAATTCAATCCACACGAGTGTTTAAACGATCCTGTTATAAATCTATTCTCATAAGTTTTAACGTTTTACGGTGTGAAATTCAAAGGACGCACTGGAATCCAGTAAGCATTTTCTTTTCGGTGGACATAAATGCATCTTAAGACGATGCACACCATGTTCAGGTCAGTTAAGTTATGAAAGATATTCAGAAGAACGTCCATGGCTACTTATTCGTATCTGTATATTTTGTACGGACTTTTCATCGTTTAAATATCCACGAATTGGCGATCCGCGATAAAATGCATTATCGCACATATTTCATTTTAATTTCTTAAACGTGTTCGAGCATTTCACGGAGAGAAATTCATGGTACATTTTCATGGTTCATTCTTTTTAATCCGGTCTAACGAGTTCATTTATCATTAGTATCTCCTCTGTATCTCCTAAGATCAATGCGTCGTTTGCACTCAAAATTGAAATCAAGATATTTTGAGTGGAAACCGCGCGATGTGCATAATTGCGTAAGTGCAAAAGAAGACTGCTACATGTCCCAACGAGTAATCGTCATAAAGCGTTCACTTCGAGAATCAACTTCGACTAAGTGTAGGATGTAAAAGGTTTAACATTACGCGACGACGCTGTAGGGTCGTGCATAAACGTTAAATTCATTCCTTTATCTAGGCGACTAAGTAGACGTCATTCGGAAGTATGCATTTAGTGCCGCGATATACATACGCGCAAGGAAACTTTGTACGACTAACTGTAACATTAAAAATAATAAGGTGATACGAAACAGTAGAGTAGCTTTTGTACCTGTTTGTAATATTTCTATACTTAAGTAGTGGAAACTGTTGAGATAATAGTGCACGCGAAAAAAAAAAAAGGGCAGTATGTAAATGTGCAATGGACATTTTATAGTAATAAAACATTGGCAGACATGTCATGCACATAAAGTGCCAAGTTTTTCCTTTCACGTTTACATTTACGGCTGCTTTGGGAAAAGTCAGTTCACGGAGAACTTATTAAAGCTATTAGTTTCTTTGGATAGGACTTAAAGTAAAGGTTATACAAACTTTATTCTATTCGGTTAAATAACATTGAAATTTGGGGAAAAGCGCTCGTTTCGGCCTTTCAAATTTCGTGCGGGAAACATGGCGGCTCTCGGGGATGCCGACGCGTTTAAGCTTAAACTAAAGAGAAGAGACTAGCCAGGGCGTTTATTACCAGAGATGAGTTGGGAGATTGCTCACGGGCAGGATCGTGAGATCGCATCCTGTGCTGCCCTCTGGTTTCGTACGTCAGCTTTCACTGTTTTTTGCCCCCAAGAGCGGCGCAACGAATTTCTGGTAGGGGATCGCGCACTCGCGATGGCGGTGCCATCTACCAGTCATAGTTGGCGGCTCACGTACCCCTGACAGTAATACCATGCGGCAGTTGACGGTGGTGGCTTACCTACGCTTACCGAACTGCACGCTTTTGATGGTAAGGGAAGAACACTCGTGGCGCCCTCTTTACTCTAAGTACATTGTTGCTCCGAAGTCGACGTGATACGGAGCTTTGGGGCACGCGTGGATATCACGTACGGAACTCGCATGAAGCGAATCTGTACGAGTGCGATCGTTCCTAGAAATCTTCGCGCGTCCCAACCAGCCAAGCGCCAAGCTACGGGGCATGGCGTTGAGCATGAGTGCGTTCGTGCGGGACTCTACGGGACTCTACTGCACTTAACAACACGCAACGGCACTGTACGGCCTTCGATAAGGCTCAAAAACACTTGAAAACGATCGATAACCCTCGACAACGTTCGAAAAACGATCGATAACGCTCGAAAACGCTCGAAAAACGCTCGATAACGCCCGAAAACGCTCGAAAGACGATCGATAACGCTCGAAAACGCTCGAAAATGTTCTAAAAATGATCGAGAAACTCTCGGAAACGTTCGAAAACGCTCTAGAAACGCTTGAAAACGCTCGATAACGCTAGTAGTAGGGTAATGTAAAAATCATACGCGAAATGACGGCTTGCGTGAATGCCTAATTACGTATTCCCTATATGAAAGAACGAGATCACTAGCACTTCCAGTCTAGTAATATTTTTGAATAAAGGTACATACCTGCCCTCTGCTGCTATGCGAGGTCTAGATATTTATGGTCTAAGAATTTAAAAAAGCGAGTTACTCTTCTAACCTCAAAATGGTTTAACATCTCACTCGTGTAAGATGAAGAAAATCGTTAAGATGTTATATTTTCGCAAAAAAGTAATTGCAGATTAATTATATCTAAAGGAATATTATTATCGTGCTTCGAAGTGGCTCAAGTTATTAGAATTTAACGAAAATGCCACACTCTCTTGAAGCACCGACTCCTCAGGACATTTTGGTTGAAGTTAGAAAATTTATTTCTGGTGCTGTCAGATCGAATCACAATGTAAATACCCTTGATTTAACAAGAACGGCGTTATCACTTCTGCAAAATCTACCAGCTGCGAGAGATGCCGTGCTCGAATATTTTTGTAGCGTATTTTTTGTTGCTGTCAATAAGTATGTGCGTCAAATTGAGGTAAGATGGTCCTTTTAATCATTTTTTATGATAGGATATTATATATTTAGGTACATATTAGTGTATGTATTGTATTAATACATATTTTATAGGCTAATCAAACATTACCGATTAGCGAAGAAGCTATCATTGTTGAAATACACGGAGTTCTTAATAATTTCATTAATGCGAACCCAGAGGCTTGGGCTCCTATTGTATCGGCATGGTCTTTGGAGTTACTAGGTGAGTCGTTATCGATAACTCTCATTGATATGAAAACAAGCTAAGGTACATGTTATTTTTATCCACTGTAGGAAAGATATCGTCGGATTTTTCAAACCGTGGATGCTTAACAATTAGTGCTGGAATAAATGATTTTCTGCAGCAGTGGATGTCATGTAGAGCGACTCGTACTCTCATCGATATAACTGGACAATGTCTTCAATGTTTAATACACTCAGACACAGAATCTTGCATTAAAGCACTTTTAGATACTAGTGTTTTGCACAGTCCTCATTTTGACTGGGTGGTTGCTCATGTTGGAAGTTGTTTTCCTAACACGGTCATCACGAGAGTTTTATCATGTGGCTTGAAAGATTTTTGTGCTATGGGGTACGAAAGTAACATCAAGAATCCTAAGTTAAATTCCGTTGTTGGGATTCTTGGGCACTTAGCAGGCAGTCATTTTCTTGATATTAGAACAGCTCTGCTTGATTTATTTAGGGTAGGTTTCTTTGGCTTTAAACTTGATTCTAGTAGTAGATAAAGCAAGACTTCAACGTGTAATATCCGAATGATTTTAGTGGAGTTTGGACGAGAATGTAAATATTAATGACGATACAAGAAAGCAGAAGTTAGCAACTGTTCCATTCCTTGTGAATTTGGCTTCTTTGTCACAAACATTACTTAAAGCTATTACGACCGATGTTTTACAGATTTGTAAGTATCTCCAGTAAATATAACTTAGCTTATACATGACTATAGCTAAAATTAATAAATTAAAATTTCAGTGAGACCAGACGTGATACCACATTTGGCATTATTTGCAGCGGATTGGTGCAAATATTTTGATAACCGACCAGAAGCTTTAATAGATTTAACGGTCCATCTAGCTTTGGGTTGCGAACAAGGTGCCTCGCAGATCATTAACATTTTACTGGACACAAGTCTAAATACCAGCAATGTTGGTTATCACAGCGTGAATGCAGCACAAAGTGTTAAAAACGTTTGTCGAGAGATCTTAGAATTAATTTTAAAAGAAATTGATGTCTTAGTCCGCACTCATGGTCCACAGTCTGCCAATATATCACTCTTAAACTCTGTAAAACAAGATCTACCATCACTGTTACCGTTACTTCTAAATCCGCATCCATTGAGAGTTCAAACAGCAGTCAGATTGTTATCTCTCCTCGGAGCACAGTTTCCAAATGTTTTGATATCTTCGGCATCATTCATGTTAAAGACGTGTCAAAGCAACTTTCATTTAGCTGCTTTAGTACGACTCGTGAGCGATAATATTGTTGTTCCACCCGTTAACAAATCAGAAACTGAAAGTAATACTGTTGATAACAGTAATTTTACTCAAGTAACGGAACAGGCACTCAGAGAGTTACAATATGTACATACAACAAATAATGACGAAGCACGTAGATTCTACCAAAACCTTTCAATCTTATTAAGGTAAGACTTCGTTTATATATTAACATTACGTTGGTTAAAGTTGAAAAATAAATATGATTAAAAAATTTCCAGGTGGGAGAAAAGTGATAAAGCAGTAATTCTTAGATCCAGGCCAGTTACAAGAGCAGTCCGTTCAAATTTATTACAAATATCGGCATTCTTAATGAAAACAGATGATATCGATCTTGCAAATGACATTATTGAAATGCTGGGCCTATTAGGTTCTTCTGACGTGGATCATTTTGTACCTAGCGTACAACTTACATTACAATTGACCAGAGCCATTACACGATATTTCTTTATTTGCATTCAACGAAATGGCGAGTGTTTAAATATACCTTAATAAGACTGACTGAATCTAAATATACTTTCATTATACAGATATGATTAAGAAGGTGCGTGGAGTGAAGACAGTGTGTGAATTACTTCAAATGCTGTCGTGCTATTCTCAATGCGCAAGAGTTCTTGCACTTAGGGAACTTCTAGAAAACAGTATTTACAACGATCCATCGAAATACTTTGGGGCAAAAGAGAAGTTTGAATCCCATACAGAGGATCCTTTGTTACTGCAACAAAACCATAAACAGGTAACCGTTTATCAATGTTGTAATCTCTCGAAATACTTGAAAATAATTTTAGTAGCGTAATTTCTTGATTTCTTCAGGGTACAAGTGCTATGTTGGCTCAAAGGCATTCGTCGGTATTTCACGCTGGTGTAATTGGACAAGGTCCTAGGAAGCCTCCACCCGAAAATAAATTCGACAAAGAAACTATAATCCTGAATAAGATGTTATTGGTAGAGACTATCAAGGTAAAAGAGATAGTAATCATTTATTACAGATCCATCTGGATGAAAAACTGTTATCGTTCCCAAATTTTCGTTAGACAGTTGGTTTGGTTAACTTCAGTGTTCCCGGCATTTTTATTCATACATGAATACGTGATTCTATTCGAAGTGAAATAGCGTTATGCAAAATACTGTCTGAATTAAAATTGCCTCATGTATAATTGTCATAGGCATGCTGCAGTAATCCAGAAGGTGGTCAACATCCTGTTAATTTAGACGCTTTGACAATTGTTAGTTTGCTCTTGGTGGAGTTAATTTCCCCAGACGTTATGTATAATGGACTGCCGTGGCCCGATGAAGAGTTTACCAAAGTACGTATGCAAGCTGCTTAATGTCACAATTTTTTACCAATTAGGACGTCAAAAATTCAAATGCACTTTATGATTAAATTTCAGGTCACCGTTGAAAGAGATTTACAAATCCGTCGAACATTTAAAGACGTTCCATTATTATGGACACTGCTGGAGTTGACGGCTTGGTACAGGCCTGCCTTGTCTTATTGTTCAGTTCTGTTAAGAGGCATTGCTGCCACGATTATGTCCAATTGGAATACGGCAGAAAGTATTTCGCTGACAAACATTATGTCTCTCGGACAATTATTACCTCCACCACTTGCCAATATCAGAGATGTTTTGCCTATGCTGGAGCCACATCAGGTACAATATCTCTTCAATATACGTAAAACCAGATTCACTGCCTTATCTTCGACGACTAAACAAAGTTTAACAGAAGCAAACAAGAAAAGTAATTTTTTGTTTTTGTGGTCATGTTTCAATCGACTTATTTGATCTTAGAAATTTAACGGTGTTCAAGCACTTAGAAAGAGAACATCGTACGTCGTGGCGGAGATAATGGTAACTTAACTTCTTAACTAGCGGTTAATTTTATTATTTCGTGCTTTCTGTTATAGATCAATACAGTAATGCGTGAATGTATGTGGGCATACATGCATGAAAATGTGCCTTCACCGGCATTATTTACACGTACCGAAGGTGTCAACGTAGCGTGGCGTGACACTGACACGTCAATTCCGAACACTCGGTTTACAGATGTCCTCCGCCTCATGCTTTTGGCAAACATTCATAAATTGGGTGCTCTCTATTCCACTCTATTTTACGAAGAGCAGAAATAACATATCCATTCTACTGCCGATGAATTAGCATCAGTGAAGTCATGCTATAAACTAGTTATGTTTGTACATTTTGTATATATACATTATAAAGAGCAATTTTATAGAAAAACATTTTATTCCCTTTAGTCCCATTCTTAACACTGTTCAAAAGAAAAGGATGTGATAGTGTTTGTACTCCGTATCGTCACAGCATATTATTTCTGATTCAAAT
Source organism: Orussus abietinus (assembly GCF_000612105.2). Classification (NCBI taxonomy): domain Eukaryota; kingdom Metazoa; phylum Arthropoda; class Insecta; order Hymenoptera; family Orussidae; genus Orussus; species Orussus abietinus. Next base: position 761,996 of record NW_019394282.1, on the reverse strand, counting down.
ACAAGTGTCCACAGATTTTCTCCCTATTAACTTTACAGTGTTTGTGTTAATAAAAATAGTCGTGACCGCAGTGCGAAGTCCCGTAAGAGGAGGAAGGGCTTGGCGAGGAAGTCAAAGAGCACTTTGAAGTTTTTATAAAATTGTACTCCCCTAAATATACGAGACAAGTATTAATTTACTTTGTATTATTGAATAATAATACAGGAATGATGTTAACTAATATGAGGGAACACTGTTAGAATCAGTCGCTGTACGAGCACTTTTCGGGGACGCGTCTCGTCCCGTTAAAAAGTGGATAGATCACTAACAATGATTGCCGTTTATATATGTATATAAACATTGCGCGATTCCACTCTCATACCGCGCCGAGTCTTTCAACGTGGCCAAAGCCGACGTTCAAACGTCAGTATAAAGAACCTTCGAGGATCACCGCGTTTTCTCTATCTATGTACATTTATCGGAGTATCAAAGGTATTTTGTTGCAACTGTAACATCCGGCGAAAGGTCACCTACGTAATGTCAACGTGCTTAAAACTATACACTGTTATCCATCACATCGTAATCTTTCATATTCCTTCAATTTTAATCTCGGAAGTCTGTTCCGTACTTTCCACACAAGAGGGAACGCGTCATCGTTCACAAAGTAATTTCTTAGTTTCCAAGAATAACTAATTTTATAACACTGGGTGTTTGCACAGATCCTTGTAGGTAACGCACTTACCGCGAGCAACAAATTAAAATCAATCTCTTGAAGACTCAGTGGAAGGAGAGTAACAAAGTGTTACGAGAACTCCGTGAAAGTTACTTTCGCTCGTACAGACGCAACTCGGTGTACGTATCGTGACCTCGGTTGATTCATTGAACACCGATAATACCGATAATACATTCCAAATATAAACTCACGCGGCCCATTCTCGCACGAAAGACCCTCGTTGGGCCGGCACTACCGTCGGATAAGCTACCGAAATGATAATCCCGGCCGAACTTATATTATAATAAATTATTATTCAGTTCTTGCGAGTGTAAAAAAATTCACTTTTCAAGTCTATGAATCCTGAGCTTAGAAGAGTAGCGTACTCATGCCACCCATTTCACTTTGTTCTTTGACGAAGATCTCAAAGTACTGGTAGATGATTGTAACGGCAAGTAGGATACCAGTGCCGGAGCCAATGGCACCGAGGAAGTCAGCCAAAACTGAGAGGGCTCCGATACAAAGACCACCAAAAGCAGCAGCAGTGGGGATGTATCGGTTCAATTCACGGATCATGGAATTATCTCGGTGGCCACCCATAATCATCTGTTGTTCTTTCAATTGTTTGGCAACCTGGAGAAAGATTACATTGAATTATAGAAATATACACGTATTTTTTTTTTGTGACAAACCGCATGTAAAAGTTACTCACATCCTTGGCAGAACTGCCCGATACTTCAATCCACGTTTTTGAGAAGAAAGCACAGGAACCCAACATGAAAAGAATGTAAAGGAAAGCGTGAACAGGATCTTGGAGAATGTGACCAACGGATTCCGGTGGTGAGAGATAATAACATAAACCGCCAACAGGATATGATCTTGCCGGTCCACCACCTCCAACATCTGACCAAACTCCCAATAAGTTGACGATCAGATTTCCTTGGAACTTTACCGCCAACATCTGTGATATGACGTACAGATTTGATACGAGGGCGGATTGCAAAATGATAGGAATGTTGCTGGTGTAGAAAAGTTTGATTGGATAACTGCTGTACTGGCCTCGATACCGTGCTGACTTTATAGGTAGATCTACTCGGAAACCCTGGAAGGCAATAAAGTCAGGTGTTAATTTAAAAAGTAGTTGAAAATCGTTACTATTTAAGAAAATCTAGAACACAATGTGTCGCAAAGCTGTGATTTAAAAAGTTTATTGATTTAAAACTTTTTAAAGCAATATGCATGCAGTTAATTTTCTTCCATTCACAGCCTATCCCAACGATAGTGATCAATGGAATGGTAAGGGTTTGGAAGAAACAGTAAATGTAAGTACTTTTAGATATACTTACTTGGAAGTATATAACTATGGCAAAGACAAAAATAGTGGCAAGCAAATTCATCAGATTAGGAAGATTTTGTCTATAGAAAGCTTCTCTCAAGGCTCGAACTTTGTCTTGTCTTGTTGCCATTAGGTGGAACAAAGCTATTACAGCACCTTCAAATTCTGTACCTCGACCTATTAATAAAATGAGAACGTGTATAAATTATATGAGCAGATCAAGTATAAATTAAGTATAGAATTAGTTAAATGTCATAGAAAGACGCACCGGCATTAACGGTTGCTGGGGAGAATGCTTTCCAAACAATGGTTTCACAGATATTTGTAGCAATGAATAGAGAAATACCACTTCCTAAACCATAACCTTTTTGTAACAACTCATCCAGTAAAAGAACAATCAGGCCAGCAACAAACAGTTGAATGATGATCAACAGACATACACCTGCTCCTATTTCAGCAGGATCACCATACATGCCCGTCATTACATATACAATTGCTTGACCAACAGTAATAACCATTCCAAACACTGTTGAAGTAAGACAGATACAATTAAATTACTAAATGTGTTACTTTTATATTAAATTTTGATATCAATAAAACCGATGCATACGCTTTTGAGCTCCATTGAATAAAGCTCTGTCTTTCGGTGTATCACCGACTTCTATGATCTTGGCCCCTGCCAGAAGCTGCATGATAAGACCAGAAGTAACAATCGGTGAAATACCCAATTCCATCAGGGTACCTCTGTTGGATGCAAGTATCACACGGATCCAATAAAATGGATCCGCACTGTCCGAAGACATGATTCCGAACAAAGGTATCTGAAAATAATTGCAATGGACATAAATTCAATGAATCACATTAATCGATAAGAATAGGAACCTAATTTTCCAATAATATAATATTATGACTACATTAAACGCAAGATGGGTATACCTGGCAGCATACTAAGAAGATAAATAGCGTTATAGCAGTCCATAAAACCTTTTCCCTAAATTGAATCTGAAAGAACAAAAATACTTTAATTATTCTCCTATTAAATAGTTTGTAGGGTATGCATCTGTCACGCAATACGAGGAATTCAATTTGGACAGAATCGCTAGGTCTTCAGTGCAGAATTACCCGTAGACCGCGGCGAATTGTCGGAATACGGTACATAAAACGGTACACGTGTAAGAAAGCCAGAAATAGACAGACAGAAACTCACCTTACGTTGGGGCTTCGCTATTTCCGGTAGAATGCTACAAAACGGCTTTATCACTTCCAGGAATTTTACTGAAAAAAAGAGTCAATCAGTACCTGGAACACACTCCACGGGCTTGGCAGACTTTCCGAAGGCAAAAACGAGGACCCGCAAGCAATATGTTGTTGCGAGCGTACGTCTCGAGAGGTTAAATCTCCTTCGAAAAGTCGAGGGAAACGGACGCTTCTGAATTAATTTAATATCCACGGATAGGTCACTTACTTCCCATGATGGATTCGTTGCGCACGCTGCGTCTTCGCTCGCTTCTCGATGACTTTTTGATTCACCAAAGTAGACGGCACCCGACCCGGACACGCTTAAAATGATGCGAACGGCAAAGACGTTCGGGCCCTCGGCTGGCAAGCGACAGCAAATCGTGGCTCGCTTCGCCGACACGTATCAATACGACGTGGTCACGTGACATGATGATGTTGGCCGGCCACCGGTTACTCGAAGTTTCTCAGGCTCTCCGGCAGATGACGCCACGGAGCGCCTGTGACTACGCGTGCGCGACGATACGCCTTAAGCACATCTTCCCGGTGAGCTTCGAACATAGAAAATTGCCTGTTTCAGGGGCGATTGATTTAAACATAGGGTTGTAACGAAAGTGTTTCTACTGAAAGCAAAAGAGGGAAAGTCGTCTTATGAAAGCGAATTCGAAACTTTGGCATAAGGTGGAAGCGAAATCAAATATTCGTTACAACCCTACTAATGTAAGGAGAATATTTATATCAAAATCCGAAACGAAGGCGAATGAAGAAACGTATTGCGAAAGCGAATGTCGAAATGAAGCGAGAGGTTTTCAGAATTTAATATAAAAAGGAAATAAATAAATGATGTGTAACTCTCATATGCAGCGGTGGCGAAAGCAAATATTCGTTATAACCCTATATATAAGGATAACTTTACCTAAAAAATATAATTAGTACAGATATTATGTTAATATTCCCGTTTTGGGAATACCAACTGAAGGTTCGGAGCTTTAAGAGAAAATTTACATCTATTCCCGTTACCAAAATGTATCCTGATAACATTCTCAAACGATAAGGTTATTTATCTTGAATGGAAATCGAGCAAAATCGTGTCCGCGCTTAATCGTCATGGTCGCTCGTATGCAAACCGTGTATAGGTATATTCTAGGTTGATTATTGAAGCGGTTTATAATATTTTCGTTTAAATCCGTCACGACTCAAGGCGCTTTATCGCTCTCTCAGAGAATGACAAAAAGCACGTGCTCGCTTCAGCCGATTCGGCGCATTGTTTGAAATTCTTTACTTCCTGATCGCCGATATTCGGACATTCGGATTCATAGAATTCGCCTAAATGAGCCGTCGAAAAATCGACTGGTGGGATCGCCTGGACATTTTCTAGTAGTATAAAAGATGCAAAATCCGCCGTTAGAAGCACACTTGAGCACTCCTCAATCAGAACACTAAAGTTCCACCAGAGTCGCAAGTTCCAACACTCGCAGAAAATCAGCAAGCATGAAGTTCGCAGTAGTATTTCTCTCGGCCTTTGCCGTCTTTGCCGTCGTTAGCGGAAAGTGAGTATAAAGATCTATAAACAGCAATACAAAAAATCAATCGACTAGTATGTAAAAAGAAATAATTATGAAACTGAACGTTTCTTTTTCCAAAACGACAAGAATTTTGATTTTTCGCGGTTACGCGGTGGAAAATTGTTTAGAAATTATTAAAATTCATATTAAATCCGGTTCTACTTTGAGAAAGCCTGTAAGTAGTACATGTTACATTAGCGCTTGTTCCATAAAAATCACTTATTCAAAGTGCACTTTGCACACTTCTGAAGATTGAGGCTGGTATCCTTATACAGTATACCAGAATTTGTGGCCACGGTTAACACATCGTTATCCTTGTAGATGATGGAGTCGAAAAGTCCTGTACAATTTCTTTCCACAGTCCATAATCCACCTATAATAATTAATGACAAAATAGCTTACCGTTAATCAACGAGCCTGATTCGCAATTTTTAAATTAATGATTATAGGCTACACTATGTAGCGTAGGAAGAATTTCACAGGACATTTCGACTTCATTTTCCACACAGATGGCGATAAACTGGGGCCACTAATTTTGTTACGTTCTGTATAGATGTACCCCTCCTTCATGTACTTGTAATACAAGTAGTAACATGCATAATTATTATACTGAATCTTCAAATTAACGGTCTTCTATCTTGAAACTAGTGTTAAGGAACAACGAAGGCGTCATGGTAACCGCTTTGATAAATTTTACACAAGCTATTTGATGTTTTAGAGCCATTCCCAAAGTGGGAGCAGAAGAGCATCCGCAGGAGCAGCACGTTCACAACAAGCGGTCAGTTGGAGCAGTACCAGCTGACGACGACTGCAGACCGGAAGGTCTGTCCGGGGTCCACAAGCGATCAGTTGGGGCAGTACCAGCTGACGACGACTGCAGAGGGGATGGCCAGTACAGAGTCCACAAGCGATCAGTTGGAGCAGTACCAGCTGACGACGACTGCAGACGGGATGGCCAGTACGGAGTCCACAAGCGATCAGTTGGAGCAGTACCAGCTGACGACGACTGCAGAGGGGATGGCCAGTACAGAGTCCACAAACGAGCCGTAAATGCAGCACAGCCAGCAGGCGTGGACAGCGAAGAGGCAGCCGAGCACAAACACGTCCACAACCATCACAAGCGAGCCGCCGAAGAAGTAGCTGAGGAGGCTGAAGAGGACGCTGAAGCTGAAGAAGAATGCGGTGATTGTGGCTGCGGTGATTGCGGCTGCGGTAACTGCTGCTGTAGTTGCTGCTGCGACCCCTGCTGCGGTGATTGCTGTGGCTGTGGATGCTGCGGTGATTGCTGTGGCTGTGGATGCTGCGGTGATTGCTGCTGTGGCTGTGGGTGCTGCGGTGATTGCGGCTGTGGCTGTGGGTGCTGCGGTGATTGCGGCTGTGGCTGTGGCTGTGGATGCGTCAACCAATGCACCTCCGTGTGTCTCAAGTTGTCCGTCAACACCTGCGGTCGGGTCTGCTCCTGCTGCCCAGACTGCTGCTGCTAATTCGGATAATCAAGATGGAGACCACCCGGTCCTTGATTTCCTCGAAATTGAAGTGTTCCCCCTTTTTTTCCTCTTTCTTCTCATCGGTAAAATGTATCTAAAAAATGAATCTATTCCTGAAATAAATATTATGTAGCATGAGTACGGAGCATTTGTCATTGATAGATTAAGAGTACCTCGTTTTGGGAAGTTTCAAGAGATTCTTGGCAAGTTCGAGAAAGGGCTGTTTCCTCGTGGTACTTAGTCTTGGAATTAGAAATCTTGTAGGGTGTTTCCTAAATGAGGGCAGAATCGATCGATGCGATGAATCACTGGGCTGAAAGTGGCGGTAAATTCTATTTATTCCATCATACGAAAACAAATAAATTAACTTATAAGTATTGCGTTACCGTTCCACTACTTGATTCGCGAATGAATGGTAAAGGTGATATCACAAATTTGTCGCTTCCTCAATTATGAGAATTAATCAATGAAAATGTTAAGTTTATCTTCTGTTGTTACAGTATTGCCTGTGATAGCGTTCCGCACGTAATTCACCGTATTACGTTACAAGGAACAGAATCGTGTAGTATAAGTTACATCTTGCACGAAAATTTGTGTAAAAAATTCAAGTAGACAGATAATTGAAAAATCGCTTTGAATATTTTAAAGAAATGACACTGGTGAATATTCTCGTACGCTACGTACATACAGAATACTATAAATAGAAAATCTCCGGAAATAAATCTTCCATGTATGCTCACAAACATTCTCACAAAATTATCATGTATACGTAACAAATGCTGTTCGTTTGTTTTCAATTCGCCATGAGCTTTTCCTAGTTTTGAAGGATTATCCTGCATGGAAATCGGTGCTCATTTATCCTTATCATAGGAGTATATTTCCTGCGATAATAATAAACGTACACAAAGCTTGAGCACAAGCTTCCTCAAGGCGAATTAAAAATCTAATTTGATAAGGTCTGTTATACCTTGCGGGCAACAGCACACATCGATAAAAAGGAAAGGAAACATCCTAAACATTGTCAAAGCAGGAACCTTAATCTACCAGTATCGCTATTAACACTGAAGTCCTTAACAGTCGTGCTAATTATCGCGTTACTTTCTTTCGGCATTTGCCGCATCCCTCGACACTGTTACTGCCAACATATTACAAGACTCTCGTGTCCTTTAACTGACCCATTAATCATGGAATGGCGGTGAAATTCACAAGACGTTGCATCGCTGGCAACAAAGTCAAGATAACCCCCGGAACAACAATTTGCGCTAAGAGATTCGGTTGGAAAGTGGACACCATATTCCGAGGGTGGGAAGACTTCGACGTAATACTTCAGCTCACATGCACCCCGTCGACATTATTTAATTAAAGTTAAAGGGATGATCCTTCAATATATCAAAGTCCTGCCGTCGCCCCGAAGTCTTTAATCGTCTAACGTGATAATTTCGACACTCTCCTTTGACTTCTCAAGTTTCTTCATGCTACCACTACCAACATTTCCAGACTTTGCTCTCGGTACTTCGTATACAGTCATGCAGTCGGAATTGGACTGTCTGAGGGGGTCCGCCATTTTTTGAGAGATGACACTGATCGGTCCTGCGAGGCTTTTCCCAAAATCCATGGTCTGCTTCATCTGCCCCTTTTGCTGGGGAATAATCTCTAAGTGAGCATGCTGCTTCAGCTGCGACAACACAGATAACGCTTCTGCGGAGCCAGCCTGCACCAAAGGGTTTGGCTGAGAGCCGGGCCCCCCTTCTATCGAGGAAGTTTTCGGTTTTACAGATGGCTTCCTGTAGCCCGAAGCTTTCGATCCCGGCCCGTTGGATGCTGATGAACCAATCGGATTGACCGAGATACCGCTCAGGTCAGGCGGGACGAAAGGTCCTTGCGACATCAGGGAACCACTCGACAGCGGGTTCAGCATACTTTGGAACGTACTCGGACATGGCCTCGGTATTGATGGAACAGAAGTGGGTTTGGAGGGCTTCGGTCTTTTCGGGGGATTAAGAACATTCAGCGGCATCTGTGACCGCTGTGGATGCTTCTTTGACAATAATTTATGTTGCAGCGACGTGCCTGGCCTCGCAGGGGGTATATTCATAGGTATCGTCGGCTTCATACTCAAAGACGGCCCCAGTGCTGCATGTGCTGCATGAGGTAGACTTGCCGAGCTTGGAGCATTTCCGCTCTTCAACGGGGAATGTCCTAACGACGAGTTATGTGCAGGCTGAGGCTCCGTCAGGGATTTCGACACCCGAATCTGCGGGGCTGTCATTTGTTTAGGCGGTGTCGTTTTCACCTGCTGAATGACCGAGGTTTTCAGCAACGACACCTGGGAACTTGGCGGATGCAATATTGGCTTCGGTGCCTGGGACATGTGCGGCATCTTCGGCATATGCGCGGGTCCAGACTCGCCAAGCTTGACGGTACTCTTGGATTTATGCGGCGCGGTGTTGACAGGTGTTATGGAGATGTTTGGTCTGTCTTTTGTAGCCGACATGGCAGTCACGGTACTCTTGGCCGTGGCCTGATGGTACATTGGGGTTGTGCGGGATGTCGACGAGGTGGCGTTGCTATAATTCAGCAATTGTTGGACGGTTAAATTACCCAGGTTGTTCATGCTATTCACGTGTCCCACATTCGTTAGCGTGTTTATGCCTGCCCCGGCAGAGCTCATGGTCGAGATGTTGCTCATGTTGGCCATGGTGTTAGACGCGCTGTTCATGCCGGCAGTCATGCTGCTCATTGTTGTATAGTTGCCTTGGTATTGCCTTAGGATGTCCTTGTAACTGCTGACGTGATTTAGATAGTTTATGGCTGAGAGAGGATCCATCATGTTGCTCCCTAAACTGGTAGCTAACATGGCTGATATCATGTTGGAGTCTACCAGAGGGCTGAGGAAGTATGGGTTCATCAAGTGATTTTCAGAGCCACCTAGATAATTGCCGAAACCAGCTTTCGGGTCGAATTGGCTGTTTAAGCCACTGGCTTGTTGCATTGCATGAAGATACTTGTTTACGTTTGGCGGTCGTCCTCTGGGACGTCCCGTGCCGCTGGAATTCTTGTACGGCTTGCGACTTTGTGAAGTCTGCGGAGATGTGGACACAGGTTGCACAGGAAGCGTCGTTATCTATGAGGCAGAAATAAGAAACATGAACGGTTGGGCAAGAAGCAATTTATCGCGCATACAATAAGCATGCAACACGGCATTTATGATTATTGGAAATATTCATTTAAGTACATACCGGACTGGGGGACGCAATGGGTGCTTGAGCACTGTTCGAATTAGCATTCGACCCTGCAATCTTGTTAGCTAGAATTTGTTGTTGGCAGCACTTGATAGCAATATCTAAGACGTTGCCTTCTGGAGTCTACAAGAGTCAACGATTTATTATTTCGGTTTTGAATAGTCATAACGAACGTACACATAATCTCTTCTTTATAGATACATAAAAACAAATGGAATGCATTGCATGGTGAAGCAAAGCATGAATTGGAATTGTTCCACGTATGTGCACTTACCTTGTTCCCCGTATACGTTTTGTAGGTTTCTATCAACAGAGAGGAGATTGTTTGTACCGTTGACTCCTTACTTTGGAAATTTTTCTGAACCTGCTGATAAATCTTATAGACATCTAGAAGTACTTGAGTCCTTGTATCCGTTCTGACCAAAAGTGCATTCTCCAATACATTCGGTGGCCCCATGGCCTGTATCCTCGTGCGTAGAGATTGCAGGCAAAGGGTTACAGCTTGGCGGGAAAGTTGTTCCCTCTCAGAGTCGCGTAAATATTTCCTACAAGAGATAAAGGTAAATACCACGGTTGAAACTCGCTGCGGAGAATGCCTTCGGTAAAAAATATGTAAAAGTCACATTATATCTTACTTATCCGAATCTGGGATTTTTCGAAGTTGCAGGTACAACTCCATGAGCATTCTGCTGTCATCCGTTTCCTTTAATACCTGCATAAGCAGAGTCACGCATTTTGACATGTAGGAAGCAAAGCTCCCAGGCCTGTCCACTTCGCTGATAGGAATACGCCATATTCCCTGTAATTCGGAACAGTTTATTCATTAATAAATAATGAATATGTGGACATATATTAATTTCCTTGTAATTAATTAAATACGATTACGAATCAACTTGTTTAGCAGTACTGTTGGTACGAGCATGTAATGTTCCCTAGAATGCATATCTCGGTATTAACCAACTATCTTGGTCAGAGAAAAAAGTCATACTCTATCGTACCTTGCAAATGAGCAAATAAGGAAAAGTTCATGTACCTTTTCTTATGACTTATATAAACACTCCCTCCTCAGAGTTTAGTTCGTTCGTCTCTTAGCAACTAGCGAGGCTCAGTAAACAGTCAGTAACTATCCTTGCGCTATCAAACAGAACTCCTATACTAAATACCATGTTCCATTCTTAACACCATTTTCTAAATAAAATTAACAATGCTGTTGCATTTTCATAAAATACCCGTTATCGATGAGTACACTTTAAACACTAGCAACAATCGTTTTCGTGTAATCTTGCATTCGGTGTAAAAATGCAACAAATAAAAACACGTTAACGGGCATTAACATCCAAAATGGGAATGGGGACGTTTAAGAAGTAATAAAATTAATACTAAGACATCGTGTAATTGTTCAAGAAACCGATGACGTATTTTACGTGCTTTATCACATTGAGTATTGCCATGTGTTTGCTCAAATGAAATGTATGAATGCAAAATATTCACATATGTATCTATCCCCTATACGGTGTACTGTTTGAGTAAAGTACCATGCTATTTTCGTGTACTCCAAAGAGCACTCTATAAGAAGTGTAGCTACCATTGCTCAACGATTAATTTAACGGTAATTAGATCGCGAAGAAATGAAGTGTCAGCGAGAAGCCAACGTAGGAATCATTTTTATTTGCTTTGCCGGATTGAGAACATGACTAAGAAACGTGTACTTCTCCTAGTGTTAGCAATATGTGTGTGCTTTGTAATTTGTGCTATTATGTAAGTATCACGGGCACTGTCGGAGTAAAATACTTTGCACATTTTAAATCTTATTTGGAAATAAATTTAGCAATAAATTACCACTGAGAATAATTAAACTAAGATCAGCGAAAGACCAGTTCCGTTGTATTTTTGGGGGTATGCAATGCCGTAAGATCATGAAAAGTATTTTTCTTTAATAGATTGTTGAACACGCTATTTAAAAATCACATGCCTTTTGCTTCTGACGTAATAAGGGCATATCAATTAAAATAACTATCAAATGTCGAGGGAATAATCAGTGAATTGCTGCCACGCGCATTGGAAGTAAGACTTCTGAGTTAAAAAGCATCATGGGATATTATTAATTATTCTTAATCATTCCTTGATGAAATACCCTTACGTCTTCAATACTGATTGCTTTGAGCGTAATTATTTTTATTTTCCATTTCACCATAAATGTTAATAATTAATTGGAAAAATGACACACTAATGAAAACGTTTCCACAAATTGTGTCGATACTGAAACACAAAGATGATTGTAAATAGTAAATAACTGGGGAAAAAAAATTAAAATGAGATATCAATAACGAGAGGTGATTTTAATGATAACTTCATTAGGCCAAAAGCATAGGCGATGTTTTTATAACATGTGAACTTGCACGTATTACTGTACCATAATAAGTTTCACTTAAAGTAAAAAAAAAAAAACGAATGATGAATTGTGGCAAAAAGGCAGTGTGGCTGAAATTTTTAAATTAACCGCAAAGATGCAATCTTGAGGCGTGCCTCGGTTATATCTTTCGCCAATTACTTGCGTAATGATAAAAAGAGCTCAAAGGAATTAAATGATAAAATAGCAAGAAAATATGTAAGCTTCATTTGTCGTGAATCCGTTCAACTAAGGCAATGGCTCGAAAAAGTGTAATTTTTGTTGCAATTATTTCGTGTTTCGTGACAAACAGGTACCAGAAGAGCTAAATTGTTTATTATCGCCGCAGTATTTATTACCTCAGATTTTTATACTTAAATTAAGAAACGTCGAGGAATGAGAATGTTTAAAAATAAAATAAGTACATTTACGCGTTTAAGAAATAAATTCGCGAAATTTCTAAGCATTTACAGTTTCTCAACGTAGCGTATTGATTAAAAAGGGTTTGTTGGTATTTGTTACATGAATATCCAGAATTCTTGGCGTTACTTTGGCCCCCTCAGCTTCAGAAATTCATGATGGATTATTTCTGAAAAGACCGGGAAAACTGATCATTGATACTGATGCTGGAGCTGACGACGCTATGGCGATACTTTTGACTCTTGCTTCGCAGAAAATCGACGAAGGAAATCTTGAAATATTAGCTTTTACTTGTGTCAATGGAAACACGAAAGTCGATAATGTTGTGACGAATGTATTAAAGACTCTGACGATTGCTAAAAGGTCCGACGTAAGTACAAAAACGTTTTTCCATCCTCCGAAATATATGAGAACCTTGGCCTTTAGTAGGTGAAAAATTCATATTTTATCATATTTGTTAACAGATTCCAGTTTATATTGGTGCAGCAGAATCGTTAGCACCAAGTTCTGCCTTTGATGCAGATTTCTTTGGAAAAGATGGGTTGGGTGATTTTGATTTTAAAGAAGATATTATTATCGAGCCCGTTAAAAATAAAACAGCTCCAGATGCCTTAGTTGAGATAATTAATCAATACCCAGGTATGATAGATACGTACATATATTTAAAAAGAGACAAGAACTGAAGTAAATTCCAAGATCCGTACCATGTGGACATTACTTTTTTATTAGCTACTATGTTACTTTTTAAATAGCAAACTAAATCGATAAGCGATCGGTATAAAAATTAGATAAAGAGTATGACGTATATTGCGGAGTTTCTTTATCGGGTTTTAAAGCGATTCAACAAAGCGATAAATCAAGATTCTTTGCAGTCTTAAGATAATCAATACCTCTCTCAATAAAATTGATCGACATTAATTGTAAATATAGTAAATATTGTAAATATAGGCGAAGTCACTATATTAACTCTTGGTCCACTGACGAATATTGCATTGGCAATTAATTTGGATTCAAGTTTTTCATCAAAAGTTAAACAATTTATCTCGATGAGCACATCAGGCAAAAGGGGCGAATTGGAATTTAATGCTGAATTTGATCGGAAGAGTTATGATATAGTGGCTAAGGCTGAAAAGAACCAGACAATGGTTATTTTACCGCTCTCGGTAGCAAAAAATGCAGCCATATCAAAGGTAAGAATTTTGCTCAAAAAAATTAAAACGTTTAGATTAGTATGTCCTACAGAATGAATCAGAATAAGTTCATTATATATATTACGCGTTATCAAGTTCAATAACATTGTTCTTTAATTATCAAAGCAAAAGCAGTAAAAAATGTATGCACTAAATAATAAGATTCGGTTTTGTTTGTAATACAGAAGTGGCGCAAGGAAGTCTTTGGAAAGAGTAACTCCTCTGTGGTGAATTTTTTAAACCTTGCCGAAAGAGTTGCCCTACCAAAAATGTCACCAGGATGGTCACCACCCGATCAAATGACTGCAGTTGTGATGTTGTGGCCGAAATTAATATTAAAAAGCGAAATACGCGATCCTCTCGCCGAAGTGAGTCGTAATGATATTAAGAATGATGCGAAGGAAGCATTATTCGTGCAGTCTCTAGATGTGGACAAATTTAAAGAAGCACTTCTACACTACATACCATGATTAGAACAAATTACTCAATTGACGAAATCGTATGAATGAATAAATATAAGTTGTTAGTAAAGAATAGTATTGAAATAAAACTTACGTTGAAAAAGTTAGTATTCTTCCTTTCTGCGAAAAGTCCTTGGAAGGATTGCGCTGGATAAAATTGGCAAGTATACGTGCCCAACAATAGATCTCTGCATTTTGAAGTATCTTTTGCTACCTTGTTATTGAAAAAGAAGTGCGTAAGTCGGTAGACAGACTTATAATGCTCGGGAAATCGCAAAACGCACTGTTCCAAGCCGGCCAAACAATATGCGATCAAAGTTGCAACTTCTTCTTCTGACAAATACTCCTCTGCAAATTTATTTTAATAGTATTTTAAACCATAGTTTTATATAAAATAACCGTACCGGCTATTTTAGAAAGCGATTTAACCGCGAATTTAAATAGAAAGTAAATAACGCTTGAACGTCCACGATTTTTATTTACCCTTTTCCTTGGTATCGACGTCTTTTTTCTTTTTTTCCCCATCGCTTTCAGACTCACTTTCGCTAGAGCTAGAGCTATCACTGTCAGAACTGTCATCGCTGCTGCTAGAGTCATCACTGCTGCTGGAACTGGAATTATTTGTTTCCGTCGTCGTCGTAGTTTGCGTAGTAGTAGTACTTTCCTGAGATCCTCTTCGACTCAATGTTATTTCATCTTTCCCAGTATTCATTTGGATTTTTTTCTTCTCTCCCACTTTATCTTTAGCTTCCTTTTCCTGGAAAATAAAGCCGTTAAGCCTTCACGAAAAATCATCTCATTAACACTAAATAATTGATAGAAGAAAGTTTTGTCGAAAAAAAAAAACAAAAAAAGATAGTGGACATCGTTCTGTTTAGTACAGCTTTGAAGGATACCTGAAAGTCATCGTTCAACCATTTTCCCTCCGATTTCCTCGTATCATCATCATCCGGCAGTGATGAATCCACATTCTGACTCATTTCCATCGCCTGTTTCATAAGTACATCCATTAAGTCTTGTATATTTTCATTTTTCATAGTAACATCCAATTGGGCATTACTGTTTGAGGCTGATGAATTGCTCTTGCCTTGGTCCTTATTTCTGTTGTTGCTATCAATCGGCTTCTTTTCTTGTGTCTGAGGTTTGGACTCGTCGCTTTCGTCACTCGACAAAATCATGACTTCGTCGTTTGGTGAACCTTTCTGTGTTACCATTACACAAACTTTGGTGATCAAATCATCAATTAAAGCCACCACATCCTGCATGAGTTGCAAATGGGAAATACTGCCCAGTTTCATTCTCTTATTGGGTTCGCAAGGTTGATCTTCTGGTAATCTCTTGCGACTGTCAATCTTCACTTGGTTCGTACTTCTATTCATTTCCGTCTTATCAGAAACTCTCTCTACTATTTCAATTTCTTCAATACTATTTGAACGCTGTTGCACGGACACAATATTTTTTGGCGTTTCTCCTACAGTTTCAGAGTCCTTTAACAGTGTTCTGCTATCGGAATCAGAACCATCTTCTTTTTTCTTATCATTAAGTTTCGATTGGTATTTCATGAATGGTCCTTCGGCACAATTCTTTAAGTGTTGCAAAAATAACTGACCTAGCGACTTTTTAATAGGTTTGCCTTCGTGCTGTTCTAAATACTTTAATATACTTGCATGAATTCGATAGTGGACTTCTAGTGCCTCGACCGATAGGTTTTGTGGATTCTTGTGGCTTATTTTCCGTGGATACTGTGCATTGCTTTCGTACAATAATTCGCTGGCCTGGCAGGGAAAAAAAATATACTCATTGAACAAGGTAATTAAAAAAGCCGAAGACTCAACTGTAATAAATAAACTGAACAATCCTTACTTTAGCATAATGTTCTAGAAATACTGGAGGATCTTCATTTTTCTTTTCAGCAATTTTAGCCAGCATGTACTGATAGAGCCATCGTTCGTCTTGAAGTTCAGTAGTGTCATCGATTCCGTGACAAGCTATAAATATTCGGTGGGCTGATAAAAAGCACTGAGCCGCAATGTCTAGCATGTATTCCTTTCGGGTCTCCAGAACCTCAAATCTCTCCATACTCAAGGTGTCAGTTTCTTGCTTAAGTAACCGTGAACAAAACGAATGCACCATATAGACAAAGTTTCCATATTCTATTAAGATAACAGAATCCCCTGGAGACAATTCGACGGCACGCTGAAAACTGTTCTGAGCTAACTTTGCCTTTTCAAGGAATATGTTTTCATTCCTATAAAATCAAAATTAAAAGAAATGTGTTAAACGCGTATTTAAGATCGTTAGTAAAATGATACATTCAAACTGAATTACGCTCCATCGTTGCAAAGACTCACTTGAAAGTTTGGCAGCCATCCAACCAAGTTTCCATCTGTGTACCAGTTGACAGAGCCAAACCGATCCAGGAATTAAAAGCTGTCGGATGCAAGCAAAGATCCAGCAGAAAGTACCGTGCCGCAGGCGACCATTTGCTGTTTTTAAAATAAAAATCCGCCAGCAAATAATAAATCGAAGACATTGGATATGGCAGAGGTTTTTTGACACTAGGCATCTTGTCTTTTTCCCCTGTTATGTAGGCGGTCATTTCGTCTGCTATCTGACTAGGATTGCTCTTTACAGGCACAAGTCGACTAATCCTTTTAAAGAGAATCTCAGTATCTGAGCCGATTGAAATAATTTTAGGCGACCGGAAGTTTGGTATGGTATCCGGTTTATAGAAGTCCAAAAGTAATTGTGCTCCTTCCCAGGTAAGCTGCATCTGAGGAACTCCGTGTTCTTCGAGGTGTTTCGGTTTACTTTTATTTACCCTATTGGGGTGCCCGTAAAGGCAAAAGAATATCTGCTCCATGAATTTCGTCAATTTGTTCTTCACAGAAGAGTACTGAGGTGTTCGTAGTTTGGGAACGACCACATTCATGGTGAAAAGTAGCAATTTCGCCTCGTTAATGCAACACCATGAATGGCGACCAAGAAACTCATGGGCGGTAAATAGAATCATGAGCGAAGGGGGTATTTCCTCGTCATCGTCTTCGGATTCTGGACTATGCGAAGTCTGAACTTTGCTTTTTGTAAGTGATGTGGTTTTGGCACGTTCCTTGTCTTCCTCGCTGTGAACCAATATAATTGTAAACAAGTAGTGTGACAGTAATAAAATCATTCGTGAATACAACTTACTATTGTAAAATATAATGCAATAAAATCCAAGGGGCAACAGTCTCAAGGGGCATTTCAATTTGGTTGTCCGATACATCGAGTTGGTGACACGTTATTTGAACTAAGTTCTGGACAAGTCTGGACTGACGATTTTCTGGTAAATATTTTACTGTAACGACAAAGTAGTGAAGTTTCTTTTAATCGTCATTTTCAATGTGGTAAAAATGAAATATACATTTTATTATTCTATTACGTACCAATGAACGTACTAACTTCTGCAGTACAGGCATCTAACTTTTCAAGAGAATTTAGAACCGAGCCTGCCCACTTTTTTTGATCGACTTCTTCCGACGAGTTCAAATAATTTTGCCATCCTTCGTGAAGACAAGCTTCAGCCCACACATAACAATCCTAGAAAATTATGTAAATTCATTTAATATGTATGTGAAAAAAATACAAGTAGATTGTAGTTAGCCAAATGTAAACAGTACCTCGTACTGTCGAAGGTGCCAAAGACTATCGAGCAACATTGCCAGTTGATTAACCCGATCAACAATGACTGCATTGTTTGTGATCAGTTTGTGTCTCTGTTTTGCATATTTAAATGTATCTTGCAAGACGGAAGATAGTTCTGCATACTTCTTTGCATCGTATAAGTTTTGAATCTCGCTAAGTTTCTGACCCCTAGAACGGATTAATACAAAATTTAGTTTAAAATAATTACGTGTAACCTTTCCATAAACGAGGGATAGTTGCGGAGTCTTAATGTAGTTCTTTTAATAGAAACAAACCTTTTAATAGATGTCAATAACTTTTCCACAACACAAATACTTATGCATGGATAGCAACTGCAATTTTGAAGCCTAATCGTAAAATTTTTCCCGTTTTCTTGCACTTCTTGTAAATGGCTCAATAACTGAAATCATGGACCAAAATACATGTAAAAATATTAACAAAGTTTAATTGAAAAATATGTAATTAATTCTCACCAATTCCAGGGTTTCGATAACTATTTCCGTATCTCCTTGGCATAAAAATATGTTGGCTTTGAGCCATAAAACTCTTAGCAAGAATAAGAGACTTTCTTCCTTGAATAAATCTTCCCGTGTACTGACAAAGATAACAAATCCTAATTCTTCTGACGGCATCCCAGTACCAAGTTTGTCTATCCTGCAAAGATTGAATAAAACGATTGTGACACGATTGTACAGACATAGAATTACAAGAGTTGAGCTTTGGATAAAAACACGTACGTTGAAAAAGGTAGGGCATCTGGTTTATTGGCCATCCATTTATCTGTATGTAATTCACCAAATAATAAAGTCGCTTCACCATCTAGTCTTAGAATACATTCATCTACATCATCTCCAAACGATGATGGATGTGGTATATGTTCTCTAAAAATTAGTGATAAAAATTAATAGTATTAAAGTAAAAGAAAATATTGGAGTATACTTGTACAAAAGTTCTTGGTACCTCATGAATATATAGGCCTGAAGATATACTTCTGACAATCCTTTTGGCCATTCTTGATTCCATTTAGTGCACAAAAATTCTACAAATTTAGCAATGATTATCATTAAATTACTTTTACTGCTGTGCTCACTTATAAAGGCATCGACATCTGACTTTTCTCGTTCTGTATCAAAATATCGCTCCATGTCTTCACTGTAATGCGAGAATTATATAAGGAAAATAATTATAAACTGAATATTTTATTTTAATTGAAGAATGATTTACATAGTATCACTTGTAACAGACTAAAGAAGCATTCACCTCATTTCAGGAGTAGGTGGCTTAGAACTATCAGTACTCTTAGTGCCTTCCGTTGTATTTCCATTATTCTCCCGATTTGTGAATAACTGATACAAGTCCATTGTATCCATAGAATCTTCCATATATTTTGTAGGATCCTCTTTTGTTAATTTCACAGATTCTGGCCTAAAAAGTGACAGTAACTTAGTTATCTAAACGTTTTTGATGAAAATAATATGTATATATTAATATTAACATACAGTAAAGTGCTTGGGAATATTCTTTTAAGAGTGTCTTCTAAAAGAACATCTTCTCTTTCTACTTCTCTTCTATTCGAGCTTCGAACTCTCGCTGAACGCCTCATACTACTACTGCTCCATGCCCACTGCTGGAGAAAGCATAAAGAACTTCTGCGTCTTTTTTTAACCTTTTGACCTTCATCCTTTCCTTCTGGTTTATCATTGGTCCTATCCTCTACTTTTTGTGTTTTATCTTCAGACTTTCCATTAGACTTCTCGCTGGTTTTGTCATTGGATTTTTCTTTACCGTTTGATTTATCATTTAACGGCTCAATCTCATTAAATTTACCAATGTTACCAATTTCAGAATTCTTGTCCAATTGCTCCTTTTCAATATCATCATCGAGTCCAAAAATAGTTGATTCTTCAAATTTTTGCTTTAGTTGGTTATCTTCCTCAAAAGTCTGAATATCTGTATCTGAGATACGTAAAGGATCCTCATCTTCTATAATTTGAATGTCACTTGAACTAGATTTTCTATCGTCTTCTATTTCAATTTCTAATCCAGTATCAACATTATTGTTGAACATTTGATCTGTAAGATTTTCAATTGAATGATTATCATCTTCATTTTCTTCACACTTTACACCTGTGTCAATTTCATCTTCACTTTTTAAGTCTTCATCAATTAATGGTTGGTCTATGATCATCTCACAGTTCTCTCTAATATTACTTTCATCTCCAAATAATTTTACTTCGCTTTCACTTTGTTTAAGAACTTCTAACTTAATGTGACTAACAAAATTTAAATTACTCTCTGTAATATACCTATGCATATCTAATAGGCTTTCTCCTAATTCCATCCAGTCACATTTACTCAGAGGTTTTCGTAAGGTCAACTCCGATAATGACTTTGCGGTAAATTCTGGCTTACATGAATCCACCCATCTTTCGGCTATATCTCTTGCCTCTGCCAGAAGTTTATCTGCAATCACTTGATCATATTCCGTATCTAAAGGTGGATCTAAAGACCAATCACTATTATATAATTTATAACATTCTTCAAAGCATGGAATATCTTTGAAAATTTGATATCGAAATGCTAAACCCTTGATATAACTTGAATCTCGTTCTAGTGCCATAGAAATATATAAAAGACAATTCATATAGTCAGGAATAGCATACAAAGCAGTGATAATACTGTCTAGACAAGGCCAGTGATTTGGATTACACTTTAAACCTTGTTTAAATGAAGAACATGCCAATTCCAAATTGGACGTCTTTATTGCCCAGGTACCCATCCTGTACCAAAGCATCACATCGGTATCATCTAAATTTGCTGCTTCCCAATAATTATCTATTGCATTCTCGTAATTCTTTAATTGTGCTTGAATAGTTCCAATATTTTTAAAACAGGCATACTTCAACGAAAGCATCGGCCTAGATCGACCATCAAGCACTTCAGGTTTTTCTACTTGATCCAATAATTCAGTCTCCAATAGATCTTTAAAAATAATTAAGGCTTCCTCTTTCTTATCATGTTTTAATAAGTCTAAGGCCTTGTTATACTCAGTAATGACAATTTGTTCCTAAAAGCATAAATGACAAATCATTGAATTATCAGAGGATGCTAAGGATGTATAGCTATATATTAAACACAACAAGTAACTCTATATAAAATTGCAGATTAGAGGCCATAATAACACGAACTGTACATATTTAGAAAAATACAAAACCAAAATAAATTCGCATCAGTTTGCTATTTGACAATTAATTACAAATTACAGTAAGTTTGAGGTTATATCCAAAGATCTTAGAAGAATAAAGTTATTCCCACCTGTGCTTCTTTTGTAATTGTGGGTACATCATCCTCTTCACTTTCTTCACTCGATTCTTCGTTAAGAGCTGTTATTTTAATCATTTTTATACTATTTTTCGTGCAAACAAGGATGAGATTTACATAACATCAACAAATCAGCCGGGTTTACTCCTGCAGCCATTACAAAGGATCATCTCAGATAAATTTAACTTTCTTGGTTAGGTTATCTACTGCAGCTTGCGCTGTTTTCGCTTTATGTTTTATTCTGCTTGTTGGTGCTTGATAGTTGCAACGTAATTTTGACGGTAAGATTATTGTGAAAATCTAGAACACGATATAAGGGTACGTCGTTCATGGACAACAGATGGTCTAAATAAAGCATAAAAATGTTAGATTTCGGTAAGTTCCATCACAGTTGAACATAGAGATGAGTTGGGAGATCTCAAATAGAGAAGTCAAATGGAACGTCACGAGTGTTCTTCCTTTACCATCTAAAGCGAGCAGTATCGGTAAGCGTAGGTAAGCCACCACCGTCAACTGCCGCATGGTATTACCATCACGAGTACGTGAGCCGCCAATGCCAACTGGTAGATGGTACCGCCATCGTGAATGCGCGACCTCCTATCAGAAATTCGTTGCGCCGCCCTTGGGGGCAAAAAACGGTGAAAGCTAATGTACGAAACCAGAGGGCAGCACAGGATGCGATCGCACGATCCTGCCCGTAAGCAATCTCCCAACTCATCTCTGGTTGCACATTTTCCCAGACTTTTTGTTCTATTTGTCATGGCTAACCAATCAAATACGTTACTGTAAAAAACTTGTGACAAATGACCGTGGAGATCGTCATATACGTCCTACTTTTTAAATTTTATTACAAAATTTGTATTAATTGAGAAGTTGTTTAGTTTCATGATGGTTAGTAGTATACTTATTTTCGCGAACATATAATACATTTTTATATCGGTATAACTTGTATTTGGTTGTTGCGCAATTTTATATTCTTTTTTATATCACAATTGTTTGTTATTTCGCATAAACTAGAACTCTGAAATTTGCATGCAATATAAAGAGCAACAAAAGCATCAAGAAATTTTACAGTAAAAGTTAGTGTTCGTTACCGTTCCAACACTGAATTGACGGAGATTATATTTTGATGCATAATTGACTTATTTGTACAAAATGAATTAATTTCTTTTTCAAAAGAAATTTTGTTACTTCAAGGTAGGACTATAATCTCAGGATAAAAATTTTAATTTTCTTACACAGTTTTTCCTTACTTTTGTGTTAAACATATCTTAATGGCTGTAATTATAACTTGTGGATGCCTTGCAGACAAAAATGAAATATACAACGACAACTCTTGCCTCCTTTGCAACTGGACCTGTTTTATGACGACGCGCAAAACTCTCTCTGATGTTATTTTAAAACTAATGAAAATATTTATTCCCTCTTGATCATTTACATCGTATAAATATTTTCCTGGAACTTAATAATAATTTTATACACTTTTTTTTATTATTAGTTCCTATAAATAAACATGATGCTATCTATTTTATGTATAAAACGTTTACAAATGTACATACTGTGGATATGGTACAGAAAAACGGAATACTAATAGTAACAAGTTTCTGAAAGTTAGCGATATTATCTCTTTGTAACTGTAACACTCTATCTTGAAAAGCAATGAACCTTCGACTTTGTTATCTCGTTTGAATAGAAAATAAAACAAATGCAGTAATATTTGCATGAGTGGAAACAAAATCAGACAGGCTCATACTCTGCAATTGACATGTGAGTTTCACTCAAAATAAAGCAGCAGGAATAAAAAAAAACAAGCTGAATAACTTGTATAGTTACATTCCTATGTCATTGAAAATAAGAAAACACGGAGCAATGTACTTCATCTGGGGTAAGTCTGATTGCTTTGTAACTATTTTTACGTTGTCAATGTTAATCAGTTCTAGGGATATTTTTACTAATTTCAAGTAAATATTGAAAATATACAAGCTAATAACATATGCGAATGTATATAATTTCAGAACTCACACTCGTACAAAGATAACGAGTGTACAGTTTCTGTAATATTGTGCAAAGTAGTTTCATCAGATGTTTTCACAAAAATTAACAATTATCTTTCTAGAAATTTTAGTTATGCCGTGAAACGTTATTATGTATTTGTCATATCCAAATCTTCAGATTCATAAATAATTTTTGTATCATTTTATTAAGAAATACTGATTATTGCTAAAAGTGTACAAATGTAATGTTTAGGTATGGTTCACAGGTGACTGGTTTACCAACGAGGTTCGAACATCTGATGATTCAGTTGTCTCGATAGTTGTAATGAATGACAGTATCACTAGAAGTATTACTGTACCTGGATATGGTGTATACCATAGTAATTGGTTTAAAAGTGGTGAGTGATGCTAATGTAAATTCTCAGCAATAACAACTAAATATAAAGTACATTCAATGTTTGATTAATTCGTTTTAAATAAAAATGTTTCAGATGCAGACTTGAAAAAACATTATTGGGCAGCATCGCTTTTGTTACCCATTGGATCAGTTTTCATACTAGCAGTAGTTATACTACTTATGGTAAACGTTTTGTACACTTGATTAAATAAGACTACCTTCTTCAAAACAATATTTTGGTTAAAATAAATACGATTAATTAACACTAAGTAAATTCTATTAAACAATTGACGTTAATAGGTTGTGCATGAAATTAAATACGGATGTTTCAGGTATTGTTCAAAAGGTGTCCACAGATGGTGGCCGCGATTGTTGCCGGAGTTCTCGGTGTAATTATTGTCTTTATAGTCCTTATAACAGTTAATCAATCCCCTGTTTATTGGTGACGTAATAAGGAATGATATTACTATTTCATTATCATAATTACCATAAGTGTTCCAAAAGGTATGTATAAACGCCACATGTTTTATCCTATAAATTCTTAAATGTAACGATATAAAAATTGCCGTAACTATCTAAAATCAGTGTACGACATATTTTCGTTTCATTAGCATTTATACAAGTATCACTTAAATATTAAACTTAGATATTTGCTGTTAAGACTTGTTACTGTGTATTTTCAGTCGTATCATATCATCTGACACCCTGGCAACTACATCGAAGTACTTATCTAATGTTTCCTTCAACTGCTCGTAACACTGAAACAAGAACCGGAAAGCCTTAATTTTACATTTCTAGAGAAGAAAACCGTCTTGAAATCAAATAAAAGATGTGCCTTTATACATGCAAATAAAATCAAAGTACCTGAACATATTTTGGATCGTCCTCTTCTGCGAATTTCAATTCACGCAATAATACATCAAAAGCATTATGACAGAGCCACACAGGGGAACCTGTTGCTACTAAAGGGGTTTCTAAACCAAAACGTTCCATTCCTCTGCCGAGCACTGCATTTATATAGTCGATGGCTAACTCTGCTGCTTCCATAAGTCTGCCCGCTCTAAAGAAAAGCCAAAGAAGTTCTGCTGCGTTTCGTTTCTATAACCAAAAAGCATTATAATAAACGTCCCTTACATTTGGCTTCTATTTATCTATTATTAATTACATATAAATAACAAATGAACACACAGCAGAACATACCCTGTATGAAGATAACAGCCATTCCGGCAGAAAAGCTCCATGATGAACCAATTTTCTAGCTACACCTTTATGCAAATCACTACTGCAATCCTTTTCATGTTTTAAGGTTAGGTGTTCTAACAATTTCCACGCTGTATTGGCTACATTTGAGTGCGATACACTTATGTCTGCAAAAAAATGTATGCATAGAAAAAAGCGTTGTTACAAAAAACTTGAACTTGTATTCAAATCAAGAAATGAAAGGAATAATATTTCTTAAATAACTGTTAAGTAAAGAGTATATCATAGAGGACAATTAAGTAACTATAAGAATGCATAGGATAAACAGGCATACTAACCAGAGATATCATTTTCAATTAACCAATCCCACGCAGCTGAATCTTCGTACTGACTTAATCTTACACATTGCGATGCTAAAATTTCAAGTACGGAGCTCTTATTAATATTGAATCGGTCGCATAAGTGAAGGGCATTTGTATATAAACCAACACTCGATAAAATAGCAATAAGCTCTGCTGGATCTGAAAAGAATGATGAAATATTTATAATTTCCTATAATCATATATTAGGAGATAGGGGTTACAATGCCCATTTGCCTTTACAAGACCTTTAAAGATTCGATATTTTTTTAAATGTTTTTCTCACCTGCTTGCGCAACGATGTGTAAGTCAGAATTCAATTTCGACAGTTTCAATCTCGCTTGCACTAAATAATATTCCTTCTTAATGTCTTCGAGCTCCAGAACTTCCACTTGCTTTTTAACTTTATAATGTAAAACTTCCTCGCCATTTATACTTCTCTTTTTCTTTGGATTTGTATCCTCTGGATGACTTTGATCTAGCACGGGTCGAACAATCCACTTGTATTTTTCGTTCACAAGATGCAGAACGTTAATGCAAGATAGAAGACACTGAGCTTGCTTAGAAATAATGGCCGTTGAGTGAGTTTCTTGACTTAAACGCATTGCTTGTTCGTACATCACAGATGCGGCTAAAAATAATATCACGGTATCAGTTAAATTTCAACAGTACAATATACTATATGTGAATTTCAAATTTACATTATCTCAAACTGTCCATTAATTACCTTTTCTCATGTTTCCTTTATTTATATGAAAACTGTACAAGAAGTTGTAGTAATTATATTCCAGGAGATCCACACTTCTTGCTCTTGATAATACTATTTTCTCAAGGTCTTCGTACATGTCGATGTAAGGAAACGTTATCAAATCCATCAATTTCTTTCTGTCAAACAATGTTACTACTAATTGTCTCAAACAGTCCACTCTTCGAGCAGCATCAGGATTTGAATTTAAGCAATGATAAGCTTCCATGTGATGGCCTAATTTCAAATGTTGGGCAAATATAATAGAATGAAGAGTCGGTAAATTAGGTTCGTTCTTATCAGCGATTGGTATAGCCGTTTCTGCCAAACGAATAATAGAGTCTGCTGCGCAATGTTGGTCGAATAGTTCGATTACTTTTAAGTAATACTGCACCAAGGCACTGCTCTTAGATGTAACACTCGATTCCAAAAAAGTATCGGCTAAGAATGCATCTGTCAAGACTCCGTTAGAGGCTCGGAGGAACTGATCGCAGGCTTTATGTGTGTCACCCATTTCCAAAAGGGCAACAGCCAATATAAATTTCCTTGAAGCGCTATTCCATTCGAACCACGTGCTTAGAAGTCGCACATACTCTTGAACAAGTAAGAATTGGCAACTCGACAGTAACCACTCCGGAAAGATAAAATTTCCAGAAATAGGCCAACTATTTAGATTAGTTAAGGAACATCGTATCATAAATAACAAAAACACGAATAAGACAATGCAAGGAAATAAAAAAATTGTTTTCAATTCTATTAAACCATAAAGCAATATCAAGAATATATATGGAACATATTTTATATGAGGATACACCAGTTGAGCTATGAGCGTGATATGGGTTAACATGCCGTAATGCCATGGAACTAAACCAGATGGGTCAATGTCGACGTGAACCATAAGAGCATGAGCGTGCTTTACTCCTCCACTGTGTATAAAAAATTCTAGCAATGACATCGAACGATGCTGGCGCTGAACAATGTTTGATCTTGAATCTGTGAGTTTCAACAGCGCCAATCGTTGGACACTATTTTCACTGCAAGAAATAATTTTCTTTTATTAATATTGATATACAGTTAGAATAGTTAATAAATGCTGAATAAATATTCTTACATTAAAGCTTGAGAAGACGTTGATGTCGCGGTAGATTCGCAAATCCATACGACAACATAATACGCTTGTGTAAGAATAACAGTTCTTGGTGCTAATGAAGATTTGATCGAATGGAGTGATCTCGAATCAAATGCTTCTGGTCGTGTTAAAACTATCTGTTGCAAGATAAGTAAATTTCTGCAAATTGAAAATCTAGAAAGTGTAATTTGCGTGACGCTCTCTGACACAGTAGAGATACCTAATTGGCTGCTAAATAAATGGTTTATACTGAGAAGCATTTTCGAGGCTTCAGCCTCGTTATCCTCATTCAATTGCAATTTATTTGGCTGACCAAGATCGTACGTCAAAGCTTCCAATAACATAGCCATGGCACTTGATATATCTTTAATGCATTCCAGTTTGCGATACATTTCTGACTGAAAGTCGAAGTCTAATAACTGCAAGTAAAAAAGTATGTTTAATCATTAAGATGATTTTAAAAGAAAGGTAATTGTACATGGGTACATTGTAATCACTTACAGGATTGTCGGGTTCCATGAGTAATTTTGATAATAGATCTTCGACAACAATATCTGGACTTTTCAGGTGATACAGTTCTCTTTCAATGGCTGTCTTCAATTTTTCTGATAATTGGTCTTCTAACATGACTAATGTAGACATTAGAGTGATTAGGTCTTGACAAATGTCTTCATCTTGACATAAAACTGGTGTCGTTTTGAAGCGTGACACATATGCCTTTTCGTTAGATAACATCAAGTGTTCCAAAGCCTCCATGGGTCTCAACAAGGAGAACCAAGATTTTTTAATTAAGGCAACACCATAAACATTCGGAAGTAACAAAAGACCTAAGGGTCTGTTCCCGTTAATATGATACTGAATTACGCATGAGTAAAACTTGGACCAACAACGATTAGCGGTTTCTAAATACTCCTCGTCTGTCAGTTCATAATCCATAACTTCAGCTTGGATTTCCGCTTCTACTGCCATACAAACACGTTCTTTCAAGACAGCTGGTGACAAAAACATGTCATTGAAAAGATTGGATCGTCTATAGATACTGAGTGCCCTGGTAATGTCAGTCAAAGAAAATTGACCCGGATGAAAAATGTAACTAATGTATGCTTGTCTTGGATCTGTGCCAGGATCGCTGACAATATAATCTCTGTCAGGAGGGTGCTCCAATACTGCAGTTTCCCATTCAGAATTAACTTGTTCTCCACTTAGTGGAAGACGTGCATGAGTAACGGCAACGGTATCCATTTCAGTTGTTCGCCACACTGCCCATAATCTCGTGGAAGTAAACGAAAAATCTACTAAGTGTTGCTGTAAAATGAAAAAACAATGAAGGTACTTCATGCACATTAATGATGCATTCCAATTCAATTATTGTTTTAATTATGTCTATTGGTTTTAGGTACTTACATCTGGGGCAATGATTGTACACATTCTAATGAATTTGAATGTACCAGCATCCAGAACAGGTTTCAAAATACTAAATTCACATCCAGACAAAAATTTCAAATATGTGCCTAAATATAGTTCACCATTGGACGATGTTAATACCTTTCGCAGCATGTGACCTTGAGCACCTTGAGATGCTACACGGTTGTCAATTGCAACATCAGCTACTGCTACATACTGAGCTTTGTTGCATGACCACATGCGTACGTTGCCTTCACGACATAAGGCAAATAAGTACGTGTCGTTGTCATATGTATGCAAAATTAAAGACATCGCAACATGGCCTTCGGAACTACGACCTCTAAATGCAGTTGCAATACCACTAAGAAATCGGGGTACAATTGAATCCTGCTTCAGTTCACTTGTTTGTACTAGTCCTGTTATGGTATCAAGTCGCAGAAGCAATATGATTCCTGAATTGTAAGCAAGTGCAAACAGAGACTCTTCTTGAGGAAGGACAAGCCACGATGCGGCAGCGTGAGGTACTGGTGAATCTAAAGAATATAAACATGAATAAATTCAACCGAAACATAGATTGCATTATTTCAATTTCTTATTAACATTACATCATATTTAAGCTTTCTTGCATATGGAGTATTTTTCTCACTCACTTGTTATCCCAGCAGTAGTAATAACATGAAATGTATGAGGGTCTCTAGCAGCCTGAACAGATGCTTCGCTAAGTATTGACTGAACACTTAATTCTGGGTGAGAACCCAATACGAGTTCCTAAAAATGAAATAAAATTCAATCATATTGAGAAAACTATTAAGTCTCAACTTTAGTTTATTTCTTTACTTACTTGTCTATGTATTTTATCAGGGTGTGGAAATGTAAGTTTATGAACACTAGACACTGTAACGACTAGTATAATGACAGAATTCACCGTTTCGTGAATTGAAATCCCATCCAAAATTGGAGTGTCTGTAAATTTGTATCTCACTCTACAGTTAGCAAGATTAACATCGAGGCTATGTTCCACTAATTCAAGGATATCATGGGAGATTCGCCAATAGATGAAACGATTTCGAGTGTAATGTTTTGAACTATCTTTATAAGAGTAGCCGCCCGCCTTTTCTGGAACCTTTATATCCTGTAGAGTGCTTTGGCTTCCACCTAAAAAAAACCAGAAAGGTATTTATCATCATCACCGATGTAAACGATTCAATGCACATACATTTCATTTTTTCACATTAAGGATTCAAAAATTGAATTAAAAAATAATTTAGATATTAAACTGACTTCTGCACCCGCTTTGATTTACATCTTTACTACAAATTTATTAAAAATTGAGATTTTAATCCTGGCACATTCCGTTTTGAGGTTAGGATGCCTTTCCACTTTGCCAGCTTTCCTTTTTCTTGTTACACTTTAAGTTAAAGGTTAATAAACTCAGTATTATTTAGGATATCGACATTTTTCATAACATGTCTTCAAGAAATACGAATTATCATCTAAATTAAAGAGTTGAGGCATTTAATAAAACCATGATGCTAACCTGTATTTAAAGTGATCTCTTTCCATTTTTCAGGTAAAGTTTGATCCGGAATGACTTCTCTATAGCCCAATTGGAATTCCAACATTTTTCTCGGGTTTCCTTATTAACTGTTTAACCAATTTCACTGTAACACTTTACTACACAACACATTTTATCCGGCACATCGTTTGCAAGCACTTCGATATGTGCGAACCGGCGAGCAACAGGGTATTCAAATCCCGCCATTCCGTTATTGGCGTGTTCAGAAACGCAATAATAAAAATTACGATTTGATCCATGAACCAATGAGAAGACAGAGTAGCTACACTTAAAAATCACCTACTAGGTATTTTAGTTCTCCGTGATATTCGTACTTCATCGAACTTGAAACCTCGACTGTGGCGTCATCAGACGGCCAAAACGTTTTCCACATACATCTACATTCATATTATCCATAGTTGGTAAAAAAGGATGGCAAACACCTTCCTCTCAACTTACTACCTTCATTACATGATGGCGCATATAGTATAAGAAAGTAATGAAGAGTATATCATTTTCATATTACAAAGGCGTAATCGTTTACTACAAATTTAAAATATCCAAATTTTTAGCAAAGCAATGTTGCAAGTGAATAAGAGGAAGGATTGTCAAGGAGAAAATGAATATTGGGAATAAATAAAAGATCCTTGAAGGGTGCCGTTTTGAAATATTAAATTACCGCTTGTAGATTATAGAATTAATGAAGTGGCATCTTCATGCAATCACGGAGCTGTGAAATTCTGATAGCGGTAGAAAAAGATAAGGAGATGGTTCCTTCATTTGGGAAAAAAGTCTGCGGGAAGCACAGTCTGCAACCGATTACTCGCATCGCGCACTCGGTGGGTTCACCCAGCGAGATATATCGTAACAGGGGATGCGCATAGTTGGCATGCCGATAAAGAGGCGGTTGTTCGAACTCCGAACCATCGTACGTAAAGTTGTACCGAGCTATTTTAACGCACCGAGTTATTTGCAGGGCACCCGTAGTCGTAGCGAGATGGAAGGTTAATCTCGAGGTATTTAAATTCGATGGCAATCTGCATATAAATCTGAATGTTCTTACAGGAAGGACGAGCGTTTACGACTACTAACACAGGTACACACTCATGAATTTTAATATACACAAGCGATCTCCCAAAGTTTCCGTTCTTACTCTACAATGACGACCGAGGGCAATGAAATATTTCTATGCAGAAGTTTTCCTCTTCAATTTTAATGCCAAGCAGGTCAGGCAAACATAAATATAATTAACAGAGGCAATGGAACCTACCCATATGACGAGTTACGTTCATCCCAAATATAGGTTTCCAAGAGGACAAGGTACAAAACACGTTTAATTTTCAACTGTATTTATTTCTCTAGAGAGGAGGTTACATCTTTTGACGCCATATTTTAGGTTATGCCGCACTCGGCCGCGGGGCGTGGATTTCGTTCACAGATGGTTTTAGCTGCTTCAGGTAGTGGTACTCAAAAAGGCGCGAGATATACGGACCGAAGAAAGCATCTCGTGACTGCGTGCTCTGGCTTTGTTCGGAGCATGACAATCGGAAGATACGGCGCGTCATGCGTGCACGGGAAGAGTCGGCACGAGTCGAAGTTCCAGTTTGTACCGCTAGGCGCCTCGTAACTCATTTAGACGGGAGCAGACAAGACAGGCTCAATTACTGCCGCGGCAAAAACTCAAGCAGCTTCCTCGTACGACGTGCGTGGTCTTCGCGGTGTTACTCCGAACCACTGTCACCCGGTTGCCACTTTTCTTCCATAAGAAGAAATCGCTCGGATCCTTTCAACGAGACTGAGGCGTTTCAAGCGGCTTAAACGCTTCTGCCACGGCGAGGACGCGAGAACTCGACCGGCACGCCGGTGATCTCGGCTTCAATTACGTATCAGTATCTCTCTGTGCCGCATCTCTGTCGCCGACATTCACGGGCACGAGACAACAAAGCTTTTGTATACTTTGAACGTTACATTTGGACTAAAAATACACGGGAGCTCTACACATTGTTCTATTCTCTTTTCAGTGTAACTCCAGTGCAGCAAAGCCGACCCTGATTCTCATGAAGTGGTCCCCAGGAGACAAAGAACGGTAGAGCACCAAATCGCTTTACAGATTATAGAGACATCCATTAATGTATAAATTAAGTTGTTCACCCCAGGATGTCTATTGAACCTTCCAGTTAAACGCACATACGGTAGGTTTTGTCTCGTCTCGTCAAGACTTGCAGTTGATAAGTTCTCATAGCCATGTTGGACATGTAGTAGCTACACTTCTGCAGGGGATTGGAGAAAAAATGGACAGTTCCTTTTCGTAGAAAATAACCGTCATTTTTATTTAAGGACGAAGGCAAGTTTGTCCAACCTGGTAATCTTCTGGAAGAGCTGGTACCATTTGGTCCACCTCCTAATCAGCATCCAACGAATTAGAAGTCCGAGACCATGACCGGTTCACCTCGAGTTCGGAACCGGAAGTTCGATTGAGAGGTCAAGTGCTCGGATGGGGTTCCGTGGACTGTGGGTGAGTTGTCCGAAGTTGGCTAACCGAAACAATGTCCTGTTGATGGTAATATTTTAATGAAGTTAGCAAGTTCTTGGTAGCGCCCCCGGGCAGACAGAGACGCGATTCCGAGCATAAATACTGAGGAGCAGCCGAGCGAGAGCCGTGCACGGCCGGAGGGGCGGAGGCGCCATCCAACCACTGATTTCTGCTTACCGATATCCTCCCACAAAGCTGCCTTCATCTTGCAGCTACTCGGGAGCCGTGGCTTGACTCTAGATTCAACTCGGCTTCGAGCTACGAGTCAAGCGAACACCAGCGGCTTCGAAACGATGGCGGATAAGGACTGGCCGACCGACCTGGGGATGTTGGATGCCGGAGCAACGATCTTGAAGAGTTGGCCCTTCGTCAAGAATCAAAATCCAAGCGAAGCGACATCGTGCACTGACCGCACCCCATATCTACTTTCCAAATTCCAAGTCAATCTAGAATGTAACGTCTCAATCAGCAGGAAGTAAAACAGCTGCTTCTAGCTTCAAGGCGATGTGAAAACGGCATCTGAGGGGTCACTAGTTTATGAAACTTCTCTTCCAACTGGATGTAACGAATCATTTGAAAACTTACCACGTAAATATAAAGGGGCTAAGGAAGGTCTCGACATCCATGAAATTTTATTTTTCGTTAAAAAATGAAAAAATGTCTGTATAGAAATATTTAAAAAATTGTATAATGAGTGCCAGGACCTTAGGGCCTCCACATTAACGAGGTAAAATATTAATCAATTCGGTACATCCAGTCCGGATCCCTGCAAATAAAAATGTGAGTATAATTCTTATTTCGGTTTCATATGAGAAGATATTCTCTTTTATAGCATATTATCAGGAGATGGATCACTGTGTCACGGATTTGTGTCTAATAAGCGTCCGCAAATGCAGGGAGGTAAATGACAAACGCGACAGGGTGTAAACTGTAAATTGGCGACCCAGCTGTACGGATGCTGCGATGACCGATAAGTGATTAACCGTTAGGACGGTATCGTAAGTGAGGGAGGACGAAATCACACGAGCAAACAGTCGCTTTGCATGCGTCGAGCGTTTTACGGAGTCGGGGATTAATTTGATCGATGCCTAGCGTGCGTAATGAAGTGGCCGTCGAACGGTGGAGGTGACGGCCATGAGAAACTGTGATTAACGCCGCTTAGCATCCGGCTGAATATGAGGCTCCCTTGATATTCTGTTACTCGAGATGAAGAAGATGAAGGATAAAGTACTTCCTCTTGAGGCGATCCAGGGGTTCGAGAGAATGAAAAATCGATGGGTACGGTGCGCAAGAAAAGGGAGTATTCGACGGGAAGAGAAGACCTTTTTCAAGGGTATCGTATAGAATTCTCTGAAACACCGGTATGGATTTTTAACAAATTGTTACATTCATAAGATGGTGCCATAATGATTGCACGTAATTATTCATGACTTTTTTCGAGGCTTTATAAGATCAGTATGGTAATTCCGTTTTGTAATTGGATCCTTCATTCTGATTGAAATTTCTTTCGTTAACCAGGGGCCGTTTTCTTCATGCGACATTTCAGGGTTTCTAAATTTATGACACAGGTGCTTCCAATATAAGTGCCATATAAGGACGAGCAGGTGCGAATTAACATGGGAAAACTAGGCGCATGTCTACAAGTGGGAGTTGGAGATATAAATCGAATTAAGCCATGCCGAAGCTCGGCCTGAAATCGGTCTGCTGCTCGGCACGGGTCTGCATCGGATAAGGCGAGGGTAAAAAACCTAGAGCATGTTTATTCATCGACACGTGGGCGCAAGTAGATACGTATTCCGAGACTTATTTTTTCCTCCAGGTGGAAAAGTTAAGCTCATCCTGGACGAAATGTGGTAAATGAGGGGTGCGTTTATTTATGGCGAGACGCTCACCTCTTTCCTGTCATCCTTGACACTCGGGAGGTAAGATGTCCACCGGACAGGTGCGACTTCCAAAATGAGATGTCAGGACTTATGTGCGCAGGTGCAGGCAAGATCCTTACGAATTGAATTAAGGCGTTCGTTCTATTTATTAGCCGTAGAATGGCTGGCACCCGTGAAATTTTCCTACAAAGCCACCGAAGATGCCCACGAAGACAGAAGGTTGCTCAAACTTACCTTTTTACCAAACGATGTTATCGTTGGAATCTATAAAGGAAGTACCGTTAAACTAATGGATTAATTGCATACTCCATTAATCCCCAGATTATCGGTGCACTTTACTGCAACATCCGGAGGTGCGCGTCAGCAGCCGGAGCTTCCGGGCGGTTAAGGTGTCAATAACGAGACCCTTCATCTTCCGTCACCTTTAATGGAGTTACCATTCATTACCTCTGGTGGATAGTACGGAGTTGGGTACCTAATCGAATTGAAGCTGGCCTGGGCTCGGCCGCGACCGGATTTCACGACAGCACTGGCCAAGATTGAATCAGATAGCGTAAGGGTAGAGAATGTGTAGTATGTATATAGAGGGGACAGGGATGGTCTGGACACAGAGAGACGGGACTAAGGGATGCTGGTTCTCGTCTCCGAGTCTCAGAGAGGGATATTAAGGCCAAAGCTATCTGATGATCTCCCTCTCTCCCTCTCCTCGGAGCTGGCTTCCCTCTCCCTCTCTCGGTCGCCTCGCCCACCCTGCTCTATCGTCTACTTCTCTCCTTCTCTCCCTCCCAGCCCGATTTCCTCTCTCCAGACAACGACCCGAGAGAGCCACGACCCGAAATTACTGCATTGATCCCCGCAGACCAGGGCTCCTCCACCTTAACTGACAATGGCCGAAACCAATTCCGGACTGAGCTCGCAACCTGCTTTAAGCCCCTCTTTCGGGTGCAAAGGTTGCCTAGATGCCTTCAGGACTGATAAGGTAAGATAATTTGATGGCGCGGATAGTCCTGCTGGCTCTGCCGCGTTTCTTTTCTTATATTTAATGATATTCACCCTTCCCACGTGCGAGAAATATGTCCAGGAAGTACTGTACAATGTTACCGCGACCATTCGTTACACGACCCAGGGCAAAGATTAGCTTATCCAATATTCGGCAAGGTGGAGTAGAGTCAACCGTTTAACAATTATTCATTTGGAATAGATGTCGAAAGAGCGACTCCAAGCAATGGGCAAGATGCATCTCGGTAGAAGGGTTAAGTCAAGTTTTTATCTTCTAGATTCGAGATTGGTCGGACGATATTCGCGATTTTTCCCGAAAATATCCAATTTATAGGGTTATGGGGGTGGAAATCGTCTCGTGATTTTCCTCGCCCTTTTCGCCATCGTGTCCAGGGTTTAGGGCGTCCCTTGGGAGTACTCCGGAGGACAGCGTCCGGAGGGGATTTTTTCTGAAGCGACGTTAAGTTCAGTTTTAGGAGGGCACGTATAGCGCAATAGAGGGAGAGAGAGAGAGAGCACGCCGGATGCAGGGGAATAGGATAAAGAAGGTTTTACGAGGGATTACGCGGTTTATGACTTTCTCTATCCACTCTTCCTCTTCTTCCGCGTCCTCTGGGCCCTTGCTATCCGCCAACGGTTGTGCCGCTATCCGTTTCGACGAGGTTTACGATCGGCTTCTCCTTCCGCCACCTTCTCCGCCCATCTCCGACCACCTCCTTCACCTCCGCCCTTCGACCTTGCGTTTCATGGCGCCCGGCCCGGCTTTTCTTCCTCCTATCGTCGCCATCGCTCGCTGTGCGTTCGCGATATAGCCTTCGCGGCAGTAAAGTCCAATCAGGCGAAGACAACCTGAACCAAAATGGGCCTCTAGTTAGCTTGCACCTTAATGCCGCTTTATTTTCATCAATGACGAAGAAAACGCATAAATATACAAACCGTTGGCAATCTTTTTCTTACATTTTTCATGGCGCTTATATCTTCTTTGTCATATCATCGTCAACACTCATCGAGTATATTTTTTTTTTCCTGAAAGGCAAAACGGTGAGAAACTGAAAAAGTGTTAAAATAAATAGCTGTAGTTATTGTGATATTTTGTTCTTTTTTTTGGGGGGGGGGGGGAGGGAAATAATTATTTCTTTTTATATTTTCGTGATCAGGCTAAATCTTCTAATTTTTGCAAAATTTCATTTATAGGTGAATGAGAAAATGCCGGCTTGGGATCTTTACCCATTACTGGAAGGACTAGTCCGCTGTTACCACTCCTGATCGAGTCGTCCTGTCGTTAAGGAGCGTCCAATCCGACTTTCGTATTAAAACTGCCATCAGGGAGGATAAGACACCCCGCCAATCGCTCAAACTCTCAGCGGAAGATATAAAAATTTAATTCCTCGAGGAGAATGACGTGCCGCGAGCCGCCGCAGGCTTTGCCGAGTTCTTTTAAATCCTCTCCCTTCTTGACTTCAATGGCTTTTTCTACGGCCCTTAACCTGCTCGTCGCTCCCGTCTCGTGTCCACTTATTTCTAACATCACCGAGCATACTACCACCACTGTGGCCAGAGTAGCGACGGTGGGAGAGAAACTTTTTCCACTTTTCGCATCATTAACAAGGTCGTTCACAAAAATTACTCTCGCCTCTGCGCCCTTACGAGATCGTTGTCATCCTCGAGGGGAAAAGTATTCAGAAATGTATAGAAATTCAGTCTTAAGGCGATGTAAAAGTGGCATCTGAAGAGTCAGTCGTTCATGAAACGTTTTTCCGTACTGGGTGTACCGAATCGATTCAAACTTGACAACGTCAATATGGAAACCCTAAATGTCCATTTTTTAAAAATGTGTAGATGTTTTACAATTTTTTTTTTTCATGGAAAATGAAATTTCATGGATGGGGAGACCTTTCTTAGAGCCTGCATATTTTCGTGGTAAAATTTCAAATGATTCGATACGCCCAGTTGGGAAAAAAGTTTCATAAACTATTGACCTCTCAGATGCCGCTTTCACATCGCCTTAAGATGCGTATTATGGCTTTAATTAATTCTAAAAAATTATTTCAGGTACCATGAAGTTTCTTGGTATTTATATATACTTCTGAAGCACCGTCAAAAGTCCGGAAGTTCAACAGGACAAGAAGTGGAAGTTCGCACAAGGCATCGAGAATTGTAGGCCTCGACACAATTGGCTGCGACGTCTCGACGGAGACGTGTAAACTCGCCGGGTACATTGCTCGATCGTTAGTTTGGACGTTTAGGAACAATGTGCTCGTAAATTTTGCAAGTCGAGCCATGGCTTAGTAGGGTGTAACAATGCCGAGGAGTCCATCGAAGGAAGTGAGCGACCTTCTGTTAAGTCGGCGATAATTTGCCTGAAAACTAAAAATGGTCCTACAATGTGTAAGAGACCTAATGACCTTAATTCACATTTCACTCGCTTGTTATAAAATGCTCAACTATTACAGATATGCAATTCGCAATCTAATTACCTCCTGATTGCTTTTGACTTCATATAAACAACAATGATTTCCAACGACTTCCAGTGATTTTTGCTTGCGATTTCCAGCTGATTTCTTGAATGAATATGAGCGGCAATGGCGACGAACTGGCGATTTTGTGGTTTCGACTTATCTCCGGGTCTCGTGAGATGTTTTATTAATTCCCCGTATGTTGTTTCAAAATGCAAGAAAATCGCTGCGATGCTTCAATTGGCCGAACTCCACGGGTAAACATTTTTCGCCGTCAGTCGGAAATGCAGCTCGCGTAAGTTTCTTCCCGGAAACGGAAGTGCCGAAGGATCTCGGGGCAGCTTGCCCTCTGGTGGGGTTCCGTAAGGAACAGGCAATCTCTGTCTGCGCTAGATAACGCCGCGGTGGTAGGGGGTAGCTTTTCATCTTACTAAATCACCCGCTGCTTTCCACCCCCAACCTTCCGTGCTATAGACGGCTAACCCGACTGAAACCTAAACAAGAACCCCGTCGGTGCGGCCATTATTAAAGTTACGTACGGCCTTTTGAATATTAGACTGCCCTTCAGCCAGTTAGGCGGCGGCTCGTCTGAAGAGTCATCTTCTTAAAGCGAGACTACTGCGTAAATAGTCATATCCAGCTGGCCCAGTTTGAAGAAACAGCTAGCGGCGAATAGCCAGATTTACCTGGAACGAATTAGTTCCATGAAAACGGTCGCTGTATGTGAAGGAAATTAAAACCACCCCTTAAGGGGATACCCAAGTGGCATCTAAGGAGTCAATCCTTCGTAAAACTTTTCTCAGAACTGGATGTACCGAATCGTTTCAAGCTCTACAACGTGAACGTGGAGGCTATAAGAAAAGTCCCGCGCCCATGAAATGTCATTTTTTATAACGAATTCCAAAAATTAAAAGAAAAAAACTGAAATTGTATGGGTGTCAGGACCTTCCTTATAGCCTACATATTCGCGTTGTGAAGTTTCAAACGACTCGGTACACCCAGTTCGGAGAAAAGTTTCATAAATGCGACCTCTTTGACGGCACTTTTACGCCACCTTAAGGGGGTCGGAAGCGAGTTTACCAGACGCTCAGCAAAAGGTCTTCCTGGTTCAGATATGCACAAGTGAACGTTTCAGAATATTTTTTGAACCAACCTGAAAAAGATTCACGTGAGATAGTTACACAGATTGGGACACGATACTATGTCTAGGTTTTGATAATAATTGAAATAATCTCTATGCTCTGTCCAGAAGAAATTTCCCTTTATATTCTTTTTGATTATTAAGAAATGTGTCTACTTGTCCAAGATCTTGGAAATTCTACAGTTTTGTACGGTTTTCAGGAGGAGTGAAGACGCACCCTTGCCGTTGCATTGCAGATTTGCGAAACGCCGAGCGTAGGAACGACATTCCGGATATTCCTTTGTCCACGATCCTATCGATTCGTCTAATCTGTTCTTGGCTCGGGGTTCCCCTCGACCAGTGACGTCACTGGGCCATACATCAAACCGTTATCAGTTCACCGGCTCCCTTCTCATCCCGAGTCATCCCGAGGGAGAGAGGGAAGGAAGAAGGGAGGGAGAGGTCAAACGGAAGTCCTTCGCGGGGGAGAACAGCCAACCAGAAGACAAGGAGGGATTCTTAAACCCCTCGCGTAAATTGGATCGTGCAGAATTATGATTTATGCTCCGAAGAAAAACCCTCCCCTACTCATCCGCGTTTCTTCTCGAGGAAGAGGAAGCGGCTCGATAACCCCCGCCATAATTATTTTTCGATTCGCCGGACGTGGTCTCCTCCCAGGTTATCGCAATCTTCGGGGTGTCGATATCGGCGTAGGCTTAGCCGTCGTTATTGCTGAAATTGCAAAATGGCGCCGCCCCCTGTGTTCCGAAAATAGAACGGCAAGGAGCGAGATATTTTTCGAATGACCTTCGTATCGCACTTTTATTTTTACTCTTCGCCTAGGACGAATAAGAAATCGGAAGTCTGATGTTATTTCTGGTCGCCAGGATATTCCTGTAAAATTACTTTCGTTATAATGACGATAACAGGTACATTTCAAATGGAGGTTTTACTCACATTTAATTTCGTTTCGTTCAGAGGCATTACGTTCTCCCCTTGCATTCACCAGTAGCATTTAACGCGACATGAATGTTGTCGACAACAATTGTGTACAATGAACAAGATTCTGCCTCACATACATAACGGTTTGCATAGCCATAAAAATTCCAAGCTTAAGGAATCTTTCGACCGTTTACGTATTTCAAAATGGCGCAGCATTGCTGCAAAATTGCATGCAGTTAATGTGTTTATACAAATTTCTTAACATCTCCGAAGTCCGCATAGGCATCGACTTGGTGTTCGTTTACAAAAAAGTACCCGTACAAATGCCTAAAAGCCAATTTCAGGATTTTTCCTTAACCAACCCCTAAGAGGGTGAAAAGGAGTCAAGAATTATTATAAATTTCGAATTCTATTTGCAGATATGAACGATGCCGCGACTAGGGATGCTAGTAAGAGATATCAGTGAAGGCCTAGAGTACCACAGGTGAAGATCTATATCCCCACCCTAAACTCCTGGGGTGGGTCTAAGTCTACACATGTGATTTGGCCTAACCGCGGCTAACTAGCCGGGCCGGTAATTTTATTGCTCGTCAGATCGAATCGGATGCCGTTGCAGCCCCTCCGTCAATCCGGGGCGAAGTTGGTGGCATTGCCGGATCGAGAACGCCGGGGGGTGGGTGAGAAGGGTGGGACCGAGGAAGGGGCGCCGCGGGGTGGCGGAGGGTATCTCGCGAGATAAGGGCGCAATCTCTGCCTTCCGCGGGGCAACGGGGGTGCGCGGGGGTGGGGGTGGGGGAGGACGAGGCTATGGCGTAGAAGGGGTTGAGTGGTTGCCTGGCAACGACGAGAGGGGTGCGGCAGTATAGATCGCTATCCGCCTCCTCCGTGGTAAGGGGGTGCGCCGGGGGCCCTCTGCAAGATGGCTTTATTACCCTCCGAGAGGAGTTGGCGATGTTGCTGCAGTAACTTGGTACTTGCTGTAGGAAATGACTTCAGCGTTAGTGCTACCCCATACTGCTATGGGATTTATCGTTTCGCTAATACCGCGCCACGGGCTCGACTTTCGATCTGGGGCTCGCTGCTGAATCGTTCGTCGGTTGCATTCGGAGACGAGACGGGATTGTTTTCGAAACGAAAGATCGGTGCTCGGTCCAGGAATCAATTATTGGACGCGGTGATCGACCGGTCAAATTCCTGGCTCGAAATTGAGTCCTTCGTTCTACTTACTTCCTTCTAACAGGGACAACATTGTCTACAAAAGGTATATTTTACACCATAATGTTGTGGCTTTCGAGAATGACCCGCGTCCATTGTCGCCAGGGGGTGACGATTCGCAAACGTTGCAGTTCACTTCATCAGGGCAGACACTTATGAAGTATTTTGTACCTTACCAGTAAAATCTTAAGAGGAGGTTCCGAGGAACTAGACACCAGAGCATGAAAAGTTTATTACAATTGAGGTACAGTTGTTCTACAAGTTACATGTTTAAAAGTACATGATATACATATCAGGGAGATACGATATCCTAAACAAAGATATACTCATACTAAGGATAGTCCACGTTCATTTCACGTCTTGTAAAAAACATCTTTCAGTTCATCTCCTTGGTTGATAACTATAATAAGGTATCTTATAGACGACAATTCGCTCCGATGAGTAGATGTCTTGAATTAGACGTCCGAAATGCGGCCTTATGACTTTATGAATGTTTCTTACTCCGCTGGGACGCGGCGGCTGCTCTGTATTAAATGTTAGTGTTATACAAGAACGATATAAAGCGTATACTCAAGAAAGTTCGATTCGTCGACAACGAAGCGGCTTCGTAGATCCAGAATTGAAAAGCCCGACCCAAGAAGTCGAGTCGTTCGTTCACGCCGGGAGGAGAACATAAAACTTGTGGGGAGCCCTTGCCTTATCTTGGCGCCACGCGGCGTTATTATTATTATTACAAACAGAAGCGAATATCATAACCGCAAGGCGTTACAAGTTTAATAACTCCTTCCCCTCGACGGCCCCCTCCGCTCCGGGTCCTCCTCTCTCACTCGCGCCACGCTCGCGAATTCCGCAAGGCGCAACTTGGCACAACACCGGAGATGGAACCCCAGACGTAATTTCCGGTAGCGCGACGCGAGGAGTCGCGCCGCCCCCCGCGCGTTAGCCGAACTAAAAGACGATCGCTCACCGCGCCGCGATAGTCAAGATTTCCATTCGAGTTAGCCGTCGTCGAGAGTTAACTTCGCAGCTGCTTCCCGAAGTCGCGGCGGGATGGGTGAGACCTCGTTTCCCATTTCGCCCGAATTATGAGGTTCCTTCGCGTTCCGAAATCGCCGACTGAGGCATCATACGGTCATGTTCGATTCGAGGTAAGCTCCTATATAAGTGTCTACAAAACGGAGTGGGTTCTGTTTAGCACGTAAATGCACGTAGATTTTGGGTTTTGGAGAGGGTGATGAAGAAATTGGAGGTTAGGACAATTCATGGTCCTAAGAGAAAACGGATGCATTTATGAAGAAATGGATGAGAGTCATTTCGCGGGTGAAGCTCAAGACGTAATTGGAAGGACGAGCGGCGGCCATTTTGAATTGTTACCGATCATGGGTTTTAAAGGGAAATCGAAACAATTTGAAGTACATCTTCCATCTTCCATCTTTTTCTTCTTAGATCCATCGGAAAAGTCGTTTCCGCCATGGATTAGAAAATTCGAAGAACTAAGATGGACGCGCTGCCAACACTCGCCGCGTGGGGCGCTGCGAGAGTCCTCGTAAATCCCAACGATCCCGAATATGAATTTTTTCCCGTTAAATCACCGATGATATCGCGAAGCCTGGCGCTCGGGCGGACTTCGATATATCGCGCCAGGCTTGCGGTCGACCGCGGCCAACTTCGCATCATGTATAATAAGCGAAAACATTGGCAATTTATTGCCAGCCTTTACACGGCCGCGGAACGCATCAAG
The DNA here is from genome assembly GCF_000612105.2 of Orussus abietinus. Classification (NCBI taxonomy): domain Eukaryota; kingdom Metazoa; phylum Arthropoda; class Insecta; order Hymenoptera; family Orussidae; genus Orussus; species Orussus abietinus. Next base: position 719,302 of record NW_019394282.1, on the reverse strand, counting down.
TGGTTATGTCGTCTCTCGACGCATGAGATCGATCATCGGCATCGCGACGCCGCACGACCTTTTTCGGTCTTCCGGTCGGAATGAATATAAACTCGGAAGGATCAAGAAGTTCGGTAGAGTTTCGCCCCAGATTACTAATACACACGTAAGTTTTCATTGCTTCTGTGCACTCAATTATTACTTTATGATATATGTTTGTGAAATAATATTGGAAAGCGCCAAATGCACTTGTGCGAGAAATTATGAGATTACTTACAAGCGAATCTTATATTTATGCAAGAAAGTCCTAGCGCCGAATGACGACATTACGTGTACGGGAAAACTCAAAATCGGTCACCCATCCGATAGTGTACCGTGTAGCGCGTCGCTTAACTTTGGAGAAGCGCGGACGAATATAAGGGAATTTTACATTTATACAAGAAACCCCCAGCGCTAAATGGCGAGATTACGTGTATGCGGAAACTCAAAATCGGGCACCCATCCCACAGTGGACTATAAACCGTGTCGCTTAACCTTGGAGAAGCGTGGATGCCAGTGGCCGAATCACGAACCTGGCCGCGAGTCTAAGAGAGCTTCTTTCTCGAAGGGGTAGGTACATACGAGAGAGCAGTTTCCACGCGAGTGGCATTACGTTTCCGGTCCGACCTACGCAGGAGGCATCTCTTCGTCGGTTTTTACTCCCGAGGTCAGGTGCGATAGGATCGCGAGGCGAGGCACGATCCGGGCATAAGCGAATCCGCCGTGGCTTGTTAGGTGAACAACGGCGTTTTCTTCCCTCTCTCGCTCTTTCTCGTTCTGCCCCCATGTCGTCCTCTCCCTCTATTTCTCTCGTTTTATCTCCCTACCCCTCCACCGACTTGGTCCTGCGAGAACGGACCGAGAGCGGCTCGCACGGTGCGTCCTCTTGTACGTCGCCTTATCGACGGCCAACCCGTGAGCGTCGTTAAGGAAGCGCGTGCCGCTAGACCAATTAGGGAGCTTCTTTCTTCCGTCACTATTTTCCCGACCAATGGCGAAGCTCGACATTCCTCCTGCTTCGGTAATCCCCAGACAATGTCGTAAGATTACGTTCCTCCATATTTGTAATTCGAAACTTGCCATAATCTTTCGCTAACGAACCATTGTAGGGTAATTCCGGAAGAGATCCACCACTTTTCTTAGAAAGCTCCCATCTTCCTGGGAAGGAGTCACTGACTGATGAAATAAAAGGCAACGTAACTGGTTGTTTTTTATTTTTTTATTGATGTTTAAAAAAGTAACCCAAAAACAGAATATGACTGTGGGTGAGCTGAATCATTTAGGAACAGATAGCTCGGACAGCTGAATTTTTATAGCTTTTTAACGTAAGAAATTAGGTCCATCTCGTTTACAGGTGCAACAGTTGGCGAAGAGCCCGAAGAAGTGGTCTTCGTCGAATTTCAAGAAGCTTTTCTCCTCGGCAGGGTAGATTTAGGGATGCCAGCCTCGGTTAACAAATCTAAGTTGGTTCTTTGGACTGATCTCCTTCAGAGGTGTACAATTTTTTAACATACTTTGTTGGCATCCTGAACAACATTACAATCAATGTGCGACGTAGAACTGCATTTCATTAGTGGTCCATCTGCCTCTTTTAAATTTGTCTCTAATAAATTACATAAAAATATATATATATATCTTCTCGTACATTAAAATCTGTAATTGTCATACCACAAAAGTAAAATGTTTCACCTCCACGAAATATACTCTGGAACTGTAACGACGTGTCGGGGGTGCATACGTAAATTCCTGCGCCTAACAGCAGACAATCGCGGAAGATAACGCGGCTAAAACGCGCCGTCAATTAATTAGCGAAGCGGAACGCTGGACCGTTTCATTTCCGCAGGAATATCGGCGTTTTGACTAGCCGGACCTCGATGCCTTAACGGGGGAATTATATCCTCGTGGTCGAGAGATGAGGAGATTAACGTCAAAGGTCCGGGAACGGGGTGGCCTCGTTACGCGCGAATATCGGCCGCTCTCGCGAAAGTCCGATTTTTGCATATAAAATAAACGAGGCGCACGTGGGTGTATCCGCGGCGTACGCGGAGGTGAGGCGAAGTGAGGTTAGGTTCGTAGGTAACCCGGAGCGGATTCGCGTGTGCCTAGTTAGCGGCGGTTAGGGCGGCGCGCGGAATTGCCTCGATGCCTGTCTTTACATTATCATATCATGTGCAAACCGGTGCACGGCAATGGCTAATGCCATATCGGGACAAACAGGTGGGCCGGGCCTCGGTCCCTTCGGACTCTCTTAACGGGCGTTTCTCGGCGGAATGCGCTCCTTGCTGTATGAGTACCTTAGATCGGGAGATACTTTGTAATCCGCGTTTTCCCAGAAGCGCCTCGTCGGCTTCCAAGGAGCGGGCTCGAGATATGCGAGATGTCGTCCCGACAATACAGAAGTACGCTCCTCTCTTTCGGAGGAATTCCCGCCCGACTTTGCGGCCACGTCCACGAGAGAGCTTTTGTGAAACGGGGGGCCGAATTTTGGGCTTTTTTGGGGGATCTCCTTAGGTCGTGTTAAGGGGATGCGAAAGTGATGTCGAAGAGATTTTGTTTATAAAACTTTTCTCCCAACTCGATTAACCGAATAGTTTGAAACTCTACAACGTGAATGGGGAGACTATAAGGAAGGTCCTAAAACTCATGAAATTTCAATTATTTTCAAATTTGTTTATAGGTATTTTAAAAACAGTTTATAAAAAATGAAATTTCGCGTGTTTCAAGACTTACCTTAGGGTCTCCATATTCACGTTTTAAAGTATGAAACGATTTGAGACACCCAGTTCGTAGAAAAGTTTTTTGAACGATTGAGCTTTCGGATGCCACTTTCGCATCCCCTTAAGGGGATCGTTCATATGCGTGTTTCAGCAAATCTCAAGATCCTCAAGTTTTCTGTTATTTCCTGCACTTCCGACATCTGCGACTCCTTTGTGGGAGATAAGGATTATTTTATCATATCTCAGTCGCAAGTACGCGCGTCTCTGGTCGCGTGAGAATTTGAAAGGCGAAGAGCCCGAATTCTTCGGACAGTAAGAGCTCTGCTTGGGAATCCTTATCACCTCCACTTCCGGCATCGTAACGACCAAGGGAATGAAAATAGCTAGTGTCGAAAAGTTGTTAGGAGAGTCCACGATGTAATGGCTTGGCATCCTGGCCTGTATGTACGTACATGTCGGACGTGTACCCCGCGAGTACGTCGAGCTGAAGCGAAGTCGTAAAGCGTAGTTAAAGTTTTAAAGGGCAGTTAAATTTAAAGCGAGTTAAGCCGGGCATTATGATGGCGCGTGGCATGTAAAGGGAAGGTGCCCGATAGGGGTGAGGTGACACGAACGGGGATGATGGATGTGTATATTCTGTATAACCCCTTGGCAGGACGGGGCGAGCTGTAAAGTATGAAAAGAGGTGGGCGTAGTGGGAAAAAAGCGGTGTTCATTTTTTTGAAAAATCTACCTTACGCAGGGACTGCCGCCTGTGAGAACGCGGGGGAGAAAAACGGCCGGGAAGGATGTTATTTCAATTTTTCGCATTTGGGGGATGCGACTGGGCATATTGCACATTATACGAGTTGCAATGACTTTCAACGTTTTTACAATCTCCCCGAAGGGATTTACTCGCGCAAATTAAATATACAATTCGATAATTGAATTCATTTTCACGAAAATTCGGTAGCCATTCTGTATTCGCAGTTTAGGTACCGTCCAAGTTTTTGAAGACGCAGAAAAATGTTTAATTAAATCAATAGAATTCTTGATCGGTCGCATGAGATATTGCGGTAGATCACCCCAAATATTAAAATAATTCGGTAGGTCTGACCAAAACATTCGGTTAATTCAGTGGAATATTTTTTAGAATTGTTTAAAACGGTTCAACCAAAATATTTTAGTTGGTAGAAGCAAACGAGTGCAGTCAAGAGAACGAAAATTTGGTTAACGCGGCGAAAAAACATTTTCTGCAAATAACCACATGCAGTTACGTAGACGACGTTGTTGAATTAACTAATTCTTTTGTTCTGCGTGTAGGTATGACGTGGGTTCGTTTTTGAGTGATCATACGTTTTTTTTTTCCTCTTTTCAGGTAAGGAAATTATATTTTATCGACGTGGATTTTTCTCGCGTATATCGAACGGAAAGAGATTCTCATGGGTATCGAGTATTGGTGTCACAGTTGTCAACGTCAGTTACGATCGGACCATTGAAATGGTAACGAGGGGCGTACGAGGACCGTCGCTCACTTCAAGCCAACACTCCTCCCGTCATTAAGTTCCACTGTATTACATTGAGAAATAAGTTCGGTACTCTTGGCTCATTGTGCCGTTTTTCTTTCTCGTAACAACGCCCACCCTTAATTCATGTTTGGACACGACTTAAGGGGTGGCCACGACGAACAACTCGCGCAATATCCTCAGCGGCCATTTTATTCTGCATAAAAAGCCTCCAGCAATTATCACAACTGCGAGTACATGAATTAATGAATTAAACAAAGGAAAATAATACATAGTGCCCACATTTGCGCATTTTCAGCCTCCACAGGCTTAAAAGAAATTTAAACATCATGCCTATATCAATTTTCACGTCATTTACGTCGTCATATCATAAATGTAAACAAACAAACGAAAGTCGGTCTTGAAAAAACCGCTTCATATTTTTTATTTCCGATTATTATTAATCGCAACCATCTACGAGGGTATGTTATATTGCAGATTTAAAGTGCAGATTTGTGATACGATGTCACTCGATCAAGACGACTCAATTTCCGTTTATAAGTTAAGCACTTCGATTTTCTTCGTGCAACATAAGGTTACACATACTCATAAGGAAAAGTTCAGATTTTTATGTAACATGATTGTTCATTGAATATCTTAATACAGATTTCCGAATTAAATTTAGAGTTCCGGATCAGCCGGCGATTGTAAAATTTCACACGCCCTCGTGGCGCGAGTTCCGTAGGGCGCCATTTTGAAGGCCCCTCGAAAGTTTAAACCCCGAAAGGGTTGTCGTGTATTCGGTTACTTATTTATTGAGCCATCAATTTGTTGGCGGCATTGTGGAGCAACGCACCCGCCGTTACGCCGCGTTCTGCCCGGACTGGGTGCGGATGAGCCGGATGTGGGAGTTTATCGGTAATCGAGCGAGCTTTATGTTCCTGGTCGATAAAATCGCAAGGCTCGATCGGTAGGATGACGAACCACGAAAGACATCTGCATCGAGTGAGCTGGACTTATCGGTTAATCGCGTGACGAATTAAACGCGTCGTGCCGGCAGATCCGACGGTAGATCGTACCTTGCACCTCGTAATTTAATCGCTCCGGGTACAGGCTAGATTACGTGGCTCGGGGATAAATTAATGCATCGAGATGGGCCTAATGAATTTTCCCCCTTTAATATCCAATCGCGTATTTTAATAACCGACGGTGCTTCGATTCCTGCGACAGAGGGATCATTAAATACCCGGTCACGATGAACACGGCATTCAATGAAATCTTATCAATCATCCGGCCCCGTTGCTTTCAATTATACATGCAAAGTTTGGACAGTTTCTTGAGGTTATTAAAAAAAAAAAAGAAAATTAATATTAAGGGAATTAAGTTCTCGTTACTTTTTGTATTGATCAAAGGGGGGTAACAGTACATCCTATCAGCACCGCGTGGTACAAGTAACGTGATAAGAATCCTCCCCCAGATTCTTTTATATTAATGTTGCATGAACTAATCATTATTTTACCCTGCCTTCTATACCGATTTAATTTACCAGGAGCTCCGTAAAATAATTACAAAAAGAAAATGGGAAATAGGACCAAATGCGTGATAACTGGTACGTAACGATACACCCAGTAAATCATTCCTTTTGGCGATAATCTTTTTTACTTTTCGGATGGACAATTTATTACAACGATATTGTATATAATCTCTGGGACATCGACACCCCCTAGGGGTGCGTGTAACAAATAACTTTAGGTCAGAAACCACGAAGGTGACGATGCCCATTATCGAGTTAATGGAGCGAAAGCCACCGCGGAGGATGCTCGCTTCCCATGTCCATCCAACAATGAGATCTGTCCTCGTAGGACTGGATTCATTATTCGGGCATTATTCGCACGTATCGCGGGTGTTCGGTTAATACAGGGCATAAATGCGACTGTTAGGCTAGCTCGGGCCAAACGAGCAGCGAGCAAAGTGGGAGCTAACAAGGAACGCTCGCTCTGTACATGGAGTACGCATTTAGTGGTTAGGCTTACGCGGCATTGTGCCGGCGAATGTACCTTTATTCCCGTCCCGTTAAAGGACCCTCTGGAGGCTCGGAGTCTGATCGTGAATAAATTCTTTGATCGCGTGTGCACGCGCATTAAATGCTCCTCTCGATGGCCTTTCGACGGTTCTCCGCGGGCCGAAAGGACTCGCACGTACCGAGTGATCGCGTGCCCGGAATTTAGTAATCTCGGGATATAAAGTTGCCCCGATGTGCGAAACGGTTCGAGTTTCAGTCATCTCGCGATTACACACCGATAGGAGATGCCATGTGCCACGTAATGTTAATGTCACGCTATAGGACTTTCTACTAGGCGACCGTCATTTCCATATCGGCTGCGATTGCTCACTGTGAGAAAAAAGAAAAAATTTCCAATATGCGTTAATAACCCACTACTGAAAGGTGAATTCCCTTTTCCTTATTTCAGGAAGCTAAAAAGATGCCATTAGGGTCGTTTTGCCAAGTGGAATTATTCACGGAGAGATGTGAACGATGTTTTACGTTTAACGCGATTTTTAACTGATTTCAAAAAGCGGTGGGAATTTTATTTCGTCGGCCTACTTGGAAATCCAGAACCCCCTCGAGGAGGAAGAGGGTAATATTCGAAAGAGAAAAATTTGTCATGGGATAATCGCAGTATGTGCGATAATCCACTCACGTGTATCGGTACCCCCTGGCGCACCGTACGGTCGAACTATGGGAGTGTTTGTTTTATGTAGGCAGATCAACTGGGATTTACGGAATTTCGTCTCTGAATCCCCGCATTATATTAATGGCCGACCGTGTTCCCAGGGGAGCTTATGGGACCCCACGTTTCTTGTATTCGGCACACCGAGTTTTAATAACGCGGTAGAAATAACTACCTTAGATACCATTAACCAACCTTCGGCCCTGAAATTCGGGAATAACCTCTCCTTGATCCTAAAAAACCACAAGCATAATATTATATTAACTTACGGCGATCAGGTTGTGGTTACCGATCGTACAGATTTCGAGGCACGGGGAAGTAAAAGCTGCAGTTGGGTTTTAATTAAGCTCTTGAATAATTTTCCCTGGGCGACAGATTCGATTCCGGCGATCATTGGCTGATGACCTGGGCAGGTGATCCTCGCACCTCTTGAATACTAATAAACTCCCTGACCAACCGCCCCAAACGATCGTACATAACGCGTGTTTAATGCATTACAAGATGGACGGCTGAGCGTGCACGATGCCGGAAACAGATGCGTCGAACCAACGTGGGAGAGGACACTTCAGATTATAATAAAGTGATTAATAAAGGGGGCCCAATTAAAATTTGTTTAAAGGCCCGATGCCACTCATGGCGCCACTTGGGCTGCCATTATGAAAATAGTTTCTCTCGTGACAAGGACCTCGATAAAAAACGAACCACGCCCCGAAGAACATACGATACAGGGGTAGGATTATTTATTTAATTCTTAAAATTTAAGGAATATGTTTTTAATCAATATTTGATAACAACGCAAGCTTGCTTACCTACACGTCGCGTGGTAATGGGGAACATGAAGGAGCTTGGCGGTAATATTAATTAATAAATTAATTTAGACACGTGCAAAGTATAGATTTCTCTTCGATGAGTTGTCTGTCATTTTTAAATGGATTTGTTCGTAGAGGATAGGCATGGAGGATTAATTCGCGGAAGCCGAAGGTCTGGCTAATCGAAATTTTACTCTTGAAGTGCGATTAGGGTATGGATGTCGGGCTTAAAATGTTTTGCTCCGATTCGTTCACACGTCTACCCCTCGTGAGCTACTTTTCGTAGGCGACTCAGTGAGCACGTCGGAGAACAGTTAGGGGTTGGTGGGATGCTGGTTATTTAATCTTTAATCCCGACACTCGAGGGTGACTTCGTCACCGATACCCTAGTTTCGTACGATGTAATACTGGCACCCTCCCTCGCCCTGCCATTCAGGGGATGTTCCTCGTCTAATGGGGGGCTGGATGGATTCCATCCGAATCCTATCGCTCATTACCCTCCGAAAAAATGACCAAATAAACCGCCTTTGCCATTGTTAGTAAATATTGCCGAAACTTCGTTAATGAACTTACACCGTGCAAGTAAGCATCATTTCTCACAATCGCTCTACAAGTCTCAATTGCGTACATTAATTCTAATTTACATATGCAAATGAAAATCTGACTGAAAGGTGCAATTCAGCACTCTTAAAATGATCCATTAAATTTTATACACTCCAATAAGAATCTGAAAAATTAAGATAAATATTTTTTCTTTTGTACTAGAAGTTAGATCAGTAAATGTTGCAAAATATCGGAAGGGTAAATAATTGTGTATATTAGTTGATTCGGGATTTTCTTTTAGTAAAGTGTTATTCTCATTTTTCAGATTTTGGGGGTGGGTTGGGGTACCGTTTTTTTACATGGCTGTTCATTTTGAAAATCGCGAGAGGCTTAGAGGAATTCCCTCGTCGGCGAGATGGGGTTTGTACTTCTCGGACAGGTCCAGGGGTTTATAATACGCAAAATTAATAGACAGTTGCACACGGGGGCTGACCGAGAAGTGTGATGGCCTCGGGCAAAAATGTACCTAAATAACAGCTTAGGTCGCTTTGCTAGGATGTTATTACTCCGTGAGTTGCGATTCGCGAATGACACGACCCTAAGATTTATGAGGGTGCTCCCTCTGTGATTAGCTTTCTTTATGCGAGCCATTTACATATGTACATGTATATATAGAGTTGAAGCAACGTGACTGCAAACTTTCTGTCAAGTCTGCATGCCGAGGAATGTGCATTTCTCAATTTAACAACGTAACTTCCTACTTTCGTAAGAGCGTGAACAAGTACTTGCTTATTGCAATTGAGAACATACTCTATTCCCTGTACTTCACGTAAGAGGAGCTCGATAATCACAATAAATGCTCGTATGGCGAGCGTTGCCGTAAACAGAGAGAGGAATTTATTTCGATTTTTAAATCAGTCGTAAAAAAAAGGATTTTTCTCCAACGCAGCGGTCTCGGTTGCGACAAAATGCGACAGCGAGCATATTCGGAACGATCGGCAGACGGACAACATATTGTCGGCTTGAAGCAGGCTGCAGAACTGCAATGGGGTACCCCAACTCGTCCTGGGGTTGCGGAGGACCCCCCATGGGAACATTTCACACCGGTAACCACCGCGACCCCCCGGTCACCCTCGCCAGTTTGGTTACATGGACTCGATTTAGTTAGGGATGGTTTGCCCCCTGATTTATACGACGCACCGACTTAGATGGAGAATTTATCTACTTAACCCGATGCCCCGAATCGGCCACTTAATTCCCCGCAGTCGGTGCGCCGAGTAATCGCGCAATCGATTAAGCGGTAAACCCGTTTCCTTAACCACGTAAAAAACCGTAATTACCCCATTAATCGAACGCACACGCTCTCTCTCTACCGATAACGAGTATCAACTACACCCGCAATGAATAGCGGAGGAAAAACCACGACGAAAAGTCCCGAGGAACTTTTAAAAACAACCACGCATTCCGAAGTTATTAACGTTTTAAATCACCCGGTCAAAAGCGTAGGCGTGTCCTAGAGGAGGCGCGCTTCCGATTGGTCCGTTTCAATTCCCGATATCTCGAGAACGGTTTCCTGTTTCGGAAACCTGATAAGGACTTTTGGTCCCGGTTTTCACTCCTTCGTGTGCCTGACCAGGAAACGTGTAATGATATGATATACCCACCGGGTACTAGTTATTTTAACGCAGTGAAAAATACGTGTCTAATACGTATCTTAAGGCGAAGTGAAACACGTCGAGGAACTTGATCGACGTCGATAAAAAAGATTTTTCTAAATACCTACGTTGCCGACGTGTGTTTTTACATTGACAGCTGTGTCGAATTATATTGGGTATTGCATTAAGTGGCATACTCCACCTGTTGTTATCGTAAAATAATTATAAAGAAATCGAAGTAAAACTCCAGAAATCCTCTGGATTCATGCTTTCTGGGGCCCTAATTGACTGCAGAGGGACCCCCTGCGCCATCTGTGATTTCCAGGTCGATTAAATTTTCACTCCGAGACCTCGTATTTCCATCGTTTTGACATAGAAGCGCATAAAACACTTTTTTTGCCTTTATCCCGTTCAAATGCGAGTTTATCGATTACCAGAGTGTTCTAAATTGTCGTCAAATTGTCCTGACTCTTTCGTTTCTCATATCAGAGCCTTCGATAATTGTATATTGATCGAAATATGAGAGCTCGACGCCATATTGGTTCTGGTCTGGGCTGAGTTAAAAAATGTTTTCCAAAAATCCAAATTTTCAATGTGTCAGGACAATTTTTCGATGATCACGCGTCATGTGTCAAAGTTTTGGACAGTGTGATCCAATACCCTTAAAAAAAAAGTGTTGTAATCGAATCGACTGATTTGCAGGGAGTTTCATTTCACCTTAAGAGGCGATTCCTTCTCGTTGGTTCGCGACGCGTTAGGGCGGTGAGGCTCGAAGAAGGCTCGCGTCGTCCCTCGTTGACCCTGTTCAAGGGAATACTTATTGGTTATTGGTACCTCGAGTGCAACACCTATGCTTCCCCAGCCCGTGGTGGCCCGCGGCAACTCGAGGAGCGTGGACGGTGCGTTTATTAATTAGAGGTTAGGTCTGCCGGAGCGGAGGAGAGCTCTTTGAGTAGACTCTCGAGCCGGCCACGGATCGTCGCCCTGGCGGCCAACCGACCAATACTGACCGGTACCGACCAACACCGACCAGTACCGGCGAGATGAAGATACCAACGGGGGCGGACTCGGTTCGTACATAAATCGAGGTTCTAGCGAGCACCGAGGTGCTAGGTGTCCGTCCTACACCCTGCACATCGCTCGACGCACCTTAGAGGTGATGCATGGCCCGCGGCCGTATCCGCACCTTTATTTACCTCGGTAGGTAATTCGCGGTTACGCCGCCACGAGGAGCAAATGCGTGCGCGATCGCTATCAATCGTCAACGTGCTCTACGAGAAAATTCGCACTCTTCGCCGGCGCACTTCCTGCGAGACGTTCACCCGTATCCCTCGCTTCTCCTTGATAGAATCTCGTTAACAATGAAAAAAAAAAAAAAAATGAAGAAACACGGCTTTGAACCGCGAAATCAACCCGTACTATTTTCTTTTTTCTCAGCATTTTTATGGAGTGCGAAATTTCTTCGCATGTTAATACAGAAATATAAAAAGGCCGACACGGTGCGGTGAGAACTTTAAACCGGGAGAAAAGTTAATAAAAATATGCCGTGACATGCTGCACACCGTGTACACGCTTTTCCTCGGAATATCGAATGCTAGACTTTTGTATTGTTAAGTTCGTAATGATTTATTTATACATTTTATAGACAGATGGTGCAGATTTATAACATGAATTTAGTACACAAGTGTATGCATTTTACGAGTATGTTTAACAGTGTTGTATTGGCTGAGAGTCTGTTAGAACAGTGAGTTAATTGAGTGTCTTGCGAGGTTGACGTCTTCCTTCAATAATGGATACTGGTTTTAACACATGTAGGTACTTCCAACAATACGCAATCACGAGGTGATAAGGAAATTCCGAGTGAACCCCGTGTTTAGAAACGTGGGGTGGCTCGCACTTAGCGGTTTCCAGTCCGGGTGCAGATTTCGGGCGTGGACGGGCCATTGATCCGTCGGAAATGTCGAGATCCGTGCCAGGTCCGATTTAACGCCCTCCTGAAAGATCCCACAGGGATCGGCACGTGCCGGTGGCTCCCCTGAATCGGGAGATCCCACCCCACCTCGAATCAGGGCGCAGCAAGCACACGCGAATCGGTGCTAAGTCACCAACGTCAACAGGGATACGCCTCGCCAGGGTTGACTTTTCCTCCAGTTGAGTATTTGTCCAAGGATCCTTTGCTTTTCTAGGATTAACGCGTCTTTGTCCTGCCGATGAAGAAGTTAGTATCCGCTCTGGGTACCACTTGTCCCTTTCGAGTGCCCATTTAGGGTAAATATTGAGCTGCTGGCTATTATAACAATTGTTTGTTTAGACAAGTTCTAGGGGGTATCGTGATGCAAAAGAGACAAGGCTGCCCTTTTCACGGGCCAATGGTACACTTCAACGTCTTCAGTTTAATTGTTTGCTATAAACGACGAAAATATAGCGCCGTGTACGAAGTAAACTTAAGGAATAAAATAAATGTTTAAACAACGTATGGCAATATTTTTCGCCCTTTCATTCCGGGTTTTACGTGATTTTGTTGAACGTCCAGACACTTTTCGATTTCGAGAAGACAATTCATCATGATACTTGCGAACAAACAGATTTTCACCAGACTCTAATTTGTAAGGCCAGAAGCAGAAATACAAAGACTCCAAACTCGTTCTCGTCCGCTCATTGCTTGTGGATTCATTTTTTTTTTTACAAGGGTAACACCTACTCGTGTCATGGTAACTTTATGATTTCGCCGCGACGAGATGGGTATCCTCCATGTTTTCAATTTTTATCTAATGTTATAAGATAACAAATGGGAGGACGAAATCCCGTTTTTGGATGTTCAGATGCAGCGGAAGCGGTGCATCCGTAGTTTCTCCTCGATTTCGATCCTGGAACGGTTTTCTGAATGGAGGTGCAAATTTCATGGGTGCTCCCGGGATCGCTTGCGTTTCCCACAAGCACGGAGTTCGCCATTGCCGGATCCGATTCTTCGTAATTCCGTGACTTAGAGCTTAACTCAGGCCCCCGCCGGGATAAAGATGGGTTCCCATATCAGGCATGCAAAGCTTGATGTATCGACGCTTTATGACGGCACGGGTACGGATTCCCGACCCTACACCTCGACCCTGAAGTGCATCCCGCGCAACAGCGGCCGTAACCTCGTGGAACGGCAAAGTCACCCTAATGGTTGGGATTAGTTTCCGATAGCGGACTAGTCCGCGGGGGGGGGGGGGGGCGAGCTTTACGCAACTTCTGTATTCATGGACCCTGCATGCGTGATTAATGACCGATTAATTCGTCCCACGCCGTGGCAGAACGTTCACCTAAGCGGGAAACTAAGACCGTTTTTCGGTAGAGACAAAAGGATGAAAAGACTCTTCGAAAATATTTCCTGAAATTTTATCGATTTAATTTCCTTCCCTTTTTATTTTTATCTCAGATCAAATGTCGCGAGAGCGAAACTGTGTCGATATCAATCGACGAGGATGAATTAAAAAATAGTCGTTAAGTGTAAACATATAAGTTTTTCACTTTTGAAGCATCGCTCTCGCAAAGTCTGAAATGTCAGATACTTGATCTATCGAATGGAATTTTCTGACAAGTAGTGCCGCAAGACAGAATAGGGTTTATAATTATATAGGAAGAAGGATATGTGCTATGTCGAATTAATTTCCCTGTTTGGCGATGCCTGCCACGTGTCGGGTTTTCAGAGACGATGATCCCTTGCTGAGGTTATTTTTCAATTTGGCATCGAGGAGACCGTTTTTAACGATTTAATTTCAACGATCCGCATGAAAGCATAGGTGTTTGCAAATCGGGGATGAGCCATAACTCAGGACGATCATCGTTGTTCTCGGGAGATAGAATCGAGGAGCCATCGGTGCGCGACACGCCGACGCTCGGATTCTGTATCTCACCGATGATCTCCTTTCGAGCTACCAGAAGAGGACGTCGGAGAGGCCTCGACGAAGGCCGCCCGAAATGGAATCATCGATCGATAGGCGATCTAGTCGCGGACCTTTCAATCACGCGACACCAGTCCACTGCGGGGCTCCCCATTATTTCAAACGAGCGGCATACCGGAGTCCACTGCCCTGAAACTGATAGACTACTTACGAATGGCCGCTTCGAAGAGCCCGATAATATCAGTGATGTATGGCGGAGGATTGGTCACTCGCGATCGCCCGTGAGGATCCCTCGTCGGGTATATTTCATATTTACTTACGGAAGGGCGAAGAAAGCCCGTCCGCGAGAAACGGGGGCGTCGTTAATTAATCTTGGGACTAATCGTGGGTGCTCCATCTTGTGATCTGGGGCATCAAAGTATCTCGAAGGGAATGCCCTCCAAAAAAGGAGAGTCGATTCTTTGCGAGGGCTAAATGATTTTCATAGAATATCGCTACTAGATAGATAATCGCCCTAAAAAGGAACATTGGTGCGTCGCGTCGCCCGGAATTCGGCAGCCGATCTTCCCCTGGAAAAACGTCGTCGATGCGTAATACTCCTCCAGGAACCGCGTAGACCGTCGGGATAAAGGCGATAAGGTGTCCTCGGTGGAGTCCGGTAGCGCGAAATAACGACGCCGATCGCGAACTCGCTCGCCGGCTCGTTGCTACTTCATAAATCGAGCCGATCCTGACGGGCTCGTTCATTTGCTTATTGGACAATTTGAATAAACTCGGACGGCAGCTGACCGTGGGGTGTGGCGACTCGGTGCCCAATTAGCGGGTGCGGGGTTTCTCCTGGTTTCAGCTTGTGCGGTTCTTCGGCGTCCTCTTCGTCCTCTTCTTCGTCTTCCTCTTCGCCTTCTCTTCGCCCCTCTTCCCCGAGGGAGACGCGCGCGTCCCCGGCCTTCCACGCGTCCACTCTTCAGCTTCTTCGGGCTCGTTCGTTTCTTCGGCTCGTTTCGCTCGTTTCGCTCGTTTCACCTTTTTCGCCCCTTCGCCGTTTCGCCCTCGCGCTAGCTGCACACGGCCGTGAGGCAAAGAGGTGACTCAGGGCTATTGGCGGGCTCGCTATGTGTGCTGGTGCCTTCTTAACTAGCTCCTCGGAAGCGGGCCCTGCCGCGCCATTTATCACCCGAAGACAGAACCACTTCGACACCGACTCCGTACCGACTCCTCTGCCTGGCTGTTACAATGTGGGAACACCGCGAACTCGATTATTGCGCCCGCCAACGCCAGGACCGGCCAGCTCCGTTTTTCAGATCGAACTCCCCGAATTAACCGAGTCCCTACGATCGACCTTTGCTTTTCGTCGATCTGGATTTTTCACCGATCCGGATATATTTTCTGGTACAGGGTTACCTACAGAGAATCGGTTCCCACACATTGATCTTAAGACATTCGCGACCGGCAATTTTTTTCCGTTTCAAATACTGAGTACCGGCGAAAATAATGACATTCTGAAACTGGCTGCCGCAAACTTGTATTGTTAAAGCAAGGATAAAAATGATAAAATTTGCGCGCCGCAAACGTTTGAAGGCATGAGTGTGGTCAGATAGTGATATTTAGAACGTCTGCTGAAACGGGTGCACCGAATGTTTCTTTGTCCATATTTCGTGGCACTCGTTTGATAATTGATTTGTTTGAATAATATTCAATTTTCGGTTTTATGTTGTACGGGAACTTCTTACCCATCCTGAATCGGAAAATTAAGGGAAGATCGGGAAGGAATCACCTAACGTATTATGAATTATGAAAGGGCAATTTAATTGTATTTCAATCAAAGTAGCCGGAATAATACCTGTAATGTTATAGAGCTGTAAAGACGTTAAGATCTGCGAATGAAATTGAAATGATAAATTAGTGACTGAAATGATTTTTTAGGGTGTTTAGCTGTGTAATGTATTTTTTAAATTAATCGGTGCTTCTTGAGTTGATTTACTTTCAACGAATACTTTGAAGTTTCATTATAACATTAAACTACTCACGGAAGAGGCTTTTCTTTGTCTGTAATTTGTTCACCATTTTTTTATTGATGACGTGTTTCGTTTTTTAATTTCAAACGTGACAAGTGATATGTTTATGTTTAGAGAATTGATTTACAGTGACGGTACGAATTGAAGGAAGTACACGTATCACGTACACGTCTCTCCGTGGTAGATTCGTTTATACGTTTCTCAATCTTCATTTGAAGCGTTAACCGGTATTTCTCACCGCGACAAGTTTATCAGAAAATCAAAGTAATTGCCACCGCTCTCCAGCGCAACTCGTGTAAATCCCAATAAGTGTGGTACAATTCTCCTTAATTGGCGCAATACTTATCTCGGCCGTTTTTTCCTCTACATGCGAATACAGATCACTCCTACGTTCAGTAGCAGATCGATAACTGTTAATGTGCTCGAAAGTACGGATTCAAGGTGGAGATAAATAGATTAATCGAGTAGATTCGACTTAACGCAAATGAGAACGATCTTCGAGGTCCCTCAACGTCGTGTGCTGGCTATTATGCATTTTTGTATGCACTAATTGGCGAAAACGTTCTTCATGCATGCAAGGAACTTCTTAATTAAAATAAATTACTCGACAAATTACGGAAATTCTCTTCCTTTTACTTGAGCACTTTTGTCTTTTTTTTTCTTCTTTTCTTTTTTTCAAGAGAAATGGATTATTTCCTGCGAAATTCGCGGTTAACGTCTCGTGTTGCTCGTAGGTAACAGGAAATTGACACCGGCGGATGTCGTTAATTTGGGACTTTTAATTATATGCGGAGCAAGATGGCCCAGGGATATAAAACGAAAGTGCCAAATGTAGAAGTCTACCGGTTCTATGACCAAAAATAGAGGCCCCAATCCGTGCCAGAAGTGGCTGCTATTGAAATTAATTTGGCTCCCGAGAGGAACCATCAGTCGCCTTTGCGATCATTAGTCTGCTGTCCGGTTGACAGTGGGAGTTGTCCGCTCTTGTGTCTTATAAATGATTTCGTAATTCCCCGATAGAAAAGGTAGCCACCGGAGAGTCCGAGGATCCGGACGAGGTTATTAATTGTCCTTGTCCTCGAGTGAACGTTGCATCCTACGAACGAGGTGCACGGTCGTATGCATGTGCATACAACCAGGAAAATTAGTGGAATACGATCAGGACGAGGATAAATATCACGAGGGGCAATTTGGTAGGAACGTCTGTATGCGAGTCGCCGTGATAAATGACCTAAACACCGCGATGAAGTTAATGACAATAGTTTCACTAAAGACAAACGATGGAAAAAATGAAAGCATCCTCGACAGCTAAGTAATGCGAAAAGGACTTATCCGTAATCAGGCACTTCCCAAATCTACTTTAATCTCAAGTATCTAAGAAAGCAAAATAAATGACAAAATAAGAATTGCACAAAAATGAGAAAATCCGGAACACACCGAAAAGTCAAATCATTTATAACGCTTTTCTCTAAACTGGATGCACTGAATAATTTTCAACATTAACACGTGATTATGGAGGTCCTAATGAAGGTCTTAGAACTCGCGAAATTGTTGTTTTTCGAAAAAGAAAAAGTATTTATCCCAGAGGAAAACCAAGGAAAGAAATTTCGTATCGTAAAATGAAATTTGCGTGAGTTTCAAGACCTTCATTAAATCCATAATCACGGTGTCAAAATTGAGATTATTCGGTACACCTAGGTTAATGAAAGTTTTATAAATACTTTCATGTTTGGATACATATATATATAAAATGACCGTTTCATGTCACCTTAAAATGACAACAAATCCAAGGAAAATAAATGGTCTCTAGTAATCCCAATATTCATTTCTGTATATTTTTCGAACGTCAAATGTCATCGTCGAAGACGCGCCTGCGCGGTACGTAGCGTTCTTTCTTCGCGAAGAAAAGATGCACGGTTCTAAAAATGGAGGGAAAGAAAAAATGGCCAACTGTGAGTCGAGCACGTATTTCTTGGCGGGCCTTGACAGGAGGTTCCCACACGGGTGGGGCACACTCGAAAGCACGGAAAAGACCGTTCCGTGTCACGCGATGTTCTCCATTCCCATTGGTTCACCTTGGTACCAGCCGAGGGACGCCCCCGCGCACGCATCTGGCCCTCTCTCTCTCCCTCTCTTTCGTTCTCCCTCTTCGGGGTCTCCGGCGATTCGCTCTCCATTTTTCATCCGGTTCACCACCCGGTTCACTCCGCTCCATTTTTCCGCCATTTTCACGCGAGCGCCGTCCGCATCGCATCGGCATAAATCGCGCGGATCGGGCCGCTCCATAAACCTCGAAACTCTTCAATTTTACCGCTGACGCGGACGCGTCGATCGGCCGAGTGACAACTCCGTGTAAATCAAAGAGAAGAGTGGCCGGACCATCGGTTTTGCCCGGCCACCCTTCGGCCCAGCGATAACGCTTGTCCGATCCTTCGTCAGGAGATCCGGAGAAGATTATTTTATCCCCGGTTGGAGGTGCCCCTTTTTCCTTTTATTTACGATAATACTTTATTATAGTTTGCCATTCCATTTGCGATAATAATTTATTATTTGCTTCACCAGTTCTTTCTGCCACAGATACGGCGATTGTTGCGCACGGCATATGCGAAGTCGTTAATCGGTCCTCCACTTTTTTTCCCTCATTATCAGTGACATTCAGATCGGACACCAAATTACGTCGACAACCACCTCAAGCGGCAAACTTGGGAAAATTGCGATACCCTCGATAGTCATTACCCCCGCCGTATTAATAAGACAGCATCGGAAGCTCCATTGGATGACGCATCTAAACTCGTCCGTTAGGTCATTATTATAATATTAATACTTAGATTAGTCTACGTATCTAGAGCCTAAGCATATTCCTAAGAAATACGGTTCAAATCCTTATCCTTATCCACATTGAGTCTACGAACTGCCCCGAAACCTTCGATCAGAAAACATCCCATGATTTCTCCAATTTACTAAGAAAGCCAGATTATTCATGCATTTTCCTAGAAAACTGAATATTTCCTACCCAAAACCCTCGACGAATCACTGGAGAGAATTCTCTTCCGAACCTACGAGTCAACCAATAAGCTTTCAGATTTCTCATGCGTACGTGTTCTTGCGTTAACAAAAGGACTAGATTTTCAAGAATAGGACAGAACAGAGAATAGTACCGAACGGAGCAGACTGCTCTAGAAACGTCGAACTACCGCCTAAGGTCCTTACCGGATTCAAAGTTGTAAAGCTGATGGAAATAAAATCAATTTTATCGCTTCAACACCGGAATCCAAGAGCACGGAATGAAATTCGCTCGGGGATAAGGGATTTCGAAGGGGTGAGAATTTTAAGAAAGACTTCCGCCCCCCTATCTGCCTTTTCCCTCGTGATCGCGCCCTGCGCGCCTCGGTCTAACCCATGGCGATATTTATTCGCCTTGGGTTGGCATAAATTCGCGAATAATCGCGCGACGCAATCTTACCGGTAGCGGCAGCGGGCAGGTATGCAAAACGCGAGCAGATATCGGCCTAAGCATAAATTCCTCAAGCGGCGTGACACGTTGCAGCATAATCTCACCTAACGCGCGACGTTAAATCCGCGCCCTAAACGCGGCGCACGCGCAATATTGTCTCAGATTTATGGCGGCAAAGATACGCCGAGTCGGGCAATTCATCGTACCGAGATCAAATTATTCGCCTGGTGAGATTCCGCCATTCGCCTCGGCCGGTCGCCCAATTCGCGGGCTCTCGTTAGCGCGAGCGAGCCTGCGATACCCAGAAGAAAGAGATAATCTCGACTCGCGCCCACTGGGTTTTCTCTTCTTCGAGTGACCAATTTCCATGCAATTACGTGCTGGTCGATATCGAGCGATCGAGCCAGACGGAAGCGGGTCATTATGTGACGGAATTCCCTCGCGAAGTGCGGATATGTCAATAGAGCTTGACATCTCGTTTTATTCCTCCCTATTTTACGAGGACATCGAATGCATTCGTCAATTACTTTTCCACGTGATTAGTGACATTTTTAGCTCCGCTCCTTTGCCTCAATTAGTCATCCGTGAATAATATTTAAATGTGAATAATATTCAAATACACGCGTCGCGGTATGGAGGCCATTTCCAACCGCGTTATCATTCTAAAGATTGGCAGAAAAAATTGATTTGAGATTTTTAGGAACAGAATGTGATCTTCCAGACATTTTTGCAATTCAGATAAGTTTTCGTATACCGGAAGTGTTTCCAAGCGAAGCTTGTCAGGGTGGAACAAATCCGCGTGTAGAGGACAGGAAACGTAACGGAAAGTGACACGCTTATTTTACTTTATTCTTGGTACAGGTAATTACTACTTCCTTTCATTTCTGTGTGTTAGGGTATGAAGAGAATTTTCATAGACCCTGTCGTTAGTGTTGAGCAATTATCTATCAATTATTGACACTAAAGAGGACCAAGAAAGGAAGTACCGCATCCAACGCGCAACGCACCCATTTCTTTGAAAAGATAATTATGCTAGGGGTAGTTTTAAGAATATTTTCGACCTTTAACAGAGGACAGACCTCTTGCGGTTATAGTCCACGAAGACCACCCTCGTCTCGGGGGTGGCTTATTACGTCAGTTACTCGGTAACGCGCGGCTTACGCTCGTACGCTGTGTGGTCTGATCCGAGGGTTCGAAGGTTGCAGCCACCTATATAACGATAATATAACTGGAGGACTTTGGAGGGTCCTCCATGGGCAAGTGTGCATTGTGGGACACGCGCTGGCACTACAGATGCCGCGCAGGCGCACTTCGCCTCGAGAGCGGCGCATATGCTCCGAATCAGTTACGAGACCTATCGACGGTTCTTTCTTGGTCCGCACTATCCGGTCTGTCATTCGAGCCCTAGAAAACCATCGGAACGGATCCTCCTTCCGCACTTCCGCTCTTCCGGAGAAATCTCACACCACTCCCGTGTATTTCGATTTATTCGGCGAACCCTGCACCTTGACCCCGTAATCCGATTCCTTCGTTAACATTGTTCATCGTTTTTTCGACGTACATTTTCTACTCCAAAATACGTGCAGAAATGGACGAAACTCTTACTTCCACGTTATTTCAACGTATAGCAAACGTTATTTTACGTACGGACTGCGTTTAAACGACATTCGAGTTACACCATTAAAACGATAGTTTAATAAACGTAGAATAGACGTTATATTCCCGTTGAATTTTTTCCTGGAGCGGGCGGATATTGGACCGGGTAAACCCCGTTTCACTGCAACAGATTATAGCTTGACTATTCCATTTCCCGCACCCCACAATCGTTCCTTCCTCCGAAGCCTTCTTTCGGCTCGACGTATCAAAGCAGACCGGTAAAAAGTTTCCCGTGGTTCCGATCTCAAGAGGAGAAAATCCGCCGGGGAAATTGCGGGGTCCCTCTTCCTGCAAAGAGCCAGCAAGGTGTCCTGACACAATGCGGCCCCGCCAGCGGTGGGTCCACCCCCCGGCAGGCCGCGATCGGTGGCGGGGCTCGCAGACAAAAATCGGACGCATTGTCGGCCCTGGCGGCCTCTATAAGTTGAAACAATACGGCTTAACTACCACCACGGCCCTCGAGTCATCCCTGAAGTGCGCTTTGTGAGGGCACGCGCCCGGGTCTCGGATAGAGTACAGCGGTGGTGGGTCTAGGGCGAAGAGGTGGAGGCTGCAAAGCCCTCCAGGCCGGCTCACAGACCCCGGGGACCCTGAAAACTGGCCGTTATAGTTACATCCCCCGTAACGCGGTCGGCGTAGGTGTGAGAGGGTGTCAGTTGGCGACGAGAGGGTCCAAGTGGTGTCACCGCTCCACCTTGGGGGTGCCGGAACCTGGGGCCAGGTTCAAGGGAGGGCTCGCTCTTCTCGGGGAGCCTCCACACTGGAGGTCGCCTCCCGTATCGTTCCCCGTTCCTCCGTTTCCTCGCATCCCGTTCCGCCTGGACGTGCAACCCGCGGGCTCCCGTAATTTGATATCGGTGGAAGTGGACCGGGTTGGATCGCACGGAACCTCGGCGAAGGCGCACGGATAGCGCTCGCCGGCCGGATTCCTCTCCTTTTTTACGTTGGGTGGCCGGACCGAGGGATATCGCGATATCCGAGCGAAACCCGAGAGCCGGAAGATGCGTTTTCTGCGCAAACGCCCCGCTAGGCGCCCCGCGATTCGCCTGGAGGTCCTAGAGGGGTGAACTTTTGCTGGGGGTGAAATGGCCCCGGGGATGCTGTTGATTTGGGACAGCGTTTATTTCCGTTACTTCCGGTTAGCTGGAACCATGTTACTCTTTAATAACTTCACTGGTACATTTTTTGAGGTTATGTCTAATACTGATCTTCCTTTTTTTCCGGCGTTGATAGGTTTAGACGTTCCTCTTGACCATCTCTTTTGTGCAGAATGTAACTTAACCTTAATATGCATCTCGAGATCTAAACGAGGCGCATTATTGGTGAAGACGAAATAGTCGGGTAGCTGCAATCTCCCGTTCATGAGAATCAAACGGTATATGAATGTAATTCGGGCCAGATCGAGAACTCCTTATGTACGAACCACCGGTTGACGACTCTTGACAAGTCTTGTCTGAGATACGAGATTCGAATCTAGACACGGACACATAATATCAAAATGAAGCTTGACAAGAACATTCAAAATTACGTGAAAACGGTGCTTACCATCGGTGGAGACACCCACTAAAATCCCTACCAAAGAATCCTTGAGAGGTAACCGCCATCTTGGGTCAGTCGACGTCATCCTCTCGGTGCTTTACATCATCCCTAAATACATCAGTAAACAAATTTCCCTATAAGTTAAGTTCCCTGAAAATTAAAGCTCGAATCCAGGCATTTAATTATACTTCCTAAGCCAACCACGTGTCGACTACGTTACCGAAACGCAAAAATAGACCGGGCAATACGTCGACGAAACGTCGATGGAAGAAAGCGAAATATGGCCTCGTAAAGAAGTTCCTCGATGACGAACTCGCGGTTTTCCTGGGAGCAAGACTCCAGGGCGGTAATTCGGCTAATTTGCGTCGGCGGCGACGAGTGGATTTGGCCATTGGTCGGGTGGAGTCCTAGGGTGCGGACTCGGGGGCGCGATAACGGGGGTTCGGTTGTCTGATGGCAAGATGGCGTTCCACGATAGTGACGTCACGGAGGGTCGGAAAACGGGCGGGGGCGGCGGTAGCGCGCGCGCGCGACCCACGGCCCGGAGGGAGGGAGGAGGCGGAGAGGAGTATAATATTGATCGCATCTCTGCCGCTGCAGACAGCATCTACCCTCTGTTGACGGGGTTGTTACTTGGAGGATTTAACTTTCATTCCGCGGGCGCGCGACCCGGGGCGATCCCGCGCTCCCATTGGCTCCTTCCCCTAGGGCCCGAGCCAACGGCGCGCTCTGATTGGCTGGCCGCGATCGCGCCTCTTGTAGCGGAAGACTCGAGACGGTCACGTGGGCGCTCGGGGCACCTCGGAGGAGTGGAGCAATGGACATAGAATATATTTTCCAAAAATATACTAAAAAAGGAAAAGGATATCTGGTCGAAGACAAAAACTGCGAGATATTCACTTCACTCAGAAATTATGGATTTTAATGATGGAAATCATGGAAATCACTGGAAATCGTTGGCTGTTACTTGGAGGATTTAACTTTCATTCCGCGGGCGCGCGGCCCGGGGCGATCCCGCGCTCCCATTGGCTCCTTCCCCTAGGGCCCGAGCCAACGGCGCGCTCTGATTGGCTGGCCGCGATCGCGCCTCAGTTTCCCTTGTAGCGGAAGACTCGAGACGGTCACGTGGGCGCTCGGGGCACCGCGGAGGAGTGCAGCAATGGACATAGAATATATTTTCTAAGAAATATACTAAAAAAGAAAAAGGATATCTGGTCGAAGACAAAAATTGCGAGATATTCACTTCAGTCAGAAATGATGGATTTTAACGCTGGAAATCACCGAAACACCGTCACGATTTTGAGACCGACCGTCACTTGTTACCGAGCGGCATTGTCGTTTATCGTATGAAATTGAAGACAATCGATTTCTCAAAGAAGGAAGTCGTATTCACTGATTTCCAAGTGAACAGTCCCTCGAACAAAAAATGGTGATTCAACCGTAGAACGTGTTGTTACATAGCCAAAGATTCAGTTGACGTGACGAAGTTCGTCGGTTAGTAACTTTTGGTTTATCGCGTTGGATTTTGCGGTAGATCGCATCGACTGTTAAACGAAAAATTGGGTATGTTTTACCAAAACATAATGATTTAATATTCTCGTGTGCGCTTGTAATAAAATTACCGGTGCACGTATCTTTCGAATGCAACTGGGTATTTACATTTCTTGAAAGCGAGACTACCGAGAGATCGTACATATAATACGCGATATGCATATGAAGCCGTCTTCGAGATGTCGTCGCGAGATCCTCGTCATCAAAATATAATCTCGATGTTAATCTCGCCATTTGGAAGGCATGTTGTCTTCGTGGCAGCTGCTTTTTGCACCGTCCCTTTCAAATTTCCAAAGTAGCATGCCAACGCGGTTTATACGAACATACCGGCAAGTATGCACGCAGGGTTGAAGCATGCAAATATACCCGATGGGCGTGACATGCCGACTTGGCCCGACGTCGAAGAAATCCACGCACGCGAGAGCGTTATGTCAGTTTACATATTGCTCCTCATACCTTGTACATTCGTCCGGTCAGGTAACATAATTCAACCCTCCAGACAAATCGACGATACAATTTCCGATTCGGCGATACCACTCTTTGCACCTGCCTCGAGTTCATACGACCCCTTCGCATATGAAATTGACAATTTCGTATATGACATTCTAATGTTGACCACTGACTTGATTGCGCAACAATGCGAAATTTCTCACGCGAAGAAAGCCGCATGAGCTCGAGAATCAGAGCCCCGAATTTCTAGAATTAATTTAATCACCACAATAATGGTGTTAATAATAATAATTCGTGAATAACTTTCACATGGATATATTGAGGTTATAAAGGGATCTATTTTCTCGTAACTGTGAATATCAATTATGTAAGTAATATTAGGAATATAAGTTTTGTCAGTAGTATTGCTTACTTATTTTTGCGAAACGTTTTATATAACTTACATCGTTTTGGTTATCACATGTTCTCTTTCAGGAGGGCTAGGAATAGCGTCTTCTTCTCGTTCCCACGACGTAAACGAAGGAAACCCCTCTTCCCGAGGGCAGCGCGATCAATCTAGGCGACAAAAGGAGCGCGAAGAGTGCAGCCCTCTCTCTCTCTCTCGCAATTTCTCGAAAGTCCTCGCGAGACGACCCTCTCCCTCTCGCCATACTCCACGGCCAAAGCTCGGCAGGAAGGTCGAATAAATCGCTCCCGGGTCCGATCTCGAACGACCGATCGACGCGCGTCCTGGGACGCGGATCCCGAGGGAGAAGGGCCGCCCTATTAATTTATGCACCGGTGATCGGGCGCTCATTAGTGGATTCGACCAATAAGGCGAGACATGGAGAAGAAACTGCCCTGCGTGGAGCCGAGGTTTCCCAGGATTGGCTTCGGTTCAGTTTTTTGCTCCATTGAGGTAATCTTCGCAGGTGTGTAGATGTATCGGGAAATTAAGCTGATAAGAAAACATAAGGGTCAGACCCGGGAAGAAAATTGGAACTTAATGATCATAGGCACTATAATTCTTGATAACGGTAACTCACGCGACCAGTGACGACGCCATCTTGTTTTTTTTCAAACGGCTCACATTATAAAGTTTGCAACGGTTCGGTACACCCAGTTCATAACAAAGTTTCATAATAAATACAATTCCATCGGTGAATAAATCATTCAGGGGTGTCCGGTAATCCATCCACGAAATTTGGATGTATCCAGCAACCTTAACCTCGAAAAATGAGGAATTGTCATGGGTACCCGATGGTAATCGAGTTTCGGATAGCCTCGATATCTACGTACGAGGTGTCGAAGAAGCACCAGGAGCCCCGATATTTAAACGATCCAGATTAATCCGCCGTGTATGAGATTTATGCTAAGCTCCACCATTTCCAGGAATGTCGCGCGTCCATGGCCGGCCACGAACGAGATACTCTTTTCGATGGAGAAGGACTAGGGTTGCACGTGTACGGAGGTAACGGTCCACCTCGCATGGCATTATGTGTATCGCTTGGCATCACTGGCACTGGGATGGCATAGGTGCAATCTTCGCACGCATCGACATGTGTATTTAAATTAGTCGCTCGCCGTTGGCAGGTCTGGCCTCTCCCTGTCTCTCTCGGGTTCCTTGATCCGCCCTCGGATCTCCTTCTCTCTCCGGGCGCACGCAGGAACGGCGCACCAGGAATCGAAGGGCCCCCGGATGGGCCACGGTGCATGCCCGGTGCCACGGCCAGCTTGTATTCAAATTAACTCCCCGAGAAGCTGTTAATTAGCGCCCCTATTGCTACAGGGCCTTTCATTAGCGGACTCACGCTTCGTTATCCGACCACCTTTTAATTGTTCCCGCGTACCAAGGCGTCAGTCAGTCTGGGCTGCTCAAACTTTGCGGATAGAACCTGCGAGCCAGATCGGCGGCTGATTAGGCTCCCCAGTGGCGAGTGCTACCTTGCCTTCTTATTAGTCTCTCCAGAAATACGCCAGAAGGTATTACCAGAGATTTTCTCGGCTACAGTAGAGGGTTAGGAGGCGCCGGAATTAAATGCGAATTACTTTAGAGGGGATGTCGGAGAAGGTTACATCAAAGCTCGACGAGGTAGCCCGGTAATAAACCAGGGAGATAACCGGAGCCTCCGATTCGCGTTCCAAAAATCCGTGGATAGGTTTAGAGACTTTTTAAGCTCGGCAAAGGATGCCGGGGCGACAAACAAGCTGCCCTTGCTCAGCAAGGAGGATAACATCCTCGGGAATTAATTTGGTCGGCAAGTACGCCAGGTAAAAACCGAGTTATCCCTCTTAAGTAGGGGAGGTTCATTCCTGGCCCCGCCATCTATCTCCAGGAGTTTCATGACTCTGGACCGTCTTATCTACCCCGCTTTACCGTATCCAGCACACACGGGCGCCCCGAGTGCGTGATTTCTCTCTCAATTTAAATTTTTCTCCCGATCCGGGATTTTTTTCGCGGCTATTAATTAGCGGATACGATNGAAGGGCGGCGGGGGTGGTGGGCGGGACGAACGTGAGGCCGATAAAAGTAATGCGCTGGAAAAATGTTTCTTCCTGGGAGGCGAACAAGCTGAGTGCAGAGCCCGTACGCCACCGGCATAATATCTGCACCTAGAGTGTACTCGTTGGTGCGCGCCATGCATGCAATGATGCCGGGCGCTGCTGAGCCTCGGCCTCGGAGAGGTGGGACGCCCAGGCCTGGTATATACGCTATAAAGTATAAAGTATAACGTATAAGAGCATAAAACCTGATAAGAGAGCCCAGATATACGGCCGCTCTATGTACAGGAATATCGCACGCAAAAAGGGTTCGCGAAATTAGAATTTTTACGGGGCCTCCGCGGGGCAAGGGGCGGGGGAAAAGAAACGAGAGCGGGATGCGTTTTATGAGCGGAGGTTTTCTTGAATTTCGATGAATCCTTGCGAGCCATCGCGAGCTTTAACGGACGGGGAGATACGTCGTAAGAGAATTCATAATTCCGGGACTCGGTTAACTTTAACGAAGGTGCGGGAATATTGAGCCAGGGGGTTCAAATTAGGGGAAACTCGATTTTCGGCCCTACTTTTGAAGACTCCAAGTGCCTATTTATTCCATCTAATTTGTGATATCCCTTGAAATAATTTCTGATTATATTTATTTATCACGTCGCGTATATTTACTTATAACGTCGACATCTCGAAATCTCGACGGTCGGACTGCAGGGATCTCATCTGCGCTCATCTTGCACCGGGGTGGAGGGCGAAGGAAGGTCTTCCTCGGCATCTGGGGGAAAAAACCTGCAAGTTTTCCTGAGAGGGGTGGAATTTCAAATTCAAAATTTTGTTTTACTTTTCCGGTTGAAACTCAACGTCGACATCTCAAAATCTCGACGGTCCGACTGCAGGGATCTCATCTGCGCTCATCTTGCACCGAGGTGGAGGGCGAAGGAAGGTCTTCCTCGGCATCTGGGGGAAAAAAACCCGCAAGTCTTCCTGAGAAGGGTGGAATTTCTAATTCAAAATTTTGTTTTACTTTTCCGGTTGAGACTCAACGTCGACATCTCGAAATCTCGACGGTCGGACTGCAGGGATCTCATCTGCGCTCATCTTGCACCGAGGTGGAGGGCGAAGGAGGGTCTTCCTCGGCATCTGGGGGTAAAAACCCGCAAGAGAAGCGGGCGAAGTAAACGGGAGAGCGTGTACCGGGGTCCTCTCGCCATAACTTTGGAGTATTGCGGCAGTAAAGCGAAACGGCCACGTATAAAACCCCCGCGACGAGGGTGTCGTCCGCCGTGAGGGTTGATGGGAGTGACGTTGAAACCGCGATGCCTCGGGCTGCTCGGGGGATGAAAAGATCTTATCCGGCGGCCACCAGCGCTCGGTGTTTCTCTTTCTTCTCGCATTAACGGTGCCGGGCTGACGGTTCCGTTGATTTAAGCTACGTGCACAACGACGATCAAATTATTGTGCCCTGCCCGGTCCCTTGGCCCTGCGAGATCCTTAACTCGACGGCCATTGTTCCGATACGCGATTTTTCCTCCCCATGAGTAGCTTGGCCAGGGTCAGGTTGACATCCATCAATAAAGGCCGATTCAGGCCGATTCCAAATCGATGCAGATGCGTTCGCGATCGAGATAACGTCTTCTTAGATTTCTATTTAGGTATTCATACGTTTCAATTGTTCACCTTTTATGAATTATATGAATCCTCTAGCGTTGTCCTTTTCTTCTTCGACTAAAATCGGTGCAAGTGCTGCGATTGCGCAAAATTTCTCTTTGTTATTTCGATGTGTCCGGTGATCCCGGTAGTGCGTTAACAGTGT
The DNA here is from genome assembly GCF_000612105.2 of Orussus abietinus. Lineage (NCBI taxonomy): Eukaryota > Metazoa > Arthropoda > Insecta > Hymenoptera > Orussidae > Orussus > Orussus abietinus. The sequence goes on along the minus strand of NW_019394282.1, from coordinate 690,513 downwards.
ACGAATGTGCACGCATGCGGTACGGACTTGCCTGAATCGATTATAAATAACGAATATATCTCCCCGAAGAAATGGAACCAGGGTGCGACACGGTGTCGTTATTATTTTTTAAGCAAACGAGACCGAAAACACGTCGATAAGAATCTTTTTCCTCATTTTGGAAGGGCGCCGAAACGAGAGGGAATTTTGTGGACTCGGACTCGGAGCGAACTCATATCCTGGGCGAGCTCTTTAGGGTCTGATGCAAGGCGGGCCGAGGCTTATTATGCCGCTTTGTCCCCGAGACGTTCCGGATTCTCTACCACGAACCAATTTCGCTGTGGCTCGAGTTAGCCCCCCGAGATGGCGTATAATAAATGAAAGAGTACGTTTCAATTAGGAGTTCTCGTCTCTCCCAGCGTGGAGTCTCCCGGAAGGACCGCGGGACCACCCCAAAAACCTCTGCAGAGACCTGCTGGTCCATTGGTCCGGTGGTCCTTCGGATGGTACACCTTTGGTCCATAGTACAACGACGCGACACACCGACTGTGGACTCTTGGACCACGAAGGAGGCCCTCTCATGACGGATGAGGACATTATGCGGAGTCTGTATTAGGTGTCTACCCCTGCCCGGAGTAAACTTGGCGCCTGCCATCCACCTATCGTAACCTTACCTCCGCTCCTGATAATGTCTAAATTACTTCGGATCGTCCTAAAACGATATAAACAAAATGTTAAACGATCAGCAGGTATCGGAAAAAAATTGATAGTTCGGACTGCATTCCTTTTTGGTGCAATGTGGACTGCATGAAAGAGTGATAGAATCTATGTGGCATCGTCTGAGCAAGGATTTTTGTCAATTGTGCAGTCAGTTGATGAATTGTGTGTTTAATTAATGTTATTATCGCGAAAACTGTGGATCATTGCTTAAGATGCTCTTTGAAAACGTTGCAGACATTGGTTAGGGGGCACCGAGTGCACTTTGTCTGAGGTAGTTGCAGCATCCCACGAGTGGAGGAGAACTTGGCGTGGGCATCATCGCGACCCAACACGGGTAGCTGCGTCGGTTTAGCCTTTTTATGCCACTATTTTTCACTCGTCCAGTTTTTAATGGGCGGGATTAATATCTCCGAGTAACAAGACACTTTTCTTCGCGCGTGTGCGCGCGCGCCCAAATACGTGCGCACGCACACTCGTCTGCGAGCCGGTACCGGAGACATAAAGGATTACAGATGCGATGCATCCGTTCGCAGCAATAAGTCTGATTGTGTTCGGCGAGCTGGACAAATTATCCCGTATTATGCCGGTGTCTCAGTCTATCAGTTATTCGCCGCGCAAGTGTACGGAGTTACTCCATGGCCGGAACCCACCGCCTCGTTTTTGCGGCATTTCATTGATCATCGTCACTTCCTTGGCCTATCGTCGGATCAGGATTCTGCGCCTCGAGATCCTGAGAATTCAGATTTTCCCGAATATATTTCCAAACGGATTCTCCTGCCAGATGTAATTTTAATTGATAATTTCGGACATCGAAGAAACCCTCGTTGAGAGGACTCTTCAGAATAGGATTCTCATCGTTACCCAAGAAAAATTCCACGTCAACTCACGGCATTAAACAATCTAACACAATTAAGTCAAAGCGGCTTGTTGAGTATAAATTGAAACAAGTACTTGTTTGCCCTGAATTGGTAGAACCTTTTGACATAAATCATTCTCTCTGCAGTGGAGGATATAAGAGGGCTTTTTCGATGGCCCGAATTTCGAAAATACCTTACAGCAAGACTCGAACAGGATTTGCTGTCATAGGTCATTAAGGGCTTGGAACATCACGGTATAACTTAAAACGATTAATTGTCTGCATTGGATTAATAGTTTATTTTTTTTTCCTGACAGAAATGATTATTTAAAGTGAAGGCCACAACCCCTGTGGGCACCCCATGAGGTCATCGAAAAGGAAAGGGCTCTTCGGATGGGCTGGATTTCGGAAATACCTTGGAGGAAGGCTCGGGGCTTCCAGCTTGGAATAATGTTTGCTGTGGACAGATCATTAAGGGCTTGAAATAGTGCAGTTACTTTCTCGCGCGGTTTTCGGGGACGCCGGGGCGCCCCGACGCCGGGCCTGGGAGAGACGCATTCATCAGGCCGACGGACGGCCAACGACGCCTTCCACAGGGATTCTGCATAATTTTCCGGCGATTTCCAAACAAACCCTCCATAAAGAGCGTGACTTATCGCCGGACCGACGACGCGCGGGTCTGACTTATATTCGCCGCTTTCTGGTGACGCGCACCTGACTTCGGGCCCGGTCCCCGCCATGGTCCGGGACTGGTCCGGGACTGTTAAGTGCCCCATATATTATTTCGCACGGCCACGCTTGGTCCAGGCTACCTGACCTCGGGGATGCTGGCCGACCGATGAAACTTAAAAAGAAACCTCCGAATAACGGTACCTCGTCTCCCTAGGAATTGGGAATTTACGGCTGCGTCGTTCTACCAATTTATGTCCCGCTAAACGCGGATTATTAACCATATATTTAATCCGAGTTTAGCTATTAAGTTATGGAAAGGTGCTGCGGTCGTCAACGTCTCTTGCAACCGCAGTTAAATTCGGCCGAGGAGGGACCGAACGCGTCGGAACTTCTTCATTCTTATTGCAGTGGCTCAGCCGGACTCGTTTGCTCGATTAAAAATGAAGAACAAAACATATTTCCTCGCACTGTTCGGTTTATGTGCCTAGAGAAAGTGTTTAGAAACTCAAGATGTTATGAATGTGGCACCTGAGAGGGGTCAATCACTCGTGGAATTTTTGTCCGAACTGGATGCACCGAGTCTTTTGAAATCCTACTATGGGAACCTGAGGAAGGTTCTGACACCCCATGAAATTTCATTTCTTATTAAAAATTAAGAGAACGTGCACGAACAAGTGTAAGAGAGATGAAGCTTATTGGTTGGGCCCATCATCACGTGGTGAAATTTCGTATGATTTAGTATACCCAATTCGGAGATGTCTAATTCACAATTGACTCTTTAGATGCTACTTTCGTATCTCCTTAAAACCCTAAATTAACTGGATTTCTCCAAACGCAAGGAAGATATTTTCTTCCCTCTTACAGGAGGAGGTAAGCGAAATGTAGTAATGTATAAAAAGCAAAATGTCCTCGAGTCTTCGGACGCGCAACAAAAAGAAGAGAACGCACATCGTCAACGGTTGCTACGACGATCGTTGAAAGTAATTCGAATCGGCACCGGCGCGCACCTCCATTTAATTTCTCCCGTCGAGGAGATCCTTTGAAGATCTCGGAGGACACTATCGGTCCATCTGAAAGATGGAGGCCTCGCAGAAGCAGGGCCGCGTCTCTTTCAGAACGGGTTGCGGGCGAACCTCCGAGACGGGGGCAAAATCCCCCGAAAGGAGCGCGGGAGGCGCCCCCATAAACTATTTATCAACAGTTTAATACACTCCGGCAACATAATGGACCTCGGAGCATAATGCCCCGGGGTGTCCGGGGCCTTTTTTTCCCAGGGTCCTCCGCCTCGGGAATAAGAATAAGACGTTAACGCACCGATGTAATATATGGCGGTATAACAGCTCCTTCATAAAGGATTTGTCGGGATTATGGCGCCTGGACTTGGGTTCATTTGGGCCTGTTTATATTTCCTCTACGTTTTTACGAGCTTAGGAACGTCTCGCCTCTGGACCGGCGCCCGGGGACACGCGACCTTCGGGAAACGCCGCCGTAAATCTCGATCTTCCTTCGATCCTCCGATGCGATCTGATGGCGACATCGTGTCACCGCCTATGATACCTCAAAAGATTCCGACACTTTGTTGCTTAACACTGTCCCTGTCTGCGACATCGCCTCCTTCAAAGGCGCTCATCTCTCCGATCTCGAAATTGCGATCGACTTTTTCGCTACAAATCGTTTGCGACAAGGTTACTCATTTTTTTTTTAGATGTCGACCTGGTATTTTACGGGGAAAAAGGTACTCGAGGGAGGCGTCGAGATGAAACCAGATTTTTTATCAAACGTTGTCACGGACAAGGAAGAGCCTTATCGAATTTATTTTTCATTATAACCTCGGTGTACTTTTTATCGTCATATTTTCCTAGGGGTTAGCTTTATGAGGAATGTTTCCGCACGCCTTGGACTCGCATTCGAGGGTGTCGCTTTTTTGTGCGTGCACTGAAAGTCGCAAGCTCCTCATTGTTGCCAGAGATCGATCTCGTCCGGGACGACCCTTAGGCATAATTTTGCACTTTCCCCGGGCGATCTTAAAAGGATTCGGTTTACCGACGGTTAGGTCGGCCGAGGGGTCGGTACTCGCAGGAAAAGTAGTGCAGTTTTGCGATAAGGGACGCAATCCGATGCGCGTGCGAGATAAGTGGCTGATGCCTCCGTAAGGGATGACGGCGATTCCGGGCACGGGGCTGCTCGAAAACGCTCGAGGGAGGCTCGCGACACCCTCGTTTAGGGTCACCCTGGGAGCTAAGCCGCCCCGGGTGCCGATCGAATTATACAGGGGGATCAGGAGTCATTCGCGATCCAAATAGTCGGATTAAGCGACTTCTGGGTCGTTAATTGGTTCGACGCTTCTCTCTGGAAATAATTGCGGAATTATTTCCCTCGGAGAAGAAAAATGTTTAAAAACTCCATTCTTCATGCTTTTTACAAATTGGAATTTTTCCAACCTACCTATCAGTTATTAACACGTTCCCTGCCAGACCGTTTTTTGAAGATTCCGTTCAGGCCGCGTGGGGCGTATACGCCCCACGATCAAATGAGCGCATCAGCAATAGTATTAAGATGCCCATAATTGACTGCATAATGAATTTTTTTTAAATTCTTCATTTTACAATGATAATACCAAATGGCTTGAACGGAAAGTTCAGCGTGGGGCGCATACACCCCACGCGGCAGGGAACGTGTTAAACGAAATTAATTATTTACGGCAGTGTAACTTCTTTCTGAAGACACATCTTGGCTTCGGAAAAACTTCAGATAATGTCAAGTTAAAGTCAAGCGGAAATGATTTTTCCCTGACTTTTCATTCGTGTCATTTTTTCACGTATTACGAACATTAATGAGAGTTATATCGCACGTTGGATAAAATATATTTAACCGAGTCTTCATGCCTCGCATAGAAAAGTATCAAAGACGGACAAATGTTCGAAGTCGATATACAGATAAAAAAGAAAAAACGATAACATCTGCGGTGCATTTATGTAAATTCCACCCCAGAAAGCAACCGCTAATTTATTACTAATCTAGAGAAATGCTGCTTCACTATAAACGCATTCTCGAGTATCCTCCGCAACGCCGACCGCAATACGTCAGCGTCGCGTAAATAGTCTCGGTCGTCCAAAAACCCAGATTCGGGAATTCTGTGAGAAAGTCGGAGTGTCGAAAGGATCGTCTTCCAAGAAACTCGAGGATCGATCAAACGTAGAGGGTGACTCCTCGTGGAGGGGTCGCGAAAAAAGCGGACGAGACACCTCCAAGCCCCACCCCCCCCCCCTGGAAGGAGGGGGGCAAAAAAGCGATCCGTAAGGTGCGGAGCCGCGGGGCGTACACGGTGTCTATGAGACCTCGCCACGGGTTCCCATGGGCAGGTTGGCCCACCCATGGTTCGGCCGATGCCTCGCCGTGGTCGTCCCATGGTGTTCAAAGACATTCTACCTCCGGACGGATAGAGTCCTTCGGCCTCCTGACAGCGGGAGCTCGACCCCCCTCCAACCGGCCACATATATATATTATTCTTCGCATTTCGCACTCATTGTTGCCTAAACCATAGATTACGCCATTGTCACCATTGTGACGGTGGCGAGGGGGTGGACCCGGTTTTCCGATCCGACCGTACGTACGCGGGGGTCGATATCCTGCACTTGATACTGCATCTCGAGCATCTCGAACACGAGAATTTGTTACTTGCGATTGGTAATAATAGTGGGGAATTGTTTTGACGCGTGTAAATGTAAATGTATAAAAGATGGATTTTATCATTTTCTTACGCGGTACTGGTGGGTTTGACACTCTGCATTGGATGCTGCATCTCGAGCAGATACGCGAACACGAGTATTTGTTACTTGCGATTGGTAATAATAGTGGGGAATTGTTTTGACACGTGTAAATGTAAATGTATAAAAGAAGGATTTTATCATTTTCTCCCCCAAGGACTTACATCAAAAGTTACATCGAATGAAAAATAATTAATTCCTATACCGTTCAATTGACATAAGTTTCGCCTCGGATATCTTTATTAATTAGTGACAGCAAAATGCACGTTAATGAACAATATATCATTAGCCTTGCCGTATAATATGCCTCTTGGTAAAAAGTTTAGGCCAAGCGTGAAACTCTCGAGTCGGACTGCCGATAAATGCCAGAAATGAAAATAAAAGATAAATATTAAAGACCAAAGGCACCAAACTAAATCATAAATTCGCCTTGAAAGTCCTCCCCTCGAGTTCCGTCGAGTTCATTCAATTTACCTGAGATGACCGATTAACTCATGAAAATTCATTCCCCCGTAGAATGATAAAGTAATAAAATTCGCCCGAAAGTTCGAAATAGCAAGAACGAGATAATCTCCCCCATAGATGGCTACCCAAAATCTTGACTGAAGGCGAAACGAGACCACCCCTCGACGCAGGCGATTCGCCCGCCGTCTTATTAGGCATTTCGCAATGCTCGACGTTATCGACGGTACATCACCATAAAACCGTAGTTTATGGTGAGAAGGTGTCGCGTGCGCACGCGACGTTCACACGCCTCCTCGATCCGAGTGTCGATATATTTCACGACCGGACGAGCCTCCGAGTTCGGGCTCGCCGAGAGGCCTGGTTTGCGATAATTGAAACGGTCGCCCAAGGCGGGAACCCGGGGATCATACGGGAACAAGTCCAGGAAAACTTACCACCATGACTGGTACCGTCAACCCCCGTGCATTGCGCCCTTACGAAACCCAGATCAGGGGTCGGCGAGCGGACTCGCGGCGTCGAGAGTGCATCATAATGTCGTACCTTGAATAATTTTATTGGCGGCGAGCAATAGGAATATGGCGCAGGCCGGGTCGGCAAATAGCCATTATATTGGCCGTGGCGAATGCGTGTACAAAACAGAATAACCCGATGGTGTCACGGTCTCGGGAGTCCCGGGCCCATCCCGGGGGACACGCGCCCCAACGGGCGCCCCCCGGGGGCGCGGGGAGGGTTGTTTTGCCCATCCACAGGCGGTCCAGGGATTCCACCGAAACGGGAATGAAAAATTAAGGAGCCCTCGAGGTGAGAACGTCTCCCGAGATATCCTCCTGGAATCCTCGATACACGCGAGGCGTTTCATTCTCCGGGACCCCCGAGCAGCGGTCCAGGAGGGATGCTCTTCCGGGGAGGACTCATCCCTCGGGTTTCGATTTCCTCGAATCGAGGTAATACCCCGACTTCCAGGACTGGATCCCGGAAGACTTCTCGACGATCCTCGGAAATCTCTCCTCGACATATCAGTGAGAATGATATACGTGCTCGTAATTATGGAAGTGGTCTAGGTCGAGAACATAACAAAATGAACTTATTCCATGTTCCATGCTGAACTCATGTAAGTTATGATAATGTGAGGTTAGATTCGGGACAAGAGAAATATTACTAGAGTCAATTTGTAATCATGGGTCGCGCACCTATTTTTTACCGTGAAGGTGTATACTGTTTCATGAATTTACATCTTTTGAACAAGAAAATTCCCTTAATTAATGCGACGCGAATCTCAAACACAAACAAACTTAATCACTCCAATAAGTCACCCTTAACACCGAGAATCTAAAAGAAAGCATTTCCCCATAACTGAGACAGAAATCCAAAGAAAAAAAAAACAAAGAAAATACAACAATCACTCGGCGGTCCTTGAAGCCGCGAAATCCGTCGGCGAATTGCATCTCCCCAATCCGGCCGATAAAACCAACCAGACGCCGTCCATTAGACCGCATTCGCGTTAGTTCTCATTCTTCCTGGGATCGATCGTAAGGAAATAAAAAAGGATAACAGAAAAAAAAGAAAAGAAGGACGTTCGCCGGAATTCGGCGTGTCACCCTCACCCTGCGTGTCTTCCGCGGGCCGCGAGGAGCATCGCTCGATGGAATAGAAGGAGCGACGGGTGGAGATGCAGGTTATGCATGCAGACACGCGAGAGAGAGAGACGGAGCGAGGCGAGTTCGAGCGGGTGCGAGAGAGACGGAGCGAGAGGTGAGCTCCTCTCCGGAGCCGCGGCGGGAGCACAATGTCCGTCAGAGCACAATAGAGTCAGGCCGCTCGGTCTCTGGGATGCCCGATGGACTCGAACTATCGATACTAATCGATATATGTATATGTATCGCGGCTCGATTAGTCCTCGCATTGTGGCCCACGTCAATGTCCACGGGCCATCCTGACCCGTAAGCTCGGATCCCGAGGAGGGAATAGAGAATGGGATTGCGCGTTTACGTGTATGCACATGAATATCTATACATATACGTTATGTATTAAATGTGTATACACAACGTCTTTGGTACGTATATGAAATGTATGTGGGAAACCCACCCCAGAATACGGTGAGGACGTTCAGGACCCACGTGGTGCGTGTCACTGTTGCCCACCCGAGACCCTAAGTGATTCCCGACACGTCCTCGTGGCCACTTCCAAAGCGAAGGTGTGCGTCGACGGACAGACGAACGGACGGAGTTTCGACGGGTCGATCGGCCGATAGATCGGAACGGAAAGCCTCGATCGATCGGTTAGGCCTCCTCCTCGGGTTTTTGTTTAGACCGATCCGGTAAGGCTAATACCCAGCCCGGATAACCTGGTCCAGATCGTGGATGCTGACGCCAGCCGACTTCTTTTTAACTCTGTCAGGTTTATAGACACTTTAGAATGCCGTCAGAGGAGATTCGAGAGTCTCTCGATATACGCCGCGTGGAATGGGGAGAGCAGGATTATTTTCACTTTGAATCGTTTGGTAATATGGTAATACATCGTTTGGTAATACTTTTGGTAATATGTGGATCAGAGAGAATTATCTAATTAACGGATTCTTCTTGGAAGCTAATAGAAATCCAATCTAAGAATTACGAGTTCTCCATTGTATCGGCATTGCGCTAATGTCGGAACAAAATCGCAAGTATTTATTGTTTATTTATTTTGTAATTTTGGAAGTCTCTCTCGAGAGAGTATTTGCCAGGACGCGATTTCTTTCCCAAAGAAAGATGAGGTCCTGGAAGAAATGGCTAAATTGATGGCCAGATTAAAAATGGTTGCAATGTGTATCTTTGATTTTCTTTTTTATGGCAATTCCGAGTCCTCGAGGGCCAACCTGAAACCAAAGGACCCTCGGCCATTGTGCGCACCGTCTGGATACATTTATATAACCGATCCTTTCCCAGGACACCATTTATGTCCAGAGAGAGACCCGTATTTAGTTACGTTTCGGGGATGCTGCAGTCCTTTGAGGCGCGAGGCGCTTCCATTTCGCTTTATTTCGCCGGGCGTTTTGACGGTTTCTTGACGTATTTTGATGCCCCGTTCTTTCTAAGAAGACGTCTTTTCCACCCTCGAGACCCTGGACCTTCCCTTTTTCTTAAACCGACCTCAACGGACGGCCCATAACCCAAAGAATGCTGTCCAAACTCGACGTCCAGTTTTGACGAGGAACCTAAATTGGGCAGAAATGCCAGAAAAGTCAGATCATTCGCATGAGAAGCTAAATACAATAGCATTCAAAGTCTTCAAATGAACAACGTCAAGTGTCGAAAAATTCCTAAATGTCCATTCACCTTTCTATAAAGTCAAATCCATTACAGATAACAACATACGCGTGAAATATCCACAAAAGTGTAAATATCTTTTAACTTTTCTTGCCAGGTTTTTCGCCGGGCGCATTTTTCTCCAATTTCATCGTGCGTTCTTAACGAAGTTTCCACTTACTCCTAAACACGACTCTCTTACTCGGAAAAGACAGGGCTTTTCCTCCCCCTTTTATTCCGATCTTTAATTACGGCGATGCCCTAATCCCGTCAGAGAGATTTGTAGGATTCAAATTCGACGGCAGATCCAGGACGTGGATCAGCCGGGAATAAAAAGAGCATCTCTTCGACCGGTCCCCGACGAAGGCGCCCTAGATCGATCTCTTTTCTCTCCCGATCCTCCGGGATCACCGAGCGAATGGTCCAATGGATGCTGTAACGGGATGGAAGTTCGAAAATGAATCTGTCACTCCCGGCAGAGCACCTCGTCTCGAAAGGGCTCGGCTGGTCCTGTCGGTAAGGACCTGCCAACCGGTATCGCGGATATAGGGACCATTTAACGAAATGGATTCCTCTCGTTCTCTTCGTCTTGTTACCTCTGTCGCCGAGAGAAAAACCATTCGCCGGAGAATGGTCCACGTGCGGGACTTATCGATCGTTCTGTACATCTCCGATATCGCGAATGGCCCGTGGCCACTGGACTCGATTTCTGAAGCGGTCGTTCGGACTTTCTTGCTAGTCCTCGATGATCTCGTTCTCGAGGAGCTTAGCCTAGAGAAAGCGTGTCCAGGGCGCCTCCGGCGGGTACGGAGTGTCAGCGAGTACAGGTATCGCCTGCAATTGTGAGCAATCGTGCTATAAATAATACCTAGACACCTTGACGTTTTGTGATTCAATAGGGATAGGTAATACGCGCAAAAAGGCTTAATCGCGACGGGTACAGTACGTGAACTGTAAAAATATGAGATTTATCAGGGCTCCAAATCACACAAGTACTCTTAATACCCTAGATTATTAATATAAAAAAAAAAACATGCAGAGACGTTTCACCAGCGTTTTTAATTCTGTATAGGAATACATACTTTTCAGTCTGGAATAATGATATCAGAAATATCGCTTTGAGAACGTTATTCTTATGAATTTTCGTGTGAATCATCGGTCTCCTGAATTTTTCTGGACTATAAGAGAAATCGCGGATGAAATTTCGTAAATGTCAAGCATTCCAAATGGTGCAATTAATCTTGAATAACGACGCGAGAAAATCTAACGTCGAGTTGTTAACGTTTTTTTAACATTTTTGCGAGGAAAGGTTTTCAGCAATTTCTTTCGATTATCCTAGAAAATCGCGCAAAAGATGGCGATCCACCCGGTATAAGGCGAAACAGCCGTTCCATATTATATAGGGTGGCTCCGTATGCAAATAAGGTTGCCTCTCCTTCTCTCCTATTCGGAGGACTCCACCCACGTCCTCGGGCCATCCATTGTTACTCCCCATGTATGTGCACGTACGAGCAGCTACGCGTCTTCCGCGGCATTATCGTAAGCCCTAACACCCGTTATACGTTTCGCACTTACACACGCCCGCGACCGCATAGAGGCATAAGTATATTAATAATAATATACGCGGTGGCTCGGGGGATCCGATATAATTATAGTCCAAACGCGAGCAGATACCATCGGCGAAGATTGCGCCAGCTACTCCGAGAGGGAGAGACAGAGAGGGCGTCAAACGGTGTGGAACACCTTTACTTCTGTACCAATTGTAACAATTGGCCGAATATACTCGGATTTATCTGCGAAGCTCAATCTGCACTTTAATATTGAGAAATGATACTTCATTTCGAGAAAATCCATGATTTTGTGTGGAAACACAATTGACTTGAATTTCAATGGCTGTTCGCCCTCTGTGGGAAGATTTGATATAAACCAATTTTTGTTTTAATTCTTGAAATAAAAATTCTTAGAGGTGGATATTTTTTACATTTAAGTCAAACGCCAAACTGTGTGGAGCACCTTTATTTCGGTAGCAATTGTAACAATTGGCCGAATATACTCGGATTTATCTGCGAAGCTCAACCTGCATTTTAACATTGAGAAATGATATCGCAGTCCACGAAAATCCATGTTCCAAGTAGAAATAATTCCTCCTCTGTGATAAGATTTTAAATAACCCAATATTTACTTTAATCGTTGGAAAGAAAATTGTTAGACGCGGCTATTATTGACTAAGAATGTAGTTTTATCGGCTCGAACATTTTCAAGGAGTAAAAATTCCACTCACGTTTTCGACTTCGCGACTCCTCTCGGATTGTCACCGTGATAAGGGATCTCAGGAGGATCTATCACGAGGAGGCGTTTTATCATCTATCCCGCAGCTACTTTCCCGGCCGATATAATATTTACGAGGCGATGCATCACGGCCAACAATGCCTCGTAACGCCCGCGAGAGAAAAACCATCCCTGCGCCTCTTCTCTCTCTCTTTCTCTCTTTCGCCCTCCACCTAAATATGGATTTCTCTCTGTCCCTCTTTTGCCGCATACATACGCACTCGTACATATTTGCCCGCCCCCGCACGGCACCCCGGGATTCTGAATAGACGCACCCCGATACACCCAGGGGTTCTATCGTATCGCGCGCGACAGATAACCCTTATCTCAGCGGAGCAGAATTCTTACGGAGCCGAGGAGGGTGTCGCGCCCTGGGCCGTTTCCGAAACCAGGGTGCTCGACATCCACCGGGGAATGTTAAGACTTTTTGCGTCCCGAAGAGCGTGTTGGCCCGATTTTGCAGAAGCAACAGTTTGCGAATCGCTGGGGATCGATCCGTGAACAAATTGGGATTAATAACTGAATAATTACACTTTAAGGCAATATGGAAGTGGCTAAAGAGGTCTCGTTTATGAAACTTTCTCCGAACTGGGTGTACCAAATCATTTCACACTTTACCACGAAACCCTAAGAAAGGTCCTGACACCCATGAAATTTCAATTTATTTAATATCTGTTTATTGACGTTATTGAAATTTTGTATTAAAAAAAAAAGATTTGACGAATTTGACGATTAGAACGATTGCTCAGATGCCACTTTCATGTCACCTTATTCATATTGATAATTTCTGATGATTCAGAATTTCAGAGATACGATGGAACATGTGACCAAAGTGGACAAACCGTTCTTAATAATTACATCTTAATAATTTATGGTCTCTTAAGGTCCTGAATTTATATAAATCGTTATTTCCAAATATTTCACCGAATTATCTCGTAATAATTCCTAAGAAAATATTCATAGGAAATGATTATATCACTCAGTGTCGTGTGTACGTACGCTCCGTGAAAGTAATTCATGTGCTTCACTATCGTACGGTGTACTCGCTGTTTACGGTTGATCGTTTACTTTAGGCGGTTTCTAGACCGGCTGATTTTGCTATCCGATGATCGGCTATCAAGGACCGAAACGCGCGCCGTTTCGGATTCTCCACGGTTCGCTGGGTATGTGGAGAAATTTAATAAGTAATGGTTATGCACAGTTATTGTTTTCACGGACGATTAGAGAAATCGTTACGCAGTGCTTAGGGGCCCGGTAAGGTGGAGTAAGGCGAAGACTTAAGTACGGGTATCGTGCGCGTTCGATTGCTGATGTCGGTACGTGCGGTAAACCGGATTAGCATGTAAAATTAGAGTACAGTGACTCGACTCTTGATTTTGCCCATATCCACAAAAGCAATTCTTCAAAAATCCAGAAACATTGTTTTAAAATGTGTTCCCCGGGAATTTTTAAAACGAATTTTCCTTTAACCATAGATAACTAACGATAACCGTGAGCTGTAATTAATTCCCCGCAGAGCTAACAAAAATCCCTCCTCATTTTCAAGATCGTTTCGATAAAGGGAAGATAATGAAACATCCTAAGGATTAACGTTCCAAATTGGATCCAGGAATTAGATGTCTGAAGACCTGAAAACAGCGACTCGAAAATTCCGTTCGGCACGAACACATAAAATTAGTCTCTCCTTATGGCATAACATTAAATAAATGGAATTAAATTTCTTGGTATATTTATTTGAACAGCGAGATTCCTTGGGAGTTAACGGACATTAATCTTCCTTCTCAAGACCGTTGTAATAAAAAGAGTTAAGGAATTTATGATTATGTTCAAGAATGGAGACGCGCCTAAAACTGTAGGGGAGAATTCGGAAGGGAGGTTTACTTCCGGAATATCAATTTGTGGTTAATCTGAATCAGAACGGGGACTTCGGATAAAGGGCGGGCATTGCGCTTTGGATATGGGGAAATTTCGTGAATATAAATAAGAGTTACCGGCGCCATGACTAAGTAGGGGTTGGTTCCGCCACGAGGGGATGACGCTTTCGGGATCTCGTAGTTTCGGGTCGCGTTCTCTCACGAGGGGAGAGAACTAAATCGACCGAACCTACCTTCCGCTTCGTTTAACACTGGAATATGCTTTCGATTAACACACCACGTCGCCTCACTCGATAAGTCCCAGCAAATTAGCTCCATTGTCTTTCCAAGTCGCGGCTAACTTTCGTCCCTTTAAACAGAGTTTCCACCCACTGCACGCGATTTAAGTAATAAAATTGAAAGTACCTCCACGCAAAATAAAATCCAGTTAAAACAAATGCTTTTCCTAGTTCCTACTAACCACCTAAAAAAACTCTTAATCATTATAAACCCTCGGGCATTAAAGTACGTATCTCCTAACTCGCCACATATTTCCCCTGTTCTACAAATCCATATGTAAAAATATCAAGCACTCTTAGTAGTTCTAAAAATGATAAAATATATATTGTCAGTTTTAAGATGATATGAAATATGATATATAAAAAAGGTCCAAATATTTATAAATCTTTTCTCCAAACTGGGTATATCGAATAATATGAAACTTTAACACGTGACTATGGAGGCCCTAAGGAAGAACGCGATGCTCGTAAAATTTCATTTTTCCCAAAAAAATGTGATCCTGGTTCTAGTCTAGGCTAAATGAAAAAAACTTTTCTTTGGGAAATGAAATTTCACGAGCATCGCGTTCTTGCTTAGGGCCTCCATAATCACGTGTTAAAGATTCGAATAATTCGGTGCACCCAGTTTGGAGAATAATTTTATAAATATTTTGACGTTCTGATATATAGAATGACCCTTTCATATCACCTTAAGACCTATTCGAGCCCGGGAGCAAAACATCGATCTGCTCTTCCGACGTTTTCATTTCTAACAAATTAACACATTCGCTCGGAGATTCCTCCCCGGTATCGAAAAGAAGACGCGCCGATGAAAGAGGGCAGATAGACCCAGGGCTATTAAAAGGAACAGATGGAAGCGTCGACGAAATACCGTGAAAACCATTCGGAACGCAATCTTGTAGAACTAGGTTTAGGGGAAAAGAGAGGCCTAGGGAGAAAAAAAAAGAGGGAGAAAGAGCCGGGAGGACCGGTGCGCCGCCAAAAGTGGACGAAGAGACGCCCAGCACTTTGCTCGATAAACGCCCATCCCGAGGAATCTGAATACATTAACGATCGACGTTGCTCGGTACCCACCTTCGGCCAGGATGATCCCCGGCTGATGCGCCGTTCCCTGTTATTAGTGTAGAGCATTGTTCCAACGGGGTGCCCGGCGAGTTTCTCTTACGACATTTCGTACATCACGGAGATGGTCAGTCCCGTTCGAAGAAGCTCTTTGCCGAAAGAAGAGATCGATCAGGTATCGACGGCCAGGGGCGAACCGCGTATTTCACCTCTTTCCTCTCGTCCTGGCTTCAGGAGAGGAAGGATACGTCCTTGTAGGAATGTCGTGTACGTACTTAAATTTTTTAATGAGTCTTGATCGTTTGTACACCGAGGAAAACCAAGGAAATATTTCTTTGAATAGCACCAATGAAATATTTGGTTAATTCGAAGAATAATTCTCAAATCAGTTTGAATAAATTGGACGCAACATTTCCTCAGAATGATGACCATTTCTTTGAGTTTATTTGTGTCAAATAATTGTTCCTTGAATTAACGAAATATTTTTTTGGTTCAAGGAATTCGTTTTTTTTTCCTCGGTGTAGTATTGGCGTGATGTTTAATTCGAACTTTCTTTGAACGATCCTTCTTATAATATTTGCGAAATAATCTGAACTTTTAGGAAACGCATGATATTTTGAGGAACGAATTTTTGCATTCACTCGGAAGGTTTTTTTTAATCAGGGGACAATTGTTTTATTGAGGTGGGTCGTGGAATGATCGACGATTTTGAGTTTGAATGCAAGTGGAGTAACGATACGAAAGAGATATTTTAATAAAATATAGTTTGATTAAGCGGAATCTATTTTTCCTCGAATATTAAAAACGCCACCTCCGTGCATTAATGTTTCAGCCTTTATTTAGATTAATTTAAAAAACCGAAAAAAGTTAAAAAAAATAGTGCAAGTAGGCTGAGGTGGTAGGGAGTTTACTTCGAATTCCTTAAATCGAATATCCAAGGGATGAATCTCGTGAATCTGGACATGACCAAGGGAAAAGGAAAGAGCACACTCAGCATCTGGGGTGCGGTCGAGCAGGAATGACTTCCGATATCTGCGACTACACCTACTATGGGGTGACATCCCCTTCTCCCTTAACAAGTGGCCAGAATCCCCACGATGTCGTCGGCAACCCCGTAATTGACGGTTGACATCTGCGAGGTTCGGCAATTTCGTCGAACAACCACTCTCGGCTTTTCTTTTCTCCTGGAGCATTGTACTTCCTTTGCTTAACGACCGCTGAAGACACCAACCCTATTTTATTTAACGTAAATAATAAAATCATACTTTTAATTATATTTTAAGAATTGCGAGTTAGTTGATAAGTGTATACATTTTTTAATGGAATTACTAAAATACAGCACGTTGCATACATTTTTTCTTGCCATTTCTGATAAGATCATGCCACCGGGGGTACGACTTCTCAAGTGTGATACTAAATCTCGGTACAACGGCACGGTATAATCGCATGTACCTACATACCTATGCGAGCGATATCGGGAGTCACAAAAGCGTCGAAGCGTATGTTAGGCGAGTTTAGAACCCTGGAATGAGATTGCCAAGAGAAGTTCGTAAAGTTAGCTGCACTTGGTACGCAAACGCATGGAAGCGAAAACCGAAGCAGCCGGTGATCGCCCGAAATAATCCTAAAGGCAATGAAGCGAATGAAGCAATCTTGCTAGTACAAATTAAAACTAGTTTCAAGGAGAATTTCTAATGCCATTGGTTATTCCTTCTGTTATTAAGTGATATTTTTTAACGTTCGGGAAGGCTAGGTAGATTGAAAGACATTTAATAATAAGTTTTGGATATGAAATTCGTATTCGATATGTACAAAAGTTATATTTCGGCACGGTGGAGATCATCATATAATAACACCCATCATTGAATGAGTTGTTTCTTACTATTGCGTTTCACTTCTGATAATTCAAGTTTCTCGTAAAATGAAAATTTTTTAAGTTTCCCTCCTATGTGTTATATTGAATTTTTCATAAATCGCGCCATCCGGTGCGCGGTTTAAGATCAATCAAGAGGGGTTAGAGAAAAGAACACCTCGGACATTCGATATATCCGCCAGGTCGGATGTTTGACGAGACCCGAAGGGGAGTCCTCAGGGTAAACGGAGTCGACGCCTCGTGCGGGGGAAGCGGAGACGCGTCCGCAACGACGCGTCCCTCGGTCCACGGATTGAATGGAATTAGTGAGGAGGCTAGCTGAATAATATCGGCTCTATCTGCGGGGGTGAAAGGGGAGCTGAAGCGTATCTCGGGGCGTATCTGCATAGAGGGACCCGCGTGCTCGCCGGTCAGAGGGAACCAGCTCTTCTGCACCCTTAATCTCTAACCTTTTCCTTCCTTCCTCGTCCCCGTCGACGCGCTGCGTCCCTGGGAGAAGAGAAGAGGAAGACCTCTCGCCATGATCAAAGCCCCTGGAGATGATCGAGAGACTGCTCCCTCAAGTGGCCCTTTCCTTGGATCTGGATATTTAAGAATTACTCCGAAAGCCTCCAAACAGTTCCAACTCTTTCGCTATCCGATCCCGCGGGTGCTCCGGCGTACAGAAACGGCGAGGACGCGGAGAAACCCAATTTCCCTGTCAGCGTTACGAGATATGGGAAAAAGGTTCTAATGAAGATTGTTAATGAAACTGTCCCGAAGATGTTTTATTAGAGGGGTTTTCTCGTAGGAGCGTTAATAAAGCGAGGAACTGCTTCTTTCTGGTGGAATGGTATCTTTGTTCCTGATTCTAGGTACCCAAAGAATAATGGCATGGAGAACGTTTCGTTGTCATAGGACCGGTTGAGGAGGCAGGATTCAGAAACGATCCCGATGGTGTCGGGGGAGTCGAATAGGATATTTTTATCCTCCAAATCAGAGGATCGAGGATCTACCATCAGATTAGGTTCCATTCACGTTGACATCCGATTACTCGCGGAGGACTCGAGGTAATATTTAAATCACTCCTGGTGATGGCTACCGTGCCAGGACTAGGGGCGGTATTAAAAATGCAAATATCCCGAAAATCCCGGATACGCGACCGCGATGATCCGCGGAGGACAAGGGACCAATCAAACGACATCCTGTTATCCCGAGGGAACACCCGTACTTAAGCTCGGCCGCGACCTGGCCCAAATCGGGCCCATCTAGAGGAGATCCCGAACCTCGGCCTGGCCCATTTCGGCTACCATCCGGCCACGCCTTTTTTTCCATTAGCCATGCAGAAGAGGGACAACGAATCGGGACACTTTCCCTGATGGATTTCACGACCTCCCCGGACGACCCGGGAACGAGGTCCTGCGACCAGGAATCCTGCCTTTCGGGGCTGAATGAAGTTCCAGAAGAGAAGATGCCCAGAGATAGGCGTCATCGTTACTGCCTTTCGCCCTGCGCATCTTTTACGTCTTTTATGTCTTCGGGGGGAGGATCCTCCCCCTTCGTCCACTCCGAAGACCTCTGATCCTTGCGGTTTCCGAGGAAATTCCGGACAGAAATTTCGGCAGCCGAATCGAATTCCTCGTTCTTGATCAGCTTCTCAATGAGTCCGGCTGGAAGAGGGAAATGCAGAAGAGGGCCCATTAAAACATTCCGTCCCTGAAATTTCAGGGGGTCATTCATGTTTTGGTGCCCCGAAGACGAGCCTGACAAGGGTCAGCTGCCCTTGGAGAACTCATTAATCACCGACACCGGGATTCCTACCGATGCCGGACATCGATCCTAACGAATGGCTTAACTAGTTGCCCGTCCAGAAGCCATGATCGACCGCTCGAGATCGGGAATCTGCGATCTGTCCTCCCGAATCTACCCCCAGGACTTCTCCGAGCGAAAGGGGCCCCTGTCGGCTCGGTTTGACCAATTATTCAATTAGGCACGGAACATTTAAGCCAGACCGTGACGAGCTCCCCGATAGCCATATTAATTAATTAATTACTGGCTGAATTAATAATTCAGTAGTCTAACTTTTCATTCATCCGATATCAGGAAAAATACGTAAATAAAAGAATTTATGGTGTTACCAAATATATGCAAAATAGAAATAAAGCTATGCTTAAGTCGCTTTTGTTTTTATTTCGTAGCGATAGTTCACAAATTACACCCCGAAACTAAATGGGAGGAGCACGAAGTTCTACGTAAAAAGCAGAAAATGACAAACTTTCGCCTTCACGAGTTTATAAATGCTCGCAGATGAACCGTCAACAATATGCAGATACCACGGAAAATAAGAAACGGCATGCAGGACATCATTCTCCGTGGTTCCCCGAAAAGAGGAACCATCAATCCCTGGTGCACACCGAAAAGTCCAGGACGTCGAACGACCTCACCTAAATCATCCCTGAAATCGATTTCCCGGCAAGGAACACGGGTGGGCCATCCTCTGGTGAGTCCCAACACCTTCGTGGAGGCGCCATTGTATCCTTCCCCAAAAACTAAAAACCATTTGCAAGGATAGAGGCGTGACTACACACGGACACCATATCGGCGATGTATGGCGTCCTTCCAGCCGGATAGAAAGATTGATACAGGGTCCTCCGGTAGACTCGAAACCCCCTAGGATGTTCCTAGACCACCTACGGTCACCCACGGTGCTCCTACATCCCGGGTCCTCCAGGACGTGCGGGTATTCTGCCTGGATATTTCTAATGTATGACGTACATCCTGGAACTGGTGGGAATGCGTTAGGAAAGCGACCATTTATCCCTAGGATGCCCAGGTGCTTCCAGAATTGCGTTTCGAGAGGTTACCTATGACCGTATCTACGCATACGCGTTCTCATGGGAAGTCGTGACTAAACTCGTAAACGTTCAGGTGAATATTGTTTATGAGGCGAAGTTTATTGCCGGCATAGGCGTGTTCCTTCCTGACTGCTTGGTCGAGAAAGGGACGGTCGTAAATAATTGGCTGCCACTTGTAAGGATCATTGAAACGGGGAAACATGTTTCGGTCAAAAAGATGTGATACTTTGAAAGGGATCCCGATGCTTGGAGGCGCCAGAGGTTAACCGAATAAAAAGTGATGCTGTACTTAAAGATGAAGCATCGAAAGAATTGGGGTCTTTGTCGTGAGCCGATTTATTCAATACAAAGTCATTAGCTCTCGAAGAAATTTTAAGAGGGATTCTTATATGACTAACATTAAGCATCAATTTATTCAATTGATATTTTAGGTAAATGTCGTAAATGTAGTACTCGACCATACCTAAACTGTACCTGGATTTTGCAAATTCAAGGGTTGTAAAAAATCACCTGCACCTTACCATAATTCGGAGATTCACTTGACTTTTGACCATTCTTGACGATTGCGGCCCAATATTTGCACACTCCAAAGAATGGTCAGAATCTAATCGTCGAGATGACCACTTTCAGCCTCGACAAGCCCAAAATAAATATCACGGTCACGAAACCGATTTCTTCCCAGCATCTGGTCAAGGAACGGTCACTTCCAGAAAAGTGCCTTACGAATAAGCACAAAAGCCATCGCGATTCATCGCAGGCCCCTCTCCATAAATTCGCGGTTTCCAGGACGTTCGGTGACCATAGGAGCGGTCAAAGAGCCAAACTATCTTCGCTGACCACATAATACAGTCGGAGTAATTCCCACCAGGTCGGAGGAGTATTCATCCGACTTTTGACCATAGCGATTCCTTTCTGGGCCCGTTGTGGCGCGACATTTACACTCCCCGAAGAGTGGGCTGAATCGAGTCGTCGACGAGGTGACAAGCTTCGGGGACAACAAACGCAAAACAAATTCCCCGCCGACGAGGATGACTTCTTCCTTGCCTCCGGCGGAGAGATGGCCGCGTCCTGGAACGTTCCTTCGGTAGGGCAACAATGGGCCCACACAATGCTCGCCAAATTACCGCTCGACCCAGTCAAAATAACGTCCCGGGTCTTCCAATCACGCCTACCATCTCGCGTCAGGGCCCGTCCGTATTGGGTGACCGCAAACTGCGCGGCAGCTGTATTTTGAGTTATCGCGAATCGCCGATCAGCGGATTTTCAGTTTTTATGGGGCCCCCGTGGAGCGTGCTCGCTGTGCCCCTGCTCTTCAACGGTGCTTTTTACTCGGATGCTTCCGTGCAGGCTTCCGCCTCCTCCACCATACTTGCGTCCTGCGGGTCCCAGAACGCGAAAGAATCACCGACAGTTGTATCCGGAAATTTTCTAACCACTACTTTCAACATTATCATATAAATATACTAAGAAAAAAAATGATTTCTCTGAATGAAGCTCATTTGGATAAAATAACATATTTCTGGTAGAACGAAGGTGTACTCACCCCAAAGATATATTTGTTTTTCATTCACACGGATGAAAAATGTAATAACGATGCGAATATTATTGTTAGTGCTTTAATTAAGTAGAAAGTAACTAAGGAAAAAGAAGGGGCTCGGATTTAATGTGGATTTTTTGGACGGGGTAGTTTCCCTAAATCCTGGGACTAGCTCGAAGGAGCGTCTTCTCGGGGACGGACGGGACTTTCAGGAGCCGCTATTTTCGTCGCCCGAGATATCTTAAGACTCGCGACAAATCTAGAAGTGGATCTCGAGAAGTTTTATCCACCCGATCGCCACCGATATCACTGTTTTGACTGGGCACTTTCCGTCGGTTCTGGCAGATCTTTCGCGGCTACTCGATTTCTCCCGATGAGCGATACGGCCCGACCGTGTAATCGATCCGCCGATGCAAGATCCAGATTTCGATAGTTACGCCTTAACGATACGTTTCGGCCGTGTAATCGAGCCTCTCGAGCCAGATCGAGATTCCGATCTTTCCCGTTTGTTCTTCCCCCCGCGGTCCTCCGCGGCTTTTCCACTGCTTTCTCGGCCGCCGAGGAAAGCCCCGGCTTATTGTCCATTACGCAGACATTACGCGATAATGTATTTATATTATCCGGTAGGATCCCTGTATTATCCGATAACACGCGTACACCGTGTAATGGCATCTATTTTGGGCAACAACCGGACATTTCGAATCACCGATCGACTCGATGCACCCGAAAAATTGAGCATATTCGGGTAACGGCGAAATAAACAACATGGCCGCCGCCGCGCTTCGGATAGCTCACTAGAAACTTTGTAAAATTCCGTGTGGACGTAAAAACTGTAATACAAGGGTGATCCCGACATCACTGGAAACCCCTCGATGGCAGCGATAAATACATTCACGTTTTGAAGGTAAAGAAACGATTCTTCAAGTTAATAACTGTAATGTAGTGTAATACAACATGTCCGCTGCTGCGCTTCTCGTCTCCCACTTGGGATATTTCGAATCCCCGTACGTGCGTTACAAGCGTTGCATAACGACGTTTGCGATGGAATCGGGAAACTCGAGATGGCAGAAATGAATAAATCCGGTTCTAGCGAGTAAAGAAACTGTTCTCCGGCCTAAACTCGCGTGGTGACAGCCGCAAACGTTAGGCAGCTGTCGCCCATTGGACGCCATTGTCGACCTGCGTTCGAGTGTTCCCGAACAGAGGAGAACACCCGGTATTGTCCCGGCAAGATCTGCCGATTACACCTCGCGATACGATCTCATCTGCATCCCTCCTCTTCTGGTCCAGCGTCCCCCCGCGACCACGAAGCCCCTGGAAACCCCCGTGAGTCTCTACGAACTTATCCCGACAGCCGCGAGACGTCGCGATCGGATATCGCTCGTGGATTTAGATTCGAGATTACCGCCATAATGGCCGCTGGACCACCTCGTCATCTCGCGGCGACATCCTCATTGTGAATGAGGATTCACTTCGCACTCTAGCAACCGCACACGCATACTGTGTGCTCCTAGGATACAATCATCCATTCGTGGTACGACGTCGAATACATTTCTGTTCCACTAAAGTGCAAAACAAGTAATTCTAATATATAATTCATACTGCACGTACTTTTAGTTTACCGTTACGTTAATCGATGTAATATTAACACGCGTGTAATTCATTGCTCGAATAGTGCATTGTGTGTCATTTTTTGTTGCCAATGCGTGACTCTGATATTGGTACATCGTCTAGGGCCCTTCCATGAATTTTTATCCAAAACATATTATCGATACTTTCCTTGTATTCATTCATTGAATACTTCACCGCCATCGCGATCGCTTGGCTTCTGGAATTATTTATTACGCTAAGCTTTCAGGAAATAAGAAAAATACATAAATCCACAGGGACGACGTCTCTGTCTCTTTCTTTCTTTTTTTTTTTCTTTTTCTTTTTCTGCCGGTGCGCTGCTCTGATGTCAGTACATCGTTTAGGGCCGTTCCGAGGATGGGCTCGTTATGCACGCGTCGGCGATTCGCGCTCGTGCAAGCAGTCGGCCGCAAGGATCGTTCCAAGAACGCAGTTGACTCGAGGGTTTTATTGTTGCACGGTTAGTCGAAGATAGTGCACCGAGTTCCTCGGTGTCCCGTAATGCCCCATGAGGCCCCATAAGGCCCCACGAGTCCTCAGAGGCCCACGATGCGACGCCCCGCGCGGCCCCAACAATATGGCGTCGCGACGGCGACGAGTCGCCGCCAGTGAAATTAACCTCCAGGAACGACGCCGGTCATGAAATGGGACCCCATGGCCGAGGATCGGTGTCTGGACTCTTAATGTCTCCAATATGCGTTCCGTAATGCCCGGTCTTAATGTCCTCTCCCGGAAATCGCGACCTAATGTCGCCGACAATTAGCATGTCCTTTGTCGGCCGCGGGAATTTCGGGATATGGGGTAAACGTCGTGCAAATGGTTTTACCGTGAATTCCGGATGACGAATCTGGGGACACTCGTTTGGGGAATTTACGATTCGCCGGTGTTACGGTGGTTTTTCGAGGGTGGGGAATTTTGGTCTTGTTTAAGGGTAGAAGTGTAAAAAAAGCATGGGATTTATTAGCGACAAATGGAAATGGTAAAATCCCGCGATACCGCAGGTGCGGCATTCCACTTTACTTTTGTACCCCTTTCATTCTCATTTCTAATGTGTCAGTACAGAGTCATTAGTTTACGAATTCCCGATTTATGAAATTTCGATTTACGAATGGTCGCCAGGAGCGAATTAATTCGTCGAACTTGTATCTTGTTCTACTTGTAGGATCTTCAGATTCGGCGGCCATTCTTAAATACCCTGTTTCATTATAATTAATTTGTGCGTTATTCTTATTCTTCTTGAAAATGTGGCTCGAAACTGAAAATCTCAGGGGGAAGGAAAATTCCGGTAAAATCGAAAGCTTCGGTAGGTAGTCAGGTGTCGGTGCGTCGTCCTTGGTCTTGAGGAGGTCCTTCCGGTCCTCGAAATCCGCTCTACTTTCGAGTAATGGGGGATTTAACCGTGATTAAAGAGGCTAACGATAGCGCTTTGAGTTTTAAGTTTTCCCGTGGCTACCGAGAAAATCCGCTAATTGGTAATCGGTCCAGTTCCGCGGAAGGAGACAAAGGCGGAATTAGGATTCCCTAACGCGGCATTAGCAGGGGTACGTGGAAGATATTACGGAAATATCGTAATCGTTTTAGGATACGACGCTCGGCTGGGTAATGAGGATTTCCCAATTGAGCGAATCGTCATCGCGAGAATTCTCGGTGACGCCATTGCATGTCATTACGTCTTGTCATGCTTAGGAAAAGCCGAGGTCGTAAGACGTCCAAACGGAGACACGGTAAAAATGAAAATTCTACGCTTAGGCCGTTTCATTCCATCCCAGGAAAAAAAGAAAAAAAAAATTAAAACAACTACCCAACCGCACAACTTTGATAAAATGTGTACACCGGACCACCGTTAATATTTTATCCATTCAATAAGTATAATTCCATGCAATTTGCGTGCATCGAATATTATCCGAAGATCGAAGAATTCCCGAGGACGAGGTCGCAGGACTCCGTTTCTCGAGGACGTCTTCGAAGGTCGGAAGGACCAAACCGTCCGCCGCGTGCATTCCGCGGTGCGGAAACGGTCTCGCGGACGGTGACGCGGACGTCACATTAGATTTGGAAGCGACACGACCTCGTACAAAGGTATCGGCAACGGCATCTGGGGCCCATTGCTCGGAGGCACCACTTTGCTTTCGGCGGCACGCAAGATTCGAGATAATCGCGATCTACCAAACAGGGCGCAGAGGCTAACCCCTTCGGATAATATAGATAGCATTCAGCTCGGGCTGAATTCAATAATGCGCCTATGTACCGAGGCCCTGAATGAGCGCATTGTTGGACGCCCAAACCTCCCTGCGCCCACAGGCCTGCGCCCTGCGCCCTATGCCCTGCGTCCTGTGCCCTCGGATCGCGACCCTGAGTACCTATGCGGGAATCTGCATATGCCAGGACACGATGTCGGGACGAGTGCCTCTCCTTCGGCTTCCTCTTTCTTCGAGTTCCCCGAAGGAGCACCTTTCGGGTTCCCTAGAGGAGTTCTAGGTCCTGGTACCCCGGGTGCCCTTAGACGGGAATTATTTGGTAATCGTGCAAGGCTCAGCTGATTCTAAGTTTTGGGGTACTAGCGGCATTTAAATTAATGATTTATTATGAATTATTTTAACATTCCGGTAGGTTCCGCTGGCCTCTAGGCTTCGAAGTACAGGCCGTACTTAAACATGAATTATTTTTCCAATTGTGTCAGGGGAAATGAAATACGCCGGAAACACCGTAAAAGGGAAGGTAAATCGTGAATGCTCTTCGGCGGTGTACCGAATAATTCGACGAGTTGGCAGAAACGACCTCACCAGCGGATCGGCGATCTCGGGGGCGGATCAGAAAAATACGAGAGAAGCGGCCGATGCCCGTTAAGGTAACTAAGAAGTTTCGTAATTAGGCGTCGAAACGATCCGCGATTTCCCGGGGAGGAAACGCTCTCAGCCGAGCTCTCGGTACACGAGGAGTCGCCGATCACGAAATTGCCCAAAGCGCTGCAATAAGCCATAAAGATACCGCGAGCTGGCTGCCCCGTCGTGCACGTGAACCCTTTCTTATAAAGATATGTGCATCCCGTACCAGGAATAATTATAGACGAGAGCTGGCCCCTCGGTCGGTAAAGCGGCTGATTCCGTCCGGGAGATGCACTCGCCGCCGGTTCCTTTTTATTTTCTTACTTTCTTCGCCTCGCTTCCCACCTCGCCCGCTCGCCACGACTTCGATTCGAGTAACGATCGATGGTAATCGCGACTTTTTCCCCGGCAATCCCTCCGCTCAATGCTCGAAAGTCGTCTTCGAGCCGACTTTTGCCCTCGCCCTTTTAATCCCGAACGAAAGTTTGGAATAAATTCGGAAAGCGTACCGCGGCCGGAAATGTAAACAAGAAAACGAAAAGAAGTTAGCTTTTACCTGAGGATTTCTCGCCCCGATTATATCTCTTTCGGGTCTTATGGAATTAATTTGAACCTCGCTCCTTTTGCTCCAAGGTGCCAGAAATTGGTTTTACTCCAGTTTTATTTAATTGCATGCTCGCGGTTATCTTTTCAAGGATGAAGTAATTTCTTCTAAACACGGAAAAGGGAGGAACAAGGGGCATGGAGAGAGACCAGAAGATGTCGGCGGCATGGGGCGAAGAACTGGAGTAAGAATGCCCGAAGCCATCGGTGTTTACAGGGATTATCAAGGTGCGCCATTGTAGCGATTGTTACCAACAATGGTCTCGCATTACTCGTCTCTGATTATTTCGGCGCCAACTCTTTTTGTTTGGCCGGATTAGGGGGTCCTAAGCAGCGGGAGGTCCCGCGGGATCGGCAGGACCTGGAGGGCTTTCAGGAGCGGATGACCCGAAGTTTCGACCAGGAGAATCGGTCCGCGACCGGGACAATGGCGAGCCCGGCTGAGACAATGTCCCTAAGGGCTGGGAAGAAAGGAGGCGAGAAGAGGATGGGCCAGGACGTCCCGGGACAGGTCCTGGAAGAGAAGGTGTCCGAAATGGTACGGATTTCCGAGATCGCAGGCAGATAGATTCGCGATCTTCCCGCGGGATAACGTCCCTATGTAGAGCAACGCGCAGCTTAAAAGCTCCGGATCCTGTAGGAGCTTCCGAGGACTAGGAGGCGCCACAAAAGCGTTCCTTCGCGAAAGGACCTCGGTAGACGCGGTTGTCAAGATCGAACGTCACTTAGCAGCCGTCTCGACGATTCCGAGGGAGGTGAGGCAAGTGTCCATCTGCGGGGCCTCCTCTCCTGAGGGAAACTGCCAGAAATTCATTGTCGATACTCCGCTCCGCGGGATCCGAAATTGAATTCTTCGAAGACCAAAGTGCGTCTCTTTTGGCTGCAGTTCTTCTCTTCAACTGGCAATCCGATCCACTGAAAGTGGCGACGATAACGATTACTGTCATTGTCAAAAAAAATGCTAATTTTACAATGACTTTTCTGGAAGTACCATGTAGACGTAGCATGCTACTTTCATAACATTATTAGACGATACGTAATTTTCCTACGAGACTATTAAAAATTACAAATTCGTTAAGTTCGTGACAAGTCTGCAGCAATTCTCTTTTAAGTCGTCAAATTTATAATCCCGCTACAACCTTATGCCCTGGAAGTTAATGAATTTTGTGAATGCATTTAACACCGTTAATCAAACTTTTCCAAATGGCGAAGAGTGTGTTTGGGCAATATGAAATTATTCATCGTATCATGTTAAAATTGAAGGAAGAGGGAAGCAACTCGTATCCGTGAAACCCCCAGATTATTCCATTCGGAATCCTGATCATTAATTAATTTAAAATCATCGAACCTCCAGTATCACGTCCGCGTATCAATCCGTGTCTTGTAGACATGAAAAATATTATAGTTTCGGCGAAAGATGAAAAACCATCCATTTCGTCGATTTTGAAACTACCACCCCCCTTTCCTCCGACAAGTACCCCGGGATGCAAATCTCCCACCCAGGATTTCCAATACCCACAAGGGAATCGCGATCCGTGTCGCCGCTCTTCGTGTCTCCGAGTCGACCGCGAGTGGCGCAAAAGGAGACAAAGAAAAATCGGCCGTGGGGTATAGGAAATTGGCATTTGCGGAATGGAGACATCAGAGGGTCCCTAGTGCACCGTTCTTCCAATTACCCCTGCCTCCTCTTTCACCGAGGCGAGCCAGGAGGGCACGCACGTGCAAGCGCATACGGATGCACACCTTCCCTCCTTCTCTTGCACCCTCTTTTGTACCCGCAAAACGCGAGCACCCCGGCCCTCCGACAGAGAGGTGTCCCGTTTAATTTTGCGGTTTAATTATTTTTTAAATTAAACCAACCCCCCGCGACACATGTACGGGGACGGTGCACACGTCCGGCATGGTCAAGGGGGTGGCGGTGGCCGCACGCGCGAAGGGCGATCGTGTTTTATTTCTTGCCGAGATATGCCCGCCAAGGGGTGGGTGCCACGGGACAGAAAAGGGGTGGAATACGCGCCGGGGATGTTTTCAATGTGAAATATACCGTCTCCGGTGTGGCGCGGCATAGGGATCGTTCTCTGTTCCTCCCCTCGCTCTGTGGGGGTGGGACGCATAAAAAGGTAGAAAAATGTAAACGCGACTCGCCTCCGGCTTTCCTGCGTACACGGATGTACACGGGGGTGGATGTATTATGCATGGGCATTCGTTACTGGTGTGGGGGCGCGGCTGTGTATTTTATTTATGTGTTGGCTGAGATACGTGTGTAGATGCGAGCCTTGTACAGGGAGCTTCGTTAATGCTCGGGGAGGGGATGAACATTTTTTTCTTCTTGGCCTGCGCGGAATAAAATGCAGAATTAGGAAACATTTTCTCGCTACATGCCGGTATTAATTATTCCGCTAGGAATGTTCATTTTTTATGGCAAGCATCGCAGGTGTACCTTACCGTTTTTGTTGTTTCTAATATTTGCTGTCGTAGATTTTTTTTTACCTCTATGGTTCCCATTCTTTAGAGGTATCTTGTTGAAGTATATTAATGTGGGTTTTGTCGTGGATGAAGGTAGAAACGCGGCATCGGCAGTACATTTCTTTCTTTGACGATAAAGAAGTAGGCGACTCGCGATACATGCGACTTCTTAACGCCTAATCAATTTTCGGGGAACGAGGAAGTGAAATTTTCCTTCCTTATGACGATTAATGGCGGGATATCTCGCATCTCTCCGTCCATGCTTCAGTCCAACTGGGACTAGGGAGGGGAAAGTTACGTTCTGTTTATGTCTCTTAGGGTAGATTACCGGATAAGATCGCGATAACGAGTTCGTATTTCTCGAATAAAAAATCATCTCTATTACCAAATCCACCTTCGCATCAATTTCTGAGATAAAACATCCCTTCTGCCTCAAGGTCCGCTCACCTGAGCGTTCCTTATCTCAACACCAAAAAATAAGCTTCGCAATTTCATTTCGCCATCTCAACGCCCATTTCCAAATGTTCATATTCCTATCCAGAAACTAGAAAGAAATCCCCAGGATGAGGCTACATTTTACCCTCGTCGTCGCAAAATTTTCTATATAAAAAATACATTTTAAACATAAAATTGAATTCAGAGTCAATGATTGCATTAAAATAGCCAAAGGAAAAAATGCCTATACATTTGGCAAGGAAGAGTCATTCGGGCAAGATAAACCGGTTATCATTCCCCCGACACGATAACGCGCGGCGGGCACGTTTCTCGTAAAAAGCCGCGGTGGTGCCTCTTCCTTTCCATCCTTTTTTTTTTATATTTCCTTTTTGTTGCGTGTGTGTTCGTAAAAGCGCGATGGCGCGCCCGCCGGTATCTACGGGCGCGATAACAACGATATCACTGATATATTGTAGGCTACCCACAGAGCGCTCCGTAGATCCGCTCCATCGCAGAAAAAGCCCGCAGGAGAGGGGGCTCGGAAAAATGAAATGGTATCTGGCAGGACGGAGCAGGTGCAAAAATGCAGTTGCGGACGATAAACGAGTACTGCGCCCAGCCGCGCACGATAAACACGCGGATTATCCATAAAACACTGTCGATAGCCGCTGAGCCGGAGGGAGGCTCTTTCTAAAGAGCGAACACGAATCGGCCAGATTGGTAACTGCGTCGATTTTTATCCAGAGACATTATCTCCGAAGTCGGAAGTCATGAAAAGGGAGTCTAAAAATGACTGCGATTAATAATACATGATTATACTCTGATCAGTCTGATAACAATCCCTGCGTTCTAGAGAAAAGGACTTGGCAGATTATTACATAAATACTTAATTTGTTACTTTATTATCCTTTCGATGACAAATGATTAATTATGAACATAGGTGCGAGAGATTAGTTTCTTCCTGTTTTCACTGAAAAACAAAAAAAACAAGTAAAATTTCCCCTTCCTCTAGGTGCATACGATGTTTATTGTAATACCTGCATGATTTTTGAGGAAATAATTTAATATAACACCATAGAATTACACGGAATTAATCGTGATTTCTAAATAATTTATGATCGATCACCAAAGAATTCAAAATACATTCTAAACCATACAAGGGGAATTCAAAATGGGAATTATACTAGACGAGAGAAAAATATCTTCAGTTTTACTGTAAGACGGCCATCATTCCATACCGCCTGGAAATGTGACCTCATAGATGTATCATTTTCATCATCTACCTACGTCTCCACTCTGCAAAAACATTACTTTCCGCCTGTATAACAGGTGCGAAAAACAGAAATCGTGCACGCGTTATAAAAAACAGTTTATAACAAGGAATGATAATTTCTAAAGCAAGTTCCTTTGATACTACTTTCAGGTGAACTTTCGGTTTTTTGCTTTCGCCGATATTCCATTACTAACGCCGCGGAGCCGATACGTAAAATCGGCGCCATTTCCCGCGACACCTGCTCGCAAGGAAACTCGGGAGAAGAGCGGAGGGCGAGAAAAAAGGAACAGCGGCGATCCGAAGCCGGCACTTTTACATTAGCGAGATAAGTCGGCGCAGGGGCGTTACGGGGTGGCCGGCGAGGGGAGGGCCCCGGTGGTAAGGGTAGTCCGGGGGGTATTTTTTCACCCTTTCTTGCAATAAATCTGGCCGCGGGAATTAGTTTCGAGATAAAGTATAACATCGGACCGTGGGCGGGTGACGTCAGAGTCTCCCAGTATTTATGGGGGTTGATAGTGTCAGTCGCGCGCGCGCCGCCACCCCCTCAAGCCTCTGCGCCCTCTTCCTCCCCGGGGCTAAATTATTGGAAAATAGTCGCCCGCTCTCAGATCCCACCGCGAAATGGTAATTCCTCTCCTCTCTGTTTTGTATTCAGCGAAACCTTCGGCGTCCTCTCCGCTGATTTACCGATCTTCCGGAAATCCTCCCTCCCGTATCGCCGTATCCGGTGGTCGCGATTCGTCGCTCATGGCCGGACATCGGTATCCCTTCTTGCTACCCCCCTGTGCACCTATGGCTAGGAAAACGATAAAATTCACCCCTGGTTTTATACAAAATTATTATTTATTGATTGGAAATTTATGTATATATATATTCGGCGTATCCGGTGGTCGCGATTCGTCGCTCATGGCCGGACATCGGTATCCCTTCTTGCTTCCCCCCTGTGCACCTATGGCTGGGAAAACATTGTATAAAATCCACCCCTGGTTTTATACAAAGTTATTATTTATTGATTGGGAATTTATGGAATAAGGAAATTTCTTAAGGAGAATGTTTCAATTCAATGTAACTCCTTTACGTGATTTCTAGTAAGTTGAAGGGCGCTGACATTAACGCGATAGCGGTGTAGGAGTAATTTGGGAGATATAAATAATACCTGAATTTCCCCGACCTTATTCAAATTAAGAAAGGGATAGATTAAACCGATTGAAAATTCGAAATCGGCGAAGGCCGATTTTTACGCCGTATTGATGGAATTGTGAAATTCCTCCCTGTAACGACAGTCTTGAAATCGGTGGCCCTGTACAGAGTCCCAGGGGGGTCGACCAAAATATTCATAACATTTCCGAAATCTACGTCCCCGAATTTGCGGGGACGTATTTTACCGGTTTTTCATATCTGTCCATTAAGTACTTCAAATCTTGTGACGAGCATTTCATTTCATACGAATGGATAGACAACAGCGTGTAGTAAAGTGTGAGATGATGCCTGGAATAATGACACCATATATTATCATATTATCGTATTACTATATGATTTGTAACTCGAGAGAGGAATTAATCGCGGAGGTAATTTAACTGGAGGAATCACCGATTTTCGAGATTTTGAAATGCTTTGAGCCGTCCCTGCCTGCAGATTCCGAGGAGCAGATACGCGAGATGAGGAAGAGGAGACGGGGATGGATTTTATTCCGCTTCGGGAGCTCTCTCTCCTCTTTTTCTTCCCCTTTCTCTGCGTTTCCGCCGGGCCCTCCTTCCTCGCGAGGACGGGCGAATCAAGCGTCCGAGCTCCTTTGAATTTCTATTGGTCGTTCAGACCGACATGCGGATAAGACTGCGGGCTCTCTCGAGTTACGTCGGATTTTCCTCGGCTCTCCTGTGGGAACCGCGAGCGTGGATTTTTCCCTCCCGAGGGCCAGGACAACTACTTCTCAAATCAATTTTATCATATTCCTTTATCCGACAAACTGACGACCTACCCAATTAAACATAAAATCACTCAAGGGTAACAAAAGCGATTCAGCACTAACCATGAAAATAAATATAAACACTAATTAACAGTACCCAAGGATACAAATTAAATAAATAAGTCTTTCGCTTTTCGATACGCTCCTCTTCCTTAACAAACGAATTTACATGGCTGCCATAAGAAATTTCACCTAAGAAAAGTAAATTCTTAGAGCCGATGTAACCTCAAAATCTAATAAGGCCTAGCTTTCCATAAATTCTGATAAAACATATGTTTGTATGTAAGGTATGCAAAAAGTAGTACAGGGGGGAAAGTCGAGGATTTCTTTGAAAATCATTGTCAGTGATAAGGCCTTATTTCACATACGGAGGCTATCAATGCATCCGTGTCAATGGCATCTGGCGCATCGTGAGCAACCACCGCGAAAGCACCCTGGGGACCTCATGAAATAATTTTAACGTCAACACCCCGCGATACGTCGGGGTGGGAATGTCTCCGAGGGGGTAATTTTGCGTAATGTGTGTCTCTGCACTTGTCGCAACCGCATCGACTGCCAAACAGATGTGCAGCGTGACGTTTGATTCGGCCAATTGGCCACCGCGGGGGGTACGCAAGTAAGGGCTGCCGAAAACGACCCTTAATGTCCCTCGTGGGTCATAAACCACCAGAAGAGATGATACCGAGTCGGGATCTTAATCGGTGTCTCTATCGGGCAGGTTTCCACCACGGGATTTAGATATCGCTATTACGAACCTCCGTCTGGCCGCGTCGAGGCGCGATTTATGCCCTTTACCTCATGTTTATAGAATGTGTCCGTGTACACGGCACTTGAATGGTAATTCTTGGATTGGGGTGCGATAAGAGAAAAGTTTTATTTCCACTATTTCGTGGCGAACACATGTGGTGTTGACGTGTTGCAGTCGATGCCAGTGGAGTACGTAAAGTGAAATTTAGGCCGGCTAAGTTTATTAAACAACTGATATTTATTTTCATACCCGTGCTTTTTAAATGGTTCCATCCGATAATGTAAGAGGAAATGATAACGAATAGTAAATAAATCTTGATAATTTTAGATGGATAATTTCCATGAAGAAGTATCCCACTCAGATCTGTGATGAAGATTTCATATTGTAAATTCATTCCTCCTGATAAAAGAGCACTTGCAGGACATTTTTCTTACATTCACATCCATCCGCACTTTATCCACATACACAAGACAAAAAAGAAAAACATAATTTCGTGTTTTTTCTGTAAATTAAAATTTTTACGTAAAACATTCACAGACAATTTGTCCAATTTAAAAATATTAGGGTACTCAAACTCTGGATTACGATGCACCATTGCGTATGTACGCAAAGTTATCAAACTGGGACGAAGATGACATACGTGTTATATTTTCACGTTGAAATTCTCTGAACTTTGACAATTTTAATAAAGCGCTGAAAGAGAGAAAATGTTTCTGATTTCTAGATATTCCATTTCGCGGATTACGATAAATTATCGCGCATGCATGGATCCCATGCGTGGAGCATCGTTGCGCTGGTTGCATAGTTTGCATCGTGTGCACGCATTATTCCGGCACTCTCGGTGACACATTACACCTGTGTGCGTGAGCACCGAATGCGCGTCGTACGCACGATCGGATACAGGTACACACACAAGCTCACTAGTGGTGTCCCTTGTCTGATTTGTCGCTTTATTAGATCTTAGTTTGCACCTCTGATTGCGACATTATTACCGCATTACAGGAGGCGCATGCACGCACTCGGCTGCATCCCCGTACACGCGTGCACGCGTCGTGTGCGGTGTCGCGGCCGGCCAGTGTTCGAAGAGATTTGCAATTTGCGTAAATTAGACGATTGCGGGAACTGGCTCTAATGGTACGTATAATGGCCAATAATTTCCACCTGCGATCCCAGCCGTTCGCCTGGAAATTGGCTCGGCCTGCTTAATTGGGAATAATTCGTAAGACGCTGCAATTGGTTGCATCGTGTCGTTGCGGAAAGTACACATCCTCGAAAGAATTTTTCTTTCCATTTTGGGAATCATCGTTATCTACCATAGGAATGATTACAAAGTAGACCGCAATCCTGCAATCTTCACTTCTTATAGGAGTTTCACAGATTTTTTATGGTGACATGAAAGTGGAGTAATTTGGAATAATTCGTATGTATAATAATTCCTAATGTTCCGACGCCAATAGATTTCATTATTTTATAAAAAATGTCTAAAATCTTTATGGATAAATTAAAAAAGGAATACATTTCATGGGGGTCGAGATCTTTCTCGGGGCTTCCATATTCAAGTGGTGAGATTTGGTACACCCTGTTCGGAGAAGAGTTTCATAAACGAGACCCCTGAGACGCTACGTTCATATCACCTTAAACTGCCGAAGATATGGAGTGAAAATGTGACATTATTCGCTGAGGAATCGTCAGGGTGATGGGAACTCAGGGTAGCAACAGAAGGTTATCCTAAATTTTGGGTTTTATTTGAAAATAATCGGATTCTATTCTTACAAATCGCCGCCAAAGTTTTTACGCATAAGTTTACATTGCACCGCACTAAGGTAATAATGACGTTATTCCCTAATCGCAGTTTGCGCGGCGCTTTAGGTACGTGGATCATTAGTTTCGCAAGATCGTGGGATAATGATCGAGTGAAGGATAGAGGCGCTTCGCGAATTAATTGAACGGTATTTATGCAGCCATTATGCAGCACGTGGGATAAGACTTTCGGCTGCACGGCTAATTGAAACGCCACTGTCACGGCCGATAAGCCCGATTGCGTCGGAGAGTTATGAGACAATATTATGAGGCCTCGTATGTCAAGCTCGAATTAATTTCGCTTGCCTCCCCCTCAGATAGGTGAAACGCTGCGAATGTCGTATGGCGTTATGACGAATCGGTATGACTCGATCGCCGATCTTCGCCCCTTCCGCTCGCGTTTAATTGGCCCCGAATCGACGAATCGGCGAATCATTGATCACTCGATACAGCAATTCGTATAATTCTTCCTTCGCCGATTCCCCACTTAAAATAATTCCTCTAACCTACGCCACATTAATTCAAAACAATTTCGTAAACCCTGCGACATTACACGCAATGGACTGCGCGACATTCGCGGGCAAATTTCTATTCTACGAAAAAAAAAAGAAAAAAGAAGAAAAAATATGCCACCTTAATCATTATCAAATCATTGCCCCTTGATAGTGAAACAGGGTAATTCTAAGTATGAGGTAAAAGAATTATCATTCAAGAACAAACTCTATTTCCAATTTTTTCTTTTTTTGCACATTTCTTCTTGCGGTCATATTTCTTTCGGAAATTCTCGCATCGGAAGATCCATTGTACGGAGTAAATTGCTTTCGAAGGGGTGTCCGATTTCCCGGGGGTAGAAACAGCCTCGTAATCAAAAGTCTGGTTTCGCGGTTAATCGTAAGTACGTGTTGCGGATCCGATTTTCGATTGAAAGGGGACGAGCCGGGGCGAGCGAGAGAGAGGGAGAGATCCTCCGTGACTCGACAATGAGAAACGGTCGAAAGTCGTTCTTCGAGTGAAAAGCGTCTACTCGAGGTTCCGCTAACTCAAGTAACTCTTTTTTTTTTCTCTCTCTCTTTCTCTTGCGGCCCTCCTATTCCCCCGTGCCGGCCGTGCCAAGGGCCACGATCTGCTCTATCGACATCTGCAAGTCGAGAAGTGTCGCGGGATTAACACTCGCTCCTCCACGCTGCTTCTCGCCAATGTAATCGCATATGCGAGCAGCCCGAGGTACCGTCGTGTACTCTCCCACTGTCTTTTGTCGTGCCATCCTGATGTCGCGCATCTCCTGTCGCGTCGTCGTACCGTAGGGTCGTTGTCCTGCCTTCTGTAACATTAAGGTGATATGTGCCCATAATTATGAAAGTGGTCTAAGTCATATATTTTTTGTTTCGAAATTACATTTAATTAATTTCGTTTGAAATAATATGGCGTGAAATAACTGATATACTCATTTTTTTTTTAATTTTGACTTAGACCACTTTCATAATTATGGGCACATATGAAAGGGTCATTCTGTATATACAAAACGTCAAAATATGTATAAAACTCTCCCCAAACTGGGTGAATCATTTAAAACCTTAACAGGTGATTATAGAGGCCCTAAGGAAGGAGGTGATGCTCGTGAAATTTCATTAAAAAAAAAAACAAAAAGTCATCTTGCTTTTGGTCTCGGATAAATAAAAGGAATTTTTCTTTGAAAAATGAAATCTCACGAGCATCGCGTTTCTCCTTAGAGCCTTCATAATCACGTGCTGAAGTTTCAAATGATTTGGTGCACCCAGTTTGGAGGAAAGTTTTATAAATATTTTAACGCTTTATATATATGAAATGACTCTTTCATATCACCTTAAGGGGATGTGTGCGTTTCAAACTGTACAACGTGAATATGGAGGCTGTAAGGAAGGTCCTTCGCCCGTGAAATTACCTTTTTTTCTTTTACGCAAAATTAAGAAATGTTTAGGAACATATTGTAAAAAATTGAAATTTCTTGGCTGTCGGGATGTTCTTTATAGCCTTCAAATTAACGTTGTAAAATTGGAAACGATTCGGCACACCTGGTTCCGAGAAAAGCGCTTACTCTCAAATTGTTTGTACTGTCGCATCATCGCACAATGCCTTTCTTGCGAATATGTCAATTTGAAAAAAGGAAGGCATTCATGTCCACCACTGTACTGTCGTACTCTTGTACCGCCCTCTTTATGTACTGCAGGACGAATGTACCTTCCCCCAAGAGGAAAGGTGCAACCTTCTGCTGCTCCTTTGAATTACTAATCTCACCACCTTCCGCTCTAATTGAATTGCCAATCGCTTGCGAAGGAGACGGTAGAATGAAAAGGTTCATTGTTTTCTGCTAAAAAAATGTCCTGGCATGTAACAATGGCGTGTTGCCAATTATCATATAACGTGTGGAATTACTTAGGCGTTCCCGGGAGCGATCCGTTAAATGTCTCTTAATTATATTACTTTCAAATTACAAGGCTTCTAACATTTTATAACTCTGGAGTAACTTTAGGAATATGCAGGTGAAAACTATGCTGGATTTAATGCCACTGTATACGATCATGATTTGGATGATAGAGAAAAATCTGTATATCAGTTTCACGCTTTTCTAAGCGTTCTTTAGAATGTCTCTTTTCCTTTTGTATGAGCATGAGTATTCGCGTACTTTATCGGTGGAAGCATGTGTATTCTCTTTCTCCGGATTTCGCCCAGTCAGCATTAAAGTCTATTAAAATGTCGTTCGGGCGACTTTGGGAGAAGCATTCATTTTTCAAGATTAGAAGCGAGGCTAACCTCGAGTCGGGGTCGTGCCAGGCGATTATGGGAAATTTCGAAAATTTCAAAAGGATTAAAGACCCGAACACGTGTAGGGGTACGTCAGTCACCGGAGGTAAAGCATATTCCCTCAAGGTTCGTCCTTCGCCGTGAATCCGCAGATTTTCCGAGTGGTTGATCCTTGAGTCGAAAAGTGACTCTCTCGGGACAATGCTCCAACATAGAAATTTTGACTCCCACGACTAAAGTCTCCAAAGACACGCCCACCATTCCTTTCCCTAGCTGAAACTTTCGTACCGCACATTTTTCTACAAATATTCCTCCTCTATATCCAAAAAGCAGATACGTATTCAAGAAACTCGGAAACGTCTCGCGTCATCGTTTAAAAAAAAAAAAATAAATAAATAAATTGTCGACACTTGAAGGGTGTAATAAATTCTGCGATTAGCTGCAAACCGCGATGCGGTTTGATGGGATAACTCTTATGTTGTAAAAGAAAGATACATAGGAAACTCGGTAGCGTTTCGTGGGATTATTAAAAGAAAAAAAAAAATTAAATTGTCCCCTCGTGGAGGGTGTAATCAATTTTGCGATTAGCTACAAATCGCGGTGTAGCTTGATGACTGTTATTCCATGCAACATGCGAAAATGCGCGTTTTCGTTAACTCTATTTCTGGGGTCTATTTTCAGCCGATCTCTATCAAGTCGTAGAATCGCCCCCGCATCTCGCAGAGCGTCGGCGTTTACTCAGCAATCGACCTAACCTCAGAATCGCAATCGCCTCGCACACCCAGCTCGCAGATGCTTATCCATCGATTGCGAGGAGGTAATAATAGCTTTCCCGACACCCAAAGGGAAACATGCCCGCGCTGATAATCCACGGAAACGACTCGGGCATCTTCTACATCACACGAGAAACTCCAAACTCTTTCTTCCGGACAAACCCTGCCATCTTCGACTCCTTCAAGACAGGATTTTCTCCCTCCCCTAACTTTTGCTCCAACCTTATGAACTAACGGTGTAAGAACTGTGCTAATACTTTAAACAGCATATCAGGAAAAAATGCGAACGAAGAGATATAATATGATAACGTTTAAGGTGATGTGAAAGTGCTGTCAAAGAAGTCTCGTTTATGAAACTTTTCTCCGAACTGGGTGAATCCGAA
Organism: Orussus abietinus; assembly: GCF_000612105.2. NCBI lineage: Eukaryota > Metazoa > Arthropoda > Insecta > Hymenoptera > Orussidae > Orussus > Orussus abietinus. The sequence goes on along the minus strand of NW_019394282.1, from coordinate 651,302 downwards.
TCGTTTCAAACTCCACAATATGAACATAGAGACTAGAAGGAAGGTCCCGACACCCATGAAATTTCAATTTTTTATTTTAATTTATTTACAGACGTTTAAAAATTTCTGTTCGAGTAATGAAATTTCATGGGTGTCAGGACCTTCCTTTCAGTCGATATATTCATATTCTAGAGTTTGAAACGATTCCCTGCACCGAGTTCCGAGAAAAGTTTCATAAACGAGACTTCTTTGACGCCACTTTCACGTCGGCTGAAATTTTTTATCAATATATTCCTATCTAAATATGGGATTTCACGTGAAACAAGTATCGATGATTTAGGAGCTCGAAATGGTGGTCGTTTAAGGTGACAGCAGGCGGGGTATCGCACAAAACCTCGATAGGTTTCCTCTCTGGATCATGGTGCCGTTCTCCAAGGCCGAGGATCGATGTCCTCCGGGACGCCATCCCAAGGGACACCCCGCGAGGCGCGGGGCACCATTATTTACGACCACTGAAATCGATACCTTCGAGTACCGATCATTGATGAGAATGTCTCGGCCAATCAGGTGGCGCTTTTCTCTGGAAGGTATAGAGGTCCGGGCCCGAAGAAAAGGGCCCCAAGTAGCCGACCTACCGGAGGTCCTGGAGGACGCGCGGGCCCGTTCCCACTTTGCGGAGCCCCCTCGTAAATCACCAGCTCCCCGGGTCCAAGCTGGCCCGGACACCCTCGGGCCCATCCACGGGGCCCGATCGGGCACGGCGGGAAGTCCAAGGACAGCCGAGCCCTAAACGTCACCGAGGGGAGATTGCGACATTTTGGGCCAGGGGATGCGCGCGCAATCGGCTTGAGGACGCCGGGCCCAGGGTCCCTTTTAAGCCCAGCTCAACTTTGGCCGATTCCCCGCTAGGGGAGGGAAATTTTCCTCAAATCGCTCAGCTAAGACTGAGGCTCGAATATTGCGACATTTTGGGCCGAGGAACCCAAATTCTCCGAGGTGCGCAATCCGCTTGGAAACGGGGCACCAGGCCCTCGGCCAAGCTTAAATCGGTCAGGTAGGGTTCGTTGCGACATTCTGGGCCAGGGCAGATTTTGGGCCCATAACCATAGTCAATGAGACCGATTTCTCTCGAAAATCCCTATTTTCCTTCACTTGGAGAACCTAAGGAAGACGCTATTTTCCTACTCGCGAAATCGACTCGTGATACGTATATCAAAAAATGTCGCTTTTACTTTATTGTCAGTATGAAGTTCCGTGTAATAGCTGAAATCTTAAATTGGATCATTTCTACCTTATGCAGCCATTTTAGTAAGTAGGTTCAGATGAGACTTATCCATTCCCTAGCCTTTTCCTCGAAGAATATCTAATGATTAAAAGATAGGGGGGAAATAATCATTTAGCTCTCTTCGTCAGTTTTTTCTTCTTAAGTTTGAAAGTCCAGAGATTCGTTCCTCTCTCCAGGAAAAACCTTGGGTGGACGTTAAAGACGAATACGCAGAAGTTCGGCAAGTGTCCTGGACTCTTAGGGCGTAAGTCGGAGCCTTCAGGACATCCTAACCCTCTTGAAGAAGGTGGTGCCGAATAGTTAGACGCGTTTCAGGGGCTGGCGCCTGTCTCACAATGAGTCCAGACACCCCCTCGTCTTGTCCCCGTGGAAACCTGCCCTCTCAGGTAGACATTTCCCCAGGCTCCTTCTACACCCCTACTCTCTTCAGAGATCACCGCAAAATACACTGTTTAATGTTTGCACTTGACTCGGACACGCGTCATATTCGCCCTAACTACTTCAACCCTATCGAAAAAATCTACCTTAAGTCTACTCAAACTATATTACAAATCTTTCCCTCATTCTTTCCTTTCACGAAGTGAAACTCCTTCCAGCACGATAATAAATCCATGTAAGGTTACACGTTGCAAGAAAAGCCTGGTTCAGAAAGTGAGCCCCACTTTTTCTCCTTACCATTATTAATTAACATTCTCCCTTGCAATTTAGCATTGTCACAAAGAACGTAATTTATTTATACACGTCACTACCTTTTTTTACCTGGCACCGGATTCCTTCATACTTCAATACAATAAATCCGAAAAATGTATTTACCTCGAAACTCCGTTTAATTTATCTAGGAGCAGATTTTCCTACTTATCGAGACGCTTAAAAAAATAAGCCGTCAGTTAGGAAACCCTTATCGGCCACTTTGTCCGCTACCGATAACAAGCCGAGGATTACCCAAAGTCATTATCTCCGTCGTTTCCAGGTCCTGACGCATTCGGAGATGTTCGAGATTTTTTGGTGATATTCAGACGTTTCGAAAGGGTCCCGGCAGCTTCGGTCGCTTATCATTCGCGGTTGCGAAACGAGGCTTGGCGGTCGCCAGGGACTCCCGGCTGCGTTATCTGCCCGCCGAATCCAGGATTTCCGAAAGACTCGACATGTCGGCAGATGTCGAGCAAGCCTGCTACAAGCAGTGGGCAGAGTCGCAGAGCTGGTCCGGCCCAATCGACGAGGAGCCGCGGAGTTATCTCCGACACGCCTCGACACGGTAGTCTGTCCGGCAGACCGGCCACGAGATAAGCGGACATTTAGATGATCTCCTCGAGATAGGGTTCGCGCGCAGACTCTGCCGAAAGGACGATAGCTCGTTGACGTGTCCTCGGGATCCTCCTCCGAGATAAGAAGGACGAGGAGGTTGGACCGTCCAGTCCCCCGAGAGCCACTTTTCCGGGCCCCGATTTACTCCAAACAATTGAATTCCCTGGAGTTCGATTACGCTCTCTTATCGCCTCCAACTAAAACCGAGACCACATGGTCGTTGCTTCCTGTCTTAACAACGTCCATCCTGGAAGTACATTACGACCTTATAAACACAAAGTGGAGGAATTCCCGTTGAGAAACGTAAAATCGTCGACACTAATCGTATAAAGTGTGTTGCGAGAAATCATATTTTTCGCATTCTAATGTCCGCCCTTTCCACGACAAATTCAACGTTGATATAATGTCTATCTTACGTATATTAAACTTAAACCACATGGTCGTTGCTTCCTGTCTTAACAACGTCCATCCTGGAAGTACATTACGACCCTATAAACACAAAGTGGAGGAATTCACGTTGAGAAACGTAAAATCGTCGACACTAATCGTATAAAGTGTATTGCAAGAAATCATGTTTTTCGCATTCTAATGTCCGCCCTTTCCACGGCAAATTCAACGTTGATATAATGTCTATCCTACGTATATTAAACTGTCGTTTTGGTTCTGTAACACAAACGTCGTTTAAATGTAGACTGCACGTACAAATAATCTTTCGCAATCGTTGACCGTACGTTGAAATAACGTTAAAACGTTCAAATACACGTTTCTTCGCGATTTGGGGTACTTCATTTAAGATTCCGTGCTACCGTGATCGTAAAACACATAGTGTACGTCATTTAGAAAATTCTTTTCTCCGAATTACGTAAGGACTTCCGTGTCGGGAACCCTCTTCGGGGAGTCTTCCGACTTCCCGACAAGCGCGACATCTCGATTAGTCGGCCAAAGGAGCGAGGAGGTTGCCTGGCCTTCTGGTTTCGACAAAAAGGGCCCTCGTTTCCCGCCCAAAAATATCCTCGACACCGGCGCGACGCGACGCTAACGCGTGACGTCTCCGCGTCGGTCTGAAACAGGTTAGGGGCGTCGAGGCGCCGCTGCGCGTCCATAACCTAACTTCAGGGCGCTTCTCGACACCCGCGTCACTTTTTCTCTCTTGTCCCTCCGAATTGTCCTCCCATATTTTTATCCCCCTTTGTCGTCCTTATATATCGTCTCGGGATGTTTTACGTATTTTCTATCTAAATTTGTTAACCCTTTAAACTCGAGGCTATTTTTCGCCGGACGGACCGCTTTTTCCGCATACTCGGTGAATTTCATCCAGCTAACTAAAAATAATTTCACATACAAATTGACGTATAAAACTATTGCATTTTAATATTTTATGTATCCCTACGTGCGAAAGAAGAAAATTTGTAAAATATTAAGGACTACATTGTTGCTTTGTATGGTATTTTATAAAACAATCGACAAGGTGCATCCTCGGCTTGTCGGGGCAGTTATTGCAGTAATATGTTGTTTGATGTCTTTTGCCGGGGTTATTTCGTTGAGAGCAAATCTTACGATCCTTCTTAACTCTTGTTAGAATGATATGTAGCTCTCCATTCGATAGAATTTCGTCGAAACTAGAGGTCGAAGTAGAAGCTCGATCACGAGTCTGGAGTGAAATTTTTCTTTTTTTATCAGACATAGCAACTCCTTATTTGTTAGGATCGTCCAAGTTAATTGATAAGAGGTACCATTCTACCCTTCGTCAAATTGTACAAACATATACATAATCACTTTGTTACCGATCAGGTTTCCGCATCAAACGAAATAGTAATTGAGAGTTACCTCTCAAGTACAAAGGGTTAATATGGAATTTGAAAGTTCCGACAGGTATAGATATGGACATAATAACTTATTTTATTTATTTTTTTGGCAATTGAATTGGGGGTAATTTTAACGTTGTACATGTTTGAAAGGTGTCAAATGTAAGTACAAATGGAAATAAGAGAGTCGTTTCAACGAAATCGTTTTATCTGTACGCTCGTTAGCGAAGCGTTGTCCTTATCTGGAAAAGTATTGTGTAGCTTGTTCGTAATGTGCTAGGTAGACCATCAATAATTACAAGAGACTATCTCTGACGTTTCGGATGCCGCTAGGTCCAGCCCGGGAGAGAAAGTCGGAACTTTCTGGCGACAAAGTGCCGACTTTTCCCTGTCGAATGGATATTTCCACGAAAAGCGGCACCTGAGGGTTTCCCAGAAGTAACCGATCCCCAAGTTTTATTGACTCTCGAGGGAAGTTACCCCGGGTAACTCCAAAGGTACAAGACGAGAACTGACAATTCTTAAATACGCATAAAATATGTTTCCCTTTTCACAGTCAACGATACTCCGAGCTTTTAAGCACCACCCTGCAAACGGAGAATTAATTTTAATAATGTTCTTCTCTCCGTTTAAATCAGGGGTGTCCTTCCAATGATTACACCTAGATTCGACGTAATGACATATTTATGCCGTTGGTACGATTATGCTGCAGTAAGATGAAAAGTTAATCGGCAAGGCTGTCCTTTACTAAAAGTTCAAATATATTATTCATTTTCCATTTAATAATATGCAAAAGGTCAGAATTCGGTTACACGGAATCGCCCCCTTAGCGCACATCGGTCAAACTCGACAGCAGGATCCATTGTCCAGCTCTCTCGTTGTGCGTGTCGTAAAACGGTATTTAGTAGCGAAATGGTATCCGGGGGGTATCCTGGGTCCTCCAGGAGCCGAAACCAGGAGGAAATAAGGACTCGGTCCAGCGGATCCCCTGGGGGTTGAGATCGGCCTATCGTGTCCGCGGATCGGCGACGAGTGCGCCCCATTGTCGGGCGCATTGTGTCCGCGGGCGTACACAATGTTCACTTTGCTCGGGCATTTTCGCGAGACGAACGTACCCTGGTCCGGTCCCTGGGAGAGGGAAAACCCCTGGAAAAGAGGAAGAGAGAGAAAAACTCGGGGGCCAGGGGGAGGGCCGACAGAGAGCGGGAGAATGCTCCGCTCTCAGGCCCTTATCACGGTGGCATCGACAACTGCGAAAGATCTCTTTTCCAAGGTAGTACGTAGGTACTCCTACGGGCCGACCTTCGCCTTCCACCTCCACCGTCGGAGACTATCTCTCCAAATAGGTCTCGTAGTGCTCAGGGTTCATCAAGATAGCGGGGAAGCCTGGCTTTGTGCGCCGGGACATTGTGTCCCCCGGTGCGTCGCTTGTGTTTTCGGTTTTCGGTTTTTCGGCCCCGAGAGGAAGAGTGGACGGCCTCTCGTCGCGATCCCTCCGGGTCTCTCTCGCCCAAAGGTTCACCCAGGACGAGAGACGGAGAGGACCTTTTGGCGCATTGTGGAGGATGGTGCGCATCGCTTCCTCGCCGCGACATGTCGGGGTGGACGCGCGTCAAAGGGCCCCGAAGAATCCGAAAGTGCAAGGCCCTTTCGAGTCGGGACCGCTTTCCCGGTTCTGCACTTCCTCGAGTGCGTCTTTTTTTATTCTTCTTTCTTTCTTTCTTTCTTCCCTTTTCTCCGGGGTTTTTTCTTCGAGACCCACTTCTACTTTCGAGGGGGAAAGCGTGACGACTCAGGGAGGACGCTTCCCGAAGGCGACTCGGACGATCGCTGCAAAAATTGCCTTTCATCCCATTTAGGCCTTTGCCCAGTGATTATAAATTATGCACATAGACGATCCTATCTATGCAGTAATTAAAAAGAATTTCACTCATACAACATTCACAACTTTATGGGCCGATCCTTAATTCGTCGACGCGACAAGAGACGGAGTCCACCCAAAACGAGCTTTCCTAAAAACGTAACGAGAAGGCATTTTGTCATGCCTTGAGTTAGGAAAAAAAACATATTTTCCTATTTGTCGCATCGAGTATTTAAGCATTGACTCGTCGAGCCCACTTTCATTGGTCCAATCTCCACAATCTCGAAATGACAACTGGCGTAGATATGTCTCCCATTCGTGTGTTAAGACAGAAATTTCACGATAAAACGAAAATCATGCCTTTTATATCCTTTTCGGTCCTTTGCCAAGCCATGATAAAATCCGTACACGGACAGTCCTACCTAAGTAACGAAAAGGAATTCGATTGAAAAGTGCGCTCGGCTTGATAAGCCGATCCTTAACTCGGCGGCGTGATAAGAGACGCAGTCCACCCGGAGGGAGCTTTCGGGCGTTCACCAGGCGAAGTTTCGCTGCACCGACGGAAGCCGGGGATGCACCTCCGAGGTCGGTGCATTAACGTAATCACAGAGGTGGGAGACCGACTCCTCCTTTTGGAAGCCCGGTTTTCCACCTCGGCTCGGATCCACCTCGAGCGCCGTCCGGGACCGGTGCCGAACACGTTCCCGACACGCGTCTATAAAAAAACCACCTACTACTTGCCGCTCCACCAAAGGCCTAAGTGGGGCCTGACTCTGCAGGAATTTTATTTTTCTGCTCCCAAAACACGACTGCCCGGAGATGACGTCGAGGCATCTCCTATTCTCTCCTCGTCTCCAAATCCCCGGGTCCAAAGGAGTGAATCGATTTTTACGGCATAAACTAACCGATGCACTAAGAATATCACTTTTTCCTCTTCTTTGAAAGAAATCATTTCTTCGAGTGCAGTTAAAAAACCTGTGACATAAAATCTAAGAAATACTGGCCACTCACAAAATGCCGAATGTTTAACTCCGATGCGTTGCATCGGTCGAATACTTTATATTTTAAAACCATAAGAACAGAATTTCGAAATAATAACTTTTTCTCAATTCACTGAAATGAAATATGTTTTCATGCTTGCGAAACCATTTCTTTGAATAGATCGAATAATACATTCCAACCGTAATTTGTTGCAATTAAACGCGTTACGGTTTTAAAGAATTTCGGAGAATATTATCATATCTTTAAACAAAAAAGCCGACATTTCTTCGGGGTAATTACACGTTCTCATTCTCCTGGACTACCGTTATTTAATATTAACGAGCATTATTCAAAGCAATCATATTCCTTGAATCAGACATTCTTTTTTTCCCTCAACGTGGAAACGACGTTTCGCATTAAACTCGAGGAAACGGCGACGAAACTACTTAGACTACCTAAATTACCTAAATAAAGGGAAAGTCGTTAGTACCGCCGTTAAATTTCAGCATAGATTCCAAGGATACCGGAAAATGGTTGGCATTTTTTTTTCCGCCCAGCGACCTTTTTTCGGATTTCGGGAGTCGCGGAGAATCGAGGGCTACGCCGTTTCCGGGGTTAATTATTAGACTCGTCTTGTGCCTAGGAAAAAATCCGGGAACTGGACGATGAAAGTACCCACTCGGCGAGGAAGTGCCCGTAAAGGAAACCTCGAAAGCAGCCAGGGTAATTTCCTCCTTACATTCCATTGGTTGTCATAATCGTAGAATCGGTCTCCCTCGGTTAATGTTCGGGACGCCGCGTCTTTGTTGGACATCGGTCGCCATTAACTTCCTGTAAGGAGACACTGTATTAACTTCCTGTCCACAGGTGGGTAGGTACAGTTATCCAGGTACAGGGAGTTCAGGTAAACCGACCGAGTCTCGGGCCTAATAGCGCCTGGCCGAAATCGGCGGTAAGTACCCATTCACTACTTAGGAAACAAGAGTAAGACGGAAATAGGAAGAGGAGCGTTTAGTATTCCCGTGATTAGTCACCGCTTACATTTGGGTCGGCGCCCATTAACCGAAAAGCGGAATGCCCATTAACCCCGGAATCATTGAGACGAGCCGAATGACTGGCGAAACGCTCTTTTCCGAATCACCCTCGGAGGAATTGAGAATGGGGAAAGTACAAATGATAGCGTAAACCAGCGAAACAATGTACATAGGAACGAAAGCTACACTGACAAGAAAACATTCCCAAGTGTCCGCGGCCGATCTTATTCATTTTCATATACGTTGAAGAACATAAAAATCTAAGAGACACGTGTTGTTTTAATTTTTATCTACAATGGTCCACGTATAAGGGATGAAACATCCCCCCAAAGTTTGGCGAAAATTCGATTTTTATATATCGTGTACTGTATAAGAACAATATTGTCCAGGAATACACCACCTCAAGGGGGTGAACTACCCTTCAGGCGAAATTTTTTTCTAATATCTATTAAACAAGCACTCCTACTTAACTTCCACTTACGCCATGTGATTGCTCACGAAAAATGAGGAAATACGTGTTTTTTGCTTTTTGCCAATAAACATTTATACATCGGTTGAAAAGAATGAATGTAGTTGGTACATGGGTATATCCATCTTTATTGGGTTATATCGTCATCGAATCTGCTGCGAAAAAATGTCACTCTCTCGAACAGTAACAACAATTTTAATTTATTCATAAGTAATTGCATAATACGAAAACCGACGACATTTTGAGGAATGAAATTAAAAATCCTGCGATCAAATGCGTCCAAAGGAATGTCAAGAGTAAAGAAAATTCGTATAAATGAACGATATAATGTTTAGCAAGTTCAGCCAACAATATATACATGTTTCAGTCGACTAATCTTTTTTCTCAGTGTAAGTTTAACACCCTAACAACAATATCTATGCCATTATTACAAGACCAATTTCGTGGATAGAATTACGGATTGTCATACATTTTTTGGTGTCCACTATTATTCAAGATTTATGATCGGTAACTAATGTTATATCATTAATGCTTAATGTAACGCATGATTTTATCGTACGCATTTGAAGGAAATATTGATCGCGTCGGGGTGTGGGTGGGGGAGGGTGGCGGTTCCTTTCGAAAATTTGGCTCCCGGTGTTTTTCCGCTCGCGGGAAACTTTGCTTCCCGCAGGGCGGTCAAAGTTGTGCCCGCGGTAAAATAAAAGAGAAGTTATTATCGCTCGGCAAATTCGAGTTCGGAGGCTGACATTTCCGAGCTGCTGCCACGGCACCGTTGGAAACAAAAGAAGAAACGTTATCTCGAGAGAGAGCCCCTGAGGACCAGGGTTTCCTCTTCCTAGTTCCTCTCTTTTCCCCGTGTACGTGCGCCCCCACCCCCGCTCCGTTTCTCTTGCATCTTTTCAGATATTCGCATGCCGTGCCTCCTTCCGGACCTCTCCCGCTTTTTTCTCCCCTCCCTTGGACCCCCGCCCTTCCTCCGGGGACGTCGTTTCTTTATCCAAGAGTCTCTTATCGCCGGGGGACCGGTCAAGAAAAGAAGAGAAAACGGGACACTGAACTTTACGACGGCCTATCGATGCGACGAGCGTTTCCGGAAATGCCGAAAATACCCTGGAAAAAATTAATACATTACAACAGTCTTGATCTCAGCATAGCCTATCAAATTATTAAAAAATGCTTCCCCCTTCTCTTCCTCTAGAATATATTATTATATCTTATCCTTATAACTTAATTTCAGTACCGGAATTATTATTATCATAAAATTCTCATAGAAATATACTGTCTCATAGAAGCGGCGCGAAGAATGACCCCTCATAACACACCTTCGGTGTACAAAGACTTATCCAAGTACATTAATCTTCGCTCAATCGACTGCCCAAATTGCATCCTTTCCACGAAAAGCTGAAACCAACTGTTTTTGCCAAATATAAGAACATGTATTCGATAGAAATCCCGGTTAAATCATCTCGCCAAATGTCACATATTCTTTCCTAGTGTCTGATAGAATCGGCGCGAAGAGCGATCGGCCCGCCATCTATCCGTGGCCGCGGCGTCGACCGGCGACGTAGGTCGGAGGATTTCACGGGTGAATTTCGGAACGCCCGGTCAGCCGGAGTTGCCGGGTGGAAACAGGCGGCCGTAACGCGTAACGCGTAACGCGCGCCGCGCGCGTCCCGCACGCGTCGGTAGCGCGCGACCGGCGCGGCAATAGCGCGGCAACGCGTGGCAACGTTGCCGGCCGCGGGGGTTGCGCGGCGCGCGGTGCGCGCAGTGGCGTGGCCCGGCGCGCGCGAGAGAGAGAGACGGGCAGGGTCGACCAGGCGAGGAGGGAGGACAAGAGAGAGGGAGAGAGGACGCGAGCGGTAAAAATAAATCGATAGGCGGAGTTTTTCGCGACGCGCCGCGAGAGGCGCTCAGGGTGGGGAGAGGCGATAGGCGGAGTCAGCCTGATTTAGGGCCGCCATTTTGTGACAATGGACGAGAGGGGAGAGGGGGAATGCCTATCTGATTGGCTGATCTACGGACTTCTCTCGTCCTGGACAAGCTCCTACAGATTGTTCGGTTGTACTCCGCCGCGCCGCGCCGCTCCAGCCGCCCGGCGACCCGGCAACGCCGTCCCCCCTCTCCCGCGCCCGACCGCCCCTCCCCGCCTCTCTACCCCCACCCCGCGAGGCACGCCGGCCGACTCGAGCGCGACTCCGCGAGGCCTCCGACGTTTTACCCTGAAAATCGTTCTATCCCCGCCGAGGAGGAGCCGAGGTCCGCCGAGACTGGTTACGCTCGGGTTAGGGACGCGGCCCGCCCGACGCCCGGCGTCGAGGGGGACCGCGGAGTTCCGCGAACCCGGTTTCCTCGACGCTTTCAGAGGTTAGGTTGCCTCTCTCTCTCTCTTTCTCTCTCTCTCTCTGTCTCGCTCTCTCGGCTCGACCGTGGAGCCTGTGTTTCGAGGAAGCGTCTCGCCTCCACGCAACTTTCTTGCGGCGAATCGAGGAGCTCCGGTCCCTTGCGAATTAAAGGTGTACATTCACAAATACGTATGAATAAGTCAAAATATTCATTACACCTTCCTCCAAACTGGGTGTACCGAGTAATTTGAAACCTTAACACGTGATTACGGAGGTCCTAAGGAAGGTTTTGAAACTGACGGAATTGCAATCCTCGAAAGGAATTCTTTTCTTTGGTCCTTGTTCGGAAATGAATTATAAATTTCATTTCGATAAGTCAGATTTCGTTGGAAAATATGACGATGAAAGAAATGAGATTTCATGGGTATTGTTAGGCTGTCGTTTATTTAATGGAGATCATTACCTGGTTATCATTGAAAATGGGGGAAATTTCCAACTCGCGTGTAACATCTTATGGCTTGACGTTGTTAATAATCATATATTAGGTTTTTATCCCGCGAAAACTGGACTAGGGCCATGCAGATGTCTGCTGGTGGGTACATCTGCCTAATGCACCTGTATCGTGTGGACCGTGCCCCAGTAACGCCCGCTTATCGGACATCTTCTAAATAGTAGATGATGCGCATCCTTTCCGCGTCAAGGGAGGGTAACGTCAGGGTACCCTGACCCGGGTCAACCTGTAACTCCGTCGCGACGTGTTGCGCTCAGATTTCAGACTTCAGATTTCGAACGGGTCGTTATCTGACCGGTCGTATCTCATCTAGATGGCTCGCGGTATCAAGATTGACTCTCCTCATGGGTGTACGCGTGCACCTATCGTCGCCGCGATCTCCTCGCGAGGGCACGTGCCCGCGTAGGTCCCCCAGGATTTTCCGGGCTCGAAATTTCTACACCCCGGTGTCGATTTCACACCTTTTCACGTAAGATCAAGAATCACGTTATTTTCGCCCTCTTGAAAGCGCTCACCGAGGAAAGTATTCAGCTCGGTCAACCATCTCGGCAATTGAGTCATGGATTTAGAATGCACGTAATTTAAGGAAATTCAATATAAAAATAGATTTTCATCATTCAAGGGAATGTAAATAATGTTCGTGCCAATGATTTCAGAAATGTCGCGTGGAATCGTTAAAATTCTATTCTATTCCGTAGGAGAATTTGTTATGAGCGTGTGGCTGTTCGGCTACGGTGATCGAAGCTAGAGTAAATTATGCATGTATGTATGTTCACAGGTTTGTAAACGTTGTAGCATGATTTGGCAAACGATCGCGGACGTGGCTGCCAATGGCACCCTTGTATAGCAACCGCGGGTGCAATGAATCTTATGATCGCACTGACACCTTAACGGAGTGCTCATTGCTGGCTCGTGCCGTTTCCATATATTATATAAACTCTTTTAGGAAAGTATCTCAATTCATCGGTGATCATATTCGAGTTTTAGACGTAGGGAATGAAACGGTCCGTCGCAAGGTTTCGGCATCTTCCGTGAAGGACAAAAGGAAAGAGACACCCTGCTGTCGTTCCACCCTTCCGTAAATATCCTCTCCCCAAGATATATTTCCCCGAATATCCTACCATATCTTTCAATAAAATACAACAAAATCTCTCCTGTAAAAAAACACGTCACTCTATCAGATCTCTCCAATTTAAGCCAACAACCCATAGTTCCTCAACAATCTTTATTTACCTTAAAGTCTACTTAACACGATTTGACAATACTTATATACATCAATTCCCCTTCGCATCCCCCCAACTGCCGACGATTTCTTCGACTTCTGCGCCGTGGGTCCGCGACAGTGTTTCCGAAACCCGGCATCACGAGGAGGCCTGGAAGGACAAATAAAACCGTCAATCTAATACCCAGGAAGAAAAAAGCCTCGGCAAAGTTCCCGTGAAAGCCGGGGGAAAAAACTCTCGGCTCGGGGAGGCAGGAAAGCGGCGTCGGGAGCCGGGCCGCGGCGCGCGTTGACAGGCACGTCCGCTCGGTGGGGGCTCCGTGGCGGGAGTGGGGCGGCGAGCCGGGCGCGCGGCTCGTCGCGGGCAAGTTCCGCCCGCGGGGGGGCCGGGCCCGGGCCGGGGGGCGTGTCCGAGCCGCCCCGAGCGCGCGCGGGAGTAGCCGAACGCGCCCGAACGTGGGGGCCACGGCGAGTCTGTGTTTTCGTGCGCCTTAGTTCCGCGCCGGGTGCCACGACAGTTGCATCGGCGAGCCGTGCGCGCGCGCGTTCCCGAGAGTAGCCAGAGTTGCGCGCCAAGCAGCATCGCGCCGATCACCCGACGGGCCCTCGGCTCCGTGCAAGCCGTATCTCGCGGCTCCTCCAGGCCGCGCGTCGACGCGCCGGGCCCCGGGCGTTGCAACGGACGGACCGACGGCGACGACGCCGCCGCGAGAACTTCCGAGCCTCCTGGGACAAACTGCCTCTGAGAGAGGGTGCTCTGACCGGGACTCTGTCCGCTACGCCATGTGCCGGCCTCCCGTGTGTGTGTGTGCAGTGTGTTGGTGCCTAACCTAACTAGTGATAACGCGGCCCCCACTCGGCGACGCTCCCGCGCCTTCGCCTTATCCGCCCCGGATCGGCGACGAGCAGCGATAAGGTAAGCGGGATGCGCCGAATCGCGACCGCGTATCCGCGGGTGGGGGTGCTCCCTCCGCTAATCGAGTTTGGAAAAAGTGATAGTATTATCTCTGCCTTTTGGAGGTCTGACAAAATGGAGGTTGAAGATCCTCACCCGTGACTCGCTTTTACCGCCGAAGGGCGTCCTTTAAATGTACTCTTTGAACGTCTAGAAAACACTTTATCTGCGATCTTTAAATGGCTAAATGATGTTTTTTCACCCTAAAAGTGTGGGTTAAGTGTTGGACAAGTCTTGTACTCGCGTCGCACTTTTAGAGTAGAAAGACGTACTTTATCCATCACCTTTATAGTTTGAGAAGAGGTTTTTTTAAGACCGAATGTGAGTCATGGGAGCGGAGATAAGTCTCGTTTCCGGGATTAAAGCCTCTCCGGGGAAAGGTTCTAATGTTCCTAGTTGAAATACCGACGGTGAGGTCGATCGTGGGGTTTTAGGTTAGGTCTCGCGCCCATGGTGTCGATTGTACTAGAGGGGATGGCTTGGTAAACAAATCTTTACGCTCGGGTAATGCGGAGCGCGGAATTTGATACAATGTTTGGTTTCGTTTGCGCCATGCACGGAGATATAAATATGACCTTAATGTCGTAGAACAGGAAGAAGCGGTACGATTTACTATTCCCGCGAGTTGCTACCGAAGTCCTAATTCACCTTTGCGAATATAAATAAATACCACCTTAGACACGGCTTAATACTTGTTTAATATCAATGACGATATCGGAAATTTCCTCGAGAAGAAATGTTAACTTTTCACGGGCGCAATCGTTTGAATTTTCATTTTCCAGTTAATATACGACTTCGATTATTGTAGTAGATGACGATAACGCGGCTTAATTATTTTTATGGAAATCCGGACGGGCTGTAATTTTTCTCGGCGGTTTTCTTTGAGGTAGGTAACGCGAAGCCGCCTTTCGAAATTGCGGTTTCAGGGCAACCGATTCAATACATTGTATCCTAACTTCGCGTTCTCTCACATTGTAGTCAAATCCGTAGGGACTTTCTAAACGGCTTTAAGATCCTACGTTCCAGAGAAGAAATGGGTTTATTTGCCTATCATCGGATATCTTCGACGTTTCTTTTATCGATTCCCCCAACTTCTACCGCCTCCGACTTTATTCTTATTAATCGATTGATGTAGGTCGGTTTATCGATCGTTGTCATCGGATATCCTAAATGCTCAAGGAGGTCGCTCTCCAGGGTGAGCAAACTTGATTTTGTGTGGACGGTGACTCGGAAGAAATGTGTATCATATTTTCACACCCGGGTAAGGTGAACGGAATGATCGTAGAATTGGGCAATGATGGCAGGGGGTGTTAGAATTGGATCCAGAGAACACGGTGAATGGTGTTTGGGAACGGATGTATTTCTATAGAATTCGACTGAAAGCTTCGGCTCGGCGAGGGGGCGACTTCGAATTTCTACGGCAGGTGAAACGACCTCCTTGGCGAGTCGATCGGCTTCGACCTTTTTTTTTATTTATTTTTTTTTTTCATTTTTTTATTGGACCGTTCCTCTCAAGGGTTTCCTTTTTCTTCGCGGGTGATCGCGCCTTGTTAATGCCCGATTCGGATTTCGGGGGATGACCGATCGGTACACCCGGAGGATTGGGGCCATCCCGGTTTCGAGGATGTGATGGATCTCACACGGAGGTATTGTGCCGCGAGACGCGGCGAGGTTTGGGGATAAAAGAGGTGGCTTTATAAAATCAGGAATTTCGGACTTGACTCGATTTTAGATATCGGTGGAGGTCTTCTGGTATGATCTTTTCGGCTCTTCTCAACTTTGGAAGCGTCTGGGATGAATGTTAACCTCTAGGCTTTCTTGTTTCCTGAAATTTCGTGTTCCATTTACAAAGTAATTGATGATACTCGCGTTATATGTGCAGCTTTGATTGGTCACGTTTTCCACTTTATTTTTGTAACTTTTTGAAGGGATCACTTTAGATGAGCGTAATGGTATATTTAGTATTGGATCTTTTTCGACGAATCGATGCAGACTTGCAAGATTTAGGGATAAAAGAAGTGGCTTTATAAAATGAGGAATTTCGGACTTGACTCGATTCTAGATTATCGGATGAAGGTCTTCTGGTCTGATCTTTTCGGCTCTTCTTATCTTTGAAAGCGCAAAGTAGGTCTGGGGTGAATGTTAACCTCTGGGCTTTCTTGCTTCTTGAAATTCCGGGTTTCATTTACAAAGTAATTAATGGCACTCGCGTTATATGTGCAGCTTTGATGGTCACGCTTCTCGCTTTGTGACTCTTTGAAGGGATCACTATAGCATAATAGTATATTTTGTATTAGTTGGGTCTTTTTCGACGAGTCGATGCAGACTTGCAAGATTTGGGGATAAAATAGGTGGCTTTATGCCGTGAGGAATTTACTGTTGATGGAAGAGAACGTTGCAACTATGATTGGAATTTGCGCTGCCCTAGTGAAGTAATCCTTTTTATCGTCAACGTAACAAAGTTTTACTGGCGTACTCAAAGTCGTTCTATTATTGGAAGTGAAAATGTCTCGTCGAGTGAATTCTTCACTGTGAATTCTTTTTCCGGGGGACGCGGTACTCGATATTTCGCGACGGCGGAGAAAATCGGTTACCCGCGGTATTATTAATTGCGGGGTATTATTAATACCCGGGGCAATATTAATTGCGGTTGCATTTATTCGCCGATTATTATATATTGACACGTAGACTGCCGGTATTGAAGATCGCGTCGGCGGAGAAGAGAACGAGTCACTTAACCTTATTCCGACGGCACAGGTGAGCCGGCGGCCGCGCACCGCGAAGTGAACGTAAGGCCGAGAGAGAGAGCAGAAACGGAAAGAGGGAGAGAGAGAAAAAGAGAGAGAGAGAGAGAAAGCAGCGGGGATGGAGATAGGCGAGTGTTCGATTAAATGCCTCTTACGACGTAGATATCCCGCTGATATCGAGATACGCGCCATTTCGATCGACCCCCCCTCTCCATTTTTTCATATTTCCCGCTCGACGCGAAATTTCCCGGGAAGAATTTCCACGATTAAATTGAAGGTATTTTAGGCTTGGAAAGGGTCTCACGGGTTTTTAAGGACACGCCTGTTGAGAGGGTAGAAGGGACTTATTATTATTATATCTAGATAATATTCCTACCTTTAATGCGCCGGACTGTAATTATGAGCCTAGGGTCTCGATAGTGAATTATCGCACGTTGGGAATTTCTTAACAGATTCGTCATTTCCTAAAGTCGGTGATGTGGTTTCGCGTGATTTTTGAAAAAATGTATAAATGTTCTTTGGAGATTTTTATTTGAGGGTACTAATTGGTACACCGTGTTTCAGTAAAACTTTCGACAGGTGTGTTATGACAGTACGAGATTGTTTGTCTTTTTAAGGTTTTTATGCGTGTTCGAGGTACTTGTGGATTGTTTCAATGGCGCGTTTTACATGAAGGGCGTAGCAATGGTAGTCCGCGAGTTACGCGAGATTATTTATTTATATCGTCGGGGACGTGTGGTGCATTTATTAATATCGCGTCTCTCGGTTTGAGGTTAGTTTTTTTGTAGGTTGGGTTTTTTTTAGGTTAGGTTAGGTTTTTTTTTAGGTTAGGTTAGGTGAGGTTAGGTTTTTTAGGTTAGGCTGTTTACATTGGAGGCTGCCAGGCAGTATTTATTCTTCTCGCAGGTCGTAAGATCGAGGCAGGCGCGGGGGAGGACCGATTACATGCATCGAATTGCGCGAATGCGACCTCTTATCAAGAATTTAAATAATCCACCGGTATTCGTAATCTCTCTTAGCTGGAAGAGAATGTTATATTTGGCTCGAAAATCCTCTGGTGAAAAAGAAATTGATATTGTACCTTGCACTCTGAGGTCGGTCTTAAGCCGCTCCTGATAACTTCTCCCCGCCAAGGTCTAAAATTCAGTGCACGTACGTGCAATTCTCGCCTCTCCGGTGAATCTGGCGTTATCGGTATTGTTGATCGTTATCCGAAAGCTCGGGTAAACCGGAATAATATTCACTTATGGACGCGCACTGACTAAAAAGAATCGTAAATACGTGGGATGAAATAACCAAGTTGACTTCTTAAAAGGTACCCAGAATAAAAGACATCTGCCCCCTTGAAGGACAACATTGCTAATAAAATATTACTTTCGTCACAGTTATAATCACACTAAAAATGTTGGAAATTCCGTCAGACATAGATGCAACCTTAAGTGTTTCCTTTAAAAAAAAAAAAGTCTCGCTGAATTTGCAAATAAATTTGGAGTAACACCCCCAAAACAGATATTCTTACCAATCGACGAAACGAGCGATGTATATTATTTGTTGTCGCCAGTAAAGAACTTATATTGCAACGATGGATATATAATTCCTGCTGAGGGTGAAGTAATACCTCTTTTTCTTGCCTATACGAAGACAGTTATATACAAAATTCTAGCCGACCGCTTACATTTGCCGAAGTAGGTACCGTTTCTTTTTTTTTATTGTTTCATTATTATCCTGGATCACATATCGGAGCTAAAAGTATCGCTCTTCCGTCATATTTTCCCCTTGTAATTTCCTCTTTTGTGTGTTCTCTCCCCTTTACCTTCCTTTCTCCTCCCAGTGAGACCCGTCCACCCTCGAGATTTACGGAAAACAATAAACACCTCCGCTCCCGCGAGTCGGTACCCAGTTCTAAGGGGGTAGGGGGAGGGTGCCGGCGTAATTGGTAATTTGCAAGTATAATAACGCCGGTGGTTTGCGTTTTCATTTATTAACCGCGAATAGCCCGGTCGCTTATTAGTGCAGGGACGCATTTAAAATAAAGCCGGCGATAACCGCGAGGTAGGTGGGTGCGCTCTCTCCTCTTCGTCGTCCTCGTCTACATCCTCTCGGGTCCTCTCCACGTCGAGTCGTTCAACCTGTATGTCCATGCTCTCAGCCGTTAGGAATAATCGAGGGCGGGGATGGGAAAAATACGCGACTCGGATCGCAGGGTTTAGGTGTACAACATTAGCCGGATAAGTGGCGCGATAGCGGGTCGATCTGTTCGATACGGTCGATAGGGGCACTCGATTCCGCGGTAATGGGAAAAAACGTGGCCATCTCGATGGGCCCCGACACTCGGGAAGAAAAAAAAAAAAAAATGGACGAATGTGAACGGACTGAGGATGAAGAGGGAGGGCCCCTCCATCTACGCCGAACGACGCTGACGAGATGGCCGATGACGATACCGGAGGTACCATCGGTCACTTTCGTTAATTTCCCGGATTTATCGCCGCCCGATATAGGGAGCTTCGCAATAAGAAGAGGCGCCTCGATGAGCCCGCAAACCCGTTTCGTGCACGGACCCCGGGGGATATCGAGAGGCGATATCAGACCTAGGCGGCTATCCTGTGGTATCGATTAAACACGATTGTCCTGCAGGAGGGAAAGAGTTGCGCCGCGAAAAGCCTAGACACTACCGAGACGGAATAGTTGGCTCCCCTCGATGATGTGCCCAGGTGATTTTAATTTCCATGCCGAGGTACGATACCGAAGATATCGGGGTTTTCTTCACCTACGTCAGGAATTGTCCCCATGAGATGTTACCCGAGGATCTACGGGGAGAATCGGCCTTACCCATTAGCCAAATAGGTTCTGGTCTTACTATCCTAGTCTTGGTCTTGCAAAGAGTTCAGGGTAATAGTGCAAGACTATGATGTAAGGTCCTGGACCGATTTGCTTGTCGCTGGTCAACCATGGGAAATTGGCTTAGCCTAATTCAGGATATCAAGACGTTCCTGAAGATATGGGGTTTGTCGATGAATCCCAGTCCATCCTGTCTTTGGCCGATCTATCGTTGCTTGGGTAAACTCTGGCAGTAAAATGTGCACGTGGAGGTCTACACACGAAGGATTAATTGGAGGAAAGAAAAAAAGAAGGGGGAGCGACGTCGATTTTCGCACCTTTTCTAGGGCCCGATGGAACGTCCTAGGGCATCGGTCCATGGGAGTTAAGTCTTCAAGGCCGAAACCTGGATCCATGGATCCGTTCGAGAGGAAGAGAGAGAGAGCCTCTCTCCTAGCCTTCTTTACTCGAGAGCCGAGAATGTCACGGGCGAATGAGTCCATTGTCCGCTGGTGCGTAGGTGCTCGCGCGAGTCCCGGCCAGGATCGCTCCTCGCGTCCTGGTGAGAACTCGTTTAGGGGGATCTAGGTTCCTCCCGGTGTCCAGGATACCGCGGCGCGTCTTCGCCTCTTCTCGAGACAGCTTCGGTGCTACGTCGACCTGGTTCCACGGTGTCGAGATCTCGGTCCGATGAAGATCCTGCGGGGCAAATGGCCGCTCCAGGATGACGATGACGATGACGTTGATATTTATCAGGGCACTGGTTTTCCCTCTTCCCTCTAAAGCGACTCCTCGAGCCGTCCCGATTTTCTTGATGATCGATTTTTAAGGTCCTGAAGGGTAAACACCATTTCTCTGAGGAACGATCCTTCTCTTAACACATTCGCGACCGCTGACGTGAATTCACGTCATTTTTTAATTCTATCCCTGATCGCCGCTGACGTGAATCACGTCCTGCTTAGTTTGGCTCACCAATTGTTGGCGCACAAATTTCATCGTTTTTAGCCTTGCCTTAACGACACAAGTTTGCGGGCAACCAGTTTCAGAATGTCATTACCTTCGCCGGTACTCGGTATTTGAAGCGGAAGAAAAAATTTGCCGCTCGCGAATGCGTTAAGACGCTCTCGGTCGTGTTCTCCGATTTCGTCGACTCGTCGAGGTCCCGAAGGATACAAAATCGGTTTCTCCTGGTTACGGGTAATCATTTGTCCCCATAATTATGAAAGTGGTCTAAGTCAAAATTAAAAAAAAAAAATGAGTTTATCAGTTATTTCACGCCATATTATTTCAAACGAAATTAATTCAATGTAATTTCGAAACAAAAAATATATGACTTAGACCACTTTCATAATTATGGGCACATTTGAAACTCAATTTCCATGTCCTCCCGCGAGACGCGTCGCGGCGCTCCGTCGAGTCGTTTCGAGTTTTCTCGAATACCGACTTTCGAGGTCCTGAGAGGTGGGAACAGGTATTCCTGTTCAAGAATCATAACCTCAAAGACATCGTCCTTACCTTCTCTCAAGGCCCGAGGACCTCGAGGCACGTCACCAAAAAAGGTTCTCCTGGAAAGTTCCCATACTGTAAAATACATTATCTTAGGAACGGTCTAGTCAGGATGTACCACCTAAAGGAGCTATAATCCTTCATCGAATTGGCCTCCACCTTTTGCCCGATATCCAAGATCCCTAGACCTTGACCCCTTAATCCTCTCGTTACGATCCACTTCCGGTAATCGTTCTTCGTCACCACTTTCCCAATTTTGCCGGCATGCGCAGACCTTAAAAAGTGGAGTGTATACCGGCGGACATGAATACTTTCCATCGCAGACGGGCGACAACCACATACGCCGGTGTGTACCTATTTTTCGAGGCTTACTTGATCGCTCGACGATCGGCGCCAACCCATCAGTTACCGAAATTTCGATAAGATAAGGTTAAAAACGTGCACGGCGCATGGAAGGAGTACCGGAAAGGTGCTCGGATAAGATTGCTCCAGATAGGGAATTAGTCGTCGAGGAATCGCCGGCCTTTGGATTCGGGAACTTCCTCTATCTTTTTTTTTTTCTTTTCTTTTTTCCTTTTTTTCTACTTGTCCCACCGTTTCGAGCGATCCTCGCGAATCTTCGACGATTAATCCCACCAACGCGGGGAGAACTCGGAAAAAAAGAAATACTGAACGGGACCACCCTGGGGCGAAATTGCAACCCCCGCGGGCCGTAATGTACTGTTAAACTTTCATCGTTGCGCACACGGTAATTACGGTATAAATTACAAACGGCGGCGTAACTGGTTCCGCGTAATGTACCGTTAAGTCTCTCGGCCGATATTTTCGATTATATTCGTAGGATTACAAATGGCGGTCGGCGAGTGCGCTTTGAAATTTGCCTCCCTCCCCCACCCCGTTCAATTACCTGAATCGGGAAGATTAATCAGTGATTAATCGGGGTGTGTTTATTCGGCTAGAAATGGACGGCAATTTCGCGCGGCTAGATTTTTCGTTGTTTTTATTTATTTCTTTTTTTTCTTTCTTTCTTTTCTTTTTTTACCCTCTAGGTTATTTATCAGGACTACTTCAGGGCGTACGCTGGAATGGAAAAGCAGCCTCTTATCAGAGAATGTGCCGATAAAGCCGGAGATTCCTCTTATCAATTTTTGTATTTTTTTTTTTTTAACTAACGGCATTCCTGCCCCAAAAGTCCCCTCAGAATTCGCCTTGGCTCGATCAGATCGATATCTCGAGATGTCGTTTCCGTCGTACGCGGTTCCAGATTTCTGGGATTTTGCGATGGGGTGGATTGATATATCGATTTCGGGAGAAAAAAAATTTCTATTCAGTCATATTCCGGTATATCGAGTCTTTCTTGACTCAACGATTTCCCTCTTAACATCCCATATACCTTTCATCTATAGGTCGGTCATCGACGGTAGTCCGAGTGAAGAGAAAATTCCGAGTTATTTGAAAGATCGACCGATCGATGATATATCGATTTTCTATTTTACGATTCTCTGCGAGGAGCGTTCTCCGGTCGCGGAAACTATTTCGAAGAAATTCGGCTACTCTCCGTTTCCGTTAATGAACGACCATTTTAATGGCGTCTCATTATCCCCGCTTTTACCCGAATTCGTCCGTTGAGTAACACAAGAGCCTCGGGTCACTTATACGGTAATTGTTCGTCCTCTATGACGATAACCGGGATTTATCATTGGCCAAGTTTACTTTACACAAATGACCGGGTAATTACTGTCGAGGGAAGCGGCTCGCGCTAACCTCTCGTAAATATGTACGAAGTATCTTTACAGAGGATAATTAGATTTTTTTTTTCTTCCCTCCCTCCCGTTTCGGCGGCATAAACTTGTTATGGATTTCGCCCGTACAAATTTTCAAGCCCTGGCTGCGGTCAATTAAACCGTGCAATTCGTTCGGTGGGAGATTTCATCGAGATGTGGTCATAGAGAGCAACGGGAGAACCCGTCTTGAATAATTGGGTGGAACGGGGGAACGTTAATTCTGCTTCGGTATCTTCGAGAAAAGCGAAAATGGAAGCCGTGTAAGAAATGGTAAGAGATAACTGACCGGCTCGTGTGTGTCGCTCGTTTCGCCGAGCGCTGATTAGGAGGTGCCGTTGCAACGTCCTCGAATCGACCAATCATCTCGCCTGCACGTACTTTCCATATCTCGGTGATAATTTTCCAGGCGTTGCAGCGTGGCCAAGTACTCCCGATAAATGCCTTATCGTATGTGCTCGAGGGGATTTTCGCCACCCAGGGTAAGAGCGATAATAAATGCGGCTTATCAGTGTCAGGGTAAATTAAAGTGACGCTGGACCGGTCGGAAAAGCCTCGGATATAGGGTCTCGTGTGGTGTCAGATTTTTCTTTCCTTCTTCCTTTATTTCTCTCTCTTTTGTTGCTGCACTTTCGATCGATCGGAGCGCAACGCTTGTGGGAAGGACATTTTTAATGTCGCTTTTAGCGCTGGTTTACCGGATTTTTTTTCCACGAAGAAACGGCAGGGCATGCTCGGTTTGGCGAGACGAATTAAGAGAGGTTCATATCCCGGTCGTAATTAACGAGAGAATACATTAATTAATGCTCGATTCTCTTGGCTGGTCGATAAGGCAGTCTTGCACCGAGCTTGGCGTTAATGCATTGAGAGATATTCAGTAATAACTCTCGCCGACTCGCACGCCCACTTTTTCCCCCGTTTTCTTTTCTTTTTTCTTTTCTTTTCTTTTCCTTTTTTTTTTCTTTTTTTTTTTAATTCCTTTCCACTACCGACGTCGCTGATCATGACAGCGCGCCATTATTGAGCGCATCGCTCCATTTTAAGTGCCGGGGTAATGACGAAAGCGAATGCACTCGCTTTTAAACTCGGTGCACTCGATATCTCCCCAGCCATTGGGATGGAAAAACATTCCGAAGATCATGGGGTCGATAGTTTGTAATTACTTTGAACGCCCATGTGACCTAAGATCTCTTTTGATTCCGTTACAATTTTTGTAAGTCTTGTTTTCAAGCCTTTACGTCTTAATGGGAATTAAGTTCTTGTTTAGGCCTAACTATAAGTAGACATGCAAATATTGAGAATGTAAGGTCTAAAGCAACCTCATCTATATAGAATATTTAAAATCTATATTATCTCAAAACGCATTAAAGCCTGCACTTATGTCGATACTTACGAAAGGGGTCTAAATAATTATCTTTCGTTACGATATTAACTTCGTATTATCATAATTTTAAATGGATGCGACCCAAGGTATGAGATGAATGAATTTTTGTTTCTTAGGGTATTTTCATAATTTCGGGCGCAATTAGAGGTTTTTCTTTCGAGTGAAACATTTTTCTTCGGTATTCGCGGTTTCTGTTTTCGCTCCCTTTTGTTGGCTCCGCCTGTATCGAGTCAATTATTTTTCAAAGTTATCGGCGATAACGATCCGAAGCTTTAATTGAATTCGATCGGGTCGCCGTATTTCGCCACCAATCTTATCGGCCTCCTTGTATCTTATCGCGGGATCGTTTCTTCAAGTATTTTATTTGCCGGTGGGCAGGCGTTTTCGTTAGGACGACCTCGTGGTCGTCGACGAAAATCGACAGCCGAGTTGAATTGTTCTCGTTAATTCCTCGTAACCACTTGTCTAACAGCCATTGCGTATACCGCGTCATGTAAGTAACACATTTACGTACTCGCATAAAGACCGGACGCGACTTTTGGCGTAGATTTTTTATTATTTTTTATTATTTTTTTTTATTTCTTTTTCTGCGTCGTCCTGACGCCCCACGTCCCTGTCACTCGAGATTCGGCGATCGATCCTATCTCCGCTGATTAGGTCGCCGATGACCTTGATCGGGCCGACCGTTTGTTGATAAATAATTTAGGGGCTTTCGATCGTTGAGCACTCAGTACGTCCTCACTAAAGCAGAGATCAACACCTAATTAACCGTAGATCTCGTTGATCCGTTATCAAGAGACACAGGGTAAGTCGAAACTTCTCGGGAACTAAGATAATCTCCGACGATCCTGCGTCCGGGTATCTATCGCGATCGTTAGTCATATTTCCGGCTTCGAGACTTTTCAAATTTTATCCGTCACCGTTATCCTCCCTTCGAGGTACCTTCTCCCGTCCTGAAACTCGAGATGTCGCGATTCGACGTTCATCGGAGATATTTCATTCCTAGGGCATTTAACACATTCGCGACCGGCAAATTTTCTCCGTCTCAAGTACCGAGTACCGGGGAAAATAATTAAATTCTGAAACTGGTTGCCGCGCAAACTTGCATCGTGTATCGTCATGGACGTGAATTCACGTCAGCGGCAATCAGGAATAGAACTTGAAAAGACGTGAATTCACGTCAGCGGTCGCGATTGTGTTATTGGAATGCGAAAGTGGTAGTTAATGAAACTTTTCACCAAACCGGGTGTACCGAATCGTCTCAAGCCTTCCAACGTGAATGTGGAAACTATAAGGAAGGCTCCGATGTCCCGTAAAATTTGTTATAAGACATATGTTAAACGTCTATAGATATATTGAACAAAAATTAAAATCTCATAGGTATCGGGACGTTCCTTACAGCCTCCATATTCACGTTGTACAGTTCGATACGATTCGGTATAATATAAACGAGACCTAATTGACGGCCACTTTCACATCACCTTAAATTAAGGTATAATTTTTACTACTTACACCTCTTGAAAGTATTCCACTTTATGGCACTCGCTTTTTTTCACCCTGAGAAAAAAAGAAAAAAAAAACTTAGTTGACCGAAACAAATGTATATTCATTAATTTCACCGAAGAGAAATTCTGTTTACTTAATCCGCCATTCCTTTGGACGCGTTATTTGATAGCAGGATTTTGTTTGTTGTCGCGATGCGCATTTTCTTTTTTTCTTTTTCCTTTTTTTTTAATTCTTTCTTATCCTCTGTGCAGGGAAGGGACGTCTCTCCGCTTTCGGCAAACCGGTGTTAATAGTTCTTTCTCTTTCTTTCCAGAGCGATCGTCGCGGAGTCCCTCGCGGCTTCGAGGTCGCGGCCTGCCTTACCGACCGGGGAAGCGGACCCTCGGGAGGAGAGGACGTGCCCTATGAGCCCGCTGAGCGAGGAAGCGCCGGTCTTCGGGGAGCCTTCTCAAGGATCCTAAGGTCTCTCCCGGTCTCCTCCCCCCCGCTGCAGTCCTGACTTCCCTGTTCTTCTCCTCGCTCCCGGCCGGCCCCGCGCTGCGAGAAAAGGCCCCAAACATTCTCGACATCATGGACATGAGCAGCGAGTCGAGCGCGGCGAGGTGGTACGAGCCCCCGCGGGCCTCCCTCGAGCCGCCGTCGGGGGCGGGTGGCGCTGGCGTCGCGGGCGTTGCAACCACCCCCGACTACCGGGGCTACTACCCCCACGCTGCACCCACCCCCCATCACCCCGCCGCGGCTGCACACTACGCCCACAGTAAGTGCAACTTTACCCTTTTTATTATACTCTTTTTTTTTTTCTTTACCTCCTTTCCCTGCGTTTTTTCGCCCCTTCCCCCTCCGGCTCGCGAGGGGTGGACATGAGTCAGGAGCGGGGCGCGGTCCTGCGTCCTGTGGGGATGATTCGGCCACCCCCTTCTCGGGTATTGCTCCCAGTGAGTCATTCGGCTTGTCGCTGGATTCCTTACCCACATGGAGATGTAATATATATATTTATTTATTTATTTATGTACACGTAAAACATTCATATGGGAAGTATATGCACGTATATGCATAGTTTAACAGGTCCTCGCCTTTTCGGAAAATCGGTCTTGATTTTCGTCTTTGGAGATTCGAAGACCGGGATCGATTTTCCTCTGACCCCTGTAGACGACGTTTCAGTACCTCGGCCTCGGCCACGCCTTTCGCGGGGGAAACGCGCGGGACGGTTTTCGTTGTAAACGGAGAGACACGACGAGACATTGCGATTCGGCCAGTGGGGCCCGTCCTGGGGCGTGGACGCGCCGGTTCTCACGGCGGACGGGCCCGGAATGAAGATTGCCCCACCCGCGCGAGTGTACTTTGGACCCCGGGTGTCGATGATATCGATCCGCCGGGCGTGATAATTATTCCCAATCGCGGCGCGGATCCGAGGCGGATCTCCCGCGCGTCGCGGCTTTAACACGCGGGCAATTACGCGCCGCTTCGTAATAACCTGGGCGCATGCGCGGCGGCGTGTCGCCGCCGGTCAGAAGTCGACGGCGGTGTCTCGTCTCCGGGGCATTATATCGCCGGCCCAGGGCGAAATAATTGATCGGTCTCCTTGCGAAATCGACGATCGAAGGTCGGCCAGGCACGTCCGAGGAATGATCGAGCGATCGCTTACCGGCACGGACGAGGTCTCGGATGTCGGACAAGTATGCCGCCGCGGACCGGATTACAGGAGCGTATTGGTGTTTCGGTACTTGGGGTACCTCCTCTCTCCTCGTCCCGGTCGTGGGCATTGAAACCCGAGAGACTTCCGCAAGAGTCGCGGAGAGATATACCCCAAATGTCGGGGCCGGGCTCGTACAATGCGGAGATTCCTCGATCAGGGGGACGGTTCGAGTAAAGAGACACTCGGCTGCGTCTCGCGCCAAGTCGCTCTCGGTACCTCGTCGGGACGGGAATTAAGGGGATGTCAAAGTGGCATCCGAGAGCTCAATTTTGTTCATAAAACTTTTGTACAAAGTGGGCGTCTCAAATCGTTTGATACTTTAAAACGTGAATACGGAGACCCTAAGGTAGGTCCTGAAACTCGCGTGATTTCATTTTTTTTTTATAGACTATTTTTAAAATACCTATAAAGAAATTCGAAAAGAATTGACATCTCATGAGTTTCAGGGTCTTCCTTATAGTCTCTCTATTCGCGTTGTAAAGCTTCGAACTATTCGGTAAACCGAATTGAGAGAATTGTTTTATAAACAAAACCTCTTCGACGCCACTTTCACATCACCTTAACGGAGTCTAGCACGACGGGGGTATATTCACTCAGAAAGCGATTTTCCTCTTTGAGAGACGATTTCATACGATAAATGCGTTCCGGTAACAACTGACGCTCGGCCTTGAAGTTTTGCCAATATTTCGGTGATTTCCAACGATTTCCAGCTGATCTCGGGCATTAAGAGTTACACGATTCTCTGAGAGAGTGACCCTCTCGGTCTGGCAATGGAGCCGGTTAAATGATCGGAGCTTGAATGTTTTTTAGTCGCTTGTGAGTTCATTGAAGTTCGGGAATGTACACGACAGATATTTTTAGAAGGTGATTTTGATACGTTATCGGTCTATGGGTGTCGAAAGCGATTTAAAATATTAGGAGACTCGACTGGCATCAAGTTACCTTCTTCGAGAAAAAACCCTCGTAATTTAGTGATTAATATTATTATATTATTAATATTAATATTATTAATCGGTAACGGGGTCTTAATCGTTCCCTTTAGCCGCGTGAGATTGTCGAGATGGCGGGAGACATCTAAAAGGAGGAGACGATTTTTATGTCTTTTTTTTTTTTAAGGCTTTGAAAATGCTACGGTTGAGTTTTTGGCCCTCGAAGGTAGCGAAGTGTCGGCCGAAAGGTTGAAAGAGCAAGGTCGCGGGGCACAACCCTTCGATCGGGCTTCTAGGGCCCCGAGAACCCTCGACATTCGTCGAGGCGACTCCTTCGTCCTTGCCGGCAGGCTTTGCCACCTCGGGGTCGGTAAGGGAGAGCGCTGCTCCTCGCGCCGGCGAAGCATGAAAAGCCGGCGGCGGTACGAGGGCGAAAAAAGGCCCCGATTTGGGGAAGGCCCCGGGCCCGGAGGATACCGAAGACCCGCGCCGGGAGATAGAGTATATACGTGAAACGTGATACGGCCGGTCAGATCCTCGGGCACTTGGAAGGCGATATCCCTGATTCGTGCCGACGTGCGCGGATCATACCCGGGGCCCTCTGTTAGCTCGTGGCCCTCAAAAAAGTGCTGTCCTAATCGGAATCGAATCTCGGGCCCCGGGACCGACCTCGCCGATGCGGCCGTCGCGTTTCTTGCGCGGAGGCGGCGGATTTGAAAGCGAGGGGCCTCTTTCGCGCCCTTCTCCACGAGAATGATTAGGGGAAGATATGGAGACGCGCATCGGTTGCGCACTCGCGGTGCATCGATACCTCCGGAGTGTTTGCGGGAATCGCGTTTTGGACCCCTTGGTAATGGATAATTCGAATTTGCATTTCTCGCGACGAGGGTTCTCCATGAAAACGATGATTACGCGTCATATCTATATGTATATGTTACCGTGAATGACCGAAATTGGAGAATGTCGACTTTCACCGGTGAATGTCAACAGATACCAAATACGTCGGTGAAAGATCGAATATTTCATTACATTGTTGTACATTCGGACCCTCTCCAGTGTGTGTCGACAATCACAGATGTTAGTGCATGGTGAATGTCAACATTTACCGGTGTAAGTCGACATTCTCCAGATTTCGGTGTTTCACTGTAACATATATATGTGCCCATAATTATGAAAGTGGTCTAAGTCAAAATTGAAAAAAAAAAAAAAAAATGAGTTTATCAGTTATTTCACGCCACATTATTTTAAACTAAATTAATTCAATGTAATTTCGAAACAAAAAATATATGACAGACCACTTTCATAATTATGGGCACATATAGTGAATATGAAGACCTTTAGGAAGGTCTCAACATTCATGGAATTGAATCAGTTCCTTCGTTTACATTTATTCTTTACATCTTTTTTCTTTTTTTTTTTTTTAAAGAAATCAGTGTATTAACGTGGCAGATTTTCAAACGATTCGATGCATCTCGTTCGGACGAAAAGTTTCACGGACGATCGACCTTTCAGACGCGACTTTCATATCACCTTAACCGATTTGGATCATAAGGAAGTATGAATGGAAGAAAAGGTCCTTATCACCGAAATTTCAGGCTGAATGATAGTCATCTGCAAAATTGAGCGCATATATACGCTCCGGTGATAGTGACCAGGAAAACTGAGCGTATGTGTACGTTAATGATGCAAATGGGTTAAGGCAGCATCCTCACGGTGAACAAAAAGCCAATTTGGTCGTTTGTTCACCCAGGACTGCGTGGAGGTGCATGCGCTTCTTGCGCTGCAGTTGCTGCAAGCATTGTGCGCCTTGCAGTTGGGCGAGTCGCATGAGCTGCACTCGTTGCACTCGTCGGTCGCACTGTACGCATTGCACGGGCCAATTCTACGAGGGCTCGCGGGGTTAATGAAAATGAAAACGAAAACGTGGAACGGCCTGGGAGGTGGTGCGAGGTGCAGCGGTTGCACCAGACAGGAAGGAAGCGCAGCCGACCGCGGCACCGAGGAGAGGTGCATACGTAATTGCGGGTGCCTCGCAACGCGATGCAGTTTTCCGCAGCACTCGCGATACCGACGAAGCTGCGAACCTCGATCGCGTCTACTCCTATTTGGATGGAATTCCCTATCCCGGTCTTTGTGCATCCTTCCGGGGAGATAGGGATGCGTTTTGTCGGGGTTTAAGGGGACGGCCGAGGAGGAGGCGATTCCGGGACGATAAGGAGGGAGATGACGGAGGAGATTGTCTGCTGCTGCCTTACGACTGCATACGCGGGCACGCATGCGGCCCTCTTAGGCTGAGGACGACGCCATCTTGCGCAAATGCACACTCCGACCGAAGGCGGAGCCAAGGCTCGCGAAATTGCCGTCGGTGCAGCCGATGCAGCCGATGCAGTGCAGCGGAAGCTCGTCAGGATTATTCTCGAGGGCTCGGAGAAGCGGGCCATAACTGAGCGATAGGAATTTCGAGGCTGACTCCGGCCACCGGACGATCTAACGTGCAATTGGTTCTTCTCTGTCATCGCCCCCTAAATTTTCTATTTTTTTTTTTTCTCCTTTTTTTGTTTGTTCATTTCTGTCGTTACTTCATTGAGCAGATGCATATGGAAGCAGGAGTAACGTGAATGTCAAATTCCCTGAAGAACCCCCAGAGGTGGTTTGAAGATAAGTGAGATCGAAGGATGCACGGTAGGGGTTCGATTACTGGAAAAAGATATACTTGTAGAGTTCCCCGGTGACGATGGTCATTTGAGGAGGAATACGAGGTAAATTTCTGCGAGTAGGGAGAATTGTGCCCATAATTATGAAAGTGGTCTAAGTCAAAATTAAAAAAAAAAAAATGAGTTTGTCAGTTATTTCACGCCATATTATTTCAAACGAAATTAATTCAATGTAATTTCGAAACAAAAAATATATGACTTAGACCACTTTCATAATTATGGGCGCAATTCATTTCAGTTCTCACCGGCGACGAGATCTCGGAAGATAGTCTCCACTCATTGATGATATGCAACCGTGCATTTTGTCGCGGGTTGAAGAGGGGGAAAAAAAATTGGATTTGCAAAGATCTGGGATTTAACCTTTCGGGGGGCGAGGAAGGGGTGGAGTCGGTTCGACGAATCGTTTGTCGCTTGCATAAGAAGGGTACTACCTTCTGGTTATTACCGTTTGGAGGTACTAGTTGGCGAGACGTGTCGAGGGCGCCGCGAGGAAAAAGGAAGGACGGAAGGGGGGAAGGAGAGGCAGGGCTAAACCGAGGAAGACGGAGCGATAGGGCGAGCTATCGGTGCGAGGGAGACCGAACGATGCGCGCGAGATTGTATGTTATTACGATAAACCTGGGGTCACTTGCCGAAATGAGACGTTATTTTCTCGGGGAATTTTATAAAGCGGGCTTTCGGGCTCCCAGGACTTTTATTACGAGGTGCGCGCACGCTTCCGAGGGTTCAAGGAGGTTCACTGTCGTCGGGGTTTGGAGATCTCGGACGGAATTCCCGGAAACGCGGTACTAGATGCCCCTGGGCCGTTGTTCGTCACAGACTGTAATTAAATGTTTCCTCACTATTTTTCTTTTCTTTTTTTTCTCATACCTCTTCTTTTTTTTTTTTAATTCAATTTATCAGCGTCACCGACACCGAATTAAAAAAAGCGTGATTACGATGCTGCGAGATTCTCGCGCGAATGCATTCGGCTCGAAACTCTCCGTAGAGTTTCTTTACATGAAAGCGTCATGCGAATAATCTTTTTTTTTCCTTTCCATTATACATCACGGCTTGATTTAAAGGGAAGATAGGCGAGGGTCTGGGAATTCTCCAGGACCTCGAGATGTGGTTCTCGCTGAGAACTCGGGGGTCCACTGGTCGCAATAAACCGGGCAATCATCCTATTCGACATTCCACGTGGCGTGAATACCGGCTTCAATTTTCCACTGCACTTTGCATAGCACTAGACCCTCCGTGCATCGTGCATAATTTCCCCAGTAGCTCGGAGTGAGTCGTCCCTGTTCCTTAAAAACCACCGAGGAACGTCGTTTCGATGAATCTTGTTTTCTTCCCGCGTTAAGGTGAAGTGAAACCCCCTTCAAATCAGCCGATTCGAATTCAACACTTTTTGTTTAAGGGTATTAGACCAAACTGTCCGAAACTTTGACACATCACTCCTGATCATCTAAGAATTGTCCTGGCACATTTAAAATTTAGATTTTTGGATAAAATTTTTTAACTTAGCCCAGACCAGAACCAAAATGGCGTCGAGCTCTCACATCTCGATCAATATACAATTATCGAAGGCTCTGATATGAGAAACGAAAGGGTCAGGACAATTTTACGACAATTTAGAACACTCTGGTAATCGATAAACTCGCATTTGAACGGGATAAAGACAAGAAAAGTGTTGTATGCGCTTCTGTGCCAAAACGATGGTAATACGAGGTCTCGGAGTGAAAATTTAATTGACCTGGTAATCACAGATGGCGCAGGGGGGGTCCCTCTGCAGTCAATTTGGGCCCCAGAAAGCATGAATCCAGGGGATTTCTGGAGTTATATTCAATTTCTTTATAATTATTGTACGAAAACGACAGGTGGAGTATGCCATTTGGTACAATATCCAATTTAATTCGACACAGTTGTCAATATAAAAACGAACGTCGGCCACGTAGGCATTTAGAAAAATCTTCTTTATCGACGTCGATCAAGTTCCTCGACGTGTTTCACTTCACCTTAATGGAAAGGTTCCTTCGGATCTGTCGCCTCTAATCGCTCGAGGGTGGAGTTTATTCCCGGAAATGGGAGTTTGGGTTCTTTTTCCTTCTTTCTTGAATTAACGAGATCCTTTTTTTTTTCCCCTTCTGGACCCAACCGGGCGCGATAAAGCTCGCGCTGCGGCGAACCGCGTGCGTCGCATGCCGCGCGCTGCACCGAGTGCAGCGCGCGGCGCAGCGCGGCGATGCACTTGGCGCAGCGCGCGAGGCCGCCCGTCGAGGACCGTAACGCCGCGGAATGCTGCCTCGTCTCGTTAAGCTATAAGCGTTGGCGTGCGAGCTCACGCCATATTTATTCTCCGGGGCAATTAATTCATTCGCCCTGCGTTGATTCATTTTCGTGCTGCCGAGAGAGAACGCGTGGGGGGCGGGTAGAGAAAGTCTCCTTCGAAGGTAAAAGTAAGCACCGGACGAGAGAGAAGTTCTTTTCCTTTGGTAATGATGCATGGACTGACGTCATCGATCTCTAGGCTCACCCGCAGAAAAATATTTCGATCGAATGGATAACATTTTTGTTGGTTCAACGGCAGAATATGGACAGCCGAATATTTGCTAATCATGATACAATTTTTTTTTTTCTTTTTCCCGTTAATAACTCTTGATTGTTTACATCAAACGTTGTGGCATATCGTGCCAAATATTGAGGCACATTTAATCTGAATATTTGGTATATCGATTAAAATGTTTTCTAAAATTAACGAAACGATTTTAAAGAAAATCACTTTGGCTGGTCGAGTTTCAATCAAGTGAACTAATACTTGGCTTACTCATTTTTTTTTAAATGAATGCTGTCAAATAATTTTATTCAATGGAGCGAATTTTTTTTTTTCTGCGGGTATTTGGAGCGCTGCTGGACCACGAAATGGCGTGTTGATTAAAAGCGTAGGTATAGAGATAAGTGATTTAATATACAATAAAAAAGATTAATGAGAAGGTTTTATTGGTTGATAAGGTACGTGGATCGGGGTACACGGCATGGATTAACCTAATTGTCGGGTGCAGTAGATTTGGAAATTGTCCGTCGGGATACCTGAGGAATCTCCAAATTGTCGGGGACATCGCCGGGCAACTTGAACACCGCCGGTAATCCCATCGGCAATACGAAATTACCGATTATCCGGTGATAGTTATTGCCCCGTTTAACGGTCAATTGCGCCGGCTCGGCGCACGCTACGATGCAATTGCGTCCCTTTCGTGCGCTTCCGATCTGCCGGGACACGGGGGGCACGAGGGGTTTTCTCCGAAGTTGCATGCCCCCTTTCTTGTCCGGTCCTTTGTCTTTTTTTCCCCCCCTCATTTTATTCCTTTTAGGTAAAACCATAACGCCCGTTTCCAAGGGACGCGGGGTCCGGTACCGGGAAGGGCGCGGAGTGGGAAAAAAAAAAAAGAAAAAAGAAATGGCGGGGGCCGCGCAAAACGCAGGATATGCACATGATGCAGTCGACGGTTCGTTTTCACGGGCAGTGCGGGCGAGAAAAAGAGGGAACGGGGGACGGCCAAAGAGGCAGATGCCTTATCTGCCGCCATCGTGATCTCGTACGTGATATAACCGGGGCTATCTGCATTTTTCATGCATAATCGTGCGCGCGCACCCGCGCGTCGCCATGATGGACGCCGTCCCGCCATCGGCGGGTTTTTTGAACGCGCGCCAACATGGCGGCCGCGTCGGTCCAGTTAATATCCCTGGCGACGTCGGGCGTCGCGCTTCGCACTCGAGGATCCGCGAAGAAATTGACGAAGTAAGCGACTTTGCCTTCCGCGGCGGAAAAGCGGCGCCTTAACGGCTGCGATCCTGTTTTTCGTCGGCGCGCCCTGCGCAACTTTTTGCGCGCTGCGCGTGTTCGCCGCCGACACCCGGCTTCGTTCTTCGGTCCGTGGACGTGGGATATGTGGAGACTGCAAATGCAGTTTTTCCATTGATATCCCTGGGATGGCAGGGAAAAGGAAAGAGAACTTTCGGAGGAGGCTCTTCTTTCTGGCTCTCTTCTTGGTAGATAAGGCTGCCGCCATGTTGTACCGCGCAACTGTTTTGAGTAAAAAAATTGATTCTTTGTTTCCTCACTTCCGGTTCTGCTATCTTCGTGGTCAGATCATCGTTTGAGGTGCATGAAACCAATCCTCGATCCTTGGGGTAGGTTAGTTCTTGTACCTTGATCGTGCACCTCCATTTATTGGGATCTTCCAAATGCTTACAGTCTAGGAATGTTTATCGATGAACTATCGAGAGGAGAAATTAAAACCTGTCATATAGAGTCTTAGATTAGTCTGAGGAAGTAAGGTTATGACGCGCCAGGTGCTGCGCAAGGTCCGCCATCTTGGATGTTGCGATCCGCGTCGGAAAATGGAATCACCGGGCGGATAAAAATATCGCTCACCGTTAGGTCGATAGAGAATGCAAGGGAGAAGCTTCATGGCGGCTGATGGGATAAAAAGGCCTCGCGAAATCGCGGAAAAATGCCGCCCGGGGTGCCAACCGATAAATATCGCCCCGTATGGAAGGTTTTATTGCGCCCCCCCCCCCCCCCCCCCCCCCCGCCCCGAGTGCGCTAAGTACCGATTCGCTCGGCCTCCCCTGTGACGCCGCCACACCCCTCGCTCCGATTTTTGCGGATTTCGATGGCCGACGGATTCTACGTCGTAAATTCCCACCGGGCTGAAATTCGACCGCCTGATCGTGGATGGACGCTTTTCCGGGATTTATTTAATTCCGCCTCGAGGCGTTTGCATTCGTTCGTTCGAAATAAAAGCGAGGCTTGGCAACGCCTAAACTTCGGAATTTATTTTCGGTGCTTCTTCGAACCTCACTCGTTTAAAACTTACAATTTCACCTTAGTCCAAATTCTTCCCTGGTACTAGGAAAAAAACATATTTTCGAGTCAGAAAACGAAAAGCGTTCCGATGGTTTATTAATTTTTTATACGTGAACTTTCCATCGACGTCGCAAGAGCCCCGAAAATTTAGCCACTTACGGCACCGATCAAAGTGAAAACAGATAATCATTGCCAGGAAACGAGGAAGCTTTTGAAACGATCGAGTGTATTCGTTTTAACCTCAATAATCCGTATTAAGGCGTCGCTAATATCGCAGAAACTCCCCGGGTCCATCGTCCTTGGTTTCGACGTTTTATTATTTTGAAGGGACGCTGCAATTAAAAAGAAAAAAAAAATAGAAGAAAATCTCGGGAAGATAAATAGGAGGGAGCCGGTCGCGCTTTTGTTCGCGGTAGAGTTCGAAAATTCTCGGTAACATTAAATTGGAGAAGGTAACTGTGAAACATACCGTACGTTACCGGGAACATTGAGAATTTAAGAGAACGTTAATTTTGTTATTTATACTTTAGGTTTCTTAGTTTAAATAACTTTTTTTTTTCAATCAACTTCAAAGTTCAAGCTAAAGAGTAATAATTACTATTAGAAAATATTGATTATAGGGTCGTATTTATCTCCAGCTAAAAATATTCACGTATGTACAACTTCACGGAAAATTCCATGCGATTTGTTTCAAACGAACTGATATTTCATTCTGCGACGAAGCGAATGGGAGGTTTTGATTGGCTACGGAGAACGTACAACGGAATTTCCCCTTTACGATGTTTCTCTATAGCTAATCGAAACCTCTCGTTCGCTCTGTTGAAAAATTCAAATTCTCATAATTTCTCGATAAAAAAGGCTTTGGAGAAATTACCGATAAGTTACCGGGAATTTCTCTTCGTTTCTGACGTAACTTACTGGATTTAGAACTCTAGTTCGCGGGCCTGCCGGGGTTCGGAAGGCGGCGCTGTCGTCGAGGATGAATTGGCGGCGGTTTTTCGCGCGAGCTTTCCCGCGGGGAGACACTCGAGCCGAGCCGAGTCGAGCCGAGTCGAGCCGAGTCGAGCCGAGTCGAGCCGAGTCGAGCCGAGTCGAGCCGAGTTCAGCCGAGTCGAGCCGGGCGGGGTCGGGGCTTAAGCTTAAATTAATGCCCATAATTCAGCCGGGGGGAGGCCCGTGGCAAAACAGTCCCTCTCGTTATCAGCGTATGCCGCGAAGGTGGCGTCGCGCTTCGGCAAGAAGCCATTCGATATATCGATCGGCGCGCCGGCGGCCAACTTCGCGCCGTAATGCCGGGCGCGCGCACGCGCGGAAAATCTGCGCGTACACGCGTCAATGCTCTCTCGCCATTACTCTGGCCCGGTACTTGGGAGCGAATGTCGTATCGGTATTACGCACCGAGCCGACTGTAACAACCGGGTGCCACGGCGATAATTTGTCGCGACACTCCGACGGGGAATTAGCGTAATGCCGGTAATATCGAGCTTTACGTAAAGACCCGGCCGACTTGGCTGCCGATTCGTTCGGAGAAGGCTGTCCGCGATTTGCGAGCCGATTTGTTGCCGCATCACTTTGCGCCCATGAGACGTCCCTACCAAACATTGCCTTCTAACGACCATATAACCGGTGCACACGTCCTCGTAATGTACCGTAACATACGCGTTACATGTACGTAAAGTTTGTCCTACTGTTCCCGAAGCAGTTATATAAACCCGTTATGAAACGAATAGTGAAAGATAGGTTGTATCGGTACCAGATTATGGGTTATGTTAATGATATGTAACTGCAGTGCTGATGGATTTGTAGTAATGGCTGGGTTATATAAGTTTTGTTATGTATTATGGTATTTCAGGGATATGCAGTTATGACATGGGGTGCTCGGCGGGGCGAAAAGGGATCGGGGTCGAGGATAATTCTTGTCGCACTTTCGGAAATTGTTTTTACATCTCGCGGGAAAGGTGTTCGAGGGTAATAGCATGTTCAAAGCTCGGTGTTTATTTCCCATAGGCGGTAGAAGTCGGTACGCGGTTTTGGTGACCTCGGTCGGGACCAAAATGGCGGCCCCGGTGCATCGGGGCTACTGCGCAACGCCGTGGCAGTGACGAAATTAAAAACGCTAATGAACACCTAATTACGTACCGCAACCACGCGGTGGTGTTGCGGGCCGGTAAGTGCGCGGACACGGCCGGTAATTAAAAGTACCGAGTGTTCGGTTGCACCACGCGAAGACGTACTCGAAGGTGCGAGGTAAAATCCTAACGACGATTCCTTGCCAAATGGCGGCAAAAAGGGGGGGTAACGAAATGTTTTTATTAGGCCCTAATTTATGAACTCCGAGGCCCGGGGTGCGAAAAATTCGAGGACCTTGGAGGAATGCTCAATTACCCGGGGGATTGTTTAATTAACCGTGACTTTTGCGATCGATAAACGGAGCCGTGAAATTTTCCCCGCCGACGTAACTTTTGGTAAGCACGCCTCGCTTATACGCGTGTACACGGGAATCCGAGGTACGGGACGAGGAAGAGGCGCGTATAAAGAGACTCGCATAATGGCGCGACTCCGGACGGTCGCGGTCCTGCGGGGCCCGTTTAATTAAGACGTGCCGCAATTAGGCATTTTTACGATCGGCATAAAAGTCCGGTCCCTCGCGCGCTGGCATCATTCCGCGAATCGGCCCCTTCCGAGGGAGTCGGGAAGGTTGTTGCGCATCTCCGATATCGCGACTTTTCTTAATCTTAAGAAAGACACCTCGAAACAGGTTCCCGATTCCCCGTAAAACGAATGCTTTCCGGTCGCCTACCGGGAGGCGGTATTTTCACGGGGAAGGCATTACCCCAACGCCGTCGATGAGAAAAGGAAATATAAATTTATATTTCAAAGTTTATAATACGCGTGTATCGATTCATTTTTAGGACCTGACATTCCCTCGCCCCCTAGTACAAGAAAGTGCCGGAATTTTATAATTTCATTTCTAACAGGGGGATTTCCTGCATTGCACGAGGACGTACGTAATTGTACGTATTGTACGCAAAACATGTTCATGGACCAACGTGTGACCAATTCGATTTTC
Organism: Orussus abietinus; assembly: GCF_000612105.2. NCBI lineage: Eukaryota > Metazoa > Arthropoda > Insecta > Hymenoptera > Orussidae > Orussus > Orussus abietinus. Next base: position 612,548 of record NW_019394282.1, on the reverse strand, counting down.
CGATTTTTCCACAATTTTGCCATTTTCTCTGCTGGGGTTCTTCGACTTTCGAGCGGGTCTTATCACGGTTCCACCGAGGATTACGAGCGACGGGACTAATCTCCGACTTCGATTCGCAGGTCGGATGTCCGGAAGCGGCGTGTCGAGCGGGCCGGTGAGCCAGGTCTGCAGGCCACACTTCCACAGCTCGGTGCTGCACCCGTGGCTGTCGGGGACGACCGCGGACGCGTCGAAGCCCTGGGGCTTCCCGGCGACGGCGGCGTCGACGGGGTCGGCCTCGGGGACGGAGGAGAAGCCGCAGAGCCCGCTGGGCTCGTCGCTGCCCCCGACGTCAGGGAGCCTCTCGAGCCACGCGGGGGCCGGGGGCGGCCACCACCTGTTCTCGTTCCCGCCGACGCCGCCTAAGGACGCGACGCCGGACAGCATCACGACGAGCACGACGTCGAGCTCCAACAACGCGAACAACGGGGCCAGCGGGGCGAGCGGGGCGGCGGGCGGAGGCCCCCAGGGGGGCGGCCTGGGCCTCGGGGGCGGCGGCGGGGGCGGCAGCAGCGAGTACCAGGCGGCGGTGGCGCACGCCGCCGTGATGGGCGCCTTCATGCACCACCAGGACGCCCTGGGGGCGGCCGCCGGCGGGTCCTGCGACGTCAAGCCCTCCGTGATGCTGGGACACCACCACGGGGCGCCTTCGCCGCCCCACCAGCACAACGGCACCAACGCCTCCGGCCAGGTGAAGCCGCGCGAAGGTAATAACCAGTCGGGCCAGACGGCGGCGGCGGCGGCGAGCCAGCAGGCGACGGCCAACCAGCAACAGCAGGAGTACCAGGGCCAGGGTGCCAACTCACCCCGGGACGCGTACGCGTCCCACCACACGCCCGCCTCCCAGTACGACCCCACCGCCGCGTACAACGTCTACCAGCACCTCCAGTACCCCGGCCACCACTCCCACAATCCCCATAACGGACCCACCCTCTTTGCCGGGGCACACCACGCGCCCACCCCCGGCCTCACCGGGGTCGCCCCCGACGCCAAACTCCTTGGCTCCCACGGGAACACCCCGAGCTCGCCCGGCTCCCAGCAGCAGCAGCAGCAAAAGCCCAGGAACAAGTCCAAAACGTCCGCCGGTAAGCGGCTGCGATATCGCAAACTTATGCGTTCATTTTTACGTTTATTTTCTTTTAACCGTTTGAGTCCTAGGCAGCGCGATTGCGCTGTTCAGATTTTATGTCGAGAAAACCCAGCACATTTCGAGCGTTGTGGACAACTGACGGTGCGTCACCGATTGTCAAAGTCGCTCAGATTCACTGACCCAAGTACATTACACAGCTCCTTCTTTTAACTTCTTAACTTACAATATCGTGTGAGAGACGTGGTAAATCAATCGGGCCAAACGTGAACAAAACGTGTGAGAGACGTGGTGTATGTCAATCGGGCCAAATGTAAACAAACCGTATGAGAAGTTACGTTCAGCCAAACCGTGAAATGGGCCGATGTATGACCGACACTTTTGTTGTTTATGGCACGCGCTATTGGAATTTAAATCGTAACGCAAGGGTCTAAATAATACATCTTACAATTCAAGAAACGCTATCGCGCCGAGTGGGATTCATCGACATAAAATAAACAAAGCGCTATCGCGCTGTTTGGGTCTTCTCGTACTCATTTAGAGAAAGCGCGGTTGCGCTGTTCGGGATTCTTCGACAGTGTTTTTTCAATACCCCTTAGGACTCAAACGGTTAATATCCTACTCTGGGATCTTTGGTTACCTCTTGGTTCTCGGGTTCTACGGATTTTCGGTTTGAGAGGTGGAGTCAGGGATGGGGAGGTATGATCGGGGACGATCGTAACGGTTGAGGAGGTTATCAGGTTTGGGAATGCTTCGACGATGAGAATCTCGGGACGTGGGTGCGACTTTGGCATCTGTAATTGGTCTCTTAACTGCGGTTAACTTCGTTACGGGGATGTCGGAAATATTGTTCAAGGGGAGTCGATTGTTGTCGCAGCTGTACCCATTGGGGGCACACTCTTGTAATTGAACCACGTTACGATTGTACCTGATCTTTCCTTGTCGATAGGGTGGCAGGGATCGAGAACTGCAAGGGCGTCGAGGACCCGAAAGTGTTCTCCACTCGGTTGACGTCGAGTATCGGAATTGTTGTGGAGACATGCTCGATAACTCGGACGAGACTCGGGGAATCGTCGGTTTATCTGCTCCTTGCAGGTTCTCGATAATTGCTGCACGATTTCGGGAGCCTGCCTCGTCCTTCGATTTCCCCCGATCTTACGGTTTTCTTTTCTTCTTTGGTTTCCTTTGTTTTCGGGAGTTTCCTTGGTATGGTTTTGTTTCTTCCAGGGTATGTCGAAGGAGATTTATTTAAGCATTCAAGTCATTAAATCGTCTATAAATAAAAATTGAGTAACAGGGGACGTGACATGTAACGTGAGGGTCGGTGTAGAAATTTGTATTCTTGAAAATTCTCAGTCTTGTAAACGAGGGGGAAATGGTAAAGAGTACTTAGTTTGATAAAAACTAGATGTTGAAGAGAATTACTCGTACGCGTTTGGACGCATTAGATTTTTTTCTTTTAACCTCCATAATTTTCCACAATACTTACGTTCAATACAGAGGCGCGAAGATAAGTGAATTTGGAACTGTATTTGAAAAGTGATGATTTGATGTCCTTAAATCGATCGTATTTTCATACCCTGGTTATTCCCTTGGTTGATTCACGCTTTTGTTTGTACGCTTACTTTTCTTGGTTTTTTATGGGCTGGACGTTCTCTTGGTACAGCCAGTACCAAGGGGGATACCTGGTGCACCGGTCTGGGACTCTGGTTTTTCTTCATTTTACTATTAGTTGAAAGCATGCGTTCTGCCAAATCTATCCTCTTGTGGTTCAACTTGCACTCTCCTTTACAATAACAACAAAAAAAAAAAATAAAAATAAAATAACAATATTAATCACACCAGGACACAGAAACGCTTAATTTCTCCATCTACTATATTCTCTCGCGCCATGAAATGACGTAAAATATTTTCTTGCGCCAGATTTTAGAATTTATCAATACTTACGATGACATAAAATGCTTAATACATCGATTATATTACTCAACATAAATGTTTTGGCAGAACGACAGCTGATTCCTTACGATTTCCGTTCTCCTTGGTTACACCCCCGCGAGCTTTCGGTGGCGGTCAACTAACGCTTACAAGTAACAATACGTAATTCACATATATATTATTATCCTCGGTTTGGTTACCCTGAGTTCCGTTCTGTTATTGTGGATCGATTGTTGCGGAAGGACACCCGAACTTTGTATTTTGCCTCACTGACGTTTGTTTGAGTGGCACCCACGAGACTCGAGGGCGCGCGCACCCCCTCGCAGAGGGACACACGAGACACCATGAGAGCACGATTTCTGTCGATGTGGTGTGGCTACAGTTCTCTCACAAGCAACATTACATTTTCGTTGACCCTCGGCGACGTAACTTATTCATCAAGGATATTTTCTTCTCTCCTGATTTTTTCCTTTTTTGCCGCGCGATCGGTGCCGACTAAGATCTGATACCATCACGGGACACTGAACATTGTTTTTTTTTTCTCTCCCTAACAAATACGTCATTGATGATTTATATTGGCACCAGTCATCGCCGACTCGATTTATCTAAGGGCATTGACATTTTTCCTCCGACCGCTAAGATATCAGCTGTTCATGGGTAATGGCCAATTCTTTCACAGAGATCGGTAACGAGTGAATGACAGTAATTTTCATAGACGTTAAAATTCATGAGAGTTTTTTGATTTTTTTTTGTAAGTCGCGAGGTGCGTCGATACTTTGTGTAAGAATAATCGAGTGTCCGGGAATTATGCCAGGTCGGTATGAGGTCCTTTGTTGACTGGAATCGAACGCCTGCTGGGTTTTAAGGCATAGAAACGTGCTACTAACACGGTGGACGTCAACGTTGAAACAATCGGCGGAATGGCTACATAACAACGAGAATCACGTCCAAATGGTTCGGAGATTAAATCGCAGATGGTATGATAACTGCTCCCTTATGGTCTCTTTATAACGGGGTCTGGCCAAAGCGACGCCATCTTCCGTTGGAGTTGGTTATTATTACTCCAGTTATTAAGAGCCTAGCGTGGCTCAATGTGCGATCATGTTACACGAACGTTATGTGTATTTACGCAAGTTGCTTCGTACTCGCCGTTGCACCGTCCGTACAGAACACTGCAACGAGATGCACCTAACGTAATGGAAAACATGAGAAATTAGAATTCCTAAATTTTAACAAGATTGCGAAGAAAAATTAATTTCTACAAGATTCATCAGTAGTATTCGAATCACTATTTCATGCCAGTGAGTCCCTTCGTTTGCAACGTTTTTGTTGTTTTTTTTTTCTTTTTTCTAATACGTCGACAAGTTGCAGTAGGATAGAAAATCCCTCACGAGGCAGTTTTCATGCTTTCCACGAGATCATCTCAAGCAAATGTGATTCAATTTTCAAAAAAAAAAAAAAAAAAGGATGCCAACAGTATTTCTTAATATGTCGATAAATCCTAGCAGGTTAGAGAACCGTCCATGAGTTAGATGTCACTTTTATCCCGAGAGAGATGATCTCGACGAGATACCAAATGTGATTTAATTCCCCAATGAAAAATGGAATGCAAGACGTCAACGATCGTTTATTCTCGACGAGGCATCCGGAGTGGTGATTTTTTTTTTTTTGCGCTTTCCGGAAAAGGTGACTGGCAGCCAATAAGAGAGCGGACACGCAGAGCCCCCTCTCTCGGGGGCAATTACCCCCACGGGTGGGGGGGGCCTTGTCCTCGGCGTTCGCACGGAACGACGTCGCGTGTCGGGCCCCGCGAAATTGGCACCTCGCGGGGGCCTCGCGTGAGTCGGTCGACTCCCCAACAATGGTCGGGTGGAAAAACGGAAAAATGTCAAATCCAAGTAACGAGCCGGATGCGGGGATTGCCGCAACCGCTCGCGGGTCCCTGACACAATGGCCGCGCGCGGTTTCGCACGGCGCTCCTCTAGTCGAGGCTAATTAAAATTAAATGGGCTCGTCCCGCGGATATGCACGCGGACGCGTCCCCGTAGGTCGAGGAGGAGCCACGAAAACCCGAGGAAACGGGAAATCTGGGACGCGCCTCGTCTACGAGAGGCGAGCTGCGCAACCCCCCGAGGTTGGCCAATTTTCGCACGGCGCAGGTGCAGGCGGCCTAATTACCCTGGGAGATGCTGCAATCTCTGTCGGCGAAACGGCGAGTCTTAACGAGATCCATCTCCATTTCATACCGACTATTAGAGGAGTCGGTTTTAACCTTAGAGCGTTCTTTTCATTTTATACTCTTCTCTCCACACCCTTTCATCACTCGTAACGAAAGTATTAACGTGTCAATACTCTGTTTCTTGGATATCGCGAGAAAGGAAAAAAATGTCGAAAATGTCATGAAAATTCGACCAAAGCATCGCTCTACCGCTATGCTGCATTTATCGGTATGCATTTTTAGGTAGAACCACGCGATGATGTATCATGGATACTCTGCGGATTTTATGGGATTTTATATATGGATGATTTTTGGTGATTGCACACGTTAATGTATGCAGTATAGCGGTAAGACTGCACTTAAGTCGATATATTTTTTTTTATCTCGCATTTTATAGAATCTTCCAGTAAACAGTGATTTAATAAGGCAGATTAAAGTCATAGATTTAATGGGACGGACTTTTGTCTCCTTTTGAGGTTAGGTGCGTGCCAGGGATCGCGAGATTCGGTAAAGGGGGAGGCGTCGCTCGAATCGGGGGATAATCTAATGGTCGCTCTAAGTGGAACTTTTTGTCTGGTATTTTTTCTTTTTTTTTCCCCCTTCGGCGAGGCGCGTCCACACGTGGCCACGATGCATTAATCGGCCCCCGTTGCCGCGTTCCTCGGAGATGGTCCGCCCGTCCGTCCGTCCGCGCGTCGAGCTGTCCGCCCATCTTGTAAGCGCTCGTTCGCGCAGGTGCTCAATTATAGCAATCGTCGAATCGATATCGCTTTTTGCGTCCGCGTTCGAGAGGCCTAACCATTTCGGGGGCCGTGAAGGCGAGTAATCGAACGTCGGTTCTTATCACGAGGGGAAAGGGGGCCGCGCCCATACCAATCGGACCCTAGGAACCAGAATCATTTTTGAACGACGGCAATAATCTTACGTCGAATCGCGCATCATTGCAATTTAATTATCCCCACGCACCACACTTTCTTATGGGAATGTATTTGTTTTCGGATATCCTGAGGTACGATTCTAATTGAGGACGTGATATCATTTTGGGAGTATTGAGGGGTAGGGAAGGTAAAGGCACTCTTGGGCACACCTGATATTTATATTAAAGGTGTAATTTAGGTAGGAGGACGATCAGGTGCCGTTGAGACTACTTTTACTCTTTGTTGAGTATAGAGATTTATACCACAGGAGCAATCATCGGATGACGATCTGGGAACCGTGTGCAGGACGGGTCTCTAAGTCGCTGATGCGGAGACCAACGAGACGATCGATTGGCGACGCATTACGATCTCGGCATTACGCATGTCTAATGGGGAGGAAACGGCTCCTCGTGATCCACTGATCGACAGGTCCCTTCTTTTTGGTGGTAGTCATTGGTGAACGTCCGCGTAATCGTGACCCGTGCGCTCTTACACTCCTGCGACGAAAGTGGAAAATTCATTTTTCAAGAATTCTCAAGTCTCAATTACTCGCTTCGCGGGAATTTCGAAGTAACTGAAAAATTGTCTGGTTCAATGTGCACCGCGGCATTGTCATTATCACTTGTCTCCGTGAAAATGTAATATGACAACTTAAAAATTGTACAGTTCAATATTAGTACGTTACTAATTGAAATTAATTATCGTCGAATCGAAGATTCTTAAAGAATTCTTAAGTACGCAATTATTTGATAACTCGTCTTGTGAAAATTTGATGGTAACTTAAAAATCGCGAGAATATCGAAGTAACTGAAAAATTTACTGGTTCAATGTGCACCGCGGCATTGTCAAAGAATTCTCAAGTGCGATCACTTGTCTCCGTGAAAATGTAATCTGACGAACTTAAAAATTGTACAGTTCAATATTAGTACGTTACTAATTGAAATTAATTATCGTCGAATCGAAGATTCTTAAAGAATTCTTAAGTACGCAATTATTTGATAACTCGTCTTGTGAAAATTTGATGGTAACTTAAAAATCGGACGGTTCGATGTTTCCATATCACCGAATCGAGAAATTTCGGGCGGAGTCCGAGTTTTGTCAACCGTTCGATTATTCCGCCGATCGGCGATAACGGGGATTCTTTCGATATCAATCGGAGCGATCCGACGTGGAATCCCCGGTTTACTCGGGGAAATTATTTCCGAGAGTGTGCCGTCACGATTCGTGCGATGCGATCCTAATCTTATCCTTCTCTATCCCCGTTCGCGCCCAATCATCCCAGGAATCGGGTCTGAAACTCCGTATCCCTCCTTGGAACGGCTGTGGTCCTACGAAATTCTGCTTTTGCTCTGGTAATCGCTTAATGGTATGTCCGCATGCACGTGACACGTCACCCTGTGAGTGTAACCCCTTTCACAAGCGGCCGGGAAAGAATACCCGGGATTTCGGCTAAGTACATCGAAACCTCGGCTATTCTCTCGGCCGTCTCGTTGCTTCTCGTACAGTAACACTTAAATGTTAATAATGCGTTTCCTCGGCTGGTGGCCGATCCAAAATCGCAGCCTGGAATTTCGAACTTCGGCTTTCCTTTCTTCCGACGAAGAGAAAGCCGGCATTTCCGAAAGTTTCCCCGGAAATCTATTACGCGAACGTGGGTTCATATAGATGAACTTTGCTGTCCAAGGGAAGAGGTGGAAACTTGCAGCATTTTTGGTCCCCTTTTTTTTTTTCAAGAGGGTGGGGTGATGGATCGTTCGCGAGGGGAGGAAACGCTTAGTTTAGAGACGGAGCGAAATTGAATGTCCACTGATTGTAACTTTTCCTTCGGGGTGGATCGCCCATCACAGAGGGTCGCGAGTGCGTCAATTGCGGAGCAACCTCGACACCCCTTTGGCGACGAGATGGCACCGGACATTATCTCTGCAACGCTTGCGGACTCTATTACAAGATGAACGGCCAGAATCGACCCCTCATCAAGCCGAAACGACGCCTGGTGAGTACCTAAGCTTTGACTATATTCTAAGAGGCTGCACATTACATACCTTGAAATTCAACATTGAATGATTAAGGTGACATGGAAGTGGCGAATGTACGGTCAGTCATTCATGAAATGTTTCTTCGAGTTGGATGTTCCGAATCGTGTCACACTTTACCACGTGAATGTAGAGTCCCTAAGGAAGGCCTAGAGCACTCATGAAATTTAAGTTTTAAAAATGTCTGTAGACAGATTAAAAAAAAAAAAATCATCGAAGTTTCATGCGTGTCAAGATCTTCCTTACAGTCTTCATATTTGCGTTGAAAAGTTTGAAACGATTCGGTACACCCGGCTTGGAGATAAGTTTCATCGGTCTCTTTGACGTCACTTTCATTCCACTTTGGGGGCTCAAAAATCGAGACGCTGCAGTTACAATAGTTAGCATTAATTATTTAAGGCATAACATCGAGACGTATATTCGAGCGAAATTCTCCAACGTGGAAACAGTGCAGTTTCAATTTGCAAGTTGGTCTCATAAAGATGACCGATCGTTACTCCTTGACATGAACTCGATGTACAGTGGCAGAAAATTGTCCTTAAGGTACTCTTGACTATACGGTATGTTTATGTTAATGTTCGAGTAAAAGGAGATTTTACGTGATAGTATTCTCTAGCACCGCTCACGACGTGCATGTCGAGTCTTCTGGGTCGAGACAAATCGAGGGTGCATCGATTAGGCGTCTATTATCGTAGCCGAGATATATCGGCGGTATTTTGTCCCGAAGTCGAGGTTTCCGAGCCAATTCGATGCAATATTCCGGCTTATCGAGGAGCTCCGATTTCGCTCGCGAGCTCTAATCGGGAATCGAAGGGGGCATATCGAAAAACCCCGATCGATAGTCTCGCGAATCGGCCGAGGGGTTTCGTGCGAGTTGGTCGTTGCGATCGCGCGAACTCGATTTCCCGCTTGATTCCCTATTCCGCGTCCCTGGGATATCGGGGCCGAAATACCGCCGCGGAAATTCTACACCGTCCTCCTCCCTCCCTCCCGCCGGCCGCCGCTCGGTCCCTCTCTCTCGCGCCCCCTCTGTTTATTAGGAACCGCGCACCACTATGCGCGCCAGACACGTGTCGGTCGCGCTACCGTAAACACGTGTACCGCGTACAGGTTAACCCTTCGTATACCCCGGCTTTCCGCCGCCGAGCCGACGTTGTTCTCACGTAGGAGTAACGCCGTGTAAACCGTCGTTACTTATTAACGAATCGCCGGTCGAAACAGCCTTCGATTTACCGTACGCCCTCTATCCACCCTCGTAACCTCGCGACGCAATTTAATCGGACACTAATTGCACGCTCGGACCATGACGAGAATTTTCCCCGTTCCCGACGAAATTAACGCAACGTTTCCGCGGTCAGTTACTTGAGATATCCTTACGATCGCGTCAACCGTGACTATCGTGGATTTCATAAGGTGGATATAAAAGGGTCATTCTATATGCATGAAACGTCGAAAATATTTATAATAACCGTTCTCAGAACTGCGTTAATCGGATCGTTTGAAAGTTCTGCACGCGATGAGGCATAACATTATGTGCGATCGGTCATAGGTTATTAACCAAAGAATTTAGTCATGTCAACGATTTTATTGCTTGTCCATGTAATGACCATATTCTATGGTTGACCCTAGAATAATTTCATTGACTTAGCCGAATACTTTTCTCCGAGTGGTTAAGGTGATGTGAAAGTGACATCGAAGAGGTTTCGTTTATAAAACATTTCCCCCCAGCTCGGTTTACCGAATAGTTAGAAACTTTACAACGTGAATAGGGAGATTATGAGGAAGGTCCTGAAACCTCATGAAATTTCAATTCCTTTCAAAGTTCTTTATAGGTATTTTAAAAGGTAGTTTATAAAAAATGAAATCTCCCGAGTTTAAGGACCTAACTTAGGGTCTCGATATTCACGTTTTAAAGTATGAAACGGTTTGAGACACCTAGTTAGTAGAAAAGTTTTATGAACGATTGAGTTTTCGAATGCCACTTTCACATCCCTTTATGAAATTTCCCGGTAATCTCGGTTTATCTAGACCGACTTGCTTAACACTAGGTTTACGGGCGTTTTTTATATACCTGTTTCTACGAGCACCCGTCAAATTGACGGGTAAACGAAAACACGCATTTTCTTTAAAAAATCGATTTATTCCAATTAAGGCTGTATTAAACAACCCTAGGCTTTACGTTTAAATAAATTATTAATAAGTAAAAAGTCCTTTTTTAAAAATTATCACGGAAATGATTGGAATGCTCGTCCTCTCATCCTCGGAGTCAGGACTAGAAAGAATGCGCATCCTTTTCTTGCTACGACACCCTTTCAAGAAGTTTTCCTCTTCGCTATCCGAAGATCCTTCTGTTTCTCCACTTTCGATGCAAACTTTCACTCTCATCTTCGCCTTACACTCACTGCAACGAAGCAAATATATATGGATCGTTTATGAAATTAGCTAGTCCGTCAATTTGACGGGTTTCGTAGAGATAGGTATACTACATACAGATTTTAATAATTAGAAGGCTTAGGAAAAAATAATTGTGTGCACAAATTCTTTGGATGAAATGTTCAATTTACGACACAAAAATGGTTAAAATTAATGCTATGGTTTTTTCGGTATTTCTTTTTGAAGTTTGAATTCCGGCAAATTGACGGGTCCCGTAAACCTAGTGTTAACTAAAATGATGTCCTACTCGAGCGGTTGATGCTACTTCGTCTCCACGTTCGAACCGTGCCCCGAGAGAAATAAGAGAGCAATAAGAGAGCAATAAGAGAGCAATAAGATAAACAATTCGAAGATGTATAATGGCAGTCTTTTTCTAATTGAATAAAGGCCCGAGTGCCTCCGCGGCAGGCGAGCGTTTGTGTTGGCGCGTCGGGGTAGAAATTTATTAGTCGAGAAGCGACATTTACTCTCGGGCCGTAAAACGATCGAGAGGCTCGGCCGCGTCCATTTTCCCTGGAGGTGCGCACCGGCGCATGCGCGCAGGCGAGCGCTCGGAGAACCACTGGACGGGACGGCATTGCGGGCATACTCGCGTACGCACTTACGAGCCGGCAGCGCTCCTTCCGAGGGCGGCTAATAAAATATGTATCGCTTTAAAAGTGGTAGGTGGCACATAGTAGGTGGATGTAACGCGCACGGGGACTATAATTTTCGTACCACCCTCGCGCCGAGGGATGCCATTGTGTGGATTATTTATGCCGGTGTACGAGAGCTCCTTCTTCCCTCCTCTTCCACCGCGAGGCGATACGTGTGCGTGCGTGCGCTAGTGATCGATTAAAAATCCGAATGATTCGATCGAGAGCGGGTCATCCCTCTCGAACCGTTCATTACGTGTCCCGCTTTTCTATTTTACTTACCCCGGTTCGTTCGCTAGCCCGTTAAAATGCTTTCCACTCGCTCGACGAACTCGGATTGGGTTCTATTGTCTTTTTTGTTAAGGGGCCCCGAAAGTGATTTCTCACCGGCGGATGAACTTATCGATGTTCCGGATTTTCGATATTTCCCGGGGCGATCGATACTCCAGCTTTTTAATCCATCTACGTAATTATAACCGAGGTCGCTGTGACCTCGGTTTTAGGTTATGCTCGCGTTTTCGGATTTATTTACCGCGTCTTCATATTCAGAGTGGACGAATGTAAGAGATTTTAACGCCAGGGTCTTCTCTTTGGAAGGTTCCGTTGATACGGGGAATTGCCGGTTATCTGGAGGAACGACGGTGTAGGTGTGTCATTTTCGCTCGATACTCTCTCTCTCTCCCTCTCTCTCTCTATACATACGTGCACTCGTAGATGCGAGGCGCCTCCCTAGCGCCATCCGGCGGCAAGACCGAGAAGCGGGGCGCGGCAAAAATTCGGACGCGGCCAATGGCGCCGGAGCAGCGGCCCATTGGCGCGCCCCGGACAAAGGGATGCCCGGGTAGCCATATGCCTTTGGCACAATATGTTGCATTTTTACCAACCATGGGAGCCGAACGCCCGTCCACAGATGTGTCGCCCTAAAAAGAGACTCGATACGATCTCGGAAACAAAGCTGCCACCAGGTATACGCTCCTATACGTGACCTCGTGGGTATATAATATATACGTATCCGCGCGGGTGAGCGTGTATACGTGCACGGGAGGGTACATAGACTAGAGCCGCACGATAATGTCGGGCACACGGCAGAGTGCGTGTGCGCGTGCGAGAGACCGCGCGCCGATGGGGCAGATAGCAAGGGTTGAAACCCCGCGGCCGGTCGCCATCTTTGATCCCGAGCGCCGATAGCGGAACAGCTGGGAAATTCTCGATTTTTTTCCTCCCCTGCGCCCCTCGCACCCCCCCGACGAGCCAGGGGTGGCTGCACACCTCGCGCCGGGGTGTTACCCTTGCCAACGAAATGGCGCCCATCGGCGCAAGACCGCGCTCGGAGAAACGCACGTTCCCGAGAACCAAAACGCGAACCGAAAACGCCTTATGGGGGGTCATCCCGTGTGATTGGTTAAAAAAATCGAAATTTAATTTTCTTGCATATAAATCGCATCCAAACATAGTGTAGAATATGTGGGTATATGTGGGTTTCTGCTAGTTTTAATTTTTTTTCTTTTCCTATTCCTCCCTTTTTGAAGAATATTTTTTAGAGCGACGTTTCACCATTCTTGTGGAATCGTTCTTTGCGGATTTCATCCCCGGCGAGTCGTGTACTTACATCCCGAAAGTTACTTCGCCTCGACCCGCCAAAATGGCGTCGAGGTGTACATAAGACACGTCCCGTGCGCTACGTGCCTGCAATATCTGTATCATGGGCGACGGGGAATTCGGAATCCCGGATTGACGCGGTGTGTCCCTCCACCCTACCGTCGCCCCGTTTTTAAAAGGCAGATGCGCGACCGAGCGGGGCGTGGATGCGCGCCTTCGCGACTCCGCCACCTCGGTCAGATTTTATCGGGCCTCCTTCAGGTAGCCGACGTAGGTCCGCCGGGGGTTATCTTCGACATCGCTTCCTCGGAAAATGAATAGCCGCCTCACCCCGGCGAGCATTGTCCCGGTCGTTCCGCGGCGGGCCGCGCCGCCCCCCTCTCGCCAAGCATTGTCGCGGGCGTTAAAGGCTTCATATATACATTCATATATACACGCGCCGCCGCCCCGAGCCTCCGCATATCACGCGGCTTGGCCGCTAGATGGCGACTCCGTTCCGCCGGGCTGCGCCTCCGGTGCCGGACAACGGGGGAAAAGGGCCGTTAACCCCTCTTCCGAGGGTGGAGAAGGCGCACCTAGGGGGAGGAACTTTTTCCCGGGCCGAAGGTAACTCTTGAAGGTCTTTTTATCCCGAAGCTGGATACGTTATGGGAAGGCTGAGGAGGTTAGGTTTCCGTTTAGAGGCCAGATTGGATATTGCGAGGCATGGTTGTGTTATCGCTCGCTGTTGTAATTTTAATTGAAATTTCCTTCGTTTTTAGGGGTAGCACAGGTTAGGAGGTTTTTCTATACGCGTGTCATGGAAAGTGTATTATGGCGTTCCCTGGGATGTTGAGATGAAACTGTTGTTATTACGACGTCTTGGCGTCCAGATTGGAAATGGTAATGGACAATGTTGCTTATGCTGGTAATCTTCGATGATCTGCTTGTGACGCTACTTCAAAGCTCACCTAGAAAAACGACAGAGCTTTGGGAATGACCTCATGGGACGCGAGGAACAATGAAGGTGTTTTTTTTTGTCTCGAATCATGCAATTTTCTTGGTCAACGGACAATTTAATCCGCGCTGCCGATTATGACGCGCGGAGGACCGCCGATTGCGTCGAGGAGGCTTCGTTACGGTCTGGCGGTGCAGGATACCGCGGTGTTTTTTAGGACTTAATGATATGGAATATCGTTGTTGTTGTCGGAGTGGTAGTGGGGTAATTGCGGCGCGTTTTGTGTCCTTCTGATGTAACCAGAGGTGGTACGTCTGACGCCCGGATACAGTCGCGAGTATTGTTGGATGGACTGAAATGGACGTTTTTTATTTTCCCCTCTCTTTCCCTTGCGGCTTCGTTACGCGGAATTACCGCGCGGTTTAGCCACGATTCGCTGCTGAAGAGGAATGCGCATGCGTGGAAAAAGGTGTTGATCCTGGCGGTTTGCTTCCCAGGGTGACGGGAAAGGGTCTGGCTTTGAAATGAAATAGGTAATTACGAAAGCTCCGCCGTTTCCATAGGTAATCGTTTAAGTAACATCGCAAGCAGAGCCCTGGAAATTGGCCCTAGGACATTAGTAATCACTAATTAGTAAGGGCTATTCCCCCAGTCGTGAAACTTCTTTCATACAGCCAGTTAATCTCGGGTTAGTGAAATTCCCGTTGCTAGGCTGATCGAAGATTAAAAGCCGCTGTTAGGTATCCACCCGAATTCGGGCGATTACCTGTAATCACGCGTTAAGTAATCTTCGATTATGGATGGATTGAAGGTTGGGGCAGCTGGTCGTGATAAAATAAGTCGGGCGGTCACGTAAAGTCAGTAAAACGGGAAATAAGGGTTGCCAGAGACTAACTTTCGGAACGACCTAATGGCGTCTCATGGTTGCTCCTATCGACGAATCTGTTCGCACGTAAGAGAGGGACTTTGATGGCGACGTCGATTCCTCCAGGTCGCTTCGCACTTCAGGCACGACCAGTCGAGGAAAAGGCATTGATTTTTAATTGAACCGACTCCGTCGACAAGAAAGTGGTCGTGGCCGTTTCAGGATGACCGGAGGCGTGCTTTTTACCACTTTCGCGTTGATGGAACGCGATCCGTCATATAGAGTAGACCAAGAACTACGTTAAGGGGAATCCGAAGACTTCTTGAGATCCTTCCGATACCCCGAAGAGCGCAGCAGATGAACCGTCCCATGGCCGTGCCACGATTGCATAGAACGTACTTCTTCCTTTTTACTCCTTCTCTAAATAATGCAAAATGGTCTCCACGTCTCAGGTCCATCGTCAGACGTTTTTACTCCTGCAAGGATGGGAACGCGTTTGAGCGAAAAATTTGGCCGGTCATTCGGGAAAGATTCTACGGCGGATGTCGCCCCTCTTGATTCGGCGTCTTCTCTTCAGGGTGGAGGGCGATCATCGGGCAATTCTTCTGGGAGTACCGGGGCAGTGAATATCGCGGATGTCTCGATCGTAAACGTTGTCTTGACAAGCTGCCAAGCACTACGGGGCCAGGCATTCACGACGTGTTGGAGAGGCAGAACGGCGACTGAATTATGTACCAGATGCAAATGGCCGCGGTATTGTCCGTTGCCGCCGGCGTGCTCCATCCGTCTCCTCAGCTTCCTTGAAAATTCCCCTCATGAAATCGAGATTTGCATCGTTCACACTTCGAATGCGACGACCTGCGTGAGATCGTGTACCGATCTCTCTGACCTTCGAGTTTTCCCGTGGCGTCATTCATGGTTTCCCGTACGTATGGGTCTGGAGAGGTTCATCTACTTCTGTCTACCCCGAAAGAGATTCCCTCGTTACACATCCAGCTCCACTGGTGACACTAATTTCTACCCAATCTGTATTGACTAACCCTAGACTACCAAAATCGTAAAAATAATGAAATTTCCTAATGCCCTGCACGGACAAAAAAAATAGTTCTAGGGTCCGAACTCATACTTCGCTTTTAGCGTTAAAAGACGTCTTTCATCCTATTGGCGTCATTCACGTTTCATAGGCGTCTACGATGCAATACATGGCACCTTTTTTATACACCTAGGAGATTTCCACGGGACTCATCTCGGTCCTATGATGAGATTAATTCGTCGGTGCCTTTTTGTTAGCTAAAAATTGATCGACTTGGGTCGGTAAAATTAAAAATCGCCATTATTCGGGGTCGCAAGGTCGCCTGGGACCTCGAGTGAGGTCTCTAGGATCGGATGCCCGTTTGCAGGGGCCTTTGTCGAGGCTCTTCAGGGTCCCTCTATAGGGGTCGGCTGCGAAGAAGTGGCCTCAGCCAATTAGATGGGCGTAGTAGAGCACGGCACCGAAATAAATCGCTGGTCCCAGCCAGAGGTGAGAGAACGCACGGCGGGAATGAATCGGTAACCTATTAACTTGTAAATTGCTTCCGAGTCCACCGAGAACCGAACTAGAACGCATAAATTCGATGAAGAACGCCACCTCTCTCTCGCGCCGATTTCGGGCGTTGCGATCAGGATGGGCACACTCTTCAACAGTTGGGACCTTGAATTTCAGCGCACTTCAGTCTGTAGAGACCTTGAAGGATAACAATACGCCATTAAGTATACTCAACTAGGTATATTAACATGCCTACCTGAGACAATTACGTGTCTTACGACCCTACGTCACCCCTTTCACATAGATCATTCATATACCATTTCGAATAATTGCTCCAGTTCCTAGTACTCCCAGATCGCAAAGATGGCGGCGATTTAACTAATCGAAGAAGGAATTTTCTAGTCCAAGAAGTTTAGCGACATTGCTCTCTAATTCTGCTGATTGTACCTAGACTTGGATCCCTGGCTGACGTTAGGTACTGCCTCCTAGTGCTCTGCTTGTGACGCCGCGTCAAAGTTCACCTATAACCTCGGCAGAACTTTTGGAAGGGCCTAATATTTCCTGGTCCCGTCTTCATCCATCCCAACCTGGTAGAATTCCCTTACAATGTCTACTCTGGAACGAGTATCCAAACGCCTTGGTGAAACTGCAAAAGAAAGGGCGAGTGGCGTCGGCTCTTTTTTTTTTTTTTATTTCGAGGGTCCATTTTCTCTTTTTCCCGGACACTTGTTTCCGGTCTCTAGCAGCTCGAGAACTTCTTTAGGGCCCAGGAGAGGGCGAGAGGAGTGCTCAGGCCCCGATCGATCATTTTGGGCCCGCAAAGAAACAATCGTCCACGGTACGGCGTCACGTGTGGCTACGTTAACGCAATAAAGGTACCCGAGAGCGGTGGCTCGAACAAGTTTCCTACACGGCATTCGGGTACGAGTACATCGGCGACGCGAGCACCGGTGTGCCCGAAGTGCACGCACAGCCGAACTCCGGGGACTGGTGCATCGATTATATCCCCTCGGTGCCTCGTAAGCGGCTCTACATTCGTTTCGGTCGGTGCACCGAGGTTTTGTGCACGCCCAGATATACGGACGTGCTCTCGCGTTAGCATAACGCGAGATCGAGTGGTAGGGTCCTTGTAGTGCTCGGAAGACCCTTGAGGAGAGGAACCTCTCGTCCTCCCGAAAGTAGCCGCAGATTTTACCCACATGAAGATCTAGTCTCATTCGGCGTGATAAATGTGTAGGTCATGGTTTTGATATCGCAGTTGAATTTCACTTTGTTCCCACCTTTCACGCGATGAGTAGAGGAAGGATTCTCGTCGGCTTATTCTTGCTTGGCCCCGGAAACGAGGATACCAAGCGGTGGAGGAGAGGACTTAAGTTTTGGCATTAAAATCGGAGGAGAAACCTCTGAAACCAGCCTTTAACCCGGGATTAAAAAAAAATCGGTTCAAAGAGTCATATAACCCTTACAAAAGGTTGCATTTCTAGGGAACGCTGTCATGTCTGTTAGTCTAAAAGGCCTGTTTGTTAGATCCGATCTCTCACCTCGTGTACTTAAATTGCACGTCGCAGTTCCGATTTCGAACGTTTTCCCATCCGAAAATCGTGCGACTTCGCCTCGGAATTTCGATCGGGGGCAATCGGATTAAGGACCCGTAAGTCCCGCGTTCGTTGGCGATGCCACGCGACCTCCGGGGGTAGGTTTGCTAATCCCCCTTTCCCATAGCCCCGGACCCCATCGACCCCCACGGGGGTTGGTCGTCGTGGGGTGGGACGCGGAACACACGCGCGACGCATTGGAGGTTAGGAAGCCCTCGAGGAAGGGGTCGTCGAGCCTCGGAGGCAGCTGCGCCCTATCATTGGTTGGGATCTCGGCCGGTCCCGCTCCGGCTCCGGGAAACAACCCCCGAGTCGGCAATCAGGGACCAATCCCATCCATCCGTCCTGGCCGGCCCCTCATGTTTGCTGGGGCTCGGGATTTTGTCGCTGTCGCTGGGGCTCGGGATATCGTCGTTGTTTCCGGGACTCGGGATATTGCCATTGTCCCCGGGGCTCGAGATATTGTCGTTGTCATCGAGACTTGGGATACTGTCGTTGTCACCGAGACTCGGGATACTCTCGTTGTCAACGAGACTTGGGATATTGTCATTGTCGCCGAGACTCGGGATATTGTCGTTGTCCCCGGGGCTTCCGATCGCTGTTATTTCGGCTCTCCGATTGCCCGTCACGGAAGACGGACGGCGTCGTTTCTCTCAACCGTATTTCTTTCCCTCCGAAAAATCGCCCGGTGGGACATTTTACATTTTTAAAACACTATTCCCCAACATCCTTCTTAATATGTTCTCGGAACTTTTCCTGACGTTCCCCGTCTCCTCGTTTATTAAACCTCCAATTTCGAAGGGGAGCGTAACGAAAAGTGAAACGCACTTTGCTCGCCGGTAATTACTATTTACCCTCATCTTCGTGTTTCAGTCTCGGCACAGTCTGTATTATTCTTTAATTTTTTTTTTTTCCCAATTATTGTTATTTCATTTCAACTCGTCTTAAAGGCGTCGCTCGTATCAATTTTTTTTCCACGGTTAATTACCATTTACATTCATCTTCATATATCGGTACCATACGCCTAAAACAACCAGTACCGAGTAATATGTGGTCTTATTATCGCGCAAATCACTAGTTCTCTCTGGTGCACCTAGCCAAGTCTCTCCCCTCGTACTTTCGAATCCGTCTCCGTTTGACATTTCACGGCCGAGGTGCACTTCGTGTTCCGGCGGGGCCCGGGCCGGTCGGGGACCGCGGGGAGGGGGTGGGAAAAAAGGGGCCAGCAGGAAGGGCCGAGAAAAAAGGGGATCCGACCGATCTAAAAAGAATCGGCCGGGAAGTCCATAAATCTTCGGACGGGGGGTAGAGTAGCGGGGGAGGGGGGTGCCCGGTGGCCGGCGAACCTCCATTACTGGGCCGCGGGCTCGAAAAACGCGCGACGGTGGCGCGCGCGAATAAATCAAAGTGGCGTGAAAATCAATTGTAAAGACACTCACTTCGCGTGTAGGTATCTCCCTTGCGCCTCCTCCTCTCTCCCCGTTCCTCCCTCCTTCTGTCCGGCCACTCCACCCTAGCGCAGAACCTCTTTCTTCTTGTTCTTAACGTCTTTCTCCCTCGCGCTTCTATTCCCCTCGATTATCCCTCTCCGTTGCCATCTCGCTCGTGGCTTCTTCGTCGCCCCTTCTCTGTCCCCCTCTCCCCAAGGCGTCTCTGCTCCCGCTGTCTCTGTCGCGGCTATTCTGCGCGTCACGTGGTATGGGCGCCCTCCCACCGAGGGGACGCTTCGGGCGCGGCCGGAGGCACTCGGAAGCGCTCGGCTCGACACGTACGCCTCGCGGCGCGCGCGTATATAAGGGCGGCGCGCCGGTGGGAGCGCGCACCCCCAAGGCAGCAGCGGGGGAGAGAGGAGGGAGAGCCGCGAGCGTGGAGCAAAGTCAATACGGACGCGGAGCCGCGCAAACGCGACACGCTGCCAATGCCGGGACTCCAACGGCGCATGGCGAGTTCGCTCGGCGTCACCACCTCGGGAGCGAAGGGGCGCCACGCAGGCGCCTCCTAAGCTCCGATGGATACGCTTTCGTGGTAGGTGTTTTGGTTAAGGACGAAACGAATGGATCTCTAACCATACTACTTAATCTTCCATTTGGAAACTCACTAGAGTCGAATGAGAAAATATCAATCGTTACGTTCTAACCTACGAATCTCCGAGCCAAGGGCTGAGTCTCAACAGATCGCAATGTGGTAACTGCTCTACCGAGTACAACCAATTTTTAGGTTAGCGTTCCTTGTAACGCGCCATGAAATACCTACGCTGTTACGGCCGCATCGGTGATATCGGTACTAACCCATCCCTCCGTCTCGATGTAATCTATTTCAATGTACCCCATCTCGGTATGACGAAACGGAGAATCGGCGCGATTTGCTCGGGCCGGCGTAAAATGAGGGTCCCGACGGAAGGGAGAAAGAAGGGACGCGGAGGGTCACGTGGGTCGGCGGGTCGGCACGGGATTGGCGGGCGCGAAGATCGAGCGGCCGACTCGCCCTTCCGTCACCGGAGCCGCGCGCACTTGGCGGGGGGTGGCCTCTCGGCCCGGAGGGTGAGCGAGGAGTAATGGCCGCCGTGTAGTTATTTATCGGCGTTGCCGCCGTTGCCGTCGCCGCCGTTGCGCGCCACCCCCGTGCTCGACAGCCGGATAATCCGGGGGGTGGTGCTACCGGCAATTTCCGTGCGCCCACGCGTCGTCGCGATTAGTCGTTTCACGTGCAGCGCCGATCTGCCTCCACCTTCTCGAAACGACGCGCGGCGGCCATCTTGGATTCGAGAGAATCCAAAGCTCCTGGACCGAGTTCTCGTACCGTTTTTCGCGTTTCAAATCTGATCCAGTATCCCTTGGTGACCCACGTTTTCGATCTTAGTCTCCTTGGAATTGAGTAATTAAGAGGCACGTCGATTATCGAGCAACACGTGTTCCTAGCTTTAGATCGGAGGAACCAGGCTACTTAGCGCCATGTTCCTCGGATTGCTCCGCGTCTACAAATTAGACGTCGGTGTAAGGAGACAGAGACGGGGCTCAGGTGGGGGAATGGCCGATCGGTACGGTGCAGCGTATGCGGTAATTACGTATTCTCGATTAGAGCCCCGTGGAGGGCGCAGGGGGCCGTAGGGACGTAACAAGTTGCAGGGAGCACCAAGACCGGGAACCGAACGTACGGATATTACCACGGCCGGCCTGCGAGATCGAGAGAGAGGGAAGAGATATCCCTGGCTAACATTTACTATCCTGCCTGACTGGAACAACAATAGAGACAACATAATGACGCCATAAATAAATAATAATGCCACGCTTTGCACCGGCGCTCTCCTCGTGGTCGCTACCTCCACGGGTATACTAGTTTCGCGCCGCGGGTATTATTCCGCAACTACCACCGTGCGAGCTACTCGCCGCGAGTCCGCCGCGACACTCGCCGAGGCGAAAATCCGCGAAGGAGGTTACCCGAAGACTTCCTCGGGTATATCGTCGTTTATCACGAAGGTGTACTCGGCTTCCACGAAGCCTCTCCTAGAAGATCTATGTTACAACTCGTGCCACGAGTTCGTGAAAATCTTCTAGAAAATAAGGTTACTCGCGGCGATACGAAATGCGTAATAATTAGGGGAAAGTCGGGTAATTTTTACCGCCCCCTAAATTTCACCACTATGATAAAACGAAATGTTTTCGGGGCCAGTATTATCTGGCCGAGGCAAAAAAAAGTATCGTTACATATGTTCATTTGTGTCACTGACGCGTGTTCATACAGCTTCAAAAACAAAAAAAAAAAAAAACTAGCTACGATGGTTTCAAAAAATCCAACCCGCAAGTGTATGGTTACCTGTGAGAGACAACTCGCCGCAAAAAAGAAGGGAAAATTAACCGTATAATCAACTTGTCACCTTCGGTACCAATAATTGACATATCAATATTACGTATCGCTTTCCCCTCGTGTGATTAATTCTTATCATCTGCGATTCTCTCTCGAGCATTCCAGGCAACTATATCCTTGAGCACCGTTCAATACAGTAAATCCGTTGAAACGTCTCTGCGCGACGTCCCGAGTAGTGCATTTATCACGGCGCTCTTGCACTTGCACTAATGGTAGTGCTATCTCATAAGTAGGTAATATACACGGTGACGAATTCAGGGTCCTCTACATCCCTCAACCCTTTCCAGCGTTCCCGAGCGGCGATAAATCCTACGATGCAAAATCACGGATTAACGCGAGGTGAGGTATCGCGTCGGATGAAGGATTGCCATTAAGTCGAGTCTTATATCATAAGCATAGCTCAACCACCGCGAGTACATGTGTGTATGTACGTATGTACGTGTATGTATATATTATGCTATCATTGATACCGGTATCAAACGCCGACAAGGCTGGCCACCTTGCCCTAATAAGCCGAACAGGATATTCAACGCGTGCTTCGGCATTGTCCGCATGCGCGCTGCACTCTCGGTACTGTGCGGTGCAATACGCGCTATATGTGCCGCGTATCGTTTATTATGTACTCGCGTGGTATGTATTGTACACCGTATATTGGCGGGAGGCTATGTGGAGACGCGGTGCAGCGCACTCGTTGCCCAAGAGCGTAAGGCCGCGGCAAGCCGTAAGAACTCCACCAGACCATTCAAATACCATAAGGCTAGATCAACGCCGCGCACTTGGGGTGTACTCACCTGGGCGCAATACCGTGTACTTACATGTGTACGAATCGAGCGATTATCTCGGCCGTGCTCGTTCCCCAGCGGAATCGAAGCCTCCTCGCGAGATTATCGGATAATGATCGGGACTCGTTACTCGCTTCATGACTATTTAACGTCCTGGGTGGAGGACTACTTTTTTTTCGGCAAGATGGGAATACCACTGGACCTCCGGATGTGGAGGTACAAGGTTTTGCGCACGTGAACTTTGAACTAATTGCGAGTTGAATAATTAGTTCTAGGTAGGAGAGAAATTCATTATTAATTATTTTGCAGGGAATTTTGGAAATAACTGCATGCTCGATTAAACTGCCCGAAAGGTGGCACAGGATGATCCGCGGTGTCGGGGGATATACCTTTAATTAACATTTGTGGTTCAGTTCTCTGTAAGAAAAAAATTAATTTCTGCACCTTTACAAGTTTGTCCGTGGATTTATGGAGACAATGTATGAACAATTTCGGGTATGTCATCGAGAATCCGTAGATTGTATGTTACGGTTATTTTATTTTAATATAATACGCATTAATATCGGAAAGTAAGAGGCTTTGTTCACGGAAGGATTTCGGTACTCGGGTTGTAAAATACATTATCCTCGGTACGCGGAGACTCGCCGGGTGGGTTTAGGAAGATTCAGTGCCTCGGCGCATTCCGGTGCCAAGTGTCGTGAATTCTGACAAAAGTCACGGATTCTGTCTGGTCGAAGTTGTGTACGTGCGTATGTAGGCACTAAAATGTCTCGCGTCCAGGATTTGTCGAGTCCCGGGGTACGCGAGCCTTGAAACGTAATGGCGAGCAGGTCATGAAACGTGGCATTAAGGCGGCGTCCGAGTTAAGACTTTGTGCACGAAATAGGAGGAAAAAAAAATGATTATAGACCCTGCCGGACAACGCGTAGTCGCGGATATATCTCGCTAAGTGGCTGCTATCCCAGGCGACTGTCTCGCTCCGATTTCAGACGTCTCTCTCTTTCTTTTTTTTTCTATTTCTCTCTCTCCCTCTCCCTCTCTTTCACTCGGACGCGGAGCATGACATTGCGACGCTAAATGCGATTTCGCGCTGATCACCCGTTAGGTGGATATGTCGCTACGAAAGTGTGGGAGAGTGTGGGTGTGTGTAAGAGGTCCAGCCTTGCTCGGACGGAGGCTGGGTGTGGCCGTGACTAAAAGTTCACTAGAGCACACTTAACACACTCCGTCGTGTTTTCTCCCCGCCAAGAGCCCCGGCCTAGTGACGTATTAGTGTTGCCGACGTACCGCACAATTGCATCTCCCTTTAAGTCCTTTAAACCCTATAAGTGTACGTATTTACGTCTTTCAGATATTTCTTCAGATCGGCCGATGCCAATTTTTATCGATTTTTCTCGTACTGCATAACCCATGTAAGTGCAGATTTGGCGCGTATTTACGTCTTTCAGATATTTCTTCAGATCGGCCAATGCCAATTTTTATCGATTTTTCTCGTATTGCGTAACGCATGTAAGTGCAGATTTGGCGCGTATTTACGTCTTTCAGATATTTCTTCAGATCGGCCAATGCCAATTTTTATCGATTTTTCTCGTATTGCGTAACGCATGTAAGTGCAGATTTGGCGCGTATTTACGTCTTTCAGATATTTCTTCAGATCGGCCAATGCCAATTTTTATCGATTTTTCTCGTATTGCGTAACGCATGTAAGTGCAGATTTGGCGCGTATTTACGTCTTTCAGATATTTCTTCAGATCGGCCAATGCCAATTTTTATCGATTTTTCTCGTATTGCGTAACGCATGTAAGTGCAGATTTGGCGCGTATTTACGTCTTTCAGATATTTCTTCAGATCGGCCAATGCCAATTTTTATCGATTTTTCTCGTATTGCGTAACGCATGTAAGTGCAGATTTGGCGCGTATTTACGTCTTTCAGATATTTCTTCAGATCGGCCAATGCCAATTTTTATCGATTTTTCTCGTATTGCGTAACGCATGTAAGTGCAGATTTGGCGCGTATTTACGTCTTTCAGATATTTCTTCAGATCGGCCAATGCCAATTTTTATCGATTTTTCTCGTATTGCGTAACGCATGTAAGTGCAGATTTGGCGCGTATTTACGTCTTTCAGATATTTCTTCAGATCGGCCAATGCCAATTTTTATCGATTTTTCTCGTATTGCGTAACGCATGTAAGTGCAGATTTGGCGCGTATTTACGTCTTTCAGATATTTCTTCAGATCGGCCAATGCCAATTTTTATCGATTTTTCTCGTATTGCGTAACGCATGTAAGTGCAGATTTGGCGCGTATTTACGTATTTCAGATATTCCTTCAGATCGGGCAATGCCAATTTTTAGATTCTTCTCGTACTCCTGTACCGGATTCAGAGCTACGTACCAACTTATTACGGAATTGTAACACTGATTGATACGGAACCTTGTAATTCGAAATGAATGTACGGGTGTAAATCAGACTGACGTTTATTGTCTCAAAGGAGCGCTCATTGAGAGGAAGGATAGCTTACGATCCTGCGTAACCCTTTTGAGAGATGCTGAAGGATCGAGAGTAATTTATTCGACATTCTGTAAAACCACCTCTGGGCGTTGAGATCCCCCTGGAAATAGTATTTTTTCAATTGAGATAGAATATCGATTTGTAAATCCACGAATGTACCGTTGATAGTATTCATAAAATGCACACCCTTTTAACATAGGTTGCGTTGAAATCATACATTTGATCACAATTTGAACACGTTGAGGTAGTATAAATTTATTGTAAACTTCGAAGTAAACGTATTATTGAATAACATCACGTCAGTTTTATTGAAATTTTGTCGGGAAATTAAATTGGAATTTTTCTTTTTAACGGTACGAGTCTTGAAAGGATTAAAGGCTAAGGTCTGGCGATTAACTAATCACGCCGGCCTTGACTTTCCTTAACGAGTGGCCTAAAGGTCGGTTCCGAAATGGGGCGAGAATTTGTAAGCATTGCCACGTCGTTTATGCCGATCGAAGTGGGTCCTTCGATGATCGGCGACCGATGATGCCATTAAGGTATCATCGGATCGGCGAACGGTCGGAGCGTTAGTTGCTGGTATGAAGTAACTATGGTAATAAGGCCTATAGCGGCCGGTCTGACAGGCCACATATTATACCGTATATTATCTAACTGCAGATTGCCGCCTATGCGAATTGTAATTATCCGTCTGAACGCATCGTTTTACCTTCACTGTAATTTAACGCTTTTCAATAAGCAACGATTCCCCCGATGGCCGGCACACGTTCGACGCTGACGCGGGCCTCCTTTTTCTCCTTTTCTTTTTCCTTGTCCGTAGGACGAGATGCTCTGGGTAAACACCACGTAGTCCGGTCAAAGGACTAAACGGTCAATTTGACCGATTAACGGAGGAGAAGGACCCCTTCGTTAGCCGGTTGAGGTGGTTACGTTAATCGGCGGTTAAACGACTCGTCCTTCGAAACGATCGAACTGGTACGAATTAAACTTGAATCGAACCGCGAGTAAAATTCCAACTCAGTCGACCCTCCTTCATAATTCAATTCAATTTAAATTAATTTAATTTCACCCTCATTTAAATCTAACGCATTGACATTCTCTCTGACGCGCGTCGAAACGAACTCGGCAATCACCTGATTAATCAGACTGGAAACCGAATCGCGTTTAATTAAGGTCCTTAAGTACCCGGGCAGGATTAAATGCGAGTGTTACGGATTTGGTGACATTTGTCGGGCGCAATTGGCCGCGCAATTGCGACGGTGAAGTTTTAATTCAGCCGTTCATTCCTAAAGAGGGTCCGATTTCGAGAGCGCGTAAGTCGATAAATCGAAAAAGGGAAAAAGAAAAGCACGGCGCACCGGCCTCGAAGAAGGCGGATAAAGGGTCGAGGAAAAAGATGGCGGGTGCGAGGAAGAGAGGGCCCGAGTGACAGACGGATTCTCGCCAGACTGGAGCGTCCATTTCCTTTTTTTTTTCCTTCTCTTTCCTCGCTCCTTCATCTCCATCTTCCTCCGCGCCGTGCTCGTTTCTTTTCTCTCTCTCTCTCCGTCGGTTTATTTATTTATTTCCAGCGTCCCCTCCCTCTCTCTAGTTCTCTTTCGCGAGCGCGTTTTTTCCGCCGCCTTTTCTTTCTTTCTTTCTTCCTTCCTTCTTTTTTTTTCTTCTGTAAGTCAAGCAGTAGCCTGGCCGAGAACAGTGATCCGCAGTCATTTCACTTTATAATCCCGCCAGTACAGTCACTCGCGCGGACCCAATCTCAATATTGTAATCCCGTTCTAAGCCGAAACGGCTCTTTATTCAGATTTAGGGATGGGGAGGCCGAGACGCGGTGCAGCCGTAGGACGATATTGTTGGCCCGTCGATATTTTACAATTCCTCCGAGTACGTGACTTCCCGGCCTCGCGAAGCGGCCGAAAGTCGCGTTTGCCGGCATTATGCGCATTTAGCGCCAGGAAAGAAGAAGAAGAAGAGAAAAAAAAGAAAATAAGTGACGCCGAGAAACGTGTGACAGATCCCCGATAAACGGGCCCGTGGCTATTTTTGGAAATCGCCGGGAAATGGACGCAATCGATTCCGCATCAACGGAAGGCGTCAACCGTTGGTCCTCCACCGCTGATATCGCGTCGTAAAAATACGTTTTGCCGGGAATAATCATTCAGACTGGGAATGTTTTTCGAGCGTTTTTATTTCACGTTCGCTACACGATATCATCCGCAGGATAAAATTTCAAGTAGTACTTACAGATACGGTTTTTTATGCGCGTCAAAAGATCAGCGCCAATAACCGGGAATAATTATCATTCAAGCTGGAAACGTTTTTTTTTTTGGAGCATTTTTATTTCGAGTACACAATATCACTTACGCAATGAGTTAAGACAATACTTAAAAGACTAGTATCACACTTCGGTGCATCAAAGTTGAAAATGTCTTCTACACCTCCGTAAATAACAGCCATTTTTAACACTGGGAATAATAATTAAGGCCGGAAATGTTTTTGGAGTTTCTTTATTTCAGGTTCGACGTTCCAATATTACCATTCGTATGATTAATTAAGGTAATACAAGGTTAGCTTACTTAGCTCGACGAAGGGAAAAATGCCATTGGCAAACCTGATTTCTTGAGGGTAACGAGAACAAGTACGGCGGTTAATTATACAAAATGGCGAGTAGGGGATCCGCTCGTAAGAGGACTCGGGGAGGGTCGGTGTTGTCGGGGCGACGGTCGGGGCGATAATGGGGAGCAAAACGGCGGCGAGGGAAAGAAGCGGCGGCCGAAGGTGTAACGCCGATCGACCCAGGGCCGCCATTGGCTGGAAATACGGAAACCGAGGCGCTATTGAAAGATCCCGCCTGATTTATGCAGCTCGCCGAGCATTTGCGTGTAACGCCTTGAATTATAGATGGCTATCCTTGCGGAAAGGCGAGCCCGCTCTCGGGGCCGGCACACGCAGGCGTATGAACAACAATGCGCGGCGGAAAATGAAGTTGGTCCAGGCCGCCTCGTCGGGGTCCCGAAGTCGATGCAGCTCGCGGAAATTAGTTGGCTCGATACCATCTGGACGTGCCACTTTCCGCTACTTCGATTCCCCGCCTTCGAAACGCGCCAAGTGCGGATTAATCGCCGCCCGTTGTAACGGCGAGCGCGTTAACCTGCCGGGAGAGAGAAAGAGGGAAAGAGGCCACCTTCGGATAAATTGAATGGGTATAATGACCGGGAAGGGGACCGGAATCCGATGAAGGTACCAGAGCTAGGCTCGCTTCGTCGACGATCGGGCCAGGATGCACTGGACGCCCCCGATAAGTGGGAAAAGCCGAGGAAAATTGGGACCAAACTAAAGAATACTGTCTTAATCAGATATTCTCATTTTTACAACGATAACTGTCCTGCGAGGTAATACATTAGGCCTGATAACGGAATTGATTTCTTCCTTCTACAGTGGTAATTATATTTTTTGAGGTTATGAATTGGGCCCGCCAACCGAATCGTTTCATATCTTATTTCTGCAGTGGGAACTATATTCCTTCGGGCTATAAATTGAGCATTGATTAGGGGTAATTATGGTATATGTTAACTTAATCGTGAATACTTAATGAATATATAATTAGTAGTTATCGACGTCGAGGATATAAGCGAGTGCAGGATTTTCATTTGGTCTCCCGTTTTCAGGCGGGGGGATACATTGCATGAAACTCGGATTAATCACACAGTTGTGCAACGGCTAGGCACAGGTGAGCAAGGAGATGGGGGATCGCGTATATAATTGTCAAGTAAGGGGATTGGAATTTATCGGAGAGATGGTGATGAGACGATGATTCACGGCCGGTTCTAATCGGAAGGTGGCGGCGAGCGGAAGAATGCAGGAGTTAATGCACCTTTTTGGAGGTCTTAATGTATGGACAGGTGCGAAAGGTGTGCAGCGCCCGAGCGGGGTCATAAATTTAAGCGCGCGTACGCGTAATTGAAGCACGCGCAAGAAATACGGGCTTAAGCATCACCTTTGAGACGGTTTTAATAGATTATCTCGGTTTTCGATTTTTGCGACCTCACCAGGGGAAGGGGCTTGAACGCTCTCCAAATTCGAAATAACTCTCCAAAATCGATCCAAAGCGTCCTTAAACGAGCCGGTGGATCGCGCAACCGGAGTCCCCGCGATTGCTCGATACGAGATGCACTTGCATATCGCGCGAGAAGCACTGATTAATTGCGGCCATATATCCTAGGAGCGAACAGGTGAGCGGTAGGACTGGCGCCGTATAAATTGAATGAATATAATGGCCGAGTAAGTGGATAGGAATTCCCGGGGATTACGGCGACGAGAGGACTACTTCGCTCCCTCCACGGGGAAGTATCGCGGCGCATATTTCAGGCGAAATTGTTTTCCGAAGCGCCTCCTCGGTGTGCGAAGAGCTCGCGAGCTCGCGGCACTTAACCGAAACCATAAATCCCAGGTGAAATGGAGCTCGCTTCCTCTGATAAATGCACGCCTATGCATCGCACGCAGAAGCGCGAGTCCGCCGTGACTTTAAACGGGAGTTGTGATTTTTTTTTCCTTTTTTTCCTTTTTTTTCCGTCAATTTTTTTATTCCACTAAAAATAAGGATTTCTTCATATTATACCAAGAAATACCCCCGGCACATTTGCTGTCTCTTTTAGGCGGGGATCTTTAAAATGATCCTTAAGTTGATCTTTAAAGTGATCTTAAAAGTTTTTATGAAACTTTTCTATCGAGTATACCGACCGAATCGTTCGACACGTCCCGACCCCCGTGAAATGTTAATTTTGTAAAAATTAGTCTATCAACGTTTAATAATTTTTCAATGACAAATTGAAATTCCACGGGGGTCAGGAGCTTCCCTAGGGCCTCCACGTTCGCGTGATCGAATCTCAAACGATTCGGTGCTCCGGATGAGAATTTCATAACCGATTGACCCTCTCGTCACTTTCGTCTCACCTTAATCGGGGGACCAGATTAAATTGGGGGGAATTATCTCCTGGATTCCAAGGGGCGATCGTTTTATTTCCTCGCGTAAAAATATACAGTTTGTAGGCGATTCGCGAGGTTCCTGAAGGACGGGAACGGGGTGCACCCCCTCTTGGGACCACCTCGTAAACCGCGGGGAGAAACGAGGCGATGTCGGAGGTGTTCCCCCTCTCGCAGGTTGGCGATTCAGGTGCAAAGGAGCGAGCAAGGACGGGCGTGTAATAGAGAGATGGCCAACGGGCCCCGGTAGCGGAGGGAATAAATTTTATTTATATTCCATTGAAACGAGGAGCGGAAAAGAGATTCCCTCCCTTTCGTCCTTTTTCCCCGGCGGAGCGCCCAGGGGGCTCCTCGTAACTCACTGCCCACGCGCGAGCGGCCCCTCTCGATCTCTCGTCCTCCCGAGGGAAGAACCTCCGAGGGGAGAGACGCGTCAGAATTCGGGCACGCTCGATCAAGTCGTAACGAGCAAACGACCGCTAACTAATTGCATTATACGGCCTGCTCGTGAGCCTCGATATCGACGCGTACGTGCATACGATGCACCTTAGAACTGTGCAAGAAGGCCGCGCCATTAAGGTGAAGTGAAACAGGTCGAGGAACTTGATCAACGTTGACAAAGAAGATTTTTCTAAATGCCTACGTTGCCGACGTTCGTTTTTATATTGACAGCTGGGTCGAATTATATTCGGTATTGTACTAAATGACATACTCCACCTGTCGTTTTCGTACGATAATTATAAAGAAATCGAAGTAAAACTCCAGAAATCCTCTGGATTCATGCTTTCTGGGGCCCTAATTGACTGCAGAGGGACCCCCTGCGCCATCTGTGATTTCCTGGTCAATTAAATTTTCACTCCGAGGCCTCGTATTCCCATCGTTTTAGCATAGACGCGTATACAACACTTTTTTTGCCCTTATCCTGTTTAAATGCGAGTTTATCGATTACCAGAGTGTCCTAAATTGTTGTAAAATTGTCCTGACTCTTTCGACTCTCGTATCAGAGCCTTCGATAATTGTATATTGATCGAAATATGAGAACTCGACGCCATTTTGGTTCTGGTCTGGGCTGAGTTAAAGTTTCTTTGAAAAATCCTAATTTTGAATGTGTCAGGACAATTCTTAGATGATCAGGAGTGATGTGTCGAGCTTTTGGACAGTTTGGTCTAATACCCTTAAAAAAAGTGTTGTATTCGAATCGACTGATTCGAAGGGGGTTTCACTTCACCTTAAGGTGATATAAAACTGGCACCTGAGAAGTGAATTTCCACTCATCTCCGAATTGGGTGTACCGAATCGTTTCGAACCTTCCCACGTGGACCTGGAGGCTATAAGGAAGGTCCCAACCCCCATGAAATTAAATTTTTTATGCAACATTTTTCAAATATCCATCGAAAAACGTTTAAATGAAACATTATGGCTAACAGGTCCTTACAAAAATTAATGCGGAATAATCTTGAAATTTTGTCCGAAGCACTTTTGATATATAGATACAGGATGTTCAAGAGCTCGGTTTTAAGCCGATCACCCTGTTCATTAAACCCATGTATTACGTATACATATAGACACATACCACGTGGTTATCAACTTTTTCGTTGGTTCTTCTACTCATTTCACAAAATTACAATATGATGTTACAAAGTGACAAGTTTACCTTGAAGTTCATCGTAAATATACATCAATTCACTTATCAGACGTGAAATGTGTGTGTGTGTGTGTATATATTTTTTTTTTATATATAGCAAAGGTGCGCGGAGTTTATGAATTTTTTTGACAGTGCCGTACCTACGTTCGCGGGGGGCTCTTCGGACTCGACCAGGAAGTCGACGCGCGAAATGAATGTTCAAGTTCTGACAAGCCCGCTCCAAGTTAATAGGTCGCACCGAGAGCACGCCGATCGCTCGTGCCACTTCCGCCCGACGGAGTTGGTCATTGCGCCGGAGCGACGCCATTGTCCTTGTTTAGGGAGCTGAACGCGCGCCGAGCTGTTCAGCTACGCCAGGCTCCGGGCACTCCACCTCGGTCAGGAGCCCACGTACAATGAAACCCTCGAATGTTAATTTCGAGTAAATGGATGTTTGTTTTAATGCGGGACGTCGAGCCGAGATACTCGCCTCCCGTGACGGCTTCAATTTCCTCGGATCCCGTCGGTATCGATGGCGGCCGCCATTGAAGAGTCTACGGCCGCCATTTTGTAAATCTCCGTGTACACATACCCAGATAAAAGTCGAAATGAAAATTGATATACACTTCTACTCGCCCCGCAACTGAAGTCTCACCTAGAAAAAAAACGTAAAATGGAAAAGCTACAAGGTAGCTAACGTACAAATACACATGATTTTGTATATTTTCTAGCGCAGTTTCATTTGAATTAAATCTGACATTACATTATAATCTTACAGAGACTGCGCAGTTTTGCTGCAATTTATCGTGGCAACGAGATTACCAACGATTGAGTATGGCGATTTTTATCAGTGTACCGCCTGGTCGACGTGTACGCGTCATATGCATGATCCCTTGACATGTACAAACGCCCAATCTGATTTACAAGATATTTACAAAAATCATCACACGCATATACTTTGAGAAGCTTTCGTTTACATAATTGTTACCTAATTTTTCTTGGGAATCGTCCCATTTATCGAACGCTCATTCCGGGACACTTGGTACGTCAGGTGTACGTCATATGCACGTACACGTGTACGTACAGGTAACCCGTGGGAATATATTTACCCGAAGGATCAGTTCACTTATCACGCATGAATTTATTACGGCTTATAATAGACTCGGTCGATGACAAGTTGACGTTATAATCCACTCCGGGTGGATATATTACCCCCTGGAGTACGGAGTACGCGGAGATGCGCGAATGTGGACGGATACGAGATTTGTCGCAATCGGGGCCCGGTCGTCGCTTCTCGGTTGCGCAACTAATCTACGACCTGGCACAATCGGCGAGCTCGCATCCCTGCGTGCCTTTTAATTCCCGCCGATTACAGGGGAGCAAAACTCGCGAGCAGTTTACGAGGTCCGGGCACCGCCGCTCCGAGTAATAAGTGCCATCGGCGTCGAGCCCGAGCGAAACGTGTACATCGTGGGCTGCGCCCATAGTAGGACTTGGTTTCAACTATCTACCCGTAAATCATTTCTCGGTCCATAAAATCGTACGGTACCCCCGTCTGCCTCCGCCGCGCATCACCGCCGCGAGTAACGCGTGCGCTAAATAACACCCCGGGACGCGCGCGTATTTACAACCGCCGGTCTGGTCCAGAGCAGCATCGCTCTTTTTCCTTCGTCCAGGGAAAATTTTAACGGAGACGGCACGTGCGCACTTGCACTGGATAACTGCCCTGCTAGATGTGCCGTGAGCCGTGGGCAAAATAGTACCTCCTAAGGTGATGTGAAAGTGGCGTCGAAGAGGTTATGTTTATGAAGCTTATCTTCCAATTCGGATTACCGAATAGTTTTTAAAACCTTAAAACGTGAATAGGTAGACTGTAAGAAAGGTCTTGTACCTCATGAAATTTCAATTCTTTTCAAATTTCTTTATAGGCATTTTAAAAATAGTATATAAAAAAACATCCCTTTAACACTATTTTGTGTGTACCTATTTCGACCAAAAGGTTTTGATGAGCTGGAGGAAAATGATACCGCTAGATAAATTTAACAATTATTATACGAAAACTCAAAACATTGATAGAGAAAAAATTATTAAACTTTGGAAATAATTTCAAGTTAAAATTTTAAAAGGTGTCTCTCGACACCTTTGGTAGAAATAGTGTTAAGAACTTTCAAAATTACTTACCCTGCCCTTAGAAATACTCGTCCGGTGGACGGTAACAAATTCGATCCGTCAATATTCTAAGAGACTCATCCAGAAGTATCGATATCAAATAGGGTATCTAATCGATATAGGGTTTTCTTTTTATTTTAACGATGTGCCGATATTGGTCCACGGGATCCGGTCGTTCTTAGACCTATCGAAGCGGCGCTTGGGGCACGCGTTGCCGACCAAGGGGGTACGGAATCCCTGGGGGTCGTTTCCTCTGGCGCCGAGGTGCTTCCCGTAGGGCCCAGGGTCCGGGGCCCGATCTCCTCCAGGGTGCCGGGCTCAGATCCGGAGGAGCCGAAAGGACCGAAGGCGAGACTGGTTCGGCGGAGGTGGTATCTGGTGGCATCGAAAACTCGTGGTTCTCACGGAGGGCACGGACGGTTATTTAAACAAAACAGGCCCGGGAGGAGCGGGGGGCGAAAAAAAGTAACTCCACGGGACCCACGGTGGACGCGCCGTCCGGGTCCCGCGTCGCGGCGGCCGGGCCTCTCGTCTCTGTTCTCCTCTCTCTCGCTCGGCCGGCCTGGCGCGTAAGTCCGTCTCTCTCCCACTCACGGGGCTCGCCGGGACATAAAACCTCTCCCGGGGACTCTCTCAGCCGGACCACCTCTCGCATCCCGCGACTCTCGCCCTCTTTGTTCGACTTTCCTCCCGGAGAAGAAGCTGCTGAACACCGCGGAACATTGCTCGCAATTTAAATAAATTCACTGTGCACGCAGGAGGGCCTCGCCACCCGGCGGTCCTAAGCGAGAGGAACCACCTGAGGCTGGATGCACCTCGGTGTCGTTTTGACGCACCTGTGCAGTATCCGATGCAAGATGCAACGCAGAATGAGATATTGAAAATAATTAAAGAGCGTTTACGCGTGTCCTCTCGCTGCTGCGGTTATCTTAACGTTATCTTTCGACGAGGCGTCCAAATGACGCTCTCGTGGATCCAAATTCAAGATGCACTCGATGCATCGTGGAAGCGCATTGGCCGAGGCGTCGAATAGGCCAGGTCTTGTCGCATTGAATCCACCTTCGATTTTTAATCCCCGGACGACTACTTACCATCGCGTAGAGAGCGGCACTTCGATTGGTCTTGCTGGACCGATACGAGGAAGGAAAACTGGACGAGACTCTCCTCGCTTTGGACGGAAAGGAGGCGGACGCGAAATAAAAGACGCGTTTTGTCGCCCGCTACGAGGTGATTAATATCTGCTTTGGTCCGCGGTTTCCTCCCAGCCAGTGGATTAATTCGACGTGTCAGTCCAGTGGGCACGCGCGTTTATCGAGACCCGCTAATGGCAGCGCTCAACTAATTGCTCGGTAATTTACGGAAAGCTGGAAATACCGATGAAACGACCGCAACTAAGTGTGCGTGTCTCTTTGAGCTTGCTCCAGGAGCGAGAAGGAATTGTGGCGCTTTTAACGGCCCCGCATTTACATGTACATTTGCATACCGCGAATCTACTCCGCCGGTGCGCGCTCTCCGGTGAGATTTGAGGTTAGGTTTGCATCCGTCCTTTTCTTACCTTTTTTTCTTCTTTTTTTGGGGGTACGGTGACGCTGTTTTTTTTTTAACCGCCTTCCAGAGGTCGGCCTTTCGGAAGGAGTTTTTCGTATTTCGGGGTATGGCGATGTTCTTTTTACCCTGGCTTAGATCCGCGTTCCAGGGGTCGCTTTTGGGAAGGATCTCCTGGGGAATGGAAATTGGGCTCCTCTTGACGGCCTCGAATCGGCGACCTCGGTCGCTCTTCTTCGCTCGACTCTTTAACGGTAGAGTGACACGGATGCGCCGGGTCCGCTCGCGAGTTAACCGACTCACTGTACCTATAACTAGACTGTTTATCATATAGATTGGCTACTCTACTCTGGCAGTCCGGTGGTAATGGGTAACTCCATGGTTGGTCTTGCTGCCAGTCGGTGGATCCGAGGATTCCGTACGGCTCCGCTGGCCTCCTCGGCTTCCGTGCTCACCTCGACCCCTTCGGCATCCCCGCGATGCTATTTCCAGTACCCCGTAAGACACCGTGAACTCAAAAGTCCCATCGAAACGGGATTCCCTCCCGTAAAACTTTAATTAAACCTGCACTCACACTTATGAATCCTCGAGCAACACCCCGGTCGAGGTGTAATCGCAAATCCCACTCGGCGAGATTACCGAAAAATTCATTGACAGTGTTTATCAGAGCTGCGAACTTATTTAGTAAAATTCATTCCTATCGAGATAAGGGGATGTGAAGGTCCATCGTTCGTGAAACTTATCTCCGAACGGGGTGTACCGAATCGTTCCAAACTTTACAACCTGAAGGAAGGTTACCTTAATTCCGTAATC
This sequence comes from Orussus abietinus, assembly GCF_000612105.2. Lineage (NCBI taxonomy): Eukaryota > Metazoa > Arthropoda > Insecta > Hymenoptera > Orussidae > Orussus > Orussus abietinus. Next base: position 576,438 of record NW_019394282.1, on the reverse strand, counting down.
TCTGAGCTCTTTTACTCCTCCCTTCATGCCTCATCTCCGTGTTCCACTGTTCACGCAATTTCCTTAATTCTCATTTTCACAATCTATTACCGTTTATATTCCTCTTCCTTCGCATCGCGTAAACATTCGCGTTACCTTGTTATTAACGTTATTCTCTTAATAATTGCCACCTAACCTGAAATAGAAATGTAACAGCTCAAAATAAGGGCACTTCGCGAATGAAAAATGGAAAATATATTATTATAGTATCCCTAGTTTCTAATCTCTAACTTGGGAGTTTCACATTTAGCTTGTTTGGCGAGGATTTTTTATTTCTGCCTCTTTGCGACCCGGGTCGACGATCGGATTTGGACAGACTCTATCGCGGTTCGTCTCCATCGCTTGCCGGACTCTTGCTCGGGGAGCGACTACGCTGCCGTGCACCGAGCGGGCGAGCTAGTGTTAGGAATGTGGTACCACTGCTTGTCACAGTCTCCCGGTCGCGCACACACGGGCCACGAAATGCACTTACACGTGTGTGCGTGAAACCCCGCGCGCTCTATCGCTCGCGCACACGGGCCCGCGCACACCTCCGCGCCTTATCACCGATATCGCGTCCGTACTCGGATTTGCCACACTCCCGAGTGTATTTGCGGCCCATGTGGGTGCGTTCTTAACCCGTGCGGGTGTGTCCTAACCGGTGTACGCTGGGGATTTCGCGCGAGGAGGTAAATAAATAAATGTATAAATAATTGCGCAAAGCCCGGCGCGGACGCGCGGCCATTCCTGCGGTGTACGTCGAGCACGTAGGTCGCGACATTACCGGCTCCCGGTCATTTTCCCTCTCCGTCACTTCCAAGGCAGTGATTGAGCGATCTCGGCCTCTGGGTCGTCAGCGGAAAATTTTGCGACATTTGAAACAAGGAATCCGAGAAATCGGAATAATTGCAAATAATTAGAGTATCACGCGAGGAGGTTACCACGCGAATTGCGCTCGTTGTTTATGTAATATCTCGGCGGATTCGGGGCGCGCGTAATTTGTTTAATTGCACGATTGGCGCCCTCTTCTTTGGGCAGGGATGTCATTCTTTGCTTTTTTTGTTCTTCTGATATTTCCTTTTTACGTAACGCGTTTTTCGATATCCTCTTTCGGTTAGATCGCGCGTGCTTTCGCGGGGCTTCGCGTGTACACGTGAATAATTATCCCGTAGAGCGGGTAAACGAAGGCGAGTAGCCCGGCAACGAGTACGTGCGTTCTACCGTGATTCAGTGTACGTAGGTCGCGACATTACGGCTTCTGGTAATTTCTCTCGCGGACCTTGCCTGGATCTATTAGATCCGTTCGATAGTAACTTTCACGATCAAACCTTTTCCTACGTCGACACGCTGTACTTGACCCTACGAGCTTGAAATAACTCGAAAGCGCATTACGCACCGCGGAGGCGCGCTATGAAAATTGTAACGTTATCCCGGTAAACGCCGGATGAAATATCTTATCATAAGGCGCGTTCTCCTTTAATCGGCGACAGCCTGTACCGCTTCTAATTAACTGCGATTACTCGCCTGTGAACGTTAACAGTCATTTAACTTTCAAGCGAGTACCACTTCCACCGCCGAGCGTGATACTTTATTGGACGCCGGTAATTAAGCGACAGTTCGACAAAAATCCCGATGAAACGCCGTCGATCGCATTTCTTTATTTTTTTCTTATCTACATAGAATTTTCATAAACCGGTGGGATAATTCTGGATAATTATTCAAGAAACACGGTATCTCATAAGGCTGAGTGTCGCCGGAAGAGTTGCTCTCGGACGGCAATAGTTTTGATTTTTTTTTTCCATTTTTTTTTCCGTGTATATGTCGATTGATATGAACCATTTTTTTACCTAGAAATTCCCACGTATGTAGAGAAATTATTTTGAATATCTCTAGCCGAACATTTGGGGTGGTGTTCGAGAGTACAAAATTCCCTGTCGATGTGGTCCATCGTCCCGCTTCCAAATCGGGATAGCTGGTCCTTTTCGTTCTCTCTCTCCCTCTTCCTTGCGCCCTCCAGGAAGCGGGACAAAGGGATGCCACGGTTCCCACTGGAGAGCCAATTTGTATCTGGATGCAAAACGAAGTTCCCGAGCTCCCCATCGGTGTAACGTTGCACTCCTTGATCGCCGACCGAGGGCCTCCTAGTCACGATTTAGCCAAGGACGAAATACATGTCCTGGCCTCGCTCGCTCCTTCTCTCCTATTCGCTCGCGCACGTGAACTCGACCTAGGAAAGTTACCTCCTATTAACGGGAATTAATTTACCTCGCTTCTCCGAGATCCACTTGGCTTGATAGTATCACGAAAAAGAAGAGAAATTTTAATCATCACTTCGATACATGTCCTGGCCTCGCTTCTTCCTTTTCTCCTATCCGTTCGCTCGCGCACGCGAACTCGATTCCGTACTATCGACGCAAATTAATTTCCCCAGCTCCTCTGAGATCCACCCACCTTGAAAAAAGGAAAAAAGAATCACGGAAAACGTAAGCCATTTTTCTTATCATTATCTTTTATCCTTTCTTTTAACTTCACCCGCGCCAATTTCTCCTCCCACCACTTTTCTGCAAGAGGAACTCGGCAAGGACTATTTGTTTCGTGCCGGTACAAGGAAGGTGTCCGGTGATTGTCGGCCACTTTCGCAATGGCATCGGTTTAACGACTTTTATCTAGTCATTGCTGGTAATTAATAACGATCGAGCGAGAATTGCGCATTAAGGAGGCGGTAGGGGGGAGGAGGGGAGGGGAGGGGAGGGGGCGACAGAAAGAAAGGACGGAGGCTGCGAGAAAGGTAGAGTCAATCTCGGGAAGGATTAATCGATCGACGCGGTTTCCTCCGGGATCGAACGAGCTCGATCGAGAGCCTGTACTTACCGATCGGATTGTTCTACCTCGGTAACATCGAGTACTCGTTCCACCTCGTTCCGGTACACCTCCATTGCGCCGGTAATTCGGGAGCGAGCGGCCATTGCCGTGATAACTCGGTGAAAATAAAGGAAAAAGAAAAAAGGAAAAGGGTGGAAAAAAAAAAAGAATTGAATTGCTCGATTTCTCCGAGTTTCTATCCTGCAACGTCCACGTGAACGGCTCGGAGTCGCCTAGGCACACCTGCGGAAAATCGTTAAAAATGATTAGTCGCGTGATTTCTGTTTTATTTTTATTTCCATTTTTTTTTCCTTTTTTCCTTTCCGGGTGTAATATTAAAGAAATCGTATTTCCCTGTTCCAGGGGCGAGAGAAAAAGTGCAGGGGGTCTCGTTAAAACCCGTTTCCCCGCATTTCTCGTGGGACAATCAATCACCGCGGAAAGAAAAGTCGCATTTTTCTCCCGTTTTACCCGCGGACAGGAAAGGGTCACTCTGGGCAGGCTCGCACGAATTAATGCCGGGCATTACGACAGCGTCGCGTTTATTAATACGATTTACCGGCGATTTGCCTCGCGAACGAAGTTGTCATAACTTAACATTGTTACTCGCGGTCGAGCGTGGTGTGCCGAGCGTTCCCATAAATCCTGGGTATAAATTCTGTATCCGTGGAACCGTTTCACCTGCCGGCACACGAGGCTAGGAAATCCTGGAACGAAGTAATGAAAATCAGAACGCAAGGTCAGGTCGCGTTTAAGACTACCGAGATTACGAAATATTCTCCCGATGGTCATGGGAACGACACGCGGCGTTATTTCCTAAAGCCATATTTACGATTTTATCCCCAGATCTGGGGAGATTTAAGTAGTTTGGGGTGGAATCGGGGGTATTAAATTTCTGGGGATTTATTATGGATAAATCTGGAGCGATCGGTAGGTGGATACGACACCTTAAATTCCATTCAATCCCGATCTACTAGTAATGCTTACGAATCCATATTTTCACGAAATAATAATAATAAAAAAAAAGAAAACAGAAAATCCACCCTCAATACCACTCAACGCCAATCTACGTAGTGTTTAAAAGTTCCATATTTCTAACATAAAAAAGAACGTAACAAATCTCCGGGTATTATTTTCTCCAAACGGGTAGAAATCGAAGTCAATCTGGGGAGAATTTATTTCCCTCGTCTGGGAGTCTATATAACACGCGTCCGGGACATTATCCCGTGTCGTGCTTTCCTTAAATCTCCCCCGTTAATTACCGTTAATTAACGGACGTAAGTACCCGCCGAGAATAAAAAAGCGGCAGACAAAGACGGAGCCCCCGGCGCGGGTGGCGGCGGGGACGGGAATGAGGGAAGGGTCCGGATTGGCAGTTTTTATCTATCCTTTTTCCCGCGTTTCGGAAGGAGGCGCTCCAGTTCGGCGGCGCTCGGCGCGCCGCGCGCTCTGATTGGTCGAGCCGCCGCCGCCGCCGAGCACGTGACACGGCGCGGGTGCGCGCGCAGCCGAGGTCCCCAGCGACGCGGACCATTAATCACCGTACCGCTCTAATTAATAATGGTTAACCGTCGAGCGGACGGGTCCCGGCTACTCCGCCCGGGAGCGTACAGTTATAGACAGACGCGACGTTCTCGGCGTCCTCTGGGAGCGGTACTTCGTCGAACCCGTCGCCGACCTGTTATCCTGGTATCACTGCCCTTGCTCCTTTTCCCAATTCCGGAGTTCCCTAGAAAAATTCCCTCCTGTAGTAACCGAAAAACAAGTTCAGACGTATGATTTAAAACGAATCCCAAGAGGTCTTTCACCTGGCGATGCAAGTAAAAGTGAATTTCTGGAGAAAGCGACCATTAAATATCATTAATACCATGAAAACCCGAGCCATCCGTGTCTCCCTATATTCGCTTTACCTTCCACCCTGTTCAAAGCCGATAAAAATCTACCTACATTTTTACACACCTCGCAACTGAAGTTTCCCTAAAAAAGTCGTAAAAATGGAAGAGTAGGAAATTAGAAAAAGTATGTACACGCATGACATTATATATTCACCGTATCAGTGAACTTTAAGCCTGAATTAAATACAACGTTACTTTGCAACTTTCTTTAACTTAACTCAGATGCCGAATGTGGTATTACGGAGGCAATCTAATTTTCCTGCAATTTTCTGCGTCCTCGTAATAACCAATGATTACGTAAATCACACGGGCAGTTTTATCGGTTGGTACTTCGTAATATGTCTTTTAAGATTTCTTCTCTCTTTTTTTTTTTTTCGTTGCTCAAATTAATTCCTGATAATTAATAAGATCGTCAACGCGGTTTGACCCGTCATTTCCGCAGCTGAGATGGAAATTTTAGGGGAATTAAGGCGTAACGCCGTTCTTTTTCCCTGACCGCGTGTTAAATGTTGCAGTTGTTATCTATGATTAATACACGGGTTCCGCCTAAGTAAAGGGCCGCGTATAAGTGCGTCGAATTCGGTGCGCGAGCGAGTGGCCAACCGGGTCGGTGCGTGTACGCATACTTGGGCGATTACGTTCATTCCAGGCCAGCCCCCGTCGTTAAACGCAGTCCCGCCCGAGATAATCGCGCGTCCCTGCGCATAATTCCATTCAGCCGGTCGATAATCCAAGAGGAAAGAGTCCATTCATACCCCCGCCGGCTATCCGTAATGATCGTAACATCAATCGACGGCAGTTCTTTTTTTTTTCGTTTTCCTTTTCTTTTATTCCAGATCATTACAAGACGATTTATCCATCCCTTGCGCTTGGTTACAAAGATTTTTCGGCAAATCAAAAGAAGCTGCAACGTCGTTCTTGGTTAATGATGAACACCGGCGATTCCTAAAAAGGAAATGAAAGTTAGCACATACATCGATAACGTCCAGGCGATAAGTAGAATGTCCACATTTAGAATTTCTTCACGAAGTAAAATTTAATTAAGAATAAGATAATATATCCATTTTAATGAAAATTGATATTATAGGCGATATGAAAGGGTCATTATATACATGTCAAACGTGTGAAAATATTTATAAAACTTTTCGCCAAACTGGGTGCGCCGAGAATCATTTGAAACTCCAACGTGTGATTAGGGAGGCCCTAAGGAAGATCGCGATGCTCGTGAAATTTAATTTCTCAAAGAAGGGAACATTTTCATTTATCCCAGACTAGAACCGAAATCACATTTTTTTTTTCTGTAAAAAAATGAAATTTTACGAGTATCACGTTCTTCCTTAGGGCCCCCATAATCACGTGCTGAAGTTTCAAATGATTTGATGCCATTAGTTTAGGAGAAAGGTGTTATAAATATTTTTTCGTTTTATATATAGAACGACCCTTTCATATCACCTTAAGCCCATTTACCTCCTCGCAACAGACATATCCCCAACCTAGTCCCATCTCCCGAAAAATACAGAATCCACGAATAAAAACCCTCGTTTCCGGAAACCGCGCCGAAACCTCAAACTCCGACAAAGCGCATCATACGAGGGTCGCGGCCGACCCGGCGCGGCACTTCCGCGCCGACGTGCGCGACTCACCCGCGAGTCATCCAACGGAGGGCGCGCCACGGCCCTTATTATGCAAATTCCCGAGGATATTTACGGGCAATATCGGGCGCGATCGGCGGCCGGGTAATTGGCCGCGGTGCGGCCAATACTTGTACCAGGAGGCCGCGGAAACCGGTTGGCCGGTTGCGGAGCTCCCGGGACACTGACGGATATGACATTTCTGAACTTCGCGGCGGCCCCTCCCCCTCGCCACCCCCGCGGCCGTCGTGCTTCCTCTTGGTTTCGTTTTCTGCCGTTACCTCCTGATACTCGAGCGCGCCTCCCCCCCCCTCCCCCTCTCCGTCTCCCTTTTTTCCTCTTCTCACCAAACCTTTTCTCTCTCTATCTCTCTCTCTTTTTCTCACTTTTATTTTCACGGCTCGAGGTTTTATTCTACCACGCGAGGCCCGATCGCTCTACCGCGTTTCTTCCCTCCCCCTCTCTTTCTCTTTTTTTTTTCTTCTCTTTTTTCATGGGGCATCGCTTTGCCCCCCTCCGTCCGGGGTGCATTCCTCCGGCAGGGCGTGTGTCACTTTCGAAACCTCCAGGTGGAGTGAGATAGCCCGCTGCTTGTCACTGAGGCTTTCCCGGTGCTGCTTGACGATCGAAAAGGGGAGAAAGGAGAGAAATGAAGGGGGGTGGCGTGGGGNTATTTATGTTTATATAGTATATTGTACAGTATCCGTATCGGGAAATATCTTGAAATTTGTTGGGGACATTTTGGAGCACTTTTGGGGGCAATCTGGACTTCGAAAATCCCGCTAAGGTGTTCTTCGCAATTCTTTTATCTCGTGTAGAGGGTGGAGGGGAACGGGGGAGACGTTCGATTTTATCGTCGCCGCCTTTCGAATCGGCGACGGTGTTGCACTGGCTAAACGATCGACCTATCGATAATTACTATCGATACTTATCCGGCCTCAAAATACCCCGCACCCTCGTTCGCCGTGCAATAATGTCGCAGTCATCGTCGGAGCGGTTGCCCCGTAAAACCAGAACACATAATAATCGCGGCGTTAAGGTCGGCACACCCCCCCTTTTCCTCCTCCCCCCCGACGTTGTAATGATTGACGCGATAAAGAATCGCCCGGTAGCGCTCTCTGCACCAGGAAATCGCCATTGTGTGTCCGTACCTTCTACTCACTCTATATACTTGCACGTACATTCGGCAAATGTTCTACTACGTGCTGCCACAGTCCATTACTCCACCCGAGGCGGTATAAGCGTACGTAGAAATATTTCGAAATCAAGTAAAGTGAATAAACATTAATCCATTAATTACTAACATTTTACACGAGTAAATGCATAAATTAAAATGCTCCAAAATTTTTCCAGAGGTCAGTGTGGAATTCGGTTGCATTGCATATCGTGGGATTCTCAGTTTTTCCTCTTCAATTATCGGAATTATTTCTCAGATGCTTATCGAGCCTTCGCGCAATCAAGGGCACTTGGGTTCTTAATCTCTTAGGGCTTTGTCCCTCCGTGTCCCGTTCGCGTGCGAAACTCTGGCCGAGTGAGGTCGATTTCGGGAATGCCGGGAGATTAATTCCTTTCGGGGGGTCTTCGGTTTAATAACCATTAGGCACCGCGACCCTAAAGAGGTTGGGTCGATGATTTTCAGGGTGTCAAAGATCTAGAGCAGATAGGGCATGGTTATATTGATGAGGTGGCTCGCGTATTGATTCCGTGTAAGGGTTGATGCGCTGGCAGGGCCCTTCCGCCCCTCTCCTCGGGCACCCCTTTGCCGCCGCGCCGCCCGATAAGATCCTGCTGATAGGGCATGATTACGTATTACGGCACCTACACCGACCCGCCGGGGCTTTTCTACGATCGTTCCCGTAACGACGTCGCTCTACGCCGAGGGCCCGCTCTCTATTCGGACGGACGAAGGCAAATGTTTACCCGACGCCTCCACCCGAGCCACCTGAACGGAGCCGAGCTACCGCTTTGCTTAATTGAAACCAGAAACAAACAGGTGCCCTACTGAACCCGGAGCACTTCGAGTCGAGCGGGTGCAAGTAATTGATAGCCGGTCAGTGGGTGATAACGAATACCGCCAGGAGTTGGTTCTGACATGGGGAAGTGGCTGCTTAACGCTCTTCTGGGTATTAACGTAGGGGTAAAAATTTTGGAAAAATTTACGCCGATAGGGTACTCACAATTGTCATAATTCCTTTCTAAGGAAGTACCGATAAAGTCATACACTTGAATTAGGTGCAACGCGGTCTTCAAAAATGAAGGAACAAATGGAGGCCCTTATTCCCAGATGTAACTCCTGAGATTATTCAATCCGATCTCGAGTTCTAAAAGTGTCTTACTTGGAGGGAAGTCCTTTTGCGACATATCCCGAAGGACTCTGTCGGTTTTCCCTTTGGCCGTCGGGAGCGCCGGACAACGGGAGGACATTTCACAGCAAGGCGGACAGAGGGAAGAGACACAGGACAAGACGTGTAATTTCGTCCCGCGGGGACACAATGGCGGGACGAGAGGGAATATTTCAATAAGTTCGCCATTACGGAGGGTTCGTAAGGCTGCCGACAATGGCAGGTATAGTTTCGTTGTCGGGAGCTTTAGAGGCGCTCTTCGAAATTGTACCGTGTCATCTTGCGGGGTTAAGTGGTCCAGGAGGACCGATCGACGGGAACACCCAATGATTTTGGTGTGCACCCCCGTATACGCACATACCACCCACACAAGGACATTATGGGGTGGAGTGCCTCCAACGTCTGAACGTGATGTCAAATCGTGCGTAATATACCCTACAGTGGCTGTTGTGTTAAACGCAGCAACGTGCACTCTGGAGAGGGCAAATAAGCTGTATTTGATTGCAGTTAGTTGGGTGTGTAACCCTTTATACACACGTACCACCCGTACAAGGGCATTATGGTGTGGAGTGCCGTCGACGTCTCAAAGAGAGGCCAAATCGTGTGTAATGCACTCTACGGTGGTTGTTGTGTTGGATGCAGGAATGTGCACGTTAGAAGGGCGAATAAGCTGCAGTTGGCTCTGGAGAAGGAGGACCAGCCATCGGGAAAGAGACCGAAAACCCGGCAGGAAGGGATAATAGACCTTTTTAGTTAAGTGTTTGCCACTCCGCACAAGGAGGTACAGGTGTTGGGACCATTTTCGATCCCGGCCCACTAAAAGGACCCGTGACCGCATCCTCCCAGGATGGAAGGATTAAGGACCTCGCCACTCAGCCTCCTTGGCCTTTTCCATCCCTCTGACTTGATTGACCGATTGAAAGGATCTAGGCTTCGGATCGGTCCTCGACTCCTGGAGAGACAGAGGTACTCCTTGAGTCGAGACTGACAACGAATACCTTGTCGAAATGTTTTCGACATTTTTGTTTTCGCCAAAACTCATGCTTAAACTAATTGCAAGAAGTGGCTGCGGGGCATTCTTGTCATTTTAGTGACGCCGTAAAAATTCGGTAAAAAAAAATTGCGGGTGGAATGGGTGGAAATTGTTCAAATGATTAATTTTTTCGGCAGGATTAGTGTAGGTAGTATCCGAGCTTGTGAATGATTCGTCAGATTTGAAGACAAGAAAAATTGATATTTGCGGAGGGAATAGATGATGCATTTTTATCGGCCGATGCCAGTAAATGCGGTATTGAAGTAGTTCATTATGAAATTGATATTGCAACGAATTGAATCGATTGGCAACGCCTGTACTGTTTCCACGTTGATAACTAATCTTTTGAGTGACGCAAATCGCTGAATACGCCGTTGCGGAAAAAGTGTCCCCCGCGCGGGTTTTTGCAGACAATCCGAGGGCATGTTAAAAATAAATATCCATGGAGTTTGCGCAATTAGATGTTTAGCAACTCGCTCTTTCATCCGCCTATTTAATTCTTACCTTGGCAAAAGAGGCTGAGCAATTTCTCTCGTAAAATTACTAAAATATATATATATATATATTTTGTTTTCTTCGTCGAGGAATGTTTGTTCGCTATTTTCCCATGGACTTTCCGTTACGGGTGTGATATCTGTTCCTTTTTCTTTTCCAAAAACTGTCCCTGCAGAGTGCTGCCAGAAGGGCGGGCACGAGCTGCGCAAATTGCAAGACGGCGACGACCACCCTCTGGAGAAGGAACCAAGCCGGCGAACCTGTATGCAACGCTTGCGGCCTTTACTACAAGCTTCATAACGTAAGTACTTTCATTTTTTTTTACATACAAATCGGCTTAACATTGCTTGACGTATTTTAACTTAAACCCATTAACTCTACAACGGTGGTTCTTAACTACTATACGTTAAAAAAAAAAAAAAGAAATCTTCGCCATATTAATTTAAATTTAACTTCTTATTTTACAGTCACAGTGCTTCGTTAATTTTTCACATTTAATATTTCCACATTACCCACATTTACACATATTCCCATTACACGTTCGTACCCTTTCATTGTTATATGCCATCAGTGATTTTGACGTCTCGCAAGTTACCCTTGCAATGAAAATTGTTTCTTCTTTTCGAGGAGGTTAAGAACCACCGTTGTATATCATCCAAGGGTACAAGAATTGCCCCTGAACAAAGATCGCCATTTTTTTTTTTTCCGTCGAACCATCAGAGGTGGATTCCCTGTCCACCTGTGACACGGTGCCTTATCTCGCGCGCATCTTTAAAGCCACCGTCGAGCTTATCACGAGGGGGCGAAACAAGCGGGGCCCGTCGAGGCGGAAGGGTGGAGGGTCGGGCAGGATTTATCGGGCGGATTCAGCAACAATGGTGCTCGATGCAGTGTTGTGTGTCAACAATTAGCCTCGGGATCCTTTCCGCAGCGGCGGGGCGGTGGACGCGCCGCGTCCTCGAGGGTGGAGCGTGCTCAACGGCGTGTGACACAGGAAGTGCCGGAAGCGAGCACTGCAGGCCCTAAAAGGGCCCTCTCGTCGCGTTTTTGCGCCATTATTTTCGCCCGAGCGTGGATTCCGTCAAGGATGCCGAGAAGCCGATTTCCGCGACCAGGAAGCGCCGCTCCGCCCGCCCGGGCGCCGGAAGACGCGAGAATTTTTTCTACGGGGGTGGTCGATTGTTAGGGGGGCTAATATATATATACAGAGGAAGCGGATTAAGTGACAATGGCCGTGGAAATAAATTTACGCGGAAATGTAGTAGGGGAAACGAGGCAATAATTTGTTATGATTTTCGGGCGACGTGGAACGAACAGAGGTAGTGCGACGCGGAGGGTAAACTTGAAATTGTTGCAAGAAAATTGTATTAAAAAATTCCTAGTTCATATCTAGATTATCAAATTGCAACTGAATGTGGATTAGATTTTTCCTCTGAAAAAATTGCAATTATCAAGTAAAGGCTGTTTCGATTCGTTCGACCCACTTCGTAACAAGTTATTTATCTCTAATTTAGGGAAGGAATTATTAACGCAGATTTGGATTTTTACGGGGAAATAAAAAAAAGGAATACGTGGTTTAATTGTCAACTGATTTTAGAATGCAATGAAACGTCGGGTCTCCAGTTTCAGCCGTCCATTTTCCGTTTTGGGGAATGTCCGTTCCCTCGGGACTCGTTACAAAGCCTCGCGAGAAATCGCTGACGACAATGGCAACCCGATATTTTGGCGATCGATCCACCGGTACACTTTCGGCCCGGGTGCGCCTCCTTTTCGGCCTGGATAGATCCGCGTCTAATGACAGGGATTTCTCCAAAGCTTTTTCAAGGAGACGCGGCGCGCCGCCAAAGCGTATCCGTTACATAAGGAGGTCCCCTCTTGAGAAATCCGCCCTCCCGGCTTCCTTGGCTCACAAAAAGATACCGAGTATCGTTCCGCCGCTCCCGAAGGAGACACGGGAGGAAGCGGAAGTCGTGTGGACGCCCGATGTCGGGACATTCGCTCCTTGAATTCCAAGAAAGAATTTCTTCGTCTATTTATCTCGGCTTTCCAACACGTATTTCCAGCACATTTTCAAATAATCTCCGGGAGCGTTATGATTCCCATTTTTCCTCTCTCATATCACATTTTTAACGCAGACTGCAATTCTGATTCAATCTTGAAACTACAAGACCGCGGAATTAATTGACATCTTTTACTCGTCAGGAAGCTTCCTCTTAAATTAACAAAAGTCTACATCCCCCTCGAGATCGGAAGAAACGTGTCTACGAAAATCCGATAGACATACTTCTACCGTATAAACATACATTTATTATACATTAATACAGATTTAATTTCTTTCTCAATAGAAAATTACTTAAATTTTCTACTTGTTCAGCGTTTTACCGCCCCCTCTAATGCAGTTAGTCACTTTCAATGCCTTAACGCAACTAAGTTCACAGTGGGCACCGAATAGAGCCGTAATTTCTCGCTCCACCAATCAGCGCCCGCCTTCCGTTGTGGCGGCCGAACGGAAAAGCGCGATTTTTCGTCCCGTTCAAGCGAGAAGAGCCGTACTCGTTTCTCGGGCGTATCATTACTCGCTGCTAGCCGGCTTATCGTTCCGCGATCGGGCGTCCTTTCCCCGTTGTTCCAGAACCGTTGAAATTCTCCCATCCGGGGAAGGATTCGTTTTCGCGGCCGCTAATTGGCTCGCTCGCTTTCCTGGCCGCGCAGAGTCTCGAGGGCCGCCATTTGTCACGTGACCTCTCGAGCTCGTCAACGAGGAGGCCCGCGGTTTCCGCCCGCGCCGCGCGGGCGCAGTGCGCCGCCGACCGTCCCCGGAGACGCATCGCACACTCGCACGGTGCACGCGCTCCTCGATGAGCCTTAATTGCCACGCAAATCGTCCGTCTAAATTTACGCGGTTTTTTCCGGCGCTTCTTTCTTCCCCCTCCGTGCCCCTCTCGGGCTATCTTTCATCGCGGAGAGAGATTCCCAGGGGTGATGCCTGCTCCTTTATTCGCAAGATACGGCGCCTCGGGGATCCTCCACGAGTTCATATCCTAGTTTTTAAGAGATTATGTATATAAGTATATACGTACATGTATTAACGGCGATTAAATCTCCTTTTGCAAGAATGCGCTAGTTATGACTGCCCTCGCATTTTCTCCTACTTTCTTAGGCTGGGTATTTTTCCCGGGAAAGTTTATCCGTTTTGAGGCGCTACGTGTTTTTCCGCTCGTTTTTGGAATGACTTTTTTGTCGGGTGGTGAGCTCCCGGTAGGGAGAGACCTCGGGACCATCGATCGTCTATACGTATCGTTACCGAGGGTTTATCGCGGCCGATCTGTAGCAGTGGCAAGTTGGGCCAGGGTATGGGGGTTGCTGCGAGCCTCGCACAGTGGACAAGATTCTACACACGGTGGTAGATATATCTCCACCGAGTGCATAAAGGGCCCAGACACGTTTCCTGGTAATCATTAATTAAGCAAGGGCTTCCGTCGCTGAGCATTCTCGCGACGCGAAACCTTGTAGCGGTTAAGGCCGCGTTCCGTTTTTGACCGCGAGTCCAGTGGTAGTCAATGCTGCCAGCCATGTGAAGTTTAACGATTATGGATACCTGAATTCCCCTCAAATTTTCCCATCTCTTCTTCGCTAATACAGTTATCAAAATCTGTATCTTAATCCTTTGCAGCGGATACTGATTATTGCAATACCCTGCACTCCTTGTACACGCATTTAAGTCTCCGCAAACCTCGACCTCCAAAACGACTATTTTTAAAGTCTCGATGTTGTTCGTTATGCCCTTATTTTCATCTCGCTCAGGATTTGTTAAAGGATCTCTTCCGAAATTTGTGAAAAATATTAGCATCCCTTTTCCTCGGGATGTCTTATGTTAATCTCTTATCAGGGTGTTGTCAAAAACAGCCAGGCAAGTCGACAGCTGTCTGTCGTGAAAAACGTGTTCTTGCAGTAAAGTTTATCATTTAGTAGAATCTCGGCTGTTTCTTACATTATTGCTGACACTCCGGACATACGTTGTCTTCGTTTAATGTTGGCACTTCGTTAATTACGGTACTAATTGCAGTTCTTATGTTAATGAGCGCGAAAGTTACGCCTGAAGTGAGGTATTATTTACACGGATTTATCGTGCGAAAGGGCTCGGGCTTATTTCGCTTATCGATTATTTTGCATTCGAATTTTGAGATCGGAAATAATCATCGCAGATCGACACGGTAGATCGAGACTCGTGATTTATCGATCCTCGCACCGATATCAATAGACTTCGCCGGATACATGTGACTTTCGACAGACACGCGCGTGCGAAGACGCGTGACGTGTGCGAGAAATTCAACTCGATATCTACGAGAATCGAGAGTCGCTTAGTTGACATTAAGCCGACACGTGGAGTCCGAATGAACTTTGTTCACTCGAGCCCAAATCATTTCGACCCGTGGAATCGATTGAAGAAAACCTTCGACAATAGTTATAAATGACACCAGAATTATTATTATTATTTTTCCACAATTTGCACAAGAAAAACATTTTATCGAACCTATAAAGTATTCCTTTGAATAGTACCAAAAAGATATTTCGTTAATTAATTCAATGAGTATAACTGAAATGAACTCGAAGGATTTTTTTTCTTCGATATTATTCAACGAGACATTTATTAGATTCAATGAATTATTTTTTTTCCTCAGGGTGGAGATGACCTCAGAATATTGTTTTGGAAATTCAGGCGCGAAGAAAAAAATTCAGCGCCAAATATATTTATTAAAGTGAATTTTTTATTTTATATGTGGGGTTTATTACTGAATCTTTTTTCTTTTTTTATTATTATTAAGGTGCAAGGAATCACCTGGTAGTTTTTCTCCGCGTTTTACGTTGATGCCGGGTATGGATAAGTTGTGCATACAAGAGATGGATTTATCGCGTGTTTCTGCATCGTCTTACGGAGTTTCGGATCTTCTTGACAAAGTCACGAAACCGAAGGTCTGCGTCCGAAGGTCACCACGCGAATGGCTGAATCATACAGGACGTGCCGAGCAGGACGAAAGGAAGAGGCCTCGTCTCTTCGGGTACCTCTTCATCCTCTTTCGGAGCACGTCTTTCCACATGATCCGAGGATCCTGGAAAACGGGTTCTAACGGAGTACGCCATACGGAGATGAGGTGTCCTGCGAGTCTCTCTATCTTTTCTCTTGGTCCTTCTGAATCTCTCCTGGTCCGATTTTTGTCGAAGCGGTCTTCAAGACCCACTATAAAGAATAAAATACCCAGAACTGGGCTCGAAATGTCAGAAATCGACACTTTAATCGACACACTAAAGACGAAGCCCATTTAGTATTGTCATCTCATGGTTAGAGATAGAGATATCGGGGCCGATAGATCCGATACGCTCAGGCGATCGGAAAGATGCGCGGGACGGGTACTTATTGGTACTCCGGAAGCGTACCGGTCGTTAAACGAGGACAAATTTCATATCAGAAAGGCAGCTTCGATTGATCCGGGGAAACGAGTTCTAACGGTAGTTAGATCTTAGTAAATGACTCGGAACGATGACGCCCTCTTTTCCGAGGCTTGAATCTTCTCTTTATGTGCCATTTTTTTTTTTCGCCGCTCGACAAGGCGACCGTATGTTCTTCGCGTCGAACCAGCGTAATCGTGCATAACGCTGTTAAGACACTCGGTGAGACGATCAAACGATTCGAGTTCATAGTTCTGTCGTTTATTCGCTTCTCTTTGTCCCGGATTCCGCGTTACCCACCTAAACCAACCGGTTCGAAATCACTCAGAACTTGTACAAACCCGGAATGACGATGAACTAGCCTGAATAACCTCTCAGGAAGTCCTGCTTAAAGTCTTCGCAGCGAATTTTCATCCGAATAGTCTCTCACGCTGAAATTCCGAAGATCCAAAATCGGGCACCCATCCGAGTCCGAACCGCGGCCGCCGTCGCTTAACTCAAGATACTCGCTAGGCCACTTCGAGTATCTCTCGCGGTGTCTAAAAAAAGAGATAGCGTTCATCGAGATAACGAGATCACCTCAATAACCTCTCAGGAAGTCGTGCTTAAAACCTTATCACCCCGTTTTCATCGGAAAAGGCTCTCCCGCCGAGATTACGAAGATCCAAAATCGGGCACCCATCCGAGTCCGAACCGCGGCCGCCGTAGCTCAACTCGAGATACTCGCTAGGCCACTTCGAGTATCTCTCGCGGTGTCTAAAAAAGGAGATAGCGTTCATCGCGATAACGAGATCACCTCAATAATCTCTCAGGAAGTCGTGCTTAAAACCTTATCACCCCGTTTTCATCGGAAAAGGCTCTCCCGCCGAGATTACGAAGATCCAAAATCGGGCACCCATCCGAGTCCGGACCGCGTCCGCCGTCGCTTAACCTGAGAGACTATCGACTTCGAGTTTCTCTCGCGGTTTTTAATCAAACTAGGACCATTCAGGTTAGAATTCTCAAATGTCCGAGATGATGCGCGTTTCCAGTCGGGAGTATGACGTCCATCGAGACGATCGACGTCCCGTTGGCCCAAAAAGAATGTCGCCCTGGAATATCGAGCCGCGTTCGACTCGTCATTCGGTGGACCCCATCGCGTCCCTCGGATTTCCTTCTCCTTTTCCAGCCACCGTCGACCTCCTCTAGCTCCTCCCGAGATCTTAGATAGATCCCGGAGAGGTCCAGAAGAGGACCAGAGGTGGACCTAGAGGGGTGGCGGGGACCAAGGGGGGAGGAGGACAGATCTGGCGTCGTTAAGATAGAGTAGCCCGATAGCGTCCGTACCTAAACTCACACACGAGCCGAAATACACGCCGAGTTCGGATTATTCGTGGCCGAACCACACTACCGGGTGTCCGAAATATGGTAATCGTCCCGTGGTACCGCCTGCCCCCCTCGGGACTCCGGAGCTTCTGGAAGGGACGGGTCATCCGGGTCGAGGGCGCGGAGGGCTGGGGATCTTCCAGGGGAGGATGTTTCCTCGCGTGTTCGGGAATTCGACGGGACTTTTTGTCTTTGCATGGTTAGAGACGTTTAGGTGCATTCTGCAGGTCTTAGTCCGGCTTTTTTGGGCTCAAACAGGCAGATTTGTGTGGTGATACCGCGCAGGTTGAGCGGCTAATTTCGGGACTATTAAGAGGGTTAAAGGATGCTTTGTGCATCTGAAACACGAGTCAGGTCTTAGTACTTTTTCTAATGTTTAATCTATATTTATCTTTGCCTGCTTAGAGACGTTTAGATGCACTTACCCCTGTTTTTCTGGGCTAAATCAGTCCAAATCAGCCTAATTTGTGTGGTGATAGGGAATTAGTCGCGTGACGTACGCCTTGACTACTAGGGGTGATAAGGGATGCTCTCTGCGTCTGAATAGCCTTTCCTAACCGTTTAAATCTTTCATGGGATCAGATTTAAAGCCCAGTAAATGTTTTAAGGGACGTTAGAAGGAAGTGGGATGTACTTGGAGGAGAAACTGAAGAGCAGGAAAAATAGGGAAAAGGGGGAGACGTCTAACTTTCTGTCTGCAGTTGATAAGATAAATGTCGGAATTAAAAGGGAACAGTCCTGTTTTTGTGGGCAATTCTCTGTAATTACCCCCAGAGGCGTCAGGACATTCCGCCCGTCGTCTTCTGCGGCTTCTAATTGGTCATCATGGCAAAGAAGATGTCCCGTTTATTCATTGCGCTTTGCATCATTATCCAGAGCGGTAGGTGATAATCGTAAACGATCGTAAAATCCGTAATTGCGGGCCTACCGACTTGTCCTACGTGCAATGCAAATCCGAATAATTCACTCTCCAATTTTCCACGTTGCGATAGGTTGCACCTAGGTTGTTATTCGGACGACTTGAGCGTGGGCTTGCATCGATTCGGTGCACTTACAGCGACTCCACCTTGGACGAGTTGTTTTACAGCACATCGGAGATAATCTAACGAAAACATATCCCACTGATCTGATCCAACGAGTCAACCAAATTAGCCGGAAAATCCACTCTTACGTCACTTTCTTCAGCATGAAACTTACAAAAATTCATATCGATCATCACCGCTCGATCATATTGTCTCTCCGGTCTACTGTTAACACTGATTAAAAACGTAACGAGGCTCTAATTTCTTGTTGAGAGAATTCGTGTCGGTTTGAACTAACCGACACGAAAGAACCTGATCTGGGGGGAATACTCGATGACCTGGATTTTTCTACAAGAACGCAACCATGACGAGTCCTAGGAATGCGAGGTCTAGTCAAAATAGGAGCCGAAATTTCGAGGAATCTCGCAACGAGGTGACTCGAAACGGGGTACAGGTTGTTCAGGTTGGTTAGTTGGAGGGGCACGATGTCTCGTTGTCGGTCGTTAAGGGAATATGAAACCGGCATCCAAGGGGTCAGTCGTTTATGAAACCTTTCTCCTAACTGAATCGTTTAAACCTTTACAACGTGTATGTGAAGGCTACAAGGTCCTGACTCCCATAAATTTTCATTTTGACATTTCACATATTTTCACACTTCACATATGAAATTTTTAAAATGTCTAATAAAATTTGACAAAAATTGGAAAATTTCATGGGTGTTGAGACCTTCTTTACGGTCCCAATATTTATGAGGTAAAGTTTGTCAAGATTTGGGTACCACCCTGCTCGGAGATAAGTTTCATAAACGAGACCTCTTTGACGCCACTTTCACATCACCTTAAGGCCAGGTAATTCAAGAGTCCTGGTTCCACGATTCGACGAAGTAATCCAACCTGCGCATATCATCTCGGAGGTATTTAAGGTATCCGACAAACGGTAAGGTCGAGTGGAGATCGACCTAAGGAACTGGCATCCTCCTTCGGGTGCTGTCCTCCTTGACGAGGCCCTTCTAGTGTTACACGTCCTCCTTCTTTTCTCAGCCTCTTGACTGCTGATCGCGATGACACTCGAGGCCGAATCTCCGACCGACCTGGTCTCCTCTTCCTGGTCCGAATTTTAATCGGCCCCGTCAGACTCCACCTTTGCCATCCTTCGATCCTTCTATGAAACCATCCCAAACCTTCCTTACGGATCATTTTAAAAAATACCGTCCAATAACCAATAATAAACAATTATTCATAAACGCTCCCCATAAATTGATCAATGACAGTTCCTGGAATTTGAGTATTCAGGAAGAATGAAATCCCTCGAATATAGGTTGTCCGATTTGAAGTTGCAGCTTTCACCGTTGCAAGATTAATGATGCGACATTAATTTTTTTTTATTCAGATTTATTTCACATTTTTTCTTCTATACATCGCGAGGTTTCTTTGTTCCCTTTGTATTCAAAAGAAAAAATAGCGTCGTGCATTTTTTCAGTTGGGAGAAAGATGCTGATAAAATCCGGAATTTCATATCGAGTATCTTAATGAGTGGGGTTATGGTCGCGTGTCCTAGTTGGATTTTTGGTAACAGAGAGATTTTCGGGATTTCGATATTTTAGAGGTCTCGTTCGAGGTTTTGATATCGCTAAATTCTTGTGAATTCGCAATGCGCGGTGGCGAACTGTCGCGGAAAATTCGACAGTCGAGACTTGCAGCTTCCGAGCGTCGTCTCTCGGTCGCTGGACCACTCGGCTCTTCAGGGTAATATCTTGGAACAGTGGCGCTCTTGTCCTCCGCCGATATGATCTCAATCGTGGTGCACTGCGTCGGTAAATATAGCGCTACCGGGAACCGTATATATCCGTACGCCGATTGCCCGATAAGCCACATAATTTTAGGACTTTCTGCACTTCGAGATCTGATCGAGGAATCTCACTCGAAATATAGAGAGGCGGAGCTTTCAGGGAAGAGGAAAACGCGGGGGGAATAATGGGAAACGACCGAAAGTGGACGTTCACCGTTAAACGAGTTAAATGTACGCCATTACAGCCGTATTAAGGGGATGTGAAACATGTCGAGGAACTTGATCAACGTCAATAAAGAAAATTTTTCTAAATGCCTACGCTGCCGACGTTCGTTTTTATATTGACAGCTATATCGAATTATATTGAATATTGTACCAAATGGCATACTCCACCTGTCATTTTCGTACAATAAATATCAAGAAATCGAAGTAAAACTCCATAAATCCTCTGGATTCATGCCTTCTGGGGCCCTAATTGACTGCGGAGGGGCCCCCTGCGCCATCTGTGATTTCCAGATCAATTAAATTTTCACTCCGAGACCTCGTATTACCATCGTTTTAGCAAAGAAGTTATCCCGTTCAAATGCGAGTTTATCGATTACCAGAGGGTTCTAAATTGTCGTAAAATTGTCCTGACC
Organism: Orussus abietinus; assembly: GCF_000612105.2. Lineage (NCBI taxonomy): Eukaryota > Metazoa > Arthropoda > Insecta > Hymenoptera > Orussidae > Orussus > Orussus abietinus. Next base: position 555,901 of record NW_019394282.1, on the reverse strand, counting down.
TTTTCGATTCTCATATCAGATCCTTCGATAATTGTATATTGATCGAAATATCAGAGCTCGACGCCATTTTGGTTCTGGTCTGGACTGAGTTAAAAAATTTTTTTGAAAAATCCAAATTTTCAATGTGTCAGGACAATTCTGAGATGATCAGGAGTGATGTGTCAAAGTTTCGGACAGTTTGGTCTAATACCCTTAAAAAAAAGTGTTGTATTCGAATCGACTGATTTGAAGGGGGCTTTACTTCACCTTAAAGTACGAAACGATTTGAGACACCCAATTCGTAAAAAAGTTTTATGAACGATTCAGCTTTCGGATGCCACTTTCACATCCCCTTAAGCATCGGCCAAGTGCTTTGGTACTGGAATTTCATGAAATTCTACAAGTGGAGTGGACATTTATTTATTACCGTATTATGCCAAGCTGGATACGATACGAAAGAATAATTAAAATACGACGAACGATACGGAGAATAATTAAAATATCATTCAGAGGGTACGTTAATTTTATTTCATGAAGAATTTCGGGGAAATTTGTCTAATTTGGATCACGGCAATGAAACGCTTACTCGGTATAAGTGTTAAAGGACGTCACTTTGTTTTTCAAAGATTATCGATAAATGAGGTATTTTAACGCCAAGGGGGGGTACTAGGAAGGATTTTAGATTACATGAGTTATCGCCGGAAAAGAACGAATCGCGATCGGTAGGGAGGGGTCGCGAACGCGCGCGAGTCCGAACAAGGCGGGCGGAAAAGTTCGCGGGGCGAGAACGAGCCATTGATATTCCGGAAGCGAGTCGGTCGTTAAACGGGGACAAATTTGATATCTGGAAGGCGGCGATCGTCAAACGATCCCTCCGATCGAGCCGCGCCGACTTTTCTGCCGATGGCGACGAGGAAGGGAAAGGGGCGCGCCGAGGAAGTTGTAAAATCGCGTTACGCAGAAAAAGCGTTAAGGCGCTTTCCAATTGGTATTCCTCGGAGAGGAGCGTGCAACGGACAAATAAAAACTCAGGTGCATCGCGCTCTCCCGATTCGCTACGCAGCCTCGAAGCTCCGTCGGACTTCCTCGAGGAGCTTCGAACGTATCTCCGCTTTCTCCCGAGAATCTTTAATAAAAGACTCCATTTTCTCTCTTTTCACGGCACGGTGAATGTTTTTGTTATCAGAGATTCTCACGATGGGACGAGCTTTTATTTTACGTCCGAACGTCTTTTTCTCCACGGTGGAGAACAATAATCATTCCGTTCGTGTACTTGCAGCGTCGTACCGAGGAAGGAAGAATTAATTGTTTGCATTTTCGTCCCCAAGGAAACAATTATTCCGAGCTATTCCCAGAAATTGATTTTCTGAATTTTCATTGCGATTCCCCGAATGTCCGTAACGACTCGAATTACCCCATTAAGAAAATCGACTTTATTTGTTTACAACCCCACTTCTATTTACACCTCATGATTTCGAATGCATGCTCCTTGTCAGGAAATAAAATTCTGTTTAACAAACATCTCTTAATCTTCCTACCCTTCCATTAGTTCATTTACATTTAAATCCCACGATCTCAAGATCAAACAGCAAGAAATTTCCTTTTTGTCGAAAAGATCATTAAATTTTCGGAATTTTCCCTTCTTCACGGCTTATCTTGTCACCCGGCCCCGTACAAGCCGCCGGAAGTAAAGCCCCCCAACCCCCTGTCTCAAAGGGAGTTATTTCCATCCCCGGTCCATAGCGCCGTTGGGCTCGGTACTTTCGGTCCGTAATTGCGGAGCAACTCGGTCGACCCGAGGCCCGTAATTAGTCATTCGCTCCCGAGAGCTCGCACCTTCCGGACTGGTCCGGCGTCGGTCCTCGCAGTTGCAGGTGCGCAGGTGCGCGAGCGCAGCGACAAGCATCGCGAGCGGCGCAGAAAATCGGGCCGACCCGATCGCGTCGATCGGCCGATAAAAAAGAAATCAGCCGACTCGATCTGCGATTCGTTGACCCCTCGGCGCGTTGCATCGCGCATGCGCGCGGCGTCCGGCTGCGTCGTGTGCGACCGCATCAATCCGCGTTCGGGTCTATCTCCTGTCCCACCCCCGCCCTGTCCCGTCCCCCCTGCCTTTGTCCGCACCTTGCACTTTCGGACTCCCGCGTCGTAGAGTTAAAAGCGACGGTTCCTATTAAAGGCCGCTTTATTGTATTCAAATTGATCGGGAGGGATTCGACGCGCGCCCCCGGGAGGACGTCACCTGGAGGCGGCCTTTATTTATTAAGACCAGAGCCGGAGGTGACATCGGGGGGGGGCTCTGCATCGTTCATCGAGGGGGCATAACGAGCCCGACTCGGGGATGGATGTTTACGAGCACGGTGTAACCGGGTTACCGAGCCGATCGGCCCTTATAAACGCAAGGTTCGATTAATACGGTCGACCGTGAGACTCGTAAGAGAAGCTCGTCGCGGTTTATGCTTCCTGAGGTGATAACGAGGGGAGGTTATGTTGCGTCGAGCTGGGAACTAAATTCCAGCCTCAAAACATTAACAAGAGGTATCTCACCTTTATTCACTATTAAAATCACTGGGCATGTCGTTCTTCGTCGACGTCTTATCTCCCCTTGTCTCTCGTAGGAAAAATCGAAGAAATTCGTGGAACCGTCCGGATGCACTTTCCGATTACTCGCGCGTTATCCGCGCATATTCGCAGGTTATTTTCGCTTACCTGCACGTTATTCGCGTTTCCTCGCGTGTTATTCGCGCTTACTCTATTTTACTCGCGCTTTATTCGCGTTTATTCGCACTTACCCGTGCTTTATTCGCGCCTTATCCATGTTTACATGCGCTTACTCTATTCTATTCGCGCTTAATCGTTTTTATTCGCGCTTACTCTATTTTATTCGCGCTTTATTCGCGCTTACTCTATTTTATTCGCTTTATTTGCGCTTACTCTATTTTACTCGCGCTTTATTTGCGCTTTATTCGCGTTTATTCGCACTTACCCGTGCTTTATTCGCGCCTTATCCATGTTTACATGCGCTTACTCTATTCTATTCGCGCTAAATCGTTTTTATTCGCGCTCACTCAATTTATTCGCTTTATTTGCGCTTTATTCGCGCTTTATTCGCGCTTACTCTATTTTATTCGCGCTTTATTCGCGCTTACTCTATTTTATTCGCTTTATTTGCGCTTTATTCGCGCTTACTCTATTTTATTCGCGCTCACTCGCGTTTTATTTGCGCTTACTCTATTTTATTCGCGCGTTATTCGCGCTTACTCTATTTTCTTCGCGCTCACTTGCGCTTTATTCGCGCTTACTCTATTTTATTCGCGCTCACTCGCGCTTTATTCGCGCTTACTCGCGCGAGAACCCACGTACCGGTCATCCGATCCGTGGGCGCGAGTCGGCCTCTCGGGCATTCGCGGTCGCGGCGACGGCGCGAGCGCCTGCAGCGTGCAATACTTAAGCACGAAATAAGTAGGTATGCAAGTATTGTGTGCAGGGGGGTGGTCAGGGGGAGTTGGCGGGACTTTGTAGTCGCCGCGACGTGAGCCAACTGCCAACTCGAGGAAAAGGTTCCCGGTATTATCAAGCCGAAGGGGGGATCGCCACGCGCGGGCCGGGGAGGGTCCCTCCCCCCTCATCTTCCGTCTCGCCTCCTCCTTTGGGATCTCTTCCTCCTTCGGGACCCCCGCGCCTCCCGGCGACGCAAAGCCGAGCCGACCAGACGGTCAACGACTCTTTTCGGAATTATGCAATTGGCCGAATTTGTCGAATTAGCCGAGCGCGCCCGCCGGAAGCCGGTGCATCCCCGGCGCATCTCCAGCGCATCCCCGGCGCCTTTGTGCAACTCCAACGGTCCTTGCCGGGAACCGGCGCCGGGCCACTCGCCATTTTTCGCGATCTCCGATTCCCTTGAATATTCATGCTTTCCTTCGATTTATCCCCGGGACTCCGTGGAATGCCAATTGCGAGGGCGCGAAGGCGGTGCAGTTATGGCGCCTGACGAGCCGTGCGCTTTCGCGCCGAGTGCATCCCTTCGCTCGGAATTTTATCCCCCGGATGCTAAGCCTTATATTTTATTAATGGAGTTTTTCTATCGATCGTTCAACGCGTCTCGTTAATCCTCATAACGTGGCGTTTCCTATCTCGCTACACGTTGTGAATTGCACCTGATGCCATACCGGTGTGCACTGATAATTCCATCGCGGGCGGTCTTCATCGTACCTTTATTTCTATTTCAAAAGGTTGTTCATTCGCGAATTCTCCGTTTTCAGAGAGTCGATAGGAGCAATCAATTATAATGATAGTGCAATGCCGAGGAACGACAATGGATCCTATCTTGTTAATCGGAGGAATGTTATTTTGCCACCGTCAAAAATGATCTCTGGGGCCGGGAATTTTAATGAAGGGCGAGATTATTATTTCTTCTTGTGTTCGTTATTTTGGAAGGCACTCGCCTTGCACCGGCGATCGCGTTGCGGTTTGGCGCGTGCGCCCGAGCTCGGCGTGCGTGCAACTTTCACCGTTTTAGCCGCGGATCGTTAATGCGTTTTGTGAAGGCCTCTCTTAAGAAATTGTTCGCCACGCATGAGGGCACTTTTCATTGCCAAAGGTGGATTGCAAAAAGGTCGCGCCGCGGGAGTAATTAACCGAGAGGGAGAGGGAAGTGCATGCGGTGCATCCATTGCGGGGCGGTGCATCTGCGTCGGGTCGCGTCGCTGCATCTTTCCGTCACTTCTTCGGGACGAACTGGAACGCGATGACGCGCTGCCTCGAATTGCACGAGGGGACTGTCGATTCGTTAATTGCATCCTCGCAACAGTGCACTGGATTACCCGGAATCCGCGAGATTTCTTAATTGCGTTGGCCATTGCTCGTTCCCGGACCCCGCCGTTTCTCGGCCTCTCGTGTCGCGACGCTCTCGCTTTTATTTCCATTTTGTTCCTCCCGACTTGCTATTTTTACTTCCCTCGAGCGATTCGCTCATCTGCTCTCGGAGAACCCCGTCGAAACCGGCAGGATATTTCCGCGATTATTAAAAAAAAAATATATATATACCACATAAAATGCATTCATTACAACTTCATGGAACATTTCTTGTTACATTATTCCTTGACATTATATTTCCCCCCAGGAATAATCACTTCACTGTAATAACCATTTCCGCGATACTGTACGGAATTCTAGGTAACTTTTCAATTTTTAATAGAATTTCATTAAGAATATTTCCGCGGAACTTGAATGTACTTATTATATAAGTGCAGCCAACCCAGTGTATGGATCTCGAAAATATATTCTAGGGTTATAAAAATTCCCGGGAAATTATTGATACGGTTGACAGCGTGAAACGATTGGATCTAAAATTTGGTTATTATTATTTTTATTCTAATTCAGTATGTAACGAGGTTTGGTATGCCAATCTCGCCGCCAGGACTTAAGTACCTTGTAACGATTTGTAATTGAGAAAGCATCGGAATCCTATAGGAGCGGTTCTTCGAAACCGGCGGAGAATTATTATGTCATCGATTAGATGCAGCTTTCGTCGATGCACTCCGCGAGATCCGCGAAAGCGATGCGCGCGCATTGCGTCATCGATAGACATCACTTTCGAGGATGATCGGTAAAGTCGTTTCCGAAGAAATATGAGGTCCGCTCTCCGCGGAGGCTGGATGCGTTTCGTTATCACCGCTATTTCTTATTGTTCCACCATCGCGATTATCCCCTGGCGATGAATTTCTCGAATCGACAGTTCCCTCCTCGCATCGATAGGACATTATCGTCGTTCGGTTAACTCACCTCTAAATTGCACTTCTCTCATTTAACATCTCCTGCATTTGCATATGCGATATGCAAATCGCATTCGCCTCGATATTAATATCAAGAAAGTGCGGTACGATTTTCCCCATGGATGAAGACACCAAACCTCGTGGAAATGATAACGTAATCTTGACAGGCTACAGCGCAATTAATCCGAACAGGAAATCGTTTCAGATGCACTCGTGTACCTTACTCGTTAAACTCGTTCCTCGACTTGTCACCAACTTAATCGGGAACTGCCCTTGAAGTTGTAAATCCCGCGAAATTTTTCCAAGGACACGTTCCACCCGGACTCTTTACACTTATCTCGAAAAAAAAAAAAAATGGACATGTACGTTGCGAACCCCCCCAAAAAATTCCAACTTTACTATCACGTAGGATTAATATATTGAAATTTCTTCTTCCTAAACTAGATCTACAGAATGCCGATAATGCAAATCCTACAAGGACTTCTCCCATGGAAGTTCTCCTCTCGACTCATCCTCTGCCTTCCGAAACATCACTATGCTGCAACGCATACACTCACATACACATTTGGCGCGAAATTCAAATTTTTAATATTATAACGAGGATCCCTATCGTTGAGGGATCTAGGATTCACGACAATAGCGATCATTGTTACGGATTTGTTATTATCATTAATGCCGATCATCCGCCTTTACCTTTGGTTTTTTGTTTTTTTTTGTTTTTTTCCTATTCGAAGGCGAACAGCTGATCCCTCAATGCGCTCCACCCAAAGCATCAGTCCAATAAATAAAGTCTCTTTGGTAATGACTAGTGATCCTTCGATAGCCGTCCCAGGACTCTTTCCGCCATGTGCACCGATTGCGTCACTCCTCGTTGTTCCAACCTACTCCATTCTATCCTTGGCGAGGATTTTTCATATCCGTGCGCGCGCACGACCGAGCTGTAAATCTCGGAGAGCGTCACGCCGACTTCCACGGCGTTGTCGCCGTGGCTTGGAAAATCGGTAAAGAGGTTGCGTGTGCTTAACCGTGCCGTTCGGGAATCGAGGGAACTCGATCCGGGAGGAATCGAAAGTCAATGACGCCGTGAATAATGGCCTCCTCGAGAATTCCCCGTAAACACGGCGCGGAGAAGACCGCGCGGGAATTTGGAGAAACTCGCCGCGAAAAACGTAACGGGCGGCATTGCGGACGATAACGTGCGTTTTGGGTTTGCGTTTGCGTTTCATACACGTTTCCCAGGTAGATGGATTAGACATTTGCAGACATTTTGGACGATTAACACGACCTAGCCTTTGGGTTTATACCTTCACGTTTTACACGTTTTAGACTGGCTAGACATTTTGAGTCCGTTCCACGTGGATTCGTTTCACGCGAATGAAAGTCGCGTAAAGTCCGCCAGTACAATAGGAAATAAATTGGAGATAAAAACCGCGTAAATTGTGTTATCATTTACCGCGTAAATTGAGGTGGGAGGGTACTTAAAATATTCTAGACCTTAGTCACCAAGTTGCGCGGAATCCGTGAAGCGTGGAAATAAACAGACTAATTTACTTTTTTCTTTTTCTTCTTCTTTTTTTTTTTTTCTTCACGCGCGCATTTAAGATTGTATTAATGATACTGTCAGTCATAACGCGTCGTAGTGCCATTCTGAGTGTTATTTAGAGATATTTAATCGAACCTGGAAATTTGATCTTGTTTGTTATGAGGCGGAAGTAATCGATTGAGCTGGACTCCAATCACTAAAGCCAATACGATTATTCGCTCCTGTGCTTAACATTGATTCCCAAGTCAAAATTTAATGTCGCAATTTCTAAATTTCAACACGCGCGTCCTCTTGGTGATATTCGATTTTGGAAGTAAAACGCCGGAAAAGAAAAAAATCATTAAGGAGAATCTTTGCGAGGATTGCCTCCATCGCTTCGGTCGCCTTATCGAATTGTTGTCTTTCATTGTTGCAGGTAAACCGGCCATTGACGATGAAGAAAGAGGGCATCCAGACGAGGAACCGAAAACTCTCGTCGAAGAGCAAAAAGAAGAAGACTGGAGGCTGTTTGGGGCTCGGAGGTGTCATGGGCGACATGATGAAAGCTGGTGCACATCTTGACTTGGACAACAAACCTTTCCACTCTGGCTTCGGCTCGCCCATGGGTTAGTATTTAAAAAAATCATAAAACAATTCCAACTCTTTCCTCCAAAAAAAAAAAAAAGAAATATAAGACTATTCCCAAGAGAGTAGGTAAAGCTATAAAATTTCAGGATATCGATAACAAAGATCGTCATATCGATTCATAAGGAAATGCAACTTTTCTCTCGACTACTTCATGTCGGAAGTTGCATAAAAAAGGAAATGTCCGGAAATTAGTAACATCTACATAAAGTATCGAACATGACAAGTCTACTCGAAGGGACGGCCAGGTTTCTTGTCAATGAAAATTTCATTCATCCCGTAATGACCGAGTACTTATATAGATGCAGATAATGTGTCTATTATAAATCGCTCAATTACTGTCTGAAAAAGTACTTGGCAGGACGTTCCGGTAATTATGGTTCAAGTTTAATGCGCCGTTTTCGTACTCCCAGTCATCAGTATCGACTTGCATGCTCGGGACGTTAAAACGCGTAGATTTACCGATAACTTCTGAAACTATTTAAAGGCCCAAGGTAGCTCGTATAAATATTTATGATTTTGAAACGCTGGGGATTTAAAATTACCGTTTAATTCCGAGCGGTAGAGTTTTTCAGTCATTATTTTGTCATGTTTGCTGTTTACGAATCTCTGGGACCAGAAGCAATCATTAAAATACCCTTTTTACGAATGTTGCAGGGACTTCCCAGCATCATCACACGATGCATCCGGCGATGCAACATTACATGTACCACACGGGGGTTGGTGTCACCGGTGGTCTTCATCAGGGATTCGCACCCCCTCCGGCGCCTCCACCTATTCATCCCCATTCGCACTCGCATTCGCATTCGCATCACATGGCGAGTCTTCAGGGTCTCCAGCTCGCTGCGACGACGAACGCCATGGTAAGTATCCCTTATCGATAAATAAAATTAATTAATTAATCGGAATCCCAGCCAAAAATCACCGTCCCAAAAACCGGAATACTCCAGCTATCAGTCGCAATTCGATATTAATATTTCATTCCACCAGAATTTATAAGTAGTTCAATGAAAAATCGTATGATGTTTATAGCTGAACTCAGAGAGAGCCTTTTTTAAAATAATTTTTATTAATTCCCTTTAATGATTTAGGTCAAAATTAAATTGCTCATTATTCTCAAGTCTAGCTTGTAATATTAGAAGCGTCAGCCTAATTAATGGGATTTAAAGAATTTTTCATTTTTTTCTTCCGAGCCGTTATTTCCTTTCAAGAAATGAACCGATAAGTAGTGATCTCATTGTTAATGATGTTATAGTTCACGCGGTATTGAATAGATGCGTTAATGAAACCAAGATAAGAAGTAATCATTAAGTGGGGAGATTACCTTTAGCAAGATTCTAGAATGGTTTTTGCACTTCGAGGAGTTTTAGTATAATTTTCGTCATTGACACGAAGGAAATAAGAATTCCCAAAGTTAAAGCGAAAAATTTCTTCGTGATTTCAGACCGGCTGGCGATCGGAATACACATGAATTGCGAGCGAGGAGCAGCTCAGGACGCAGCCCACCATTCTGACATAAACTTATAATTTCGCATGCAGTACATATGCAGTTTGAGAGGGTATACACACATACACACACTTAGCGCGGCGAGCGAGCGAGCGCGCAGGTGGAGAGCCGCGGATGATTCTTTCTGTACATATGTAAAGAAGTATATATAGGGCCATCGAGCCCCGGCCCCAAGTACAAACGAAGTCAGCTGTCGTGTCGAGTCTTGATATCTGTAAATATACCGTAGTATCTCGAGGAGATCTCGCCTGAGTGGGAAAACGGGAGCGAGAAAAGCGCCCACTTCGCTCGGAGGTCCGCCGCGGCGGGTCGGAAAACGCGGCCGCGCGTTTCTCGGTTAATTCCGTAAAAGCGTAGCCGAATAGCCCGACCAAAGGCGAGAAAAAAAGCCCGGAGGAAAATGGAAAATGAGGGAAGACGGATAAAAAAGAAAGAAAATACGAAAGGCCACTCGGCGCCACAGGATGCTGGAGGACTCGCGATTCCTCGATCGCGCCTCTTAGTCATTTCCGCACCCCGTTTCGGCGGTACTTCTTATCACTTCCTCCCACGCTCGTGGATTCCCAAATTGCGGACGCGAGGATAAAACCCGGAGGGTCCAAGACGAGACTTCGGATCCTTTCCGAAGGGGGTATGAAACCCCGCGTAGGAATGCGTCTCCTGCGCTCAGAGAAATTACCCCGATTAATAATTCATTAAGATTTCCTGAGAATGAGGACTTCGCCAATATGGCCGACCAAATCGTCGTATTTATTTGGTCGTCTCGTAGCTACGGGACTAACTCCTCGAAATTCGTACGTTTAGGGGTTAAGGGTGAAATTAATGGGCGAAGGAAAAGATGATAAGTGTTCTCTGAGCGTGGCCTCCCCTTAGTTTCGAAATTAACCCTCGTTTCTCATTCTCCGCGCCGCGGCCACCTCCGAGGACGGACCCTAAAGTAGACCACTAATTGAAAATATCGTGCAATTTAAACGTAATTACGGAGATTTATGTGCGCACACGATCGGCCGGTCTTTCCTTCGGGGTTTCACCGGGCGGGTTCGGGTCGATTCGGACGATTTTCTTTTTTCCTCGATTTTTCGCCGATTTTAGCATTTTTCATATCCCGCCGTTTTGGGGCCCGCGACTCCTCCGCGCTGTGTGACAGTACCTTAAGCGTCGTTCTCGCCGATTTGGCTCGAAGCTAGTTTCGTTCTTTAAATCTAAGCTTGCATTTCCTCCTTCCTTTAACTCGAGCTGAAAATGGCGGAGCCGATTTTTAAGGATGCGTATCGACCTCGACCCGTCCGCCGGAATCTTTGCACTTGGAGAGAAGCTTAGAAGCGAGTTTTGCATGTTGCTGCCTCCGCAAAGTATTCGGATTCTCGATCAAATTTAATACTGAATTACGGCCAATCGTTGTTGGATTTTACCAAACGGGTCACCAGGTATTCTGGAATCCTTTCCCCTTAGAAAATCAAACATACGACAGGCTCAAACCATTTTTCCACAATTAACTATTCAGTCAGATTTCTGTAAAATTTCGGAATCAGATTTATTCCCCCACGTGTTCTACTCGCGCAAACTGAAAGTACAGAAGTGAACTGAGATTTTCTCTCCTGCACTTTCGGGGCCGCGGTCCAAAAAATTGAGGAATGATCCAAAATCCAAAGCTGGATACATTTTCCATGATAATTACATTGGACTTCTTTTGAGGGTCGGGAAGGATCTAAAGGATCCATGGTGCAGACATAGACGTAGGATATATGGAGCCTGCGAAAAAATGTCCTTTTCTCGTAAAAGCTGAAAAAAGGAAACGAAGCGAATAGTCGGGTTATTATTTATTTCTCTCTTCCTTGCTGTTAAAAAGTTCGCCATATTAGGTTGCGCAACTGTTTAAGGTAAAAGGAGAGAGAAAAGCCGAGAAATTAATTTTCTCTCATCTATTTCTCCCTTCGTGGCCAAAATCAGTATCCATACATCCTCCGTCCACGTGTGCAGACCGCCCCTTGTTCGGTGATCTGTACTTAAAAAATCCGTCGGTTTTTCTTCTTCTTTTTTTTATGTTTCTTCCTTCTCTCGCGAAATCTGAGAATTCAAGAAACGCAAAATTCGACTTCGATCTCGAGCCGAGGAATCGGCCGTCGATCGTGGACGCTTCGTGTGTTGTACCGGTTAGCGATAAGAGAGTTCATAAATTATATTTCCGAGTGTGCGTCAGCGATTGCCATTGCCGATCGTTGCCGCTGCGCGCGCACACACACCCACACACACATACGAAACACACGTATACACGCAAAATCCCACAGACACCTATTCCTACACACACAGAGAGACATAAAGACACACGTCCACACAAATGTAGCGGTACTTAGTCAAATAACACAGTCACGCGTACCCATGGAATAAATACACGCGCACGCGCGTGCAAAATGTAGAGAGAGAGAGAGAGAGAGATAAGGAGCGAGAGAAAGTGAGAGAGAGAGAGAGAGAAAGTGGAGGAACACGGAGGTGTAAGGGCAACTATACACGTGTAAATTTTGTATCTTTCAAGATTGTGTATCGTTATCGTAACATTATGCGTAATGGTAATCTTACCCTCGAGGATAAGTGATTGTGCATAAATTTAGCGACTAGATACTGAGAAAATACACTTACTAGGTAGTCGAAGAAGTATGGGAGTGCGAGTGAGACCGATAGACGGGGGCGAGGGCGGGAGCAAGAGAGACGGAGATACGCGCGTTATCACGAGGGGACCGTGAGAGGGAGAGAAAGAGAGACGGGGGACTTCTTGAGGGCACTTGTGATTTTTTAACAGAAAAGGCTCACGGGAAGGATCCTCTCGTGTGATTACGAATTAATCGTCGGGATTCTCTGTGGCTCGCGGTGAATTTAGCGCGACTACCCGCCCCGTAATCAGTGGCGCTGATAACCGGGGCGCGGGGGTCGCGGAAACCCGGCGAGAGAGCAGTTGCGATTTTCCGGAAGACTGACGTGCTGGAATTTTCGAAAATCGCAAACACTACTTTTTGTCACACACATGGACGCCTTCGGCGGGGGGCGGGGCGCCGACACACGCAGGATTATTACACGGACAGAGACACCGAGAGATTTGATATAAAACCTATATATATAAATATTCTATATAGTATTACTAGGGAGTAGTGTGTAGACTGTAAAATATGATTTCCATGCGAGTGCGAGCGAGAGCGAGAAAGCCAGCGAGAGAGACGAGCCGAGGTTTCATGCAATAGGAGCGAGCGAGATAGGCGTATCTAGATTGCGACGGTGTAAATGAATGTAAGATATTATTGTAAAAACGAGAAGTTTTAACTTAAAATAAATTAAATGATAAATCCATACCGTATACAGCTGGGCAGCCCTTTTTAACCGGCGATCACGGTCGCGTTCTCTCTTCCTTCACCCCGTCGATCGGTGATCGATCGTCGGATCGATTATCGAGCCGATGCCCTATGACGTCTCTCTTTCTCCCAGATCAATTTCTTTTTCTCTTCGCCACGAGCTGGGATTTTCGAAAATCGAGCCGCGACCAAGGGCGATACGGTATCTATCGATTTATGTTTCGCTAGAAATACATGCTTTCTGAAATTGGACTTTGTCGTTGGATCATTCGGCCGCACCTGACGGGATAATTAATTCGGATGATTAATTAGGGGGCGGGGGAACGGAAAAGGAAATGGAGCTTGTGTCGAAAGGAATTATGCCGGATTATCAGATCGTTCGTGCATATCATTGGGCCCCGCTCGTAGGTGATCGCAGCTGCTAATGATATGCTATCACGCAGGGGATGTGTGCTGGTTCGGGAAGATCCCAGCTCGCGTGCGTTCTATTATCACCGGCTATCTAATGGATTTGGATACTTCGATAGCGGATGCGCGATCTCCCCAAAGAATACACGTTCGTATGGGAAGAAAAAGTTTAGTTACTCGATTATACATTGGAGTATGTCGGTTATGCAATTTCCACGAGGACGTCCTTCTCGTTTAATTACCGAGATTAGGGTGCAATCATCAGACTTTTTACGACAATTGGTCAAATAGTACACGTACGGATGGCTCGGGTTAAAAAATATTCTTAAATATGGAATTAACGGTGACGTTCAGATCAAATCAGGCGAGTTAATCAGTGATAATATCAATTCATGTAATGTTCGTGAAATGAAAAAAAATCAATCAAAACCTGTTGTTATTGTCTCCGAGGTGCCGTAGAAGATGACATGAAAAGATCTCAGAGGAGCAATTTAATCTAGCGTTTTCAAAGACTATTTCCGCGTCAGTTTCGATCTGTTCGATTGATCGTAGACGAGTGAAATCGAATTGATCGGCGTTCCTATTAATCGAAAGATCGCATTAAGTATTGCCGATTACGGAATCTCATCTTGTAATTGCAGAGAGTCTTACAAATTCTATCGCACGATCAAAACTCCGGATAAAACATTAATAAAAAATTCCACCTATCAATTGTTAGGCAGAACATGTGATATTTACACTTTTAATTTTAATATTTAATAAATACAATAATAAACTATCATATCTTTCACGTTCCCTTATACCATGCGGTATAATTTTAATTTCAATGTTTAAATCTTCTTTCTTACGAATATCCTCGTTTTAAGGGTGATATTAAGGAAAGAATTAAAACAAGGATGCAGAAAGTTTTGCAGGAATAATTTTAATACATTGCAGTTGGGTACCTGCTTATTCGTTATACTTGCTCGCCCGCTATCGATCATGCAGGGGACTCGAAACTGACGCGATCATACGATAGGAGCAACCGAGTAATTACGATGTACGATTCGAGATCGCCTCTTGCAGTTACGAGGAGTCGTTAAAGTCGAAATGGAGGTCGTCTTGGTTTCATAAAGGCTTCCGTGTGTGGAGGCGGTCTTGTGTTTTCGCCGCCCCTAAGCTATAATATCGACCACTATGGGTGGTCGTTTCGTGCATGGTCGTGAAATGGAAAACAGAAAACAGGTGCCCATCGAAACGTAATGACAGTCCGTATATAGATACACAATTAATTTAAAAAAAAATCCATTTCGAATATATTTACAAATTAGCCTGGCCGTCCAGTTCACTTCTGAACTGCAAGGATATTAAAATTTCAAATATTATAAATTAAAGCTTTAAGTTTAAACCATTAATTAAGTCTGTGGAAACACCACACCCATAATTGAGAGATTCATCCTCACACAAGTGTAATTCATAGCCTCAGCCTCTTAATTTATTTCTGCGTAAAGAATTAAACACTCCTGTTTTAGTAAAAGAAAATGTTTAACAAAGATATTTGCAAATGGAGGAAATCGTCATGTTAAAATTCGCTGTATATTGAAAAAGTTGCAACTCCTAAAAGTCAAAGTTGTGCATGTCCTCACCATTTTATATTAATGAAACGAGACTACGACCTCGGTAATTACGAATATCTTTTAATCCAAAATCAAATCAATGTTGTTATCCTAAACAATAAATGTTAGTCTCTGATTTGCCTGATTTTCATATTTAGATGTCAGGATTTTTTGCCCAGCAGCCAGATTTTATTTTGATTGAATAACAACTATCGCAAGTAAACGTTGTGTGGTCACGCCTGCTGTATCTATAAGTGATTATAAATATATCATTTAAACATTTCGGCAGTGATCTAGCCGCCTCTTCTGGGCGTCGTCGATACGTCGTGCGGCGCGTCCGTCGCGGTCTTCCGGTGCATCAGAAAGAGCGAGAGGTAATAAAAATAAGAAAAGAAAAGAAGAAAAGGGAAAAGCGAGAGGCATCCCGAAACCGTTCCGGGAACAGGATCGCGCCGAAATCCCCGCAAATCCGACCACGTAAATCCCCGCAAGTCTCGCTGTGCACAAGTCGGTTTCATTTCACGGAGAATTAAATTCCGATGCGAAGTTAAGTCGGGCCAGCTGCCGGTCGAGGGTGACCTTTTGCGCGATCCCGAAGGAAAGAAGGCGCTCCCCGGGATGGATTCCCTATAAAAGTGACCGGGATTTGCGTGATCCTGTCGGGTCGCGGCCCTGCGAGGACTCGGCCAATTCCAAAAGATCTTCTCACGAGTCCATCTTGCTGGTCCTCGACTTCGCCCCTCTCAGAAGGGCGCGTCTAATTTACTTTATCCTCGAAAATCCTGGATTTTTATTCACCTCTCTGCTTCCCCGTTTAACGTGAAACTTTCGATCGGGAGGGAAATCAAACTCGCTGCAATTCTTATTATTTAATTCCATATGAGATAATACAAAATATTATTTCTTTTACAGAGGATACACAGTTGAGACAAGAAGTTTTAATCGCTTACGAGAGATCAGTGAAACGAAGAATGAATAAAACCGCGGTGGCAAGTAATCACACCACTTGACAGCATTACTGGAAAAAAGAAACGGATTTTTAGTCATTCTATCGCATATGTAAGTCATATTCATAGTCAATGATACGCTTTTCCATTCGGCGAAGAAGTCATCGTGGTTCAAAACGCGTTTTATCTGCATTTTTCCTCGGCCCCTATCGGTCCGAGAGGTCGAAACGGTCCGAAGCGTCCGCAGAGTCGGGCCGACCCGAAGAGGCCCGAAGAGCGGCGGAAGGGCCCGAACGGGTGACAAGGCCGCTTCAGAGGAGCGAGACCCATCACGGGTCGGAAGCGAGTCGAGCCGAGTCACTTCTCTCTCCCGAAGGAATCCCCAGGGGTCAGGCGCGCGGGTCAGCGTCACGTCGAGGGTGAAACTGGGGATTTGGACAGCGTCCGGGAGAAATAAATAAAGATTGAATCGAGGGATTTGCCCGGGCGCGATCGAGAGGAACGCCGACTCGCGCCAGAGATGGACGCTCTTCCCCTCCGCCGAGCGGAAAATCAAGGAGAGCCGGCCGCCACCTTTTCCGAACGCGATAACTAAACGATACCCGAAGGATCAATTTATCGAGGATATTGTCCGCGAAAGTGGTCGTTCGACTGCGTATAAGCGAGGAATAAAATCGAAAATCCATTACAGATGCTGGACCTTCTCTAAACCTAAGGAAATTGGACTTCGATCCGCATTTGCATGGCGTTCACTTTTGCCGAAGCAATGGATATATCATCGAATACGTCATTTATTCACGAAGAAGGAATGTCTACGAAATGGTGAAGCGCTTCTAAATATTTTTAATTTGTCTCTAATGAATAATTCCACTTGATGATGTTGGTACAGCGCTGCAAGTGTAATATTTGAAAGGGGCATTTTTAATTCGAGTAAGCTAATATCGCCGACGTATCTTATCCGGAATGTTCATCAGGAGATTCTGAACACCTGATTCATCCCCGACGTTGAATATCGCTGGAAAAGGTGTTCTAACATTACAAATTGTATACTTTTTACATTATTTTGTACCATTTCTATTTACAAAGTGCTTTTAACACGAGTTAGATATTTTTGATGGCGGGTTTTAGGGAGGAACTTTTCATTTCCCAGTGATCCATCCCCAACGTGAAGAATCATTGTCGCAGACAAGTTTATTGTCTCCGTTTACCCTAACAATGTTTTTGCTGGGAGTGCATTTTTCCGACCGACGGAAATTCCTACTTTATTTTCTCCATACCTGCTAGAATATTTCCTGAAAGGAGGAATTCTTAATACGAGTAACTTAATTACGCCGACGAGTCTTATCCGGAGTTTCGAGGTCCGCGAGATGAAGAGGACCCGAAAGGAAGTTTGAGCGAAACGGATTACGGAGGACTGCGAAGATCGGAGAAGTGTCCAGCTGGACGAGAGAAAGAGAGAGAGGAAGAAGGAGGATCACTGGCGTTATTAATGGGTACGATTACTTGGCGAAACTTGCGCCTTTGTGTTAGCCTTACCCACACCGTTCGCCGGCATCTTCGGCTTCTTCTTCGTCCGGGCTGCCACCTTAATCTATACCTACGGATATTCCTTTTACACCTGCACAGGCGCCTAAGTTATGCATGGGATCCTCTCGCGGAAACAATGCAGGGGCATTTTTATACCTCTCGGCGGTGAACAACGCGAACTCCGTTTACACGCCGAGCTTTGCCTGGATTTCCGGGGACAGGGTGGAACGGTAGGAGTGTTTATGCCCGAGCGTGATAAGACGCGCACGCCCGATAAAAATGATTTCATTAGCGTACTCCATAAATATACTTTATGCCAGGGGATGTAAGAACTCCTGCGTTACTGGTATGCCGTGCACTAAACTCTGGGGAGAATACCTATTCAAGACTTTGGCCATAATTTCGATACATTAGATTCCTCCATAAATTCCCTCCACTCTGAAAAAGCTGAAAAATGTACTCTTATGCAAGTAAGCGATCCAGGTATCAAATAATACCGTATTCTTTGCCAATGATCTTTACAAAATATCATTCAAGAAGGTTGACAATTTTAATTCTGCTACGTAATTTTATCCAATGCGCCGATGCATTTCTTTTATCATCGGTACTTTGTCAATGTCGTTTAATATCAATCACTTTACTGAATATTTCTAACACTTTATGGGAATTATCAAGTGTTGGGAAAAGGATGGCTTTTCGGAAAACCATTTAGCATCCTATGTCTCTTTCTCGACAGGAAATGAGGGCAATTCGCTCTGCTTGTCTGCGAAAAACGCGGAGAAGTAAGAGTGGAGTAATCGATTAATCGATTAATCGATCCCCGCTCGAGGTTGGAAAGTCGTTCGATCTCGGTCGGTAATTCGCGGCTTCTCCCAGGAGACGAATCGCGAGCCCTCTTCGGGCGGACTCTTCGGGGCGTTTCTCGGCGATTTGGCGAGTCCGCAGCATCCCGATGGGATTAATCACATCAGCGGCTGATCAGATTGTTCGGGCTAATCTAATTCCACCTCCGGTACCGGCGGACGCGCGGCAAGAAGAAGAGGAGGATGACGTGGAGGGAGAAGGTGCAGCGATCTCGGCGGGGGGCGCCTCGGGTGTTAAAATGTTAATACGTGGGATAGCGGCGAGCGAAGGGGCCGTCTCTTTGGCCATGGCCCCATCGGACCCCATCGGACCCCATCGGACCCCATTGCACTCCATGGGCCCACCAGACCCCACCGGACCGTCCTGGACCAAGCGTGGATTCATCGACGTGAGAATCGACCTGTCATCCGCGTCCACCTCGGCACTGTCAATGATCCGCTTTCTTCGTCCAAAATTCCTCCATCGATTCTTCATTCGAGAATTTCCCCAGAAAGATGAAGCATTCCAAGAACCGCGATCGATGAACTTGACAAAATCGTGGATCTCGTGAAAAAGTCGAAGAATAAGGGATTTTCAGGAATTTTGAATTAGTTTGATACGACGGATAGGGAGGAAATTATACGCGGGAAATTTCTTTCCAGGTTGATAACTTTTGAGGGTAAATTTTCGGGTGAAATTAGGGAATTGTGGGTAGAAGCTTTAGAAAGCTTTAGAAATTTAGCTAGAAGAAAACTTTTCATAGAACTGGGTGTCTCAAATCGTTTCATACTTTAAAACGTGAATATGGAGACTCTAAGGTAGGTCCTGAAACAGGTGAAATTTCATTTATTATAAAGAATTTTTAAAATACCTATAAAGAAATTTGAAAAGAATCGAAATTTCATGAGTCTCAGGACCTTCCTTATAGTCTCCCTATTCACGTTGTAAAGTTTCCGACTATTCGGTAAATTGAGGTGGGAGAAAAGTTTTATAAATAAAATCTCTTCGACGCCGAGAGGTCTCGTTTGTGACGATTTCTTTCGGAGCTGGATGCACCGAATTATTTGAAACTTTGCCACATGGATGTGGAAGCCTTAAGGATCGTCCTGATAACCATGAGATTTCCCATTTGAAAATTTATTTCTACCCCATTTTATGAATTTTTGTAAATAATGGAATCCCACCGGTGTTAGGACGTTTCTCAGGGCCTCCATATTCATATGTTAAAATGTCGAACGATTAAGAGCGTGCAGTTCTATGAAAAGTTTCATGACCAATCGGCCCCTCGGACTCCACTTTCGTATCGCCTTAAGGAAAATGAATTTCTTTCGGATTTTTCTTATTCCCAAGGCAATAAAGAGAATGCGCGATTCTCATGATTTAAGTCTATCCCGGATAAATCGCCTAGTATAAGTGATAATTTCTCGGCACATCGGTTATGTGAGAATTATGGATTATGGACGATAAAACGCGTTTTGCGCCTGGCCGAGTTATCGCCGAAAGTCATCGATGTCGAAACGTGCTCGGCGCCTGATCGATTTCTCGTTGGTCAAAAATGATTCCAGGGAAGCTTGCGAATTACCCGAGCAAATTGGCGATGAGAATTCGATTACTCGGACGGGTTCGATCGTCATTGGGAATCGGCGGGGCCGCGATCGGTCGGCTTCGCGTTAATAATCGAAGACGAAGAGGAGGCGAGCCCGAGGCTAACAGAGCCACGTGGTCGTAGTTGTCAAGTCACCGTTGCCTCATAAGACCCTTCTTCGAGAGTCCGGTTCGAGAACCGATCGAGCTAATCATTCGACAATTGTAATTTGTTTTCTTCGCGGTCATTGTCCCGTCATGGGATGCTTAAAAAAAGGGACCTCCTCCTATACCTTGAAGACCTCTCGACGCATGCCGAATACCGCGCGTGTGTAATACCCATACATACTCAATACATGTTCTCAATACCGCAGATACTCAACTCCATGTACACCCAAAACCGTATGTACTCAATATTGTACCCTGTCCGATACAAAATATGCCCAATATCGTATCATGTCCGGTGCCCCGGACGCTCGGTACATGCGTAATACCTGTATATACCTAATACCACATGTTGTGAATACTGTTTATATACAGAACCATGTATGCCCAAGACCATATATATCCAATATCGCAGCGTGCCTAATGTGGCTCATGTCCAACATCGCATATGCCCAATACCGCACACATGTAATAACTACATATATCCAGTACTTCATATTCAATACCGCATACATCCATTACCATACATGCCTAACATTGCATACATGTAATACACTACCTAAGGATACATGTTCTCGCAATACCCAATACCGCATACAGAAAAATAATTCCCAGTTATAACAAGAAACTGGCTTCAATAAATCTAAACCCTAGAAAATGGGCCAGTACATTTTTTTCCCCAAACACTTTTGTCATATTTGCAAAAAACGATTATTTCACCGATCTTACAACACAAATCCCATTCATGGCTGCATTATTCTTAACCAGCGACGACAAACTGCATATTGCTCGTTTTTTTTATCGTATACATACGTGCATTTCGTGCCGGTAACGATGAAAGTGGTGTAAGTAATGTGTCCAAAAAATGAATTTACCTCATATTTTCTCCTGTATATATTTAAATAACAACAACGTGAGGTTAATTTCGCAAGAAAAAAAAGAAATAACTTGAGCCACTTTCGTAATCATCGGCACGTGTTACCGATGCTACATGTAGATACCCAAAACCGCAAATGTCTAATGGGTCATACGTGCCCAATATTGCACATACCTCAATAAATTTCCAGCTGAGCGTTCGGTTGAAATTTTTCAACACCTGGAGATTAATTAAACGAAATTGCGCAACTATCGGGAACGTTCCCAGGGGGTTTCTGCTTCCGGGGAACGGAGAACGGGGGAATTTATTCTAGGCGTTGATAACTCACCCGGAGCAACGCGTTTTCCCGTGTTTTTCACTCTTGCGCAAATCGCTGAGTTATGACTAATATGCTCTTTCCTAGAGTTGGGTTTCCTTATGAACCCGAGTGCGCGCGTAAATCTGTTGTCTAGCCAGTGGCCTAGAGGTTCGTGCACGCGCCCGTAAATTGAGTTACATCTTGGCATTTAATGCGCCGTTTTACGTTTCAGGAAATCTACGATCTTTCGCGGTTCCGCGGGATCCCTTGCGCCCCGACAGTGTGCATAATGAGACCGGGTAATGCATTTATAAGGCTAAGGAAAATGTATAACAAGGATTTCTTTCGAACGAGCGAGCGGGTTCTGTAACCACGGTATAAGTGGGCAATAACGTGCTTTACTGGTACTTGGCCGCACAGTCGATTCGAATCTCGATTCGTAATTGCGGAACCTGATCTGCTTCTGGCACCGTCTAATGAATTCTGAAATTGTGCAGCCAAGATGTCGTTACGTAATTATTTCCCGAATTTAGGTGCATCCCCAACCGTGGGATAAGAAAATATTGACTCTGTAGCTTCTTAACAAAATATACTGTGATAAAATGTGGCGTTAACCCATTTGCATCATTAGCGTATATGCACGCTCAGTTTCCCTGGTCACTATCACCGAAGCGTATATATACACTCAATTTTACTGGTCACTACCATCAAGCCTGAAATTTCGGTGATAAGGATCCTCTATTTCATACTTCCTTACGATGCAAATGGGTTAAACGTCATCGCTACGAAATCATTATTCCCTGGGTAGGTAATTTTTGACGCTACTTTTTATCAGGGCATTTCTCGAGATTCGGAGCCATCTCCAAAGTGACATCCCGTAGTAAGAAATGCTTAGGAAATATTTCTTAAGAGATCCCCAAAAATTGGCGGCATTTCCAACGGCCATCGAGGGGAGCGACCGGCAAGGATCGCGACCCAGTTGCTGGAGGACCTATCGGGCGAAGTCCTTCCCCGAAGAAAGTGTCCTCGAATCTACAATGGGCAGATTAGCTGGACCAGCGGAGATCGGAGGGAGCATTCACGTAACAGGATCAAAATCGAATCGGGAAAGAAGCCCGGAGGAGACACCCCGGGGAAATTATAGGTGCTGGAAATCCGAGAAGCAAACAGGAAGAGCACCCTCGCCCCGGAGGGTCAATTCATGCAGGAAATCGCTTTGGGTGCACTGCCCTTGTGTCATCCGGCAGAAGTGGTTGACCTATTGAAACCGCCTCCCCGGGTTTTTATGCTTCACGGGGGATTACCGGGTGACATGGCGCAACAGTTTAAACCGGGGCCCTCGGGCCTCCGGAAAAACTCGGGGAGGTTTGCAAATAAGATTTTGCGGTAGGACGGTCTTCGGCAACGGATCCCGAAGTCGCCCTCGTCGCGCCCTATCTACCAGGGCGGAAGGGGCGTTTCTTCCTTTGGATTTTATACGGACCCTTTGGGGCACCCTGGACATCCGGAGACATCTAAAAGCGGTCTTCTGAATTTGGTACTCCAAAATTGCCGTATAAATTTGGTACTTTAAAATCGTCTTCTAAAGTCGGGACTTGTAAACTCTCTTATGAATTTAGGAGCTAAGTAATTGTCTTCCGAATTTCAACACGTCAATGTGACGGCTCGTATTCATATTTCACTTCTAGTGCCAAAATATGTCTTTTAGCCACTTAATGACGACAGACGAGAAATGTCTTTTAATGCTGCATGTGAGTTATGAGCATAGACCTATTTCTTCTGAATTTCAGAACTTCCAACCTGTGTCATCTGAATTTCGACATTTCAAACCCATGTCTTCTGAATCTTGGAGTTACGAAATTATTACTCCGGAATTTGGTCATTTCAAAACTATGTTCTCCGAGAGTTAACGAACTTCTGCTTAGGAAATTAATTTCCCCGTACATATATTGGAATTCAAAATGTAAATTCAAGATACAAGAGAAAGATACAGGGTGATTGAGATTGTGCGAGAAGCCCAAGTCAATACTGAAACTTTAGGATGTAAACATTACAGCCAACACACTTCTGAGACAATTACATCCTTCAATAAAAAATCATTACTTACGCAATGTTTCCAGAATGTAGAAATCCCAGAAAAAAAAGGCGCACCTAGGATATCAAGGTGTCTCCTAGAGTGTTTCCTTCCATTTCAATCAGCCCTTTCGACGATACCTAGTTAACTCGTTGCAAAGCCGGCGTCCGAGAAGGAAGGTGGAGGTTGGAGGGCCGTCCATTTCGGAGCATGAAGACGTCGTCGGAACGGCGTCTAAGGCGTCGGAAACGAGGGGAGCAATGGTACCGAGGGGCAACAGTACCCGCTGGTTAGACTCCCATAAAGTCGCGACATAAATTACGTCGATGGTTAGAGGGTTTCGCATCTGGGAGTGTTTGCGCTGGTCCACCTCCCTTCAACGCCCTCGACGGGCACTTCGAGTCCCAGGCCCAGGAACATGGGTCCCCATGGGCAAGTGCAGGGCCGATGGGCGTCGGTCCAAGGAGGCACCTGCTCTGGGAATATTGTTTATTGAGACGCCAGCGAAAAACGTATTAACGTCGACGTTTGCACGACGCCGTGTCTCGGTCGGCGTCCTCGGGGGCCTTTGTGCTCTCCTGTGTTCGAAATTGGGCCTTGGGCCCGAAACGACCGCATCGTTCCGTTAGGATTCGATTAACGCAACGAGCCTTTAATCGGGAGCGCGGTATGTTAATTTGCAATTACCACGCCGGCTCCGCGGCGACGTCGCTGCCAATTTGACGGTGCCACTTTGAGGGGCCAATTTTTTCCACGGTACCATTCGCCTGAATATGGTGGCCGATAATTATTAATAATTACTCCCAAGGGACACGCGACTGCCCCATTTTTTCCTTGCACCTATCTCTTCCCATTCTGTACTAAACTGTACACCTCAGTGCGACGACTAATTAACGATTCTAACACGAGGTAGTGGGACCGAAAATTTCCTAACTCGCGACTAATAAATCACAATTAACCAGCGATAAATCTAAACAAGATTAGGGCTCTTAGAGCCGGTTACCCCAACACTCGAATCAAAATTCTTAATCAAGGATGACTTAACGCGTGATTAGAGTTCAAATGTGTACCCATCAATTGACATTGATCTTCGGTTGGCTTCATTTTTGTCGGTGCAACACCAATTGCGCTGATTCGAGATTAACTAATCATAGTTCAGAAATTTCACTCTAACCACGGATGGGGCAAAAGATTCTAAGGGTCTCGTTTGGATCCGATGTTGGGAAAGCAACACTCCTCACATTTATAAAAGAGGGTAAATTGGGGTACGGGTTCTTCGGGGTGGGGTGCCAGTGCTGGACATTGGTAAACCAGCTGGGAAGAAGGGAAAAGCACGATTCACCGTGAAGTCTGGGTACGAATTCATTACCGGGAGACCGGACGAGCCTCCCGCGACGAGCGAACAATACGTCGTCTAATAGAAATCAAATCGCTCTCCACCGTTTATAACGGGCTCCTCTCCCTCGTTTTTTACCCCGGGGCCCCCTCACCCCGCGCCCCCCCCCCCTTTGTTTCGTTTCGCTTGGCCTTTTTTCGCCCATCGCGGAATAATCGAAGAAGATTGATGAGGAGGCCGTGACTCGCCTCCGCAGGTACACTGTGTCGGCAGCCTGGAAGCTATAACAACCTGGAACCACGGCTGGGGTACTTCCGAGAGAGCTTAGCCTCTTCGTACTTCGGTAATCGTCGTTATAGAGACAACCGTGCTGCGACTGACGCGCGGAACATCGCCATTTTATGCTTGGTTATGCTCGCCTAAACCTCGTGAGCGCCCTTCGTGGGTTGCTTTCCTTATGGGGTATTTCTAAAGACGATTCGTTTGTCGGGCCCATGTTCGCTTCTTTTAACCCATACGTGGAAACTGGTCCCATCGCGACAGACATTTTCTATGCCGCTGTGTATTGGTCAATATATTAATGACGCGCGCAAACATTGCCATTTTATGCTTGGTTATGCTTCCCTAAACCTCATGAGCGCCCTTCCTGGGTTGCTTTCCTTATGGGATATTTCTAAAGACGATTCGTTTGTCAGGCCCATGTTCGCTTCTTTTAACCCATATGTGGAAACTCGTCCCATCGTGGCAGCCATTTTCTATGCCGCTGTGTATTGGTCAATTTATTAATGACGCGCGCAAACATTGCCATTTTATGCTTGGTTATGCTCGCCTAAACCTCATGAGCGCCCTTCGTGGGTTGCTTACCTTATGGGGTATTTCTAAAGACGATTCGTTTGTCGGGCCCATGTTCGCTTCTTTTAACCCATACGTGGAAACTGGTCCCATCGTGGCAGCCATTTTCTATGCCGCTGTGTATTGGTCAATTTATTAATGACGCGCGCAAACATCGCTGTTTTATGCTTGGTTATGCTTGCCTATATCTCAAGATCGATCTTTGTGAGCTGGGATATTTCTAAAGACAATTTGTTTGTCGGGTTAACTTCTTTATCCTTAATCTTTTATCCACGCTTAATCCACGCGTGGAAAATGGTCTCATCGTGGCAGTCATTTTCTACGACACTCTTCAATGGTCACCACACTGAGAAAAAGATGTAGGCAGGATTGAAACATTTATATGCGATGTTCCCGTTGTTGGGTTAATCCGACGATTTCTTGAGCCAAGTTGGATCTGCGAACTTACGGACTCGTTTCTCGTGGAGGAACCAGCCGCGGATGCGTTCAGGGTGGACCGAGTTTCGGATTGAAGGAGCTCCTGGACCCCTGGTGCGAAACAACAAGCAGTCAGAAAAATGGATGGGCTGCTAACCGTGCCACCCATGGAGCCGTCCGGCAGTTATTTTGCTCTCCGCCCCGGGCCTTACTGTACGCCTTTAATAAGTAAGATCCTTAATTACGTTTTCACCTGAGTTCCTGCGCAATGCGGTTGCGCCGGGCCCGCTCCGAATTATCGCGCTTCGGGACATCTAGATAATTGCTGCTCGAAGAAATAAGTAGGGAAGAGTTACACCCAAAGCCATACCTTTGCATTATTATTCAATCTTTGGACACGATCGCTACTTTAGCACCTATGTATATTTTTACAATTCAATGGAGTGCAGTTACACGTTACAAATACGTAAATTGGCCCAAGGTACATTACAGTGTTTGCGCAATAACCTCTCTCACCTTTTGGATGGTATTCGAAAAGTGACCAGAAATTTATTCAAACCGTCGGACAAGTACCTACCACCGCAATATCCCGTAAATTCGCGATCTGGCATGACAGAAGAATTAATTGTATTATTATACAATACCGTAATTATGCCGTAATACGGTGTAATGCGATTAATTACGATTTCGTAATTTAACGCATGCTAATTTAGAATCGTAACGAGTACGTACGCACTCCCTCTCTTATAAGTCCTGACGATCAGTAACTCGTAATTATCGCGTTCATGACTTTTTTCCTCGGGGTGTAAAAAATGCATACTAAGCGCCGAGGTAAATTGATTCTATTTTCTGCAAGGAATATACGCTATCTGCAGCCAGAGAATGCCAGAACTAATTGGGACAATTATCCACTGTTACCATTGTGATGCACCGTGCTATCTAGATGGCATACGCATTTTAATAGGCGAGTACGGTCAATTTTTCTCGTTGCGGTACCCATCCGCGAAACACCAATGGTCGACATGGGTCGATGCCGAATCCTCATGGTTTCTTCCCCCATGTCCATTGTTTTCACGCTTTCTCCCAGCGATCCATTCTCTGGTCTGTCGTATCGTTCGTGCCGTCAATCTTTGTCAATCAATCAGCGGAGCCGCATTTGTTGATTAGGATCGGAACTAACAAGTTCATCCCACCTTGACTGTATAAACAACATTTCGCCCCATCAATACCGTGCTTTTCACTAACTACGAATATTGCGGTAACGTCATCGTTAGAGTGTCCTTAATGGCTATATAATAAGCATCCTCTTGGTACATCTTACATAAACGTTGACTTAAAGTGCTGAAGGATGTTACAAAACGTGCACCTCTCGCCTACACGTTTCTCTTTCCACTTTAATAACTAAATCAACCGATATATAATCATAAAAACGTACATTTATAGTCACCGTTCCAACGTGTACATTTGTATTGTATAATTTATGAACAAATAACGAAGAGAAAGATCACCCATAGTTTCTCATGAACGACGCAGCATGCATAGTGCATCTTTCACATTTTCTCTATATCGAAGGAATCTGTGGAATTTTTAGGCATATTCATACAAATTACGCGTCTAGGTAAGCGTCATGCACAAGTACGTCATCCGGGTAAACATTATACGTGTGAGTACGCCATCCAAGATTTTTCTGCATAATCAATTTTGACGTGCATTTTCAATTTTATACATTTTCTTTGCATTGAGGGAATTCAAGGAATGCGAGGAATTTGAGGAATTTGGGTAATTTTTGGGAATTTTTTGGAATTTCAGATTTCAATTTTCAGGACTCGGACCTTCAGCTATGGAGATAAGGAAAGCGGATCCTTCCTTCTTAGGCTTCCTCGAGCACGATCATTCAGTCGTTATCGGACAAGTCAGCGCAATGCGACCTGAGCCGTGTGCAGCACCCTCGTAAAGCGGTACCGCGTTGTCGCGGGCATTAAGCACCCCGGGCGTTGCCCGTTTACGTCGTTCCTTAACGGCGGCGCCGTACCAAGACGCATTACTTCCACCACTGGTATCCGGGCATTTGTCCACCGCGTCACATCCAGGAACTGCCCTCGGAAGGGAGGCTCGTTGGATTTAGTGCCGAGGGCTCGTGCCAGCGACTACGTGCCCTCGAAGCCTAAACTCGCCCGGAAAGGCGGGATCTTTGCGAGAATCGGCGGAAATCCGAGGGGTCAAGCCGAAACGCCGAGATAGATATTCCGAGTCCTCGCGATATTTTCATAAAAATGGGAGAAACATAGAAATTCGGGGGCAAAAGATTGATCTAATCCAACATTTGGGATTCATCACACCCATATCATTATATGATACTTGAAGAGTTGCATGGGTGTGATGAAGAAAGTGTCATCTGAGGGGTCGATCGTTTATGAAACTTTTCTATAAATTGGGTGTACAAATTTTACCACGTGAACATGAAGACCTCAAGGAAGGTCCTCACCCTCATGGAGTTTCATTGTTTATACAAAATCTGAAGATATTCATAAATAAACTTCAAAAAACAAATTTTCACGAGTCTCCAGAGTTCTCTCAGGGCATTGGGCTTGGAGAAAAGTTTCACGATATCTGCCACCATCGTGTCACCTTAATTACTCAATTCTTCCTGGGTTTAATTAGCGAGCACTTGGGTAACTGGAAGAACATTTCAATTTTCCAGTTGGGAAAGGATAGGTGAAGAAATAGCGGGAGGGTTATTTTTCCGTGCGGTGGAAAATGTGGCGAGCGTTCTCCAGTTCGCGTACAGGTGTTCGGGTTCTACCGGTGTGGTTTAAGGTATTTAGTTTGAGAAAGGTACCAACGCAAAATGACGGTGGAGGACATTTAACGTGTTTCGTGGTTTCGTCGGCGGAGCGTACGATGTCGTTTTACGAAAGGCTGGTTTTCGCAAAAATACCTTTTACACAAGGCCGCGCTGCGGCTGTAACGAGAGGGTGTCGTGTGACTTTCTTCAGCGATTGAGTTTCCGAGCGTGGGTGACAGCTGTGGCCACAACAAAACGTGATATTGCCATTGGAACTTGTGTTCTGTGTTCTACATACTACAAGATTGTCGACCTCAGCCGGACAATTTTTATCTGCTTTCCACCTTCATCCGCGAACTCTACGATCTGCATACTTTAACCCTTTCTTTCCACCGAATCGACAACACTATTAGAAGAAGTAATATCGTTTTTTAATATTTTTTTCCGGAGGTTTCATTCGGTACAGGTTATACCGATGTTTAACTCACTTAACTTATAAATATGTTATAAAATTCATTACTTATCTAGAAATTGATAATCAATGCTACTTAAGACATCAAATTTGAAGTCTTCCTACAACTTTATGCGCTAATAGTGTATCAATTTTATAAATATATCATTAATATCGTTATAAATAAAACACACCTAAGAGATAAATATTTTCATCCCCCCTTTAAATGCATTCAAAGAAATATTAAATTAAGTAAACAAAATTTCTTGTAAATCAACGATATAATTTCTCTCCCCGACAAAACAATTATTTCCGGCAATTGTATACGATTGAGGCAACAATATTATATTTGTTTCAGTCAACTATTTTTCTTCTCGGTGTAGTACTCCCGTCCCTCAATTTGCGCTGTCATGAAACGTCATTATTGTTTTTGTCAAGCTATTTGAAGTAAATAAATATGTATTTCTGAAACTTATATGCCTTAGCTTTTGTTTCGAATATTTTGTTATTCTTCCGTACTGACGGAGTTCATTAATTCGATTTTTCTTCCGGTATAACGAATCCACGTGGAACCGATATTCCGCATAAATAGAGAGACAGGTGTATATCTTTTTTCCCTAAGTCCGTATATTTCCTTTTCACTCGGAATCACCATTTGCCGGCGATGCCTCTTCCCTGCGAAGCGTCCTTATTAAGCATCTGCGTGGAATACCGAGTCGGTTAAAAGACATCGAAGTGACTTTCGCAGTCGACGTCATATCGAGGTATGTATTACAGTCACGAATGCAGGATCTCTCGAGGTATGGCGAGAGGCAAAGCTTTTTCTCTCTCCCTCTCGAGCCCCAGCGCGGTGCCTCGCACTTGACCCTAGCATTAATCTCGGTATATCACCCCTCGATTCGTGGAGGCGTTTCCAAACTAATATACGCCGACACGTCCCACGCCTCTATCTGGAAGAGTCTAACGAGGACTGACTTTAACGGTTAAATAATATTGCTTCTCCCCCCGGGCCTTTTCTCTCCTCGAACTCACCGCCGAAGAAATTCCCAGCTGTAAGGAGGCCGCGAAAAATAATCCTACGGATGACCACAAATCACCGGAGATTTTCATTCACTAACCGAATCACTGTCATTCCGATAGAACTCCCTCTCTCGCTCTTAAATCCTCCCAATGAACTATTCGCTCTACAAACCAACGAAACCGATTACCATTAATTTCGCGCGACAAACACCAATCTAATTCAGTATTGTTTCAATATAATAATTTCCGTAGCAATGTTTCGCTCACCTCTGTCCATTCCTTTACGTTATCTCATATATGATATTTTATTTTTATTTGATATTATATTATTTTTCAGGTATAAGATGCGCGATACGTGTAAGAGGAAACAATTTGTCCGAGTCCACGTCATTGGTCGTTTCTCTTGGATCGCCGGTCGCGGCCCAGGGGAAAGCGAGCGCGCCGATTGGAGGACGGCCGCGCGAGGGCCGAGGGTCAACCTCGGTGATCCGCTTGATCCCGAAGAGCCGCGACCGGCCAGTGGAAAATTGTCCAATCGCGGCCGGCTGTGAGTGAGCGCTCGCGCGTGTGATGGGTTCCCTTATCTGGCTTACATTGATATTCCGACTCTATAATCTATTTAATAATCGTATTAGGGTGAGAGCTCGCTTTCGGCCGTCCTCGAATGGAACGCGCGAGTCCGGCCTCTATTATTTTATCCATTCAAACTACGCGTAGCTCCCGATATCTTCGACGCCGCCATGACAGGTCACGTGACCGGGGTACCGGTAAAATTTCAATCATTCGTATCACAGATTATTTATATACATTACACGTACATTAATATATTACAGCCGGAGAATATCTAACGCGTCGGAGCCTCGTCTGACGATTTAAGTTCTCGGACACGACGTGAGCCGCAACTCGTGGATCTGGTTCTCTATTATCGTATTAGGTACACGAACGAACCTGTCGATCTCCGCCGCCGCCATGACAGGTCACGTGACTAGGAGACTAGGACGATTTCATTCATTTATATGCGCGTTATAGAGACTTTGTACACGGTGAGCGTGTTTTTAACGCCCTTCAATGTATTTTAACGTATTGCAGGGGAGTTTCCGACATGTTGGAGTATCGTCCAACGATCTAAATCCTAATATACGAGAAAGGGAAAACGTAATCGAGGCTGCCTCTCGGTTCCCGCGATCCCGGTCTCGGGATGGCGGATATCGATGTTAACGACGACTCCGGCCGGGCGACCCCGGCAAAGTGGGACAGTGAGGTACGAGCGCGTTCCAGCGATATTTTATTCGGGGTTAACTTTTACAGCCCGCGTAAAACAATAGCGCCGTTCCGTCCGTCCGGCGTACGGTCACGTCTCGAAGCTGCGTCGCCGCGCCGGCAGCGCCGCGGCGCGCCCGTGGCCGACCGGGGAGGCTGCAAGGGCAGCACAGGTGGACCGGAGATATTTACTGCGCAATAATCGTTAAACTCGAGACACGAGTCCGGACTGCTCGGCCAGCCACTGCCCACGAAGCTCGCACAAGTCCGGCTCGACTCGCCTTGCGAAGTTTTCCCTCGACCAAATTCCGACGAAAATCCACATTTCCCTGAGGCGAAAACGAAGAAACCCTGAGAAACCCTATATAAGCCATTACTTCATAAAAATTAGGATTCTTAAAAGATGTACAAATACATTGTAAGCGAATTGTAAATATGTAATAATGAGTCAATGCAACCCATACACTTGGTTGTCAAATTTCCTCCTAATCTGTTTCCTAGGTATTGGATACATGACATGGAATCAGGTTTGTCAAGAACGTACTAAAAAGGGTCTTTTAACTCGAGGTTAAACCGACTGGAATCTTTACGCAGTTCAGGGGATGTAAGTAATAACTAACTAAAAGAAAGTAATAACTTTTCAGTGTCACACGGTTCATGGAGGATGACGAGAGCCTGGCATAAATCGAGCCTCCGGACGACCTTCTCGGAGTGCTAATTTCTGCAAAGGTGATTAATAAATTACCTACAGTCTTGAGTTCGTCCGTTTGTACGTGCTTGGGCGGTTACGTTGTTACGTTCGGCCTCTTCGCGGTTCGGCGTTAAGAGCCGCTAACGTGACGGCCGGTACTTAAGCGCGGTTTAATCGCGCGACGTTACTCCTCTACTCGGGTTTCCTAGCCGATCGAGTCGCCTCGCAATTAGGAAGGAGAGGACAAGAGCCCCGTGATTGCCGACTTAATGATACCTCTGTCACGTACCGCATGATTCATGCGTCTCTGCTTAGAAGGAACGCCGCGCCGAGTGACACGCGCTTGCCCGAAGGAGGCCTCCAAGACTTTCCTCTCGACCCGACCGGACTGCCTCCGAGGGAAGGGAGGTTAAGGACAAGGCTGCGTACTTTCTAGGAATTTGCCGGCTTTGATTTTCCCGTTTCTTCCCAGGAATCCTGCGAACTCTCGACACGAGTCCCTCCGACACCCCCTTAAGGTGATGCGAAAGTGGCGTCAAAGAGGTATCGCTTATGAAACTTCTTTCCGAACCGGGTGTACCAAATTGTCTCATACTTGACAATGTGAATATGGAGGCTACAAGGAAGGTCCTAACACCCATGAAATTTCATTTCTTATGGAAAATTTTTAAGATATCTATAAACAAGCATTTAAAAAATTCAAATTTCATGGATGTCAAGATCTTCCTAATAACCTCCATATTCATATTGTTAAGTTTGAAACAATTCGGCACCCCCAGTTCGGAGGAGAGTTTCATAAACGAGGCTTCTTCGACGCCACCTTCACGTGACCTTAAGGGCGACTTCGCGCTCGAGTAATCTGCGCTTCATACTGTACACGTAAAATGTATTGAAAAATAAAATGTTAAGTAAAACCGAGTAGCTATCAATACCAAATAGACAGGGTAATTTATTTAGAAATAAGAGTCCAATGACCTATTATAATATGCATCTAATACATGTACACTGGGAGACATCAATGCCCTCCCATCCTGCACAGGCGATGTCGTACCTGCAGGGGAGGCATTCATGTCCACAATATACACTGGGAGACATCAATGCCCTCCCATCCTGCACAGGCGATGCCGTCTCTACAGAGAGGCATTCATGTCCGCCTTTGCACATGTATTTCGCAACATTCATTAAATTTACTAGGGATATGTACAAGACATGTTAAAGTAGCTACCAGATGTAAAGACATTTCGGCTATATTGTACAATTAACTGAAAAATCCTATCTCAAGGCATTCCCTGGCAGTAACGACTTTAGTTAATTGTCTAACGCTGGAGTTACCATTTAGAGAGTTGGAAATGTCGGCAAGGGGTTAACGAGCGCGCCCGTTAGCCGCGAGTCAATTAGCGGGCCGTTTAGGCGAAAATAAATTTCGGACCGGTGCCGATAGATTTTTCTAATTCACGGGTTGGAGATTATCATTAGTACGATCTGCGAGTTGACTCCTTCCTGGTTAGGGCAGCCGTAGGTAGGAAACGTTTGCTCGGACAAGCAGGCTCGTCGATCGTCGTCCTCGTCGTTATAATACGATCGTACCGTTCGCCTCGACTCGATTCGACTCTGACAAAAATGTCGCCACCTCGGAGATACTTATCATCGAGATTTATCGCATCGCACCGACGCGCGCCAGTAATAGAGGCCGAGGAGTCCCCGTCGATGCATAATCGATACCTCGCGTTTACGTTTCGCCACGAGCGGAACACCTGCGGATAAATACCCGCGGTAGTAACCATCCCGTAGAGTACAATACCGTTTCACCTTAAAACGCGTTCCTAACCTCACAGAAAAAAAAAAAAAAAAACTAACACCCTGTTTCTCAACATCCCTCGTATTACTTTCATAAAATTCTTCCTCTTCTCAGTTTTAACCCTCGATTCTTGTATCTTGAATCCTAGTTCTTTAATTTCTTCGGCTTACTCTTGAGGTGGCGCGAAAGTGACGTCAAAAGGATCTCGTTTATGAAACTTTTCCTCGAACTGGGTGTACCGAATCGTTTCAAACTCTACAATGTGAACATGGAGGCTCTAAGGAAGGTCTCGACAGCCATGAGATTTCAATTTGAAAAAAAAAAAAATTGTTCATAGAAATTTGTCGTAATGTTTCAGAAGAAATGAAATTTCACGCGCCTCGGGACCTTCCACGTAGCCTCTATATTCACATTGTAAAGTTTGAAATGATTCGCTGCACCCAGTGCGGAGAAAGGGTACACAGGAAGGGAAGGAACGAAAGGAAATGTCATTCAGGCTTCTTACAAATGTGTTAAACGATTTTTAGTAATATTTGGAGAAGAAAATAAAAAAGGTCTTCGGGCAGTTTAAGATGGCTTTTCGGCATTTCTGGACAACGAACTCGGGTGACCCGGATATTCTTTCCCAGTGAACGTCAAGCTGGTAAACTAGCAGGAGGAGAAGAAGCACGTTCGCCAAAGACGGGATTAAGGTCCGTCCACAAGTAGTCGGTCCACCTGCCGGACGCGTGGCAAAGGCGAGCACGCGAATGCCCGGCGACGCGTTTTAAATGGCCGGAGACAAAAAAAAAATTGGGTGAATGGCATCGGAATGACGAAAGCAATTACCGGCGTAGTCGCAACTGCTCCGCTCCACGGGCGAGATTTTGCCGGGCAGATGCGCCACGGCCGAGGAGGCCGAAGGTTCCCTGGTCCCGCAGTTGCGGTTCGCCATGGAAATTAGCCGATATTTACGCGTACGTGGCAATTTTAACGAGGATTCGTGACGCAGTCCCCTCTCCGCGGATATTCCCGAGTTCGAGGGCCGTCCTTTGCAGCTGCTACGCGAGGCAACCGCAAAAATTCCATTCCAAATGATCCCGTTTTAATTATTAACCACCGTAAACTCTGTCTAACAATGTGATAACACGAGAGAATCTTCGTATATTTACAATTTAATATCAACTAGTATTTGTGACGCGGTCCCTTTGTGGATATTTTTTTTTCAAATTTGGCGCCCATCTCGCAGCGTTGCGTAGCAACCGTAACAACAATCGCGTTCGGAATAATCCTAGGTTATTTATTAGTGACTCCTAGACTCTGTCCAACGATGATAATTATATCGAAGGATGTTTGTACATTTCAGAATTAAATTTCTGATTTCTCCCCCAGGGCTAATTATTGACAATTTCATTATATCCAACGGTATGATTATCCTTAGTAGGGAATTTTTCTAATCACCGCGATAAGTTACGTTAAGTCTCGTTCTTTATTTCACCCGATCCCGGAAATCGGTGATAAACAATGTAAAATATCTGCCGGTGACCTGATTCTTTCTTTTTCGGGGGTTCGCACGCACGCGGAAGCGATTCTCTCCCGAGTTTATTATATTGCAAATTGAAATATTAAACCCGGGAGATATTGCCCCGACGAGTTCGCGCGATACTTGGAATTCCCTCGGCGCATAAGCGGCGTCCTCGTTATCGACTACTTACGGGCTGCAGCGCTATGCAAATTACGCACTGTCAATAAGTTACTCAAAACGGGCGGCGCTTGTGTGGGTACGAGGAAGAGGGGTGTAGTGAACGAAGTACCGCTGGTACGCGGTTAGTAATTAGTTCAGCTGCAGGCCACAGGTCGGCAGAACGCGTGCCGCGGTTGCACCTGTCCCCTGGACTCCTCGATGCACGCGTTCGAGAATGCATCTGCGGAGGTAAATATCAGTCTCCTCTCGAGCCAGAAATAAGTGTGACAGAATGATAAATTTCGCCCTTTTAAATGACTAATATGTCGCTCATTCGTTCTACTTCCCTTTTTTCCCCTTTCTTTTCCAAGGAATTACCTGAAAAACGTTTTCAAAAATATTTCTCTCGAAGGACGTATCTTTATGTGCAATAATAAATCTCGTATCAGGTAATCAATGTATTGGGCGAAGCACTGATAATTAAAACGTTAATGTACCTGTCCCTACGATTCCGTGCATGCATTCGAAAGTGCATCTGCGGAAGCAAATGTCAGAGGCTCCTCCCGAGCTGCATAAATGTGACGGGTTGATAAATTTCAACCCCTTTAAATTATTTATCTGCTAATTATTCGTTCTACTTAGTTTTTATTCTTCGAGGAATGACAAACTTTATCATAGAAAGATATGTTTTGAGGAGCCCTCTTGAAGAAAGTATTATTCCATGCAACAATAAATCTCATGGCATACAGAAAGTGCATTGGCGGAAGCGTTGGTAATTAAAACGTTTCTGCATCTGTCCCTCCAACTCCTCCGTGCATGCATTCGAAAATGCATCTGCGGAGGTAAATATGAGAGTCCCCTTCCGAGACGTACAGGTACGTCAGAATGATAAATCATCAGTCCATCAATTATTCATTGCACTTCTTTTTAAGGAATAATTTATATCCCGATAATATATTATATCTCCTAAATATATATCTCCCATGAGTCCCCCTCTTAAAGAAATACACCTCTCTGCGGCCCCAATTTCTCACTTCAGGTAAAAAGTCCTTTGAATATCGTTAATTGCCAAGGTACGGTGCACCTGTCTTCTAGACTCCCCGATGCACTTTAAATCGCATCCGAAGGAAATATTCTTCTTCCAAGCTGAATCAGTAAAAACATATGAAAACAATAACTGTCCCCGATCCAGTTATAAATATCCATTTATCCATTGCGTCCCATTTCGAGAAATCTCCATTTCTTAGTTAAAATTCATCTTCAAGAAATGATATGCAATGAGCATGCACAATAACTAACGACTCGGTGCAATAGTACGTCCACTTTCAAGTTAATGGTCCATCCGGAGCCTCGTTAATTAACGCGATAAAAAGTAAATAATAACAGTGGGTACGTTTTATGGGCTTTATTCACTTCTGCCTCGGAAATGAGGATGCTCGGTGCGTTAAAAGCCGCGGCTTAACATGGTGTTAACGATTACGAAGTAACGTCTCGGACCTGGATGAAAGTGCGAGTGCAAATTCCGAGCCCGTCCTTGGACGTTCGAGCGTAAAAGATGAAGAGTCGGCACGCGATAATCGAGAGCAGCTGCAGCCATCGGAAGGAAAGTGGAAGCTGTTACCGAGACGAATAGTTCGTAGATTTTTTCGTAGAAGGGCCGCAATGATTGGCGGAAGGGCCGGCATTAAGACTTCCGCAACTTCTTTTTCTAGAGATTCATCCTAGAATTTTGTTAAAAGAGGCTCACACGTTCGGTTTTATCAATGGCCCGAGGTCGGGGCAGGTTAGAATCGTTTAGGGAAGCACCTGCCTGGTAACTGTTCTACCTGTCTACCTGGACCTCGCATTTATGTCCTAATTAGTGTCTACGACCTAGAAGAAGAAAAGGGATGCACCAGTGGAGCACTTTTCGAGCAATAAACCAATTTTCGATTTAATTTCCTGCGTGGTCAGATTATTCGCGGTTCTAGTCTATAAAATTTTATGGTATACTGTAGGTATAAATGTACCGAAAGAAGTGCCACTGAATAGTTATGATTAATATTAAGTAACAATAAAAGATACTCTATAATATTTACATACATATATATATATATATGTGAGGAGTACTCCTGTTCCCGCAAATGCAGCTTCAAAATTGAGGTAATTCTGAAATGACGCTCCGAATTAATATCTCTTAATTTTGGAATAAAGGAAGAAGATGGTTCGTTAAGGATCTATTAAAAAAATGGGTTTGATGGATATTTAAGTTTCTTTTTTTTTCGTTGTAAGCGATTAACCGATGCGAGGGTCTTTTCTTTTTTCGGCGTTTCCGAATATTGGGAGCAGCTGCAGCGATTGGGAAAAAAAATTAAGAGCTCCTACCGAGACTAAGAGGAAGCGAAATTTTCGGGGAAGCACCCCGAAGATTGGCGGAAGGGCCGTTATTACGACTTCCGCAAGTCCTCGGCGTCTTCCCGATATTCACCCCGAAAATCCTGTAGACGGTCCTCCGCTTCTGGCAGCCGTTATCAATAGTCACTTTTAGTCAGACTCGGTCAGATTCCAACTTCACCTGCTAGGAAACTATTCTTCCTGCCTACCTGGAACCTCGCATTTATTTCCTAATCAGGCTCTGTGGCTTAATGCAGCACCTGCACTCGTCCTCTCTGCCGCCAAGGGGAGATACGCATTCGGAAAACGTTTTAAACACAGAATTTCAAGCTTGTCAACGGTAATCCGTAATGGATGGGATTTTGAGGAAGGATACCTGTGCGTCCACGTTAATACAGGTGCAAACAACGAAAAAGATCATTCGGAGAGGTCATAAGAATTATCTGAATATACTTTAACGGGATTAACGTAATGACACCATGTTGCATCAAAAACTTCATCCAGCAGTTTTTCTAAAGGAATCAATTTGTGAATTAATTGTATTTTAAGTCATTGGTTTACTCTCACGGCACCTTGATTTAATTGTCGTCTAAGTTTGCGAGGATGGAACGTTTTGTTAGAGAAAGTTAATGCCGAGGTAACACCGAACGAATTGAATCTGAGCGTGGTGAATCATTTAACTTGGTCTAAAATCATTAGTATTTACATGGCTCCTATTTTCGAGACATGTCTAATTGTCCTGATCAGGCATAAAATCCCGATTTAATAGTTCCACTATATCCTGACTCGCCTATTGACTGTCTTCGAAGACACCTGCCGCGCGGCGAATCGACGGACGAAACCGATCTATACCTTATGCGCTATACCATATTCTACAAAGAATCACCCAAAATGATCTAGAAAACCGTAATTCAAGTTAGATATACGAAGTACGAAAACAATCGATGCACACTTCCGTAAAGAGACACTTCTTACCAGTTTTCTCTTACTCTAGCAAGACAGTCCGCAGTGAACGTCACATCAGTCGGAATCACTATACCTCACGATATAAGAAATCAATCGCTGTAATTTAATTCCGACTAAACATAAAAAAGAAA
Organism: Orussus abietinus; assembly: GCF_000612105.2. NCBI lineage: Eukaryota > Metazoa > Arthropoda > Insecta > Hymenoptera > Orussidae > Orussus > Orussus abietinus. The sequence continues at coordinate 517,072 of NW_019394282.1, read as the reverse complement.
GGAAAACAATCCAATCAATTTCCATAAAGAAACACTTCTCCGTAGGTGTTTGCATCAGGTGTAAAATGCAGTGGCGGCTGATAGCACCAAACTACATTTTTCACGTCGATTCTTAAAAGTCCTTTCGTAAACGTCAATCTCGACCTACCTCAAATGTCCACGTTAGTTTCGACCTACCTCAACTTTTTCCGTCATTGTCGCACTTTTCTTCCAGATTGCCTAAATATAAGGTAAGTCCGGGATATATGGACCACTGGTATAGACAGACTAGTCGAATATTTGGCTGGGGTGTCACAGCAGCGCTGCAGTCGTTGTCTGAAGTTGTTCTTCTTGAGTAGACGGAACCACGCTTAGTTTTGCTCATGAGTTTCATGCGTATTTTAGAAGAAAACTTTGTTTATTTCTTTTGGTGAGTTGAACAATATTTTATACTGGATTTATTTGATATGTGGTTAAGTAAGTTTAAATGATTTCGACGTAAGATCTATCCTATAACTCAAGTGTATACATGAGTACAATCTTAACCTAAAATGGCATGCCGGTAGCGTTGTTTGTCTGGACGGGAAACTGGTCCATCTATCCCCGACAATTGGGATAGATGGACTACTTAAAAAAACCTGGGATAAGCGGACCATGTCTCCTATTAGGGCTTTACTTTCTATATAAATGGATACATGGATGAATGGATGGATGGATGTGAATATAAATCAGACTACCTATATTTTCTAAGTATATTGACTATCAAATTTACTTATCCTTTTTCAAATAGTTTATAACTCTGTACTAATCACTTTTCAAGCAGTTTATAACTTTATACTTTGAAATAAACAATGTTTATACCTTTGATAACATGTATTTCTTGTATTACACCCTGATTTAGTAACGTATACCAGAGGTCCATCAATCCCTAGGAGGTGGTCCATCTAACCCGAGTACCCCCGGGATAGATGGACTACCGAGTAAAAAAAAAGAAAAAATCATAACTTCAAGTGTGATCAGTGTAACAGCTGGAGAAGTGCTTACAATTGTTCAAGGTCATATATACATATTATAAAAAATATCCCAAATCCTAGACATTGCGAAGTTTCAGAAAAAATGATTTTAACTAAACATGGTCCAACTATGCCNAGTGCTTACAATTGTTCAAGGTCATATATACATATTATAAAAAAATATACCAAATCCTAGACATTGCGAAGTTTCAGAAAAAATGACTTTAAAAAAACATGATCCAACTATCCCGGACTTACCCTAGTCACTATCGGAATCTACCTCCAAGTGTCAGAAATTATTCAGGAAAACGTCGGAGGCGCCTCTTCGGTTCCAGACCGACAACTAGCAGAGGGTTTGCCTTCAGGTTGGTGAACGCTACCAAGACAGGCCACACAGTCAACGTCACTTCCGTTCGCCGGGCGAGTTCCCAAGAGCGCGAGAGCGTCTGGGTCACGGTAAATGAGTTTTTTATCTGGCCCGGAGTAAATTAGATTAGTAGAGACATGCGTCGGGTGTACCTGCAGCGCACAGGGTGCAGCATGCATATGAGTGCACGCATGCCGGGCGCGGGTTGTGACAGCTTCCTGCGCCGAGGAAAAAGGATCGCTCCTCGCCATGCCATTCCTCGGTGGTACTGCCTTGACGCGTACCTTCCTTTCGAGAACCTTGGAAAGCAGAGCCGAAGAGGACTTCCTGTCGTGTGCACTTACCTTCGAGCTTTCCTACTGGCCTCTTATTCGTTTTTCTGCGCGCTGAAGCGAAGGTGGCCTGACGCATGACGGCCGGAAAATGACGATCACCTGGCAGAGCGACAACTTGTTAATTAAGATTTTCTTCATTTTCTCCCCTGAAGACGACTTCACTAACGCGCTAATTATTTCCCTGCGATCGGTCGAATTTCTATAGAGTATTCAAATAAATTAAAATGCAGGCTAATGTAAGAATTATTTATGCCTCATTTTTATCCCAACTTGGGTCTGACGGTACTTTATCGATTACGTGCATTGGTTTTCATCGAGTGAATTAATACACAGGGTTGTTACAGACTGGATGAAAATAAGAGATGCCTTACTTGCGGAGTTACGATTTAAAGTATTAACAAAAGCCATGGATCGATTTTTGCTCGACTTTTGTCTAATAATTGAGGTTTGCAAAATCTTTTCCTGGTGAAGGTCCTAGTCAAATAGCGATTCGCGCCAAGTTCATCGTTTATGTTTCAAGTTAACGTTTCCTGTTAAGTATGTCATGACAGTCTAGGTTGATTGGAATGGCGTAGGGGAGCAAGATTTTTGAATAATTACTCCAGGTCACGTCTCACTTTCCTACCAACTCGGACCACGGTGGAGACGGGAGGTGAAAGACTCGTTTCTTGACCGTGTCATGTCAACGCTTCTCTGACCCTGGCTATTTTCAGGGCCGAGTCTAGGACGACAAGACTAGGAAGTGTCACGGTGACACCGTGACGACGAGTGTCGTCCAAACGAGTGGCCAGTTAATAGGCGTTAACACCGGTCAGCAATCCGGAACGCGTGTGAACCTCCGGAACCAAGGTGAACGTCTCTTCAAGGTGTTAACACGGCTCGCGAACTTAACTTCACTTAAAGGTAATATGAAAGGGTCATTCTGTACATATGAAACTTTTTCCCAAACTGCACCGAATCATTTGAAACCTCAGCATGTGATTATGAAGGCCCTAAGGAAGAACGTGGTACTTATGAAATTTCATAAAAAGAAAATATGTATTCTTAATTATAGTCTAGAATAAATGAAAAAAATTTTTCTTCATGAAATTTCGCGAGCGTCACGTTCTTCCTCAGGACTCCCATAATCACATGCTGAGGTATCAAATGATTCGGTGTAACCAGATTGGAGGAAAGTTTGATAACAATGTTGACGATTTCATACATATATATATATGAAATGTCCCTTCCATAACACCTTAAAAATCTATTCGACTGAAGTCAATAAGAAAAAAATGGAAGAATATATTTTTGCAAAGACGATCTACCGATCTGACGTTAATACGTGTTAACGACGATATTGATTATTCATTTTCAAATTCCCCTTGGATTGTATTTGTAAGGTGAGGATAACGCAGGTGGTACGAGTGTTCTTCCTAGAAATCGCGACGCAAGGGGTTGAGTTAACATTATCCCTTCGTGTAAGAAAACCAGGAGCAATAAAGGAGCCACTTAGCCGAGAAAGGAAACAGGCGAAGGGGACCTAGGGCAACGCGAAACGTTGCGCTGGTCAGTGACGAGGGTCAAGGCTACGGGACGATTCCTATTCAAGGTGCCCAACCAAAAATTCACATATCACCGCTCTTCCAAATTAATAAGCAATTCCTGCATATCCGATATTTTCCACACATCGCGATGTATTAAAAAAGTACACATAAAAAATCAGTGAGATGGACACCTGCCAATTAATTTCCAGCGCAAGAGGTTAAAAAGACAATTCTTGGGTATTTAATATGTTACGTCATCGGGTATAAAGATCTCTTAACAAAAAAAAAAGAAAGAAAGAAATAAAAAGATATTACCCAAACTGCTCCTAAATGAATAATGCAGGTAACGATTATGGCAAAGGCCAGGTGCCCGGCGTGTTATCACGTCGGAGTCATAATCCTCGTCGAAAGATGATCTCATTTAAGAAGGATAGATAGCGAGCGATAAAGGAGCCGCTGATCGAGGGGAGGAAAGAGACAGAAGGTACCAGGGATAAACGGAACGTTGCGCTGGTCAGTGATCGGCGCGCGCAGTAGGGTCGGAATCGTATCACGGTCCCCCGCGTAATGGTTTGTTCTCATGGGTTTATGGAGTATCTAATGGGACGCGCCTGGGCCTATAATTACAAAGATTGCCCCACCGTGAGCCGAAGTAAAAGAGCACTATGGACTCGGCCTCGGATAGCGATGAGCCGTGCGAGTGGCAGGCCGGACTGGCAGATTAGATCGGATGCGTTTTTTACCTTGCCATCTTGCTAGGCCAGAACGGCGTTAGAGAGAGAAGGTGAGATACCACGGCCACAGGAGCGAGAGAGACACCCTTCCCCCCTAAGTACTCGAAACTGTAAAGAGAGCGAATTGCACCGGTAACCGCTGCACATTCGCGGATGCTCCTCGAGTGGCCTTATCTCGCGACGCGGGAAAATCTGGATGCAGATGAGGAGCGTAAAAAAAGATTCTTCATTCCTTCCGAGGTAGATAGCGACGGAGTCTTGAATGGGGCGTAAGAAAGCGCCGCCGTTATCAATGGCAAACGTGAGATAACGTCGCACGGGTGAAGCCGACTTTCCTACGGGTGGGACGGGTTGACGAGTGAAATTCAGATTAAAGGTCCCGATTATGGGGTAATTGTTTCGGTATTGTTAACATCGGTGATATCGATTTCTTGATAACGAGGATTTCAGGATGCTGCACGTTTCCAGGTGAGTGTCAAGATTAAAACGAAGGAAAGGAAGAAGGCGACTCAATCAGCCGTAACTCTTCCAGTGGATATCACCTGGCTGTTTCTTGGCAGAAGGAAAGGGGATACCTTTTCTTGATACTTTGTTTAGCTTTATTCTGAGGGGATTCCATAAACGTCGTAAAAATTCTCAGTTAAGTAGCCCCGTATAATATCCTTCCCCGTTGCAGTTAATTTACCTTTTTAAATCACTACGACTTCCAGTCGAGCAACTGTTGCACATCTTTTGTACGCGATTAACCGCAAGAAAAATGTCGAATTACCCTGCTCGATAAGGAAATCTCGACGTTTAAAATATGTAAATTAATTGCAAATCGCAGGCTAACGTATATCGTGGGAGATAACGTTAAGAGATAGAGTGATTCGAGTTAGGCTTAAAAAAAAAGAAAGAAAGAAATACCTGTAATTACCGAGATGTGGTCTCTTCTCGTGTTGCTAAAGGATACATGTCGTTACCAGACACGCACATTATTGATTTTTAGACGTTACAGTTTCCGCAGGAGTAATTTTCATAGAATTTCAGTTAACATTGCCGACTCTTCTCTGTCTTAAGATCGATTGTCCACGTAACCGTGTAACAATTAAAGGACTACCGCGCGTAAATGATAATCGTTCAACTTCCTTTAGATTATCGGTCGCCCTTGACATGGTAGAGAACAAAAAAAATATATATATATATTAAATTCCCCAAAAGCCACTTTTTTGTCGAGCGGATCTCGAAAGCTCCGACAGAAGAAACCGGCGGCGACGTTCCGTTACAAGGGCCGGCGAGTCAATCGGCCATAATTCTCGTGGAATTGATATCACCTGCCCGTTCCCCTCTGAGACGAGGAGAAGACACTTTTCCACCTTTCGCCGGGGCGCGGGTCGCGTGCGTGTGCGTTTACGCGCGCCGCTAACCTGCGGATCAGGTGAGCCGAGGATTCACCTGCCGGAGCGGGCAGCTGCCCGGCCCGTGTAATTCGCTCGGCTTTGTGGACGAGCTCTCTCCGTATATGCCAGCCACCGTACGTGTACCCCGGTAACGGGGGCTCGATACAGCTCGAGATACGCCCGAGACCGAAGGCGAACCGTCAAATAGATTTACAATGCCGACGGTGGAAATTCTTTATTTTTTCGCCAAATACGGCAGAACGGTCATTTCATTAAAATCCCAGCTAATACCTTCTTACCCAAATGTCACGGTACATTTGGCTTGGCGTATGTTGCACGTACAAGATTTCCTGCTTCCTCAAACCGAAGGCAAGTATTAAAAGCTATATCGGGACCCCTAAGAAAATGATAAAGTGAATTTGAAGACAATATTTCATTAGGCGTGCACCCGAGGTGCAATGTACATGCAACGTACGTGAAACCAAATGTACCGTGACATTTGTTGCAAAAATTATTTTCACTGTCGGCATTATAAATCTATTTTCCCGGTTCGACTTCGGTCGAAAGGATTGAAGAAAATATATATATGTATATATTTAAAATATACGTCAAGGTATAATGATTGTAAAAAATATATATGGAGTTAGGTAACTCCTGGCCATCTCATGGAAATCAATATATACGCAGACGGAGTACGAGGATACGGGGTGGTTTTCAAATTTTGTCCAATAATTGCGAGAGATAAGCAAAATTGCCATCAATAAAAGAGCGAGCAATTCCGCAGTAACCCAATCGCTTTGCTCCTTGAAGTTGCACGCGAATGCAGGCAGATGCAGAAACGGCAGGGCACCATGGAGTGCAAGGAACTAGAGGAGGGAGTCAGGGGGGCGCGAATAGGGATCCCCCCTAAACGGATCTTTAGCGTTAACGGCGAGTGCCGTAAATCGCATTTATCCCAGTAAACCGTCCTAACCTCCGAAACAAGCTGGAATCGTAGAGCAAACAGGGTCGATGCATATTCAACGAGAAGGGGGCCGGCTTGTAAAGCAGGTGTAAGGACCGGAGAGGAGTCCAGAAATTCCCGGTGTGTTTTACCACCCGGTAGTTCCTGGGCTCTCCCTTCTCGCGCAATAAGTAACTCCGCGGTCGGGGAGGGCCGAGCAGCTGAATCTCTCCGAGGAAAGTGGCACCTGAGGGCCGACCTGGAGGGAGGGAAGAGGACTGGACGCATAGCACGCGCCTCGTCCGAATTTCGGGACCCCTCTTAATGAGATTTTAATTCCTGCCCGGGGTTAATTGGGCACCGGCCGAGTCGCGGAAGAAGCCCCGGCTCATTAATCTTCGAAATCCTTCGGATATCTCGGGAGCGGGAATTCGACACTTGGTATTAAAACGTCGCCATATGAAGGGATAATAATGCCAATGGTGGCAATAGCTCTCAGAGAGGACTACAGAGGGAATGGCGAGCAATGAACTACTAACTTTATAACATGGTTTCAAAGAAAATATATAACATGGGTTATAAATTTAGTATACGCGTATGAAAGAAAATTGTAAAAAAAAAAAGTAATAATTTTACGTTAGGTGTATAATATTGTTATAATAATTTCAGGAGACACATCTGCAAGATTATAAAATAGTGTCATAAAATTCAAAAACTCGTCTCGGAGAAATATAAATAATGTGTACCAAGTGACTTCCGGGTATGAAATGTATAATTTTCCCCGCAGGATTTCACAAGAATTAACAACGCAATGTTATGAAATTGTAAATTTGCAACAAGGGTATAGTAATTCCCTTTGAAGACGTCAAATGTATGATTGTATTACAACTTTATGTACCAAAAGGGTATGAATTTTTCTTTTAACCGTGTAGGTATGCTCTCAATCTTCCCGTGACAATACGTGTCGACATTTTCAACCCCGAAGGGATTGTCATTCCGATGGTTTTGGTCGGATCGGCTCGCACCCACGCGAGTTTCTCGGTTATCGCCAGGCACCAGCACCAAGACCGATGAAGACGAGGGGTCCAAGGTAGCCCGGTCTGACATCTCAATAAATAAGGTGTTAATTAAATGGGCATTTTACTGGATTTATCCCTGAGCGGGGCAGGACCGTTGTCCGTAAATAAGCCGATATTTATAGCCAGAGCCCTTTGCGCATTCTCCCGGTGCTTTTATATTTTATGCCGTAAGTTTAGCTGGGCGCACCAGGACGGTGCGCGGACCCACGGCCGCGCCATGGTTATATCCTGGGGAAGGGGCACCAGGAGGATTATACCAGGGACCGGGCTCTTCGAGGCCTCCGCGTGGCTACTATAAATCTATGGAGAGTTATGGCAGAGCCGGGTTTTGTCTTAATGGTCACCAGTGTAAATCCTGGCCCTGTCACTCGCGAGAACCGATACACCGGCAGCCTCGCGCTGTACCGGCCAATTTTCACTCGGTTTACGCTTATAGTGAGATTCTTTTTCCGCACCTGCGTTTCGCGAATCTCCGGCTTAATTGGTTCTTCGAGAAGTGCAAGGTCCCCCTTGAGGAAATAATTGAGTGGCTTACCTCCGGGGGAGGTACAAGGAAACCCAGCTGACGATGATGCGCTTACTTTATGGATTAAGCCAACTTTATCATCATTTTCGGGATCAGTTTAATCAATCGGGAACGGTACGTCGATGAGGCGATAATAACAATTTTCTAGATTAAGAAGTTCTTTAAGGGGACGTTTATTATTTATCTCGGTATTCCTCGAGGTACAGAGATTCAATTAGGGACAATGTGGCTACTTTTCGGAGTTGTTTCATTTTTCTCTTTTTTAAGGGCGGTTGATAAAATGATAGGAGCCCTGGTTTAATGGGGTACAGTTTCTGGGCAAACGTGTGGAGGATTTTATTGGAGGGGGAGTTTATTATTTACTTTTTTGTTGTTTCTTCAGGATGCATGCGCCTCTTTATACCGAGCGGTAAAACGAAAAACGAAAAATAGGGAGACCCGCTCGGCGTGCCGGGCATTTTTGCGCCGGGACGCGCGAAACTCGCGAAAAACTCTTCCCAAATAAATCGGCACCCGAGATGCACGATAGGCAGCCCGTTGGCACATTCTCCCCGGTCGCGAAATTTATCACTAACACCTCGAAGAGGAACCCTCGAGACCGGATAAAATTTGCGGCCTGGCGTTTCGCAAAATTCTTAAGGTGACGTGAAAGCGGCGTCAAAGGGGTCTCGCTTATGAACTTTTCTCCGAATTGCATCTACCAAATCGTTTCAAACTTCACAACATGAACTTGGAGGACATAAAGAAGGTCCACAGGCCCCTGAAATTTCAATTTCTTTCTTTTAATTCGTTTACAGACGTTTTTACACTTCTTGTTACAAAAAGAAATGAAATTTCACAGATGTCAGGACCCTTGTTAGAGTCTCCATATTTGCGGAGTAAGACCCTTCAGATGCCACTTTTGATATCGCCTTAAAGATAAGAACTTCCATCGACCCGCGAGGAGAATTCCCCCTTAAAAAGCAAGAAAATAAAAAATCGAAGCTTCTTAGACATTCAGAAATTTCGCGGATCCCTTCCGACATCTAATGCCCTGACAGTTTCAAAGAAGATTCTCCTTGACAAAAGAAAGAAGGAAGATAAAGGAAACAATGCTTTTAAAGAAATTTCCAAAACTTCGGAGTACCTTCCAGGACCCGAAAAGTCTGATAGAAATGATAACAGCTCTCCGAGATAAGGTAGAAAAAAATTTGGAGATTTAATTTGGAATCCAGTCAAGTAGGAATTCCTTGCATCGGTTACCTTGAAAATGGACTTAATTTATTTTCGAGGTTCATTAACGGAGTAACGAGAGCTTCCCGAGGGAGGGATCCAAGTAAACGAGGGAACGTAGGATCGAACATGAACCACAATCATCGAAGGACGATCGAAATTGATTTTCTCCGGGTACGGTAAGTCACGCGATGTATCGCCTACTCGCGCCTGCGGGTATTCTCACCTTGGCGAGGAGAAGTCAATCCGGCGAAATTAGAAAATTAATTTGTCTACGGCAGATTGCCAATTTCCAGGATGACTTTCAATTACCGGCTGCGCGGGGAATAAATTAACAATAAATATCTTCCGCACTGTTAGGACGCCATGCGAGGCCGAGCTTGGTAGTCTAAGTGCCTCGAAGGCGTTAAGGAGTCTAGGCGAGTCAATCATCCGACAATCCGAAATTCTGGTACATCGAGGTACACCTGAAATTACTACCGCCTAGATTGCCGTCGTACAAGATAAGAGTTTTATCGCCGAAAAATATTCTCCCCAACCTCCTACCATTATTAAACGCAAATTGAGACACTTGCCTGAGAGAGATCAAAGTTGACCGATGGCGCGATGAAATCCTAACATTTTCTAATTACACTCGAAATCTCACATCGTTCAGGTAAGGAGATTGCTTTTATTAAAAAAAAAAAAATTCTCCCCAACCTCTTACCATTATTAAACGCAAATTGAGACACTTGGCTGGGAGAGATCAAAGTTGACCGATGGCGCGATAAAATCCTAACATTTTCTAATTACACTCGAAATCTCACATCATTCAGGTAAGGAGATTGCACTTAACATACTGAGATTCGACACCGGCATTTGTAACCTTATTAATTCACCGAGCCTGGTACGTCCGCATATTATGAAAATAAGGCGGAGTGACAAATTAAGGAGTGCAGGTAAGTCAATAATCAGGCAAATCGGGAATCGAGGTGTACAGAGAAGTTCTAAAATAATTCATATTTCGAAGTCGCGTTCAGCTCAATAATAGCCGCCATCTTAATCTATTGTCAAATGTTTTTTTTCTAAATCTCAGTTTCTACAGGGGGAGAGGGGGGAATAATTGCGGCAAGATTTCTTGACTTTTAATTTTCTATGTACTCGGAGCAACGAAGGCGAACAGTATTAAATGGGGATATGGGGAATGTAAAGAATAATTTCCGTAATCAGGTGAAAATCTCCGATTAAGTTGAGAAAAAAAATATCCGTAGATCGACAGGTCGATTGCCGATTTCCGTTCCGCACCTGCGTTTCCGGAACCGAGCAGGCAAGCCAATAGTCAGAGAAGTCCCACATCGATACATCTAGTTCCATAATCAGTTAAAATCCCCGCTTAAGATTAAAAGAGATATTCATAAATCGGCAGAAATCGATTCCCGATTTCCTGTCGGCACCTGCGTTCCCGGAGCGGATTCTCCCCGCGCGCGGTACCCCCGTAATTTGGCATTATTGGCATATTATTATTCTTAATTTGAGTGACGGAAGGATGGAATCTCGTTAAGAGAGGCGGAATCGATCGTCGAGGGGTTTCGATCCTTCCCCGGCCTTCCTCGCCGATACCCTTCGATCCCGCGGCATCAATCTCGCGCAAGAATTAATCTTATGGGTTGCTTTTCATATTTGGCAATAATTACAGCCTTCGACCCTGATCCGTGATCCGTCCCCCGTCCCGCGGCACCCTCCCCCGAGGCTCGGCCCCCCTCCTCCCCCCGCGAGACATTTTAATACGGTTTCGCACGAATCTAATATTTCCCATATAAATTATCGGCAATTAAAAGAGGGGAAAAAAAAAAAAAGAAAGAAAGCGCCGAATCGACCGTACCGGGATGGGGTTAGGGGATTAAGGGGTACGCACTCTCTCTCTCTCTCTCTCACCCGAGGAGGGTAGCGCTGATAAAAAATTGAACAAAAGCGAAATAGAGGACGAAAAGGGAAAAAATAAGATACGCAAGACCGGCTCTCGGTAGGACGCCCCCGTTTGGCCCTTAGGTCCCTCTCGGTACCTCCAACCTCTTACCTTAACCCTTATACTTTAATTTACCACCTTACCTTCCCTTATATTACCTCCTATCAGATTGCTCGACGTAAAGTCTCGAATTTTAATCCTCTTCTCAATCGATTAAACTCCACAATCTCCCAGAGCACTGCCTAATGCTGATTCTACCGACGAGGGCCTTTCAACATAACCTCAAAAATTCCGTAATGATCTCACTTGTATAGTTTCGAGATATTCAATGAACCAGGGACACTGACGACCTTTAAGGTTGTGCGAAAGTGGCGTCAAGGTCCCGTTCATGAAACTTTTCTCTAAACCGAGTGCACCGAATCTTTTCAAACTCCACGAAGTAAATCTGGAGACCCTAAAGGCAGGTCCTAACACCTAGGAAATTTTTTCAAAATTTTTTAATTCTTTTTTCTTCAAATTTCCTTACGTACACTTTTGAAATTTATCAAAAATAATATTTTACGGGTGTCAAAAGGCCTCCTTTGCAGCCTCCGTATTCACGTTGTAAGGTGTAAAACGATTCGATAGACCGATAAGTGTCTCGCGATTGACCCCTCAGGCGTCACTATCACACCCCCTTAAGCATGAGCCACGTGTATCTAAAAGCGCGAGACAACGAGTTACAACGAATAACAAAAGACAGGCAGCAATAGCAGTATACCACTCGATAATCCGAATCGGAGCAGAGGGAGATCCCGGCTTATCTCACTTTATCAGGCCCCGAAATGATCGGCACCTCGGCCCACATAACTTATCGCTCTACGAGGCGAATAAAGGCGGTACCGCGCGATTACACGCGCCCTTTTAAACGCATTCGCGTCGGGAATATCGAAGGCGAGAGGAGGACAGGCAGAAGGAGAAGTAACGACGTTACCAAGGGAGGACGCCGGAGGAAACGGGAGAAAAAAAGAGAGATAAAGAGGGAGAGAGAGAGAAAGGGCGGCCGGTGGGTGGAAAGTGGAGGGACGAAGACGCACGGAGGGGTGGAAAGGGACGCGAGGTGCGATTCCCCCCCCCTCTCTCTCTCTTTCTCTCTCTCTCTTTCGAAAGATTTAGAATAGCATAATACCTATTGGCGTTCGGTTGGAACAATATCTCAGTGGTGCAGACATAAATCCCGGCACCACGTACACTTGCACGCCCCCACAACACGCCCCCCCATTAACTTTTTAATCTCTGGGGCCCAGGCCCGAGAGGGGGGGCAGGAGGGGAGGGCCATCAGGGGGTGCGATATTGCGGGGCCCTTTCGGAGCGGAAAAGCGGGCCCTAGTTAGTCGGGCGGACGGGGGGCGGGGGCAATCACCCCCTGCGGAATTGCCGGGATGGGCCCGAATGCGTCGAGCCCAACTCGGGGGTGAGAATCGAATGATCTCACTTTTCTCTTTAATCCTTCGCCTTACGATTTAAATTCCATTAGCGTGTGCCGTAAATAACAAAAGTGTCGGTCATACATCGGGCCATTTCACGGTTTCGCTGAACGTTCAAAGTCTCACACGTCTCTCACACGTTTTGTTCATGTTTGGATCGATTGACACATACCACGTCTCTCACACGTTTTGTTCATGTTTGGATCGATTGACACATACCACGTCTCTCACACGTTTTGTTCACGTTTGGACCGATTGACACATACCACGTCTCTCACACGTTTTGTTCACGTTCGGCCCGATTGATATACCACGTCTCTCGCACGATATTGTAAGTGAAGGGGTTAAACATCTTAAAGGCGAAATCCGCGACAAGTACCTACACTAAACGTCATATTTTTCGTCTCGTGGTTTGACCTTTCCTTAAAGTAAGATTTATCAACCGGGAATATTGAACTCCACCAGTATACGATATGACGTTAATCCGGGAAATGAAATTCAACCGAGTGAAAACCAAAAGGAAAAACATAGGAGAGGAGGGAATTTTCGCCGTAAGTTGGGATTTCACTGGAATTAAGGGAAAAGGGAAATTATAATCCTTAAACGATAAGGCGGTGTCCCTCGCAACTTCGCGATTACTCGGTGTATCTTTTATTGCAACTAGGTATAGGAGAAGGTTTCTCTCGGAGTTTGAAAAAGAAAAATGACAAAAAATAGAAGTGGGACCTGTAAATCCTAATTTTCTCTTAATTTCATCTGACTATGATCGAAACGTTATCGCCCTAGATACGGTGTAATACCGCGACGTCAAAGCGAAATAATAATACGCAAGTAACAAGATGGCGCCACTTTTAAAACGATCCCCGACCATAACTCGCTCGCGAGAGTTTCCCCTTGGGAGGGGGGTCTTTCCTAAAAAGCGGAAGTCGCCGAGTCCCCCGGAGCACAGGTGAATCTCGCGAGGGCCGATCCTTATCGAGTTTGCATTCGATTAAAAGCTCGACAAATGAAGATCCACCGCCCTCGCTAAATCACCGGAGAGCCGCGGTCGCCGCCGTCTCGCACGTTCGAGGGAAGACGAATCGGCGGCCATAAAGCATAAGCCGTAATAAACCACGAGAGAGCGGTGGATACCCGGTGGAAAGATCCGAGGGAGAGAGGGTCGGTATAGAGGAAGAGAGAGAGAGAGAGACGGGGGCATAAACGTCGGAGAAAGAGGGAGGGAGAGGGAAAGTAAAAGAGGGAGTAGAAGGAGACAGCGAGAGAGATGTATTAGCATAAGTGTGCCCGGCTCGTTCCCGTCGCGACCGGGGAGAAAGAGAGAGAGAAAGATATATATATAGGGGGGCACAGGGCGGGAAAGGAAGCGAGAGAATGAGAGAAAGAGAGAACGAGGTGAGAGTCGCGTCGAATTAGAGAAAATTACAGAACACCTCGTAAATATATCGTCGGCTAAGTGGTTGATTGGAGATCGTAGAGAGCGGACTACCGCTAAATTATATCCCAACGCGGACTTATCTCCGGCGATCGCGATCGCTCTTGTAAATTGAGGCACCGATAGAGGTCTCCTCGCCGCGGTCCCCGAGCCGGTACCGGAAGTGTCGCGCGGCCCCGGCGGGGGCGACACCGTCGCGTGGGCCGTCCCGAAGAACACCGTCGACATCGCCAACTAGAGAGGATCTACGCGACCGGAGAATTCAAACGAGCGAAGGCCCCCCACAAATCCACGAGCACTGAAAATCTGCATTTGAAATTCGTTGAAACACGGAAACGGCAACGACAAGTCCTGATTTTTCCAAAATTTACAATTCACCTAACACACCCGGTAAAAAAAAAAAAGAACAAAAATGAAAATTCAGTTCAAGTAAAATCCAACTCATCCTAAGGAACAATGATTTTCCTCAAATGCACTCAAATAAACTGTCACAATTCCGAAGAAACGTTTCGTCCGATTTATTCGCGTTTATTTCAGTTTATTCCTCGAACTATCGAAATATCTCTTAGATACCGTCGAAAGAAATATTTCTCTGGTTTAACTGGATTTCTCTCTCAGGGTGGAACGTTAGATTGTAAGATTCGGAAGAATCTGAGAGTCCCAATTAATTCATTACCCGTACCGATTCGTTTGGTCCGCGGCCCCCCGCTCCTCCCCCCCGGGCCGGTAACGAGGAGCAGCGGGTCAGAAATAAGAGCAACGAGAAGCAAAATGGCGAATATCGCGGCAACGCGAGGGCGAGGATCGAGCCTCCTCGGTTTTTGTTCCCGGCGCGCTCACGACGGCCGGCAACGAGAGTTTAACAAGAATTTCGTCGGGGCCCGCGGGGGGGGGGAGGCGGCGAAGGGGGGGAGGGAGAAGAGGCCCGAGAGCCCCGCTTCCCTCTCTCTCCCTCCCTCCCACCGCGGCCTAACCCGTCATTATCGACAATTTATCAATAGCCAATAATATTATATTAAAACGCCGCCCGAGCCGCGCCCCAGTGGCGTAGAGAGGCGGGCCCCCGCCGAGACTCCGAGTCCGCGTTAGGACGCCACGTCGGTCCGCGCCAATGCTCGGTATTTATGTTGTCGTGATCATAATGTTTATGTTGGTACCGGCGAACGTCTTTCTAATCAGATTAAAGGTGGGAGGGCGCGAGAAATCGGACGAATCACCCGGAGTACCGGGCCCCGCCGCGGAACGGAACGAGGGGGCCCAGCTGGGAGTTAGTTGGACCCGACTTGGGCCCAACTTTTCGGAAGGCACCTCATTCCGCGACATCTTCTCTCCTAGGAATGGAATTATGATTATTTCGCCGAAATTATTTCACCCGAGAGAAGAAATTCATTGAGCCAGATATATATATATATATATATATATATGTTACAGTGAAACACCGAAATCTGGAGAATGTCGACTTTCACCGGGGAATGTCAACATTCACATAGTCGCTTAGTGTATGTCCGAAATATTTGCTAAATACCCTTATTTCTGACTTACACCGGTAAATGTTGACATTCACCATGCACTAATATCTGTGATTGTCGACACACACTGGAGAGGGTCCGAATGTACAACAATGTAATGAAATATTCGATCTTTCACCGACGTATTTGGTATCTGTTGACATTCACCGGTGAAAGTCGACATTCTCCAATTTCGGTCATTCACGGTAACATATATATTTTTTTTTTTTCTTTGAATAGACCCCACAGATATATTTTGTTAATTCGAAGAATAATTATTTGACTCAAATAAATTCTCACTATTCCAATGTAATCTTGCATCCAATTTATTCCAGTTGGTTTGAATCGTATACAATAGCACGAAACAATTATATCGCTGTGGAGAAGTAATGTTGGCCCAAAGTAATTTCGTTTACTCGATCCTGACATCCGGTCGGACGTATTTCATACCTCAGATTTTATTTATCGTCATGCATATTTCTTTGAGTCAGCCAACTTTTTCCTTCCTCCCGGTGTAACTAAGGATAGCGAATACTAAGAGCGTATTAAATTACTTCCGACCGTAAACCATAATTTATATTTGAACGTTTGACAATCCTTGTTAAGATTAAGTTGGTAAATCACAAATTTTTGTGATCAACGTCACTTTCATATTACCTTAAGCAGGCATTCGGTCTCAAATTTTTATTCCAGTTTTGAAGGAAAAGTCAAGGGGTGGATTTTTAGCGAAAAGCCATGAAATAACCGATGGATTCTTACCGTAGTAATGTCTCCGGTGTAAAGCGAGATCTCTACCGCAACGCCGCGGTAGCGCGTAAAAGGTAAGAAAGTGGAAATGAGGTTAGAGGATAGGGAGAGCTTTTAAGCCCGATACAAAAATGAGTCGGTTAACTCTCGCGGGCACGTTCTGACAGTATTCCGGTCATTACGATATTTACCGTGGTCTTAAACTTTTCGTAAACAGCGCGGCGAATAAGGCTCCTCCTTAAGCGACCGCCTGTATGCAAAGATGGCGTCTTCGCAGCCGTAATCTACGGCTTGTTTGTCGAACCATCTTCTTCCATAATACCGCGAGACCTTTTGATTCCTTTCACGGTGGAGTAACGCGAACCTCCGACATTTCGTTCCCCGAAGGAAAATCCGATCGACCGAAATACCCTACGGTCACATCTACGAGGAACTCCTCCAGAAACCCAATTCTCGAGTTTTTACGCATTTTCTTCGCATACGAATTGACTCCCATGAGAAATGTTGCATTGTCGCGAAGTAGTGTCATCGGTCAACATTTCAAAGTTTTATAATAAACTGTCGATTTTGCATACCACAGTTGATCGGATAATCTCGAGAATCTAGTCCCTGCGCCGACATTCCGCCATTTTGTTTCGCAAGATTCGGAGAGAACCCGATATCAACCCTTGTATTAAAAATATTATCTCATTAACCCGAGGTAACCGTGTTGAAAATACTCTTGCGTTAATATTGCACATCATAGAATCATTTACTAAGATATTAAAAATACCTTTAATAACTATGGATGATATCGAAGATATTCCCGTACTACTCTGTTAATAAAAAATTCATAAAATTCATACTTAGAACACATTGGTTGCAAACCTCTAAATGAATGTACAATTTTACAACGTTATGTCATAATTTTGGAAATAGGTCTTCCAAAATTATTATAAAGTTATTACTTTCTCAGATAATTTTACTACATACGCGCGTACTAAATCTATAACACATGTTATACATTGTACTTGAAACTATGTTATAAAATTAGTACACCATGTTTGAATCAAACATCCATCAAAAATGTTATAAAGTTCACAGAATTTTTTCAACAGTGTAATATCGCACTTCATGAAATCATTCGAAACGCTTAAAAGGAAATGACGAAGTTTCTCGAGTAGAGCGAAAAGTGTCGCGACACACATTATGGAATGAAAAATATCCTTCATAACGCGAGGTAACTTGTTCGCTTATCCCACGATTTGTATTCACAGCCGCGATTATTCTCCCTTACGCCGTGATAAGAGTACTGGCAATTTTACACGAGACTAATTTAGAACAATAAAGTCTCATTTCTTCCGGCAGCGCGAAGCTTCATCCAAGGTTCCTCCTCTAATAACTCGAGAAGAAGAATACCGACATCGCGTTGATGAGAACTAGGAAAAAAAAAGATAAGCGATAACCCATTTCCACTCGTAAAATCGAGAAACGCACTCAAGCCCGGCGATTCGTCGGTCTATCAACCCTAAAAGTTTCCTCGTCCCTATTCGCAATCCCGTCAAGGTTCCCATGTAATTTGCCACGGTGTAAAGAGGCGCGGCAATTTGCATAAGTGTGACCGAGTGCAACGCAATGCGTGAAAGAGATATAAGCGGCGATAGGGCGCCCCTAGAAATAATGGAAACTAAACAATGCACCGGTGGGCGGGTGGGGGGGGTAATTATGTAATTCAAATTGAAATGGCAAGCCGCTCGTAAAGTGGGCACAGAGAAGTTGCCGAGACGAGCTGTTTGCATGGCGCATCCTTCCTTCCTCCGGCTAACTACCGTAAAACTGGCCTGCGAATACCTTGTCTTAAATTTAATATCGCGTGAAAGTATAACGGATTGCCCGAGATATATATTTCGCCCGGCTTCTTTATTCTTCCCGGACGGAGTTAGTTCAGGCTGAAAGTTTCTTTTGTACCCCTCCGCCGTTTATCTCCCCACGGCGAGTGGGGGCCATTTGCATATCAGAAATGTTTGGTCATGACTTCCGCCGGGCGTTGAAACTCTTATTAATGGCATTAACGAAGGAGTTTGCCATCTTGGCCGACTAATCTGAAATAAAAAGTGGTAAGAAGAACAGACGTCGCGTAGAATTCAAGGACCTCTCGTCGAACCGCATTAAAGTATACGCTGCGACTAATTTGGAACGTTCTATTCGGAATATGAAAATAAGACGTAACTACAGGTTTGCGTGCCAAGTTCCTCCGTGTTAATTTCTTCGGTTTATCCGCTTAAGGTGAAGTGAAACACTTCAAGGAACTTCATCGACGTCAATAAAGAAGATTTTTCTTAATGCCTACGTTCCCGACGTTCGTTTTTATATTGACAGCTGGGTCGAATTATATTCGATATTGTACCACATGGCATACTCCACCTGTCGTTTTTGCACAATAAATATCAAGAAATCGAAGTAAAACTCCAGAAATCCTCTGGATTCATGATTTCTGGGGCCCTGATTGACTGCGGAGGGACCCCCTGCGCCATCTGTGATTTCCAGATCAATTAAATTTTCCCTCCGAGACCTCGTATTCCCATCGTTTTGGCATACAATCGCATACAACACTTTTTTTGCCTTTATCCCGTTCAGATGCAAGTTTATCGATTATCAGAGTGTTCTAAATTGTCGTCAAACTGTCCCGACCCTTTCGTTTCTCATATCAGAGCCTTCGATAATTGTATATCGATCGAAATATGAGAGCTCGACGCCATTTTGGTTCTGATATAACCTGAGTGAAAAATTTTTTTTTTTAAATCGACATTTTCAATGGACGTCAGGACAATTCTTAGATGATCAGGAGCGATGTGTCAAAGTTTCGGACAGTTTGGTCTAATACCCTTAAAAAAAAGAAGTGTTGTATTCGAATCGACCGATTTGAAGGGGGTTTCACTTAAACCTTAACAGGGAGATTTAAAATAATTCCGCGAAATGTTGCGGAGGTCCCGACCGCTTTAAGCCATTTTTTAAGGCGGCCCATAAATAACAACGCGAAATAAGTATACCCAATGCCGCGTCTATGCAGGCCGACGTTAACATTACGAATCGGTGCACGCTAAGCAAATAAATATATACGAAGTCACGACATGCAGCCCCATGTTATTACATCCAGCCTTGACCGCGCCTGCCATTCGTTTGATAATGGCGCATCGTTATCTAATCATCAAGGCCGCCAGGCAATATAAATAATAACATAAAATGTAAGTATCGTTCCCCTGCACGCGTTGATACAAATATCGACCGACGAATTGGAAAGGAGAGAGAGGGAGATAGAAAAAAAAAATAAAAAAAAATAAAACAACGTTCGCCTACCCCTACGCTCGTCAAAATGACCAAGCGAAGCTCGAGGGTGGAGGTGCGCGCGGCGCTGTAGATTTTTATATAATTATTAGATATCATTTTTCGAGGGCTCTCGGGGACGGTAATTTACACGTTTACCTCGGTCTTGGAGAAATTCGCTCCGGCGATATTTAATTATCTCCAGCTACCGAGTAGCAGAATATAAATAAGAGCGGTCCACGCCACCATTAAGGGGGCAAGACGTAGTGCGCGCGAAAGCTCACGTGTCGGGCTTAAGTTATGACTTAACGAGGGGTTAGCGTGTGCTGGCCACTGGTCAAGCCCCAGGAAAGCTTACTGGCTCGAGTTTAAATGGGTAGTTCTGATTCTCAAACTTCGCCCCCTCTTTCCTGGCCCGTTATAATGGCTCGGCCGCAACAGGAAGACTGCTCCGTAATTTCACCCCGGGGCCAGAGGGGGGGGGGGGGGGAGCAAATCATATTTTTAGAGCGTTCTTTAATAAATCACCGCGGTGACACTTTCCCTCGAATTGAGCCTCGTTATCTCAATTTCAAATGAGCAGGTCTGATTTTCTCTAACTTTTCCCCGGCCCGCTTTGATGACTCGCGTCGACACGAAGACCGTTTCGTGTTCGCCATTTCCCTCGAATTGATAAGGAGATCTATCGGTCAGATTGATAATCAAGACAGCGTCAAGTAGTAGTTTAAAGTAATTACCCTAGATCTCCAGCTGGAAATTTTAGGAACATCACTTTTTTTTTTATACACCCACTAAAGGAACAAGATAATAGGATAGGTTCATTTAAAGAATGGTTCAAAACTATTAGAATTTAAGCAATAATAGAATAACAGCAAAGCATGTTTGGTCGAGTTGAATACATTAAAGCTTAATAAGTATCTTTACTTCTCTATCCCCAGATTTATAAGATTCTTCGGTAAATTTGAAGGGTATCTTTTAATAATTCCGTCAAGATTTTCGGGTCATTGACGACATTTCGGGGGAAAAAAAAAGAAAGAAAGATGAAATAAAATAGTACCGACCACTCGGGTAGACCTTGCCCGTCGTAAAATGGCTCCTCTACCCCTCGGTAGCGACCCTCCACTTTTTACATCCCCGTTACGCAGGAAAAGGAGAAGTCCGAGCTGCACCGGCCATTGTCTTCCGGCGGTGTTTGAAGGACAAAAACCAGGGTCTATAAAAAAAAAAAAGAAAAACGAGGCCGAGGATCCTGAAAACGCAAGTTTTAGGGTTAGGCCTTAAATCACCGGCTTTTGTGCCACTGGCCCTTATCTGGGGGCGTTTCGTCCCTCTCGGAGAGGGTGCCGCGAAAAGGGGGAGAAAATCTCAGCCACTTTTTAAAGGACGTGGCGCTAAGGGCTCCGAGACAATGGGACTAATCGGCTTTGCGACGCGTTCCGGGGAATTTTCGAAATTTTCGAAAGATCCCTCTCCGTGTCGGCCGAGAGCTCCGCAAAATGGCGCCATGAACCATGGCTAATGGCCATCGAGGGGCGACCCATGGATCCCCCCTACGGTCCATTTCAAATTCAAGGGATGCAAAAAGGAGGCCTTACCGTCATACCTATTTGTTTTTCGGAAAATGACCAGCGACTCATTTTCTCATCGTTTTCAAATATCCTTATACAGAGCGAGGCTTTTGAGAAGGGCCAAAATCGGGAATTTACTCGCTGCCTATTCTTTGATGAACTGTAAGACATGTTGTACATATCTTTCAATTCATCTACATGTTTTAAGCGTGAAAATCGTTGAAATTGAACGGGTACACGTAATTCCATTTTATCCAAGAATTCATACCTACACCCTAGAGGTAAAGTCAAGTCCACTTTCGGAAACCTCCCTCCCCGCAAACCAATAGACTTTAATAATTGATCCTTAATAATAAATTCAACGCAATTTTTTTATTTTTTTTTTCTTTCATAACTTCAATTTCCTGGCTTAAGGTCCGCAGCGTTCGTGTTCAAAATCACTCTATGGGGGGGGGGATATAAAATTGCAATAAGGTAGAGTTAGACACACAAGTCGGCGTGTTAAAATTGCCGCGTATTCCCGTGCGCGATCGATCACGAAATTTCGATATAGTCCGCGCATCGTTATCGGGACAATCGACTCGGAGGTTAAACTAGTCCAGGTCGAGGTAAGAACGAGTGACCACCTACGACTGCGCGAGCACGCAACGATAATGTTATCCTGCACAGTCTCGAGATAACTCGGCATTATCTCGAGATAACCAGATAACACCGCTCACCTGGTTAATGAGCGCCCCCGGCCGATCGTATCGCGAGCCGCTCGTTATCTAAACGTGAATAATTATCTGGCGGTGCGGTGCAAATTATAAAGTAGATACTTTGTGGACGATACTTGGTTGGGAACCCGGGGCCATTATCAGTTCCGTCTCTTTGGCAAATATCTTCGCTGGTCCAGGGTTCGCCGTCATCTTTGACGTAGCGGACGAGCGGAACGATATAATCGTCAGCGAATGTCCGATGACTTTAACGGCGATAAGCGAGCTGTAAAGCTTCGATTGACTCTTTCATCTTTTTTTCAACCGCTACCGATGGTCCCGAGACCCGTGTTTACAGACGACCAAAAAAAAAGGAAAAAAAAAACTAAATTACACGTATTCGGTCCAAAGTGTTTCCAGCCTGATAAGCATCCTCATGCAAATCACTTCACGAGCAGTGATAAGTACACGATTATCGATAATATCGCTCTGGTAAGACTTACGAAAATCAGTGTCCACCGTGAATGTACCTTTTCATTTTTTTTTCCTTTTTTTTTTTCACGACAGTCAGATAATATTAGATGGCAATTAAAAGATTATGCGAAGTAATAATGCGACGACCTGATAATTGCTATTGGGCAGAACGAGTAGGGATAAGTACGTGATAAGAAATAACGTACGATACGAATTTGGACTCATATTGGTTCTCACATATTAATTCCTAGTCTGGCTAAAAAAATTATTCGAAACGTAGAGACTAACTGATTATTATTGTGGTATTATCACGCCGATGAAGAACAGACATTTTCGGGATTATTCGTGGTATTGTCTTGTATATTTAACAAAATTCCTGTATTTATTCCCTGCGAGAGTACTCCCTTAAATGCTGGGTCGCTCGCAATGCGGATAAAAATAGTACAAAGCGAAAATATTTTTTTACCGGCGGGGTATAATTCCGTCTTATCAGCGTTATCATCTCCCTATGGACGAAAGGTGATACCCTCTATTATGGCAATTAACGTCAGGACTTCTATCTGGATTGCTTCTCTTGCTCCGGTACGCGCGAATTCGTGCGAATCGGCGTGCACAGGAACTACACGCGTGCACGCGAGAATGTTGCTTAAAACAATAGAAACCTAAGAGCCGCATTCCGAGAGCCCTAAGGACTAACAATTACACGGATAAAACGATGCAATCCCTCGCGGTTAATTATTCGCGGCGTAATTGCGCCTCATTTGCATATATCATTTGATACCCACCCTCTGAAAATTGTTCTAAAAATTCCAAATATTTTATCATCTCGATTATCAGTTCCCTCGATATTATTGCAAAGGCAGCGTAGAAACAACAATCGTTTTGAAATCGTATCTTGGCTCATTTTCACGCGATACCGACCGGGTTTAATAAAAAGTTGTTTCCCCTTTCCTTAAAAAAAAAAAAAATATCCCTTATTGTTAGAGAAAGCCACTGCACTGGCGCCTTTTAGTTAAAGGATTAAAAATGAAAATTAATTTAAGGAACATATCCTCAAAGGTACGTGGAAAGAGTGTAACAAAATATCGTAACTTTTCTTTTCATTAAAAGAAGCATCTCTTAATGAGAAGCCACCGTAGCGGCACTTCGCAATTAAAGGGTTAAAATTGAAAATGAAATTCAGGAGTACATTTTCACGGCGCGTCGAAGTTTCCTCCGTTTCATTAAAAAAAAAAAAAAACATCAATTTGAGGTTAAAATATAAATATGGTATTCAGGAGTAAATTTTCACTGGGCGACGAAAGGACCGCACGGAGCTTCTTAATTTCATCATTTTCGTTACGAATCGGCGCTTCGTAAATAAAGCGACGAATAAGAAAAAGATGAAAAATTATTAGAATAACTCCACTCTGGGCAATTTTTTCCCCCGCTCTAGATACGAATCAAGGATGAGCAAAATTCCTTCGGGTTCGAAATTTCCCTCCGTGGTCGTTATCTCGCGGGGTTAATTAATGTCGGGTCTCGCGGCCCGATTGTTCCGTATGTAAGCAGCGCAATCGCCCACGTACGGGAATCGCCCTCGGTCTAACCGAGCCTGTAAAAGAATCTCGCAGGCCCCCCTCGCCGGCGATTCCCCGTGTCAAATAAAAGTTGGCTCGACGTCCAGCCTAATTAACGATACTCCTCGAAAGCGCACATAGAGCCGCGCCATAGGATCGTTTCGCGTGCACACGTGGTGGAGGAGAGACGCGCACGTACGGAGATCGTTCGGTGTAATGAATAATTTAGGTGCGCGCGAGGGGCACCCGTTGCACGCCATCGCCAGGCAAAAACTAATGCCTGCCCAGATAAATTACCGATAAACCACCAAGATAATTATCTAGATAGCTAACCGTGCCGCGGGGCGCACGCGATCCCGCGAGCCACGTCCGCGCTCGACCCTGG
This sequence comes from Orussus abietinus, assembly GCF_000612105.2. Taxonomy (NCBI): domain Eukaryota; kingdom Metazoa; phylum Arthropoda; class Insecta; order Hymenoptera; family Orussidae; genus Orussus; species Orussus abietinus. The sequence goes on along the minus strand of NW_019394282.1, from coordinate 492,894 downwards.
CTCCACCCCCGCAGATAATCTCAGATAATCGTAGATAACCCCAGATAATGCAGGATCACCTCGGATCATCTCCTCCGAGATATCGAATCAGGGGAAGAGAGACTCCCGAGAGACTTCCTCCGACCCGGGAAGTCGCCAAACATACTCAGGTGCCCTCCGGACTCACCTGTTGCAGACGCGCTCGATATCATTTCGGATTTCCCGGCATTTTTCGAAATCTCCCTCAAATCGTTTGAAATCAGGAAAAACGTGAAATCGTATCGCGATGAGAAATGCAATCACAGGGACGATTCAGATAAACAGTCATGGTAGTTCGATACAAATCGATCATTCTTCACAAGAGTGTCGAGTGTGACGGATCTTCATCCGACCTCGATTAACTTTTCCATTAACCAATTATGAAATGAAATTTTGATTCTACTTAGTACCTCCAATGGTAGGTCTTAAATAGATTATAATACTTTCATATACAATAGGTTCTATTGTAGACCTTAAAAATGGCAAGTGTTTCCCTTTCTTCTACTTACAGGCCAAAGGAAGGATCTTATTCAAATGAAGTACGATGTCAAAAGTCGATAGGAGGATATAATCAAATTAAGCAAGCTTAAAGGAGGGCTCAGAAATCTCCAAAATTCCGCTCTTCAGTTCCCATCAATAAATATGTACTACATTTATTTCCACTTCATTATTGCCACGTACATCTCCACGAGGAGTAGAACTACTTTCTTGTTTAAACGCAGTTACCGACGTCAGCTCCATTTTCTCGTTAAAATGACTTGCGATGCATTTCCTCGTGTCGCGTATATTACGACTTTGCGATAGCGCAGATCTGCGCAGATTTCACAGGAAGTACTTCTCTCTGCACGCGACAGTTCGTACATTTTTTTTTTGTTTTCTTTTTCTCTCTTTTTCCGCGGAGTGGCTTTATCTCGACACTCGTAATGTTTCGGATGCAGAGCCCCGTAGCGATCCGGCATTACGTGTTCCACATGCGTGTACGCATGTCAAATGCCAGCCGCGACTGGAGACGGTTCGTTTTCAATGAGAACTCGCAAGGCGCCTATTGAAAATGAAAAACAGGGAGAAGCGGCCGATAACGTCAGCCGCAGGACGGCCGCGCTTTTCTCGCAGATCCCATCGTTGACGCTAAAAGGGATATCTCGCCGACAAGCTCGTTTTGTTAAAAAGGAGGATCAAAGTTTCGACGACCAACCGAGGAGATGTGATACGCTCTCCGGAAGGGGGCTCTACCTTGTTTTCGCGTTCCCGCGATACATTTACCGGGTTTACCGTCGATCCAGTTTACCGTTTATCATACAACCATCCGAAGGGGAGGTTTTTCATCTGCCCCAATTCTTCCCCGGGAATAATTTCACCGACCCGCGTGAGACTTCCAAGGTGCTTAATCCCTATTTTAGAGAAACACAATACCTCGGATTAGCCTAAAAAATCGAAGAAAGTCGACGCGTTGTTTAATTTATTACACATCGGCCTTCATAATCGTGCCAACGATTTCCGGATTACCAACGTCTTCCACTGATATCCAGCATTTAAATCCGTGAGTGACCACCCCCTCGTTGGAATTGTCACCCTGAGAATAAATAACAGTATAGATTACCACTACGGTTGAAAGATCTCTACAAGCGGTACCATAAACAACGACGGAAAGGAAGCCTAACTTTACAAATTGTACTCTTTTATTCTAAAATTGCATTCTGTCTGTAGTTGTGTCACATCCCTTGTTTATTTAAAAACTGCATTTTTCTCATCGTGGGCCCAAAATTGAGATCCTCCCTAGGTCAACTAAAGGGTTTCTTCTCGAGGAAGCGCAAAGCAAAACTGGAGTCCCGGTTGATAAGCAGTAGCCGAAATCGACTGGAAGATGAGAATCCTCGATAAATGTAGGAACCGAAGAGATATGTGCCCATAATTATGAAAGTGGTCTAAGTCAAAATTAAAAAAAAAATGAGTTTATCAGTTATTTCACGCCATATTATTTCAAACGAAATTAATTCAATGTATTTTCGAAACAAAAAATATATGACTTATTGTTAGACCACTTTCATAATTACGGGCACATATTCGGAGAGATAGTTAGATCGAAAGAGGGCGCGAAAGAGTCGAAGGAGCTTCTCCGTTCTCGAGCTTGCGTCCTGGAAACGGAATTATTCCCGGGACAAGATGGCGGCCGAGCTGCGCGTCGCAGGTGCGCGCGGCCTCGCCGGCGAGAACGGGCGAAGGTGTAGTCAGATGGAACGAGCCCGATAGCACTTCATTTCGCATGGGCTCACTCCATTCTCCGTCGTAATGGATACTCGAAAGATTACCCGGCACCGCCGTTAATTGACAAGCCCGCCGCCTCTTTTCAAGACCCGTCGGACGCCACTCTGCAAATGGCCGCCCTCAAAAGTATCTCCCCGGATCTGTCGTTCCGCGCCCCTCGGTGCCCGCCACGCCGGAATTCCCTTGATTTAACGGGGAGCCGCCGTGTAACGGGTTTGATCGACACAAACGGGACGATTGATCCGAACCTATCGACCTCCCATCCCTCTTACGAGGAAAAGGGCCGCTAAATCAATGGAAGAAAATGTCGCGTTTGAGAAACCCGGCGCTGACTAATTCTCTAAAAGGGCCTCTATATCAACGGAAAAAATATCGCGTTTACGTGGCGCTGACTAATTTTCAAAAATGGCCGCTAAATCAACGGGAAAAAATGTCGCGTTTACGCGTCGCTGACTAATTTTCAAAAAGGGCCGGTAAAGCAATGAAAGAAAATGTCGCGTTTACGCGGCGCTGACTAATTCTCTAAAAGTGCCTTTATATTAATGGAAAAAATATCGCGTTTACGCGGCGCTGACTAATTTTCAAAAAGGGCCGCTAAATCAATGGAAAAATGTCGCGTTTACGCGGCGCTGACTAATTTTCAAAAATGGCCGCTAAATTAACGGAAAATGTCGCGTTTACGCGGTACTGACTAATTCTCAAAAAGGGCCTCTATATCAATGAACAAAATATTGCGTTTACGCGGCGCTGACTAATTCTCTAAAAGTGCCTTTATATTAATGGAAAAAATATCGCGTTTACGCGGCGCTGACTAATTTTCAAAAAGGACCGCTAAATCAACGGAAAAAATTGTCACGTTTACGTGGCGCTGTATATATAATCTTGCAATGATTCAGAATCAATGTCGAACATCCACGATAAGATGTTAAGCCAATGTTATAAAAGTTGCATTAAAAACTTAGATAACGCGTTACCTTGGGAAGATTAACTTCATGCTCAGCTCCGACGCCTAAGACGGTTCGACGACTACTGAAGCGTCGCAGGTCCAAGACGTATCAAAACACGAAGACCTGAGTTTAGCCGAGTCGATGTTTACATTTTTTTTTCTAAATCTCCCGTTAACTCTTACCTCTCAATAATTCAATCGTTTCCCCCAGTACGCTGTATTGCGTTGGACACATTGTCGTCTCCGAGTCTCGAAACTTCTATGGTGGGGAGCGATAGTTTACAAGTCAAGTTTAGCGATGCCGATTTTCAAGTAACATTGATAATATCCCCCCGAGACGAGATTAAAATATGTTTACCTCCCCAATCTTCGTACCTACGTTTTAATTCCACGCTACGCACTTTCAATTCATTTCTTACAAATGGACGTATCAGAGAAGTCGATAGAGTGTCGCACCAAATACCGATATTTACATTTCTTTTAAACCCCTCGTTAATTTCCACCTCCTGATCATTCCATTGATTCCCCTCTGGATTAATCAGCATTTCACATAGTATCATCTACAGGTCTTAACTCTCTTATTCCAATCACTTACAAGTCAAGTTCAGCGATGCCGATTTTCATTTAACTCTGTCGGCAATAAAATTATCACCGAAAATCCAGACTGTAATTTCTTTGGCCCAGTCTTCCCGCCTACGTGTCAATCCCACTATGTAATTTTTAATTCATGTTTCGACGAATAGACCTATCGAGGTATTCTGCAGAGTTTCGCGCCAAATACATATACCATGTGCAACACGTGCGCAGGAAAATAATTTCTTTTCCCCCAGGTAGACATTCTGCGTTATCGCGGTTGTGTCAACGTGCAAGACACTCGCGACGACATTGAAAGAACGTCTAGCTAACGTCTGTCGCTCCGTATAATTCCGCGATATCGATCGAAGGTTAAAACATCGATTCGTCCCACGCGCCGATGGTCACCATCCGACCGCGATATGAAAGTACGATCGCGCGCGATAATTAATACGTTCGGTAACTCGGCACTTATCCGTTTCGCAAGCCAGGAACGCACATCGTCGACGGGAGATCGCGATGATTGATTTTAGCGAAAACGAATGGAGAAATGAAGTCGTCCGCGTAGTAATTACCGGCCGCGCCGGCAATTACCATCGAATCGTTTACCGATCAGGATCGAGGCATCTAATGGAATTCCTTGATAATCTTTCCCAACGGGATTCTTCGAGCATTCCGAATAACCGCCATAAATGCCGCCAAACTAGACATAAACAACGATATCCACAGCATTTAAAATAATATCGAAAGTGCCCTACTCACATGAAACAATATCTAAAAAGTCTCAATGACACATTGTCGTAGAAAATTACCCCCATAAATATCCTGAAAGCAAATACAGTTGAAAGTAGTTACCAAAGCACCATCTCTAACTGAACACTACTCGGAAAAAAATGCAATTTCATTATACTGCAATTGGATATTTTTTTAAGCCATAATTGTGCCCATAATTATGAAAGTGGTCTAAGTCATATATTTTTTGTTTCGAAATTACATTGAATTAATTTCGTTTGAAATAATATGGCGTGAAATAACTGATAAACACATTTTTTTTTCAATTTTGACTTAGACCACTTTCATAATTATGGGCACAATTGAAGGACCATCTATCGTATTCCAAAGATACGGTCTCAGATTTACACGATTTTCATTTTCAAGAGTTACGACTTTTTACGAGCTACGCGAGGCTCGCCTTACATATGAAATATGCATAAAGTTTCTTCTTCACCTCGGAGTAGAATGAGCGAAATTGAAAATCTGGTCATTCCGAATCATCGAGCGATATGCCGGACGTGTTGCCGTCTCTCTCGTCCTCCCCGCGAGGCGCATTCGGCGTCTCACTCTCGCAAGCCGCGGGGCGCGACTGGTCCTCTCGTGCGGTGACGCGGGGTCCTATTTGCACGGCAGCAACGCGGCTGCAACGCGGCAGCAACGCGGCAACAATGCACCAGCAAGGGGCCGGCAACGCAGCAATAACGCGGGGGCGGGCCGAGGGCCGGCAGGGCTTACTAGAGCGTTGAAAATTGAAAATTCAAAATGGCTGATATTTCCGCTCGACGGAATTAAAACAGAAAGTTGGCCGGCGTTCATTATGACATGCATCGCTGTACGCGCGCCAAGCCGCGATTTGCACTGTTTCGCTGTCGGGCGCCGAGCGTGGCCCGATGCGCCGATGCACCGATGCACCGGAGCGCCGATGCGCCGCAACCGATGTTCCTCCCGACGTCGGACATCCCTGCAATAATATGCCGCGTTTAGCCCTATCTCGCTATCCAAATTGATACGGCGCCGATATTTCGCGGCTGAAAATGAATTTCAGTCGATGAAGTACAATGCGTCTTCCAGGCTTCGTGGTGATTGCATATCGGACTTGCATCAAGAGAATCATGCGTGACGGTCCGCCATTTTAATGTTCTCTTCTACCAATACGTGACAATTTTCAGGCCTAAACATGGCATAACTTAAAATGATACTTAAAATCTCTTTCGTTAGATTGCATATTAGATGCAGACCTACAAATGTCGTATAAACTTATTAAGGGGATGTGAAAGTAACATCCGAGGGTTCAATCGTTCATGAAACATTTCTCCGAACTGGGTGTTTCCGATTCGTTTCAAATTCCACAATATGAATATGGAGGCTATGAGGAAGAATCTGACACCCAAGAAATTTCATTTATTCTAAAGAATTTAAAAAGTGTGTATAAAGAAACTTAAACGAAAAAAGAAGTGAAATTTCACGGGTGTAAGGACCTCCCTTGTAGTCATCCCATTCACGTTGCAAATGTTGAAATGGGTCGGTACACCCAGATCGAAGAAAAATTTCATGAACTCTCTGACTCCACCTTCACATAGCCTTGAAACATCTTTAACTCATTTGGAAGAATGTATTTGCGACACACCTAATTTATTTTCCGATCAGCTCTTTTATTTTTATTTTTACGGTTTCACTTTTGCATTTAACATCTCTTAGTTCATTAATTCTTTTACCAAATGATTATCCACGTGGATAGACATTAAATCCAGGAAGTCAGTTGGCTGGTCTCGATGCGATTATCGTTTCGTCGGCGTTTCCAGTAATTCTGAAAGGGCGACGCCGAAATTCGGGAGCTTTATCCATGGGTGCAACAAACGCACCCCGCCCCCTCCACCCTGTGGCCGCCATCGGGATCGCGTCGGCGGCGCGCGCGAACTCTTGTCGGTGATTTTTGCACAATGTGCTCCCGCGGCTTTTGTTTTAAAATTATCAACGCGTCAGTCAATCGAGGGCTGGCTCTCCCCGACATAAAGAATGCACCGTCCAATCCGGCCTCCCGTTCCTCCATTCCGCGTCGAACAGTTCGCCGGTTGCGCCAACAATCCCACACAAACATGGCCGCCCTGTTTTGCATGCGTATCTCCGCTCAATAGGGTTTCCACTCGGTGAATTGAAAAGCATTTTATGCAATGCCCCAGCCCCGCCACGGGCCGCGTTTCCCTTCTTTCCCCCGGTTTTTATCTTACCCCGCCAGAGGTAAATTAAGCGAATTAAGGAAATTAAGGGAGTCCAGGAAATGAATGAAAGCGACCGTGATAAGGACACCTGGGAACTGATCAAACATAATGCGACACACATTATCGCTGCCAGGACCACAAAGGAAATTCGAGAGGAACTACAACCGTACAATTTAGGATTTTTTTTACAGAAAGCACGTCGCGAGGAATTTGATACCAAAGCAGAAAGTGTTTGGCAATTAAGGTGAAGTGAAACACGTCGAGGAACTTGGTCGACGTCAATAAAGAAAATTTTTCTAAATGCTTACGTTGCCGACGTTCGTTTTTATTTCGACAGCTGTGTCAAATTATATTGGATATTGTACCAAATGGCATACTCCACCTGTAGTTTTCGTACAATAAATATCAAGAAATCGAAGTAAAACTCCAGAAATCCTCTGGATTCATGCTTTCTGGGGTCCTAATTGACTGCGGAGGAACCCCTGCGCCATCTATGATTTCCAGATCAATTAAATTTTCCCTCCGGGACCTCGTATTCCCATCGTTTTAGCATAGAAGCGCATACAACACTTTTTTTTGCCTTTGTCCCGTTCAAATGCGAGTTTATTGATTACCAGAGTGTTCTAAATTGTTGTAAAATTCTCCCGACCCTTTCGTTTCTCATATCAGAGCCTTCGATAATTGTATATCGATCGAAATGTGAGAGCTCGACGCCATTTTGATTCTGGTCTGGGCTTAGTTAATACATTTTTTCCAAAAATCCAAATTTTGATTGTGTCAGGACAATTCTTACATGATCGGGAGTGATGTGTCAAAGGTTCGGACAGTTTGGTCTAATACCCTTAAAAAAAAAAAAAAAAATTCGAATTGATTGATTTGAAAGGTGTTTCACTTCCCCTTAAAAAAATTCATCCAATCAGTCCATCATGGGTTTGTGATGGCCCATCAAATTTCAAGGCGAAAAGTAATCGTTGAGGATGCTTCTGAATTTTCCGCCGTTAAAAGGCGTCTCCGAAAAATCCCACGAGCATCGCCAGATATCGAACCGATCGTTCGGTGTTTTAATGCGGTTCCGGTGATCAGCTGCAACACGATTCGGCTGATAATTTGGAATCGTGTGCTGGAAGGAGCTGCCACGCGATCACGCGGAAGCCCGGAAGGCACCGAAACGCGAATCGGCATGATTGCCGAGCACGAGGCACGCAATTATGCTCATTCGAAGAGCCGATGCGCGTTGCGTATCCGACGACAAGGCAAGTCCTTCGAGGACCTCTCGTTTAACGACAGGTGCTTCGAGCAGGATCACCTGGTCCTCTCGAAACTGCCGATCGGTGAGAACGACCGGCAATGATCGTTCGGTCACAGAAAAATTGCAGTCCGACTCGAACCTGCGGAGTTAATGCACTTTGGCGCAATTTTCTGCGGCGAATGAAATGTTGGGGTCCTGCTGCACCACCGGCTGCCAGGATACAATTTGTCAATTAGATTGATAAGATTAATTTTTCAGAATAATAAATATGTGATAACAAATATAGGTTTAATTTTCCTGCGTAATGAATGTATGGTGATGAGTACTGATAAGTCTAAGTTTTCTGTACAGCGAGGAAAATGATTAGTACATCGAAAGAAATACACATATTGGTGCCTAAATTATATATAATCGCAAGAAGCTATTATTTTGTTCGGAAGAAAAATTGACGTTGGTTTAAAATAATTTCGTTTACTCAATGTGACATTTCTGTGGACGTATTTGACTGTGGGATTTCATCGATGTCTATGTGCATATTTCTTTGAGTCAACCAATATTTTTCCTCAATCCGTGAAAAATGTGTGTTAATGTGTGCAGGTGATAATAAAAGTAGTATATTAAGGTTGAAGGATTTTTTCCGGAAACAATTATATACAGGTGTCTTGTTCATTTCATCGCGTCAGTTCATCTTCGAGACATCGCGGAAATGTTTACCGAAAAGGGGGGGTTTATAAAGACATGTAGTCGATAATGTGATATCAGATTATGATTTGGGATACCCTGTATTCATGGCATGATCTTGACGGAGTCGTTGACACGGAAGAGGGTGACAATTACAGGAAATTGGTGATCGTTACTGTAAGGCGAGACGCAGATGTACTTAGATCGTCGGGGATGAATCGATCGATCGATCAGCAAAAATTCAGACAGATGGTTAACGATATCTCTTGCATGTCTCTGATCACCTGGTCCTCCCAAAGCTGCCAATCTTCCGATCGATCGATAATTTGAATCCATAAAAATTGCATTCCGCTTCAAAATTGACCCTAGCATAATTTCTCTGCATCAAAAGTCTGTATCGATCAGTATTAACGCACCGAGAAAAAGAATTCACTGAACCAAAGAAATGATTCATTAATTCAGGAAATAATTATTCGACAGAAATAAGACCAAATAAATTGTCATGATTCGGAAGAAACGTTGCATCCAATTTGTTAGAATTTATTTCAGTCAGTTATTCCTCGAATTAGCGAAATATTTCTTTAGTACTATTGAAAGAGACATTTTTCTGCCTCGTTGAAGATATTCTTTTTTTTTTTCTCGGTACGCGTACATAGCGGAAGTCATTATTTTTAAGGTATTAAAAATGTATGTTTACGGGAAATCCAGGTGTCACATTCGCTGCAAGACATCGCGAGCATGTTTGCTGGAAAGGGGCGTTTAATAAGGACGTGTAGCCGATAATGTGATATCAGATTGAAGGTTAGAATACCCTGCACTTACGACATGATCTCGACGAGATCGAAGACACGAAGAGGGTGACGATTTCAGGAAATTGGGAACCGCCGAGACGTGGACTCGTGATCTCGGATCACTAGGGACGAAGGGATCGATCGATCGATCGGGGAAAATTCGGTTCGTTAACGACAGATGTTTAAGAACATCGCCTGAATGTCTTCAATTTGGCGAAGATCTTGCGATCGCGGAAGAATTAAAGAGGGCGATGATTGCGAAAGTTGCAGGTTTATCGCTCGTTGTGGGGTGACATTAAAGGTCCAATGTTGTTGATCGAGGAATCGTTTACCAGATACCGATCGTTTTGCATCCCGTCAGGGTTACGACAGATGCGACATGCGAGATCACCTAGTAGCTCGAAATTAGCGATCGTCTTCCTAGCACCTCCGTAATTAGGAAATAATTGAAGACGATGATTATTACGGGAAGCTTATTACAAGATCGTTATTTATTACAAGGTGAGATTTGTACGCTGGTATGTACAACATACTACAAGAGCTAACTTTTAATGTCAAGTAATTAGGACTCGATGAATTTATGAGCTTCGATTACTGGCAGGTGATCATCGCACGTCATAACCATGTGGGAACTGTTTAGGATACATCCGTTCTTTCACAGCTTTCTGTAAAACATCGAATAAATGTATAAAACGTATAAAAACGGTGTATCATCATTTATCATATTTTTTTTTCGCAAAATTCTTCGTCTTTTTCATTTCTGTACCGAAGACTCTTCGTCACAAAGAGACTGATCGTCGCGACCGCGGTGTGCAAATGTATTTGGAGCGAGACTCGGTCGGATTTCTCGGCGGTCCGTCATTTACCATAAAATTTGTATCATTTTTATCGCCATGTTGTATCATCGCTTATCATAGATTTTTTTCGCAAAATTCTTCGCTTTTCTCTTTTCTGTACCGAAGACGCTTCGTCACAAAGAGACTGATCGTCGCGACCGCGGTGTGCAAATGTATTTGGCGCGAGACTCGGTCGGATTTCTCGGCGGTTCGTTATTTACCATAAAATTTGTATCATTTTTATCGTCATGTTGTATCATCACTTATCATAGTTTCTTTCGCTAAATTCTTCGCTTTTCTCTTCTCTGTACCGAAGACGCTTCGTCACAAAGAGACTGATCGTCGCGACCGCGGTGTGCAAATGTATTTGGCGCGGGACTCGGTCGGATTTCTCGGCGGTCCATCACGGGCGATCTCTCGGCTCGTTTCCAATTTCTCTCCTCGTTCGTCCCTCTTTCGCGGACCTCCGGCATGCCGGTTATCGGCCAAGGTTTGACTTATGCGCGCCGGATAAAAAAGTGGAATCGCGGGGAGACAATAATCTACTTGCACGAGCGATTTGTAAGGTTAAGTATTACCCGTCCCGGCGGTACCCCGGCAACGTCTCGAACGCCATTGACTATCTACGATCGAATATCTAGCAGGGTTGGAGATCCCTCTGTCCTGAGAACAGTTTAAGCACGGACTAGATGAGAGGCGGATAGAAAACCGATAGTCCACCTCTTCTCTCTTCCCATCCTCTCCTCGAGATGAATCTTATGGACGGGTGGAGCCATTTACTTTCCACGAGCTCGACGCTTCGCCGAACCGTGGAACGAGTTTCTTATTCCACGTTCCGGCGCGTCCACCCGTTGCAAGGAACCACGAAATAGGACGGGGTGGTCCCCAAACCAAACATTCCGAATGTAACTCCCTCTGTAAATATTTTTCCCTTCTTTTTCTTCTCACTTTCCATGGTATTTTTTACCTTACCTTAAGACGTTCAGTTACCTTCAGACGTGAAGAGGATTCGCACAATGTCTGCAGTTATTATTTATTTAAATACCCATTCGCTTACCTCGAGAAGCTGCGGGTGACGAATAGGAAATTGCCTTTTTAAGACTTCGTTTTAAACAGATATAAGTCGGCTTCTATGGTTTTCACGATTTTCACGGTTCTTGAACGCCGGTTGAATAAAGACATATCGTTCTTCACCAAAATAAGGACAAGCAAATATTACAGCGTAACGAAGATTCACATTTTTCTCGGTGCGGTCTCTTTTCTCCTCCTTCGTTTTAAAAAGATATAAGTCGGCCTCTATGGTTTTTACGATTTTCACGGTTCTTAAGCACCGGTTGAAATGAAGAAAAAAGGGAGGCAGGAATCACATGCAGAGCGAATAGGAAGCGAAATGTCGGGCGCCGACTCGACAGGTAAGAAGGCACTTCCCGACCCTCGTGGCGTGTCCGGGAGCGAATGCGAACAGGAGGGCCCGGGCCCCCCTAACGAGCTAATTATGAAATTATGATAATTCGAGCGAGCCGAGTGGTCCGCGCGGCCAGTTGGAGAATGGCCTCTTCGCCCGCGTTGAAGGCGGAGGTTGGAGGTTGGAGCATCCTTCGACCAGGAGGATGTGCTCGCGTGACCGTCGGTCTCGGCTGGCTAGGTCCACCTCGCCATCCTGGAACTTCGGCCTTCCTTCTGTCCCCTCTCCTCTATTTCGCTGGTTTTCGCGATTCGACAACCTGGCCGGGAAAAAAAACCGAGACGAGGTGGCCCTGGAAAAGTGTTATCGCGAAATGCGGATTTTTCATTAGCCGGTAATTCGGGCTCTGGTTTTCTCAATCTCCTTATCCTCCTTGCCTTATCATTTGCTCGTCAGGAAATGTTCACCGAGGACTAAAAACGTATCATCCATAAAATACGAACACGTTCGATATTAACAGAGATTCACTAATGTTATCATGGTTGGTAGAAACTGATACGGTGAAGGGCCAATATTTAGATTCCACGTTCTCTATACCCTAACGAACATGCTCAAACTAAAGAAAAAAGAAAAGAATACATCTCGGTGGAACAAAAAAATTCGATACGTGCATATCACGCTCGTTTTCATATTTTTAAGGCGAGCTTCGAAGCGATGTCACAGAGTATTGAAAGTTAGAAGGAAAAACGATGGAAAGTGCAAAAAGAGAACTTTTCCAACCAATTCTAATTAATGTCTTGGGAGAATTCTAATGGCAAGACTCGAGAATAATAATACGATTTTCTCTTTTCTATACACGACTCCGCCGAGAAATCATCCTCGTGTCAGATGGAGCCTTCGCAGGGGCCGGAGAAAAAAGTGAAAATTCCTGCTTTCTTAAACGGAGCGATCGTAAGGCCGGCACGGCTTCCTTATCATATCGGACCGGCGAAGCGGATCGATCCTTGGGCGTTTCCGTCCGGGTCCCGCGGGTTGCGGATTTTTCCTGGCCCGGCGACGGCGTCCGGGATGATGAATCGGGTCGGCTCGGGACACGCCTGCAATCTCACGGAAACGGGTGCGCGCCACGCTCGCCGGGCCTCCGTTTCTCGCGCACGGTGCACGGGTCCACATTATGTAAAGTGCGATGGTTTATTTTGGCATGTGACGTCCGCGTGGCGTTATCAGATCGCGTGTTAGCGCGCGGCCGCGCGCCGGTAGCGCGATGTAGGCCACCGAGCCCTGGGTACCCTCGCCAGTCGTCGTGACCACCTACGTCACTCGATTAGCGAGCTAACGCATTTTCCCCCTTTTACCTCTTTCCCTGTTTTACATCCGCGGCCTCCAAGACCGGGGCGGGAGAAGTGCGCCGATAACGGAGGGCCGGGCGTTTTTTAGCCGCGCCGCGGCCAGCGCCTCCGTCGCCTTATCACGTCGCGGCCGATCCACTCGCGAAGAGGGGAAACCTGGCAGAAAATTTCGCAGAGGCGGGGTTACTTCGATTTTATTCGATTAGGGGTGACATTTGAGCCCATAATTATGAAAGTGGTCTGTCCAAATTAAAAAAAAATGAGTTTATCAGGTATTTCACCCCACATTATCTTAAGCTAAATTAATTCAATGTCATTTTTACGATACTGTCAAAAATGAACCATTAGAGAGTGGTTGTAATTTCAACATTATATGGAATTCATTTAGTGTTAATTATGAAAGTGGTCTACGTCAAAAATTTAAAGAAATTATATAAACATAACCTTAAAATGGCACGTGGCCCTCTTTGGCGCGTTTTTGAACTACACGATAAGCCGAGAAATGACAATCAAACGGTAACAGAAACGACAATACTTTCCGGTCTACCTAACAATACATGGAATTCATTTAGTTCTATTATGAAAGTGCATTCATTCAGTTGGGGCCTTCCGAACTAATTATTGGCGGAAAATAATTTATATATTTTACCACTATGTCCGCGGATAGCGGTTCAGGTAAGTTAATGACAACGTACATATTATGTGAATATTTTAATTACTATTCGGATATGATGTGATTTGCAGATATTATACGACCACGTAATACTTCTTTAGATGATTCTAAATTCCACGTTTTGAATCTTTCGCCTAAAAGAGAAAGACCAAAAATATACGGAATTATTAAATTACTTCCATTATACCCCACCATTAGACCAGTAACGGAAGAAAAACAAAGATATTATGTTTACATCTCTACAGTTTTTCAGAAACATTTTAAAAATCTTAAAAACTCATAATGATGAAAGCCTAAAATGATAAAAATGGATTTTCTTTTTAAAAATAATTAATAAATGTTCGTGAATTATTTCATTAAAATTATCGTTTCTAATAAAACTCGTAGTTTTTTATTGCGTTAAGTCATTTATAGAACATTCAGTTAATTTTGAAAATGGTCTAAGTCAATTCACCCTTTAAAAACAACGTTTTCCTATGAAATTCACCCAAAATTTCATATTCATAATAAATTTCCATTAATCAAGACTAATAATACTCGAAATTAAAATGTTGCATAATATAAAAATATTGGTTGAATTAAGCAATCCAACGTAAGTGGTTAAATCATGCAGCAGAATTGTAGTAATTTAGTGTACAACCTATAGCACAGATAAGTATGTCGCTAGATTCTAGAATCTCCTGATGGTCATGTTTAAATTAAAATACCATATCTTTACTTCTATATTTTTTATTTACTAGAGGAAAGTCGCGTCCCACTTAGCACTAAAAGTCATTAGGTCGTTACCACAGCCAGGGTAAAAGCAATGTCTTAAATAAAAATAAGAAAAATCTTCTAACACTGAGGAATATTTTTAATATCACAGTGCAGATAAAAGTGCATTATAAGCTCCTACGGGAATTTCTTGAAACCCCATGCAGCGATTGCCAAATGAAATCGGACGAGTCAAAAGCAAAAGGGTTGTCGGAGCGGTAAGACGAATTCGGGAAGGGCTACGTCCGACAGGCGGAAAATCGCCGGCAAAACGGCTCAATAAACCGAAACCGCAGTTGCGGTCGGCAGAACCAACAACGCGTTTACAGCTTGCTGGGCGCTTTGTAACGCGCGCCGCGAGACGGTCAGGGTCTGCCTATCATTTCCATATTATTACGGCTCTTCACCTGTTTCCACCTATCCCTCGGGCTCCGTGGGCACGAACAATAAAGTCCCTAGGTAGCGCGCCGTGCCTTTCGATCACCTTTTTATTTAAAGTATCGCAAAAGATACCCCAAAACGAGCCGCGACTTCGCCGCTGCCGGAAATTTGCCGGCAGAAAAATAGGCCACGGCAATTGCAGCCGTTGCAGCTGCGGTAAAACTGCAGGAAATAACAGATATCTACTTCGCCCATACTTACCGGAACAACTGCACGGTTGCATTGAACGAGAAAGAAAAAAACCGACGGTCAGTAAATTCGCTGACAGTGCGTTACAGCAATTGCAACTGCACTAAAACCGCAAGAAGTGACGGATCCACTTGCGGGTACTTGCGCGAAATTATTATCCCCTTGCATTAATCTAATGATTAACGCAAAAGAAAGCCTGACTTCATTGATAAGAAGATCCGGTGGCAGGGGTATGCAATGACTGGAGTGGCACTAAAATGGCAAGTGATAGCACATCCTTACGCGGAATTGATGCACCATGCATTTAGCATATCCAAAAGAAAAAGCCTGTCGCAAATAGGCTAAAAAATCAGCGGAAGGGACTGCAGTTGCACTAAAACTGCAACTAACAGATCCACTCCGGGGATACTTATTCGGAATTATCCCGCCATAAACGGAACCTATCCGAAAGGAAAAGAAGCACTTGCTCCGATTTCATCGGTCCGAAAATAAAGTAACAAGAGGCAGAGACTGGAGGTGCACTAAAATTGCAACGACTCCTGATAGATCCACTCTGCTTGCGCCACTAAATCCCTTCCCATCTACATCGAAGATACCTCACATACCTACAGGAAGAAATTTAAAACTTGGCTCTAAAATTGAATATTCAATTTGCGACTAAACTGCCGGGGCTCCCGCCACTTGAATTTGCCCGCCATTACCGCGCACCTCATCGAGGATTTATCCAGGGGAAAAGTTAAAGTCCCAAAAGGAATGGCACGGAATTCGCGGCGGATTAACGAGGGGTAAAAGAAAAAGGACGGATTGAGGGTAATAATTTATTTGGCTTGTAGAGGAGCGAGCCATCGCGATTTCTCGCCGCGAGAGTGCGATCACATCGACGCCCGGAAATGGGATTTCATTTAACGAGCTGCATCCACGACCGGTCGGCAGCGTGCATCCGCGACGGAATTACGCAATGTCCTCGCAGCGTTTCTCATTAAGTCCTCTCCCCCTAGTTTCTCCCTATTTTATTTATCCCCCGACATATTGATACAGTATTAACGGCCAGCGTTTCCATTAGTTTTATCGAACCCCTCTATCGTGCGTATTCGTCGGACGCCGCTCGTCATACGACTCGAATCTACTCCATGTACTTAATATACATACAAATGGTCATTAAAATCCCCGTTTTAATAAGAAAACGTTGTATTTACATCCTTTCCCTTTGGCAAAATGACCGGGAGAGGGTATTTAACTCGCTCGAGGTTGGAAAATTGTTTCTCTACATGTGTAGCCACACATAACCTATATGTGTATAGAGGTAAAGAGGAGTAATTCGTCCTGATGTATGTGGTCTTTAGACTGATTATATGGTTAAACACGGAACTGTTACAATTTTATAACATTCTTTTTAATTCCTCTCTATATCTCTGAATAACAGTATTTTTCATCTGTGTATTTTGTAAACGTAGTAAAGTGCCATAAGCACATAGTGTGTGTACGAATTTTAAAATTAATTTTAACAGTACACGTTACAGTCAGACATAGCCTATAAATCGGCAGCGGCGCGTTAAGGTGAAGTGAAACACGTCGAGGAACATGATCGACGTCGATAAAGAAAATTTTTCTAAATACCTACGTTGCCGATGTTCGATTTTATATTGATAGCTGTGTCGAATTATATTGGATATTGTACTAAATGGCATACTCCACCTGTCGTTTTCGTACAATGAATATCAAGAAATCGAAGTAAAACTCCAGAAATCCTCTGGATTCATGCTTTCTGGGGCCCTAATTGACTGCAGAGGGACCCCCTGCGCCATCTGTGATTTCCAGGTCAATTAAATTTTCACTCCGAGACCTCGTATTCCCATCGTTTTAGCATAGAAGCGCATACAACACTTTTTTTGCCTTTATCCCGTTCAAATGCGAGTTTATCGATTACCATAGTGTTCTAAATTGTCGTCAAATTGTCCTGACCCTTTCGTTTCTCATATCAGAGCCTTCGATAATTGTATATCGATCGAAATATCAGAGCTCGACGGCATTTTGGTTCTGGTCTGGGCTAAGTTAAAAAACTTTTTCCAAAAATCCAAATTTTGAATGTGTCAAGACAATTCTTAGATGATCAGGAGCGATGTGTCTAATACTCTTAAAAAAAAGTGTATTCGAATCGACTGATTTGAAGGGGGTTCCACCTCACCTTAATGGCACTTCGAGTGAATTCAAAAGACCTGGTACTTTGGTTAGTCAAAAACCGTTGCAATTTTTCACAGACTCAAAACCGTAAATAACAAAGGTACTTGCGAGCATGCGGAGCAATTTACTTGGGGAGTTACGGGGGCTACATATATTACGGCAACTTGTTCAGGCCTATTTAAACAATTGAGCCGAGGGCGGTCGTTCGAAAGCTCCTTTCAGAGCCGGTCGATAGAAAGCGCGATTGTCTCTCTCGAAACCGTCTTTTTCCATCGACCGGCCTGAATGCTTTCCTCGGCTGAAATACCGTCCGGAATAACCTGTATGTCGGCCATTACGGCGGGAGCGTGAGCGAGAAGAGTGACGGCGATCGCCTGAAAGTCTCTCTCGCCTATTTACGGCCAGCAACTCGGCCTAACACCAATACTATCCATCGCGATTGTCTTACAAAGTGTTTCAAATTGTTGTCCCGGCTGAAGTAATGGTCGCGCTCCGGCGCTTCGTCTTTGAGCCACCGTTGCGCGAATTGCATGTCTAGAAAGTGCATCGACGAGACTGCATATCGAAGCGGAGGATTCTCCCCTATGCAGGAAAACTTCATTCCATTTAATAACTAGAAAAAGTCCCCCATCATAGATCCTACCACTCATAGCAGAATTAACTGTACGATCGCAAAATGTCTAGAAAGTGCATCGACGAGACTGCATATCGAAGCGGAGGATTCTCCCCTATGCAGGAAAACTTCATTCCATTTAATAACTAGAAAAAGTCCCCCATCATAGATCCTACCACTCATAGAGGAATTAACTGTACGATCGCAAAATGACAAAAGATAGAATGAAGTTGATAAATCAAGCGATTCAAGAGATTTAAACAACTACAACGGAGAACAGGTAATGATGAGAAAAGTACGATTGATTTTACGAAACAGGTAAAACTCAGATGATGAATTCGATCCTAGAATAAAATGATTTTATCCGTATGTCCTTTAGGACTCGCAGGAGCATATTTTAGTTAATTCACTGACACAATGGTAATATTAAAGAAAAATAAACGAGGCTATTTCCTTCAAGTGCCGACGATATCTCATATGCCGTCGCTTTCACTGTGAAATTGTCAATCACTTTTGAGGTCCCATCCATTCAATACGGACCCGTCGGGAGATAAGGCCAGATGGAAGGTAAGATCCGAGAAGTGGGTGCTCGATAAACGGCGGGAAAATATCGAGCCGCGAGCAGCGCCACCTTATTTAAATATTAACGTTCGTGGCTGGAAGTTAAAGGCTACCTGTCTCATTCCACCTTACATGGCAGCGACAAGATTAGATAAACCGAGACCGAGCTCTCGGCCCGGCCTCGAGCCAGCGTCGCATCTAAAAGGTACTTTATTCCTTATTCAAATTAGCTTAAACTGTTTTGAATACAACGCGCGCACGCGACGCACTTAAACGTCTCCTACGAATTACAATACAAAGGATCTCGCGCCGGACCACCGGACGAAACTCCTCGGCTTTTCGAGGGAAATCCCCGAGAAATCCCCCGAGCGCGACCCTCGCGAATAATCACGCGTTAAATCACCCCGACTCGACTGAAATACGACGAGAATCCTCCGACCCGAATTTTCGGATTCGGTTTGGCGTAAGATTCCTCTTCTTCCACCTGGGAACGGGGACGAAAGGATTTCGTAACCCTTGGAGTGAAAATTAATATCAAATATTTAAAGATTTTAGTACAAATGTGTTTTTTATGATTTCATAAAAGGTTGCATTCTGCGGAGGAAATTGATTTACCTTTGTTCATGTGCCTAATGATTTTCCAGAGGAAGATGCAGCCTGAAATTAAAATAAAATTCTTCTTGATAGGAGGAGAATTCTCCAATCGAAATTTTCGGATTCGGTTTGGCGTAAGATTCCTCTTCTTCCACCTGGGAACGGGGACGAAAGGATTTCGTAACCCTTGGAGTGAAAATTAATATCAAATATTTAAAGATTTTAGTACAAATGTGTTTTTTATGATTTCATAAAAGGTTGCATTCTGCGGAGGAAATTGATTTACCTTTGTTTATGTTCCTAATGATTTTCCAGAGGAAGATGCAGCCTGAAATTAAATCAAAGTTCTTGTCAATAAGAGGAGAGTCGACTCGCTCCTTTTCTTCCATCTTGGGATGAGGATGATAAGCTTTCACTTAATAACCCTCGGAGTAAAAACTTGAAGATTTTTCAATATTTTACAATGATATAATAAGATATATTTATATCTCACTAAGGGAAGTGGATGTATCCTTGTTCACGTTACTAATTATTCTTCAGACAGAAATGTATCCTGAATTAAGAACACACCATTCTGAAAAAGATTTCACTTTCAGTAAAAATCGAGAAATTGATTAATTGTTTGGAAAAGTCCGCCCCGGAAGCTTCATGAAGAAAATTCAAAGAAAAATTGAAAAGTGACTTTTTACCGATTCACCGAAAAGTAAATAGTTTTTAATTCTGGAACGGCGATTCGGGATAAATATTGAGAAAGGACTGTCTCAGTTTCAGGAAAGAAACGCCAATCGATGCGAATCCCAAGAAGTGCAGTTGCAGTTCCGACAAAAAACGCATCCCAGAGGGGAGCGGGTCGAGGATTTCGTTCTTCCTGTCTGCCGATTTCTCGATTCGAGATCGATATCTCGGCCAGTTTGATCGGTTTCGACAAATTTTCGTGGTGTTCCTGTTTTTAGAGAGGCTCGTGCGACCCGCTGTCTGCCGGCGCCATTGCTCGCAGGATCTGCTCTTTATTCGGGAATTATTCTGGCGCATCCTTTGACGTTCCTCAGCGGGTCCTGGCAAAGTGCATTGCCGATATCCGTGCAGGTCCTGTCCATATTATTTTCCGAGGTCTATCGAGTTTTTTCTCGAGGGCCTATCGGGCATCTTTTCGATTAATTTTGATGCTAAAATCCTGAGAGAGGATAATTAGGAACCCTCGCAGGATGAATGTACCCGTGGTCGGGTCGCCCTTAGACTGTGGGAATATACTAGAGAAGAGGTCGTTCACACTTTTGCTCGTTTTTTCTGGTTTTCGGAGAAAAAGAGACGAGCGCGCCGATCGAAGGTTCGCAGGATACACCTTGGTCCTCCTTGGGAAGGTCCACCCACCCCGGAGGCGAATTTGCAATTAAAATGTATTTTCAGGAGAAACTAGGAAGAAGGGGGAGGTGCAGTTTACCCAATCGAAGGCCGCGGGGCTATTGATACCCCTTTATTTGAATTAATTACTCTATTACGTGGAGCGACTCTTTTTTGATCGAACGTTGCAAATTATTCACAAGGAAAAGCATCTCTTTTAATATCCCAATTCTCCAACTACATTTGTTTATCACATCTACGATCAAACGCTTTAAGTCAATATAAGCATCTTTAACTTAAAAGAAATAACCAAGACCTTAATTTCTTAACCATGCAAAATTTCCCACTAACACATTCACTTACAATATTCTCTACTTCCTCTATACTGTTTATTAGGGTACTCCACTGAACATCCAGAAATCTTATCACATAACTTATAAGCACCCAAGAAATGCCCCAAGCCTTGATTTTGAAACCAAATTTTTATACTTAGCATCCACAATTTTTTAAATTGAAATCCGTGGAAGTGTCGGCCCACTCCTTAGAAGCTTACGAGTGACGTACTAAAATTTCGGTAACTTCAGAGAAGTATCCTGCAAAAAATGTGTTTTATTCGCGTCGACAAGTTTCGAGGGTTTCGCACAACCCGAGGGAATAAAAATAGGACAGATTTAAATTGCAAGGATATTGAAATCCTCGCTTGGGAAATCCCCCCAGGTTTCTTTCGCAACTAAGAAGAAGCAAGCCAAAGGCTGTGCAACCAATGGTCGTCAGTCGATCTCGGAAAGTTGCAAGCAAGAGGATTTCGGATGTTTCTCGCAATCGGGACCTGCGTCACGAGTCGTAAGCTCGGTTCTTTCCCAAGAAGGGTGAAACTCAATGGCGGCCGCTTAGCGGCCGGCGGGACGGTAGGCGGTAAGGTTGCCACATAGGAAGAATGCACGGCGTTGCATGCCTCGCTTAAACGCGAGGAAACGTCCGTATCAGATAGCATTGCTTCGAACGTGCGTGCCTTGCCTCGTACTGCTTTCGGAAACGCCGGGTATTACGTATGGTAATTCCTCTAATTGCTTTATTTCAATCGGAGTCTTTTCGCGCTCGAACTCGCCGCCTTAGACGAAGAGGACCACGAGAGGATCGGTTCAGGATGGTTAATCCGAATATGCCCAAAGTGGTGAAATACACGTTGAAAAATGGTGAAAAACCATTCAACTGTAATCGTGTAAAGTTTCAAATTATTCAGCGCACCCAGTTTGGAGAAAAGTTATATAAATATTTTGACGCTTTGTATATATGTAGGGTAAGTCCGGGATAGTTGGACCATGTTTTTTTAAAGTTATTTTTTCTGAAACTTCGCAATGTCTAGGATTTGGTATATTTTTTTATAATATGTATATATGACCTTGAACAATTGTAAGCAGTTCTCCAGCTGTTACACTAATCACACTTGAAGTTATGATTTTTTCCTTTTTTTACTCGGTAGTCCATCTATCCCGGGGGTACTCGGGTTAGATGGACCACCTCCTAGGGATTGATGGACCTCTGGTATACGTTACTAAATCAGGGTGTAACGCAAGAAATACATGTTATCAAAAGTATAAACATTGTTTATTTCAAAGTATACAGTTATAAACTGCTTGAAAAGTGATTAGTATAGAGTTATAAACTATTTGAAAAAGGATAAGTAAATTTGATAGTCAATATACTTAGAAAATATAGGTAGTCTGATTTATATTCACATCCATCCACCCATTCATCCATATATCCATTTATATAGAAAGTAAAGCCCTAATAGGAGATATGGTCCGCCTATCCCAGGTTTTTTTTAAGTAGTCCATCTATCCCAATTGTCGGGGATAGATGGACCAGTTTCCCGTCCAGACAAACAACGCTACCGGCATGCCATTTTAGGTTAAGATTGTACTCAAGTATACACTTGAGTTATAGGATTGATCTTACGTCGAAATCATTTAAATATCAAATAAATCCAGTATAAAATATTGTTCAACTCACCAAAAGAAATAAACAAAGTTTTCTTTTAAAATACGCATGAAACTCATGAGCAAAACTAAGCGTGGTTCCGTCTACTCAAGAAGAACAACTTCAGACAACGACTGCAGCGCTGCTGTGACACCCCAGCCAAATATTCGACTAGTCGGTCTATACCGGTGGTCCATATAACCCGGACTTACCCTATATGTATAGAATGACCCTTTCATATCACCTTAAGAACCAACATTAAAAACGGCCTTAATGACCAAAGTACCGCAATTGACATCGAATTACATCTCATTTGGGTAAAGTACATCAGCCCTCGAACAGCTGTGGTAATTCGAAAAATGCAAGCACCCCTCTGAATCGGAACCGCGTGTTCCTTAGGATCTAGATACCCGTCCGTCCCATTCTCACACCTTCTCTGGGTATCTGCAAGCAAACGATTGATTTACCACTTCGCCCCCAATTATCGTTCGGATCTCCTCGTCGAAGTACAAGGGAAGTCGTCTCGAAACCGTCGACCCAAAATAA
Source organism: Orussus abietinus (assembly GCF_000612105.2). Lineage (NCBI taxonomy): Eukaryota > Metazoa > Arthropoda > Insecta > Hymenoptera > Orussidae > Orussus > Orussus abietinus. Next base: position 469,916 of record NW_019394282.1, on the reverse strand, counting down.
ACTCCTCGAACCGCGGCGACACCGAAACCCCAAGTCGGCTCGCATCTTGACCTCCATCGCGATCGCGGAATCCTTGCGGAATCCCCGCGGAATCCGCTCGGACTCGGCCGCGGGACCCGGGGAATTAACATGTAAGTCCGCCGGGCGCAGGTGTCGGCAGGAACGGGCCCAACGGGGCCCGATGAGGCCCGGCGAAAGAACGCGTTGGTCGCGCTAAAGAGCCAATCGGCGCCTCGGACCGCGGACACACAATGACTGGATTGCTTGAATTATGGATGGCCAGCCTCTTTGTCGGCCCGCGGGCTGCGGGACCTGTGTGCGTGGGATTGCCGCGATCACACGCGACTGATAATTCACGCTCTTCGGGGCCGTAAGGCCTGCCTAGTTGCCATAGTCGGTGCGGCCCGGGCCCCTAAGGCCCCGCGGTGGACATGTCCGTACTCTGTGTACGCAAAGCAGGGGCGGACCTCTGCGATCGAAAATATGGGTGCTCGAGGAAGCACCGTAATCAAAAAAGAATATCAGTTTGTGAACCTTCCTTGATTCCCGTTTAAGGTACAGTGAAACACGTCGAGGAACTTGATCGACGTCAATAAAGAAGATTTTTCTAAATGCCTACATTGCCGACGTTGGTTTTTATTTTGACAGCTGGGTCGAATTATATTGTGTATTGTACCAAATGGCATACTCCACCTGCCGTTTTCGTACAATAAATATCAAGAAATCGAAGTAAAACTCCAGAAATCCTCTGGATTTGTGCTTTCTGGGGCCCTAATTGACTGCAGAGGGACCCCCCGCGCCATCTGTGATTTCCAGGGCAATTAAATTTTCACTCCGAGACCTCGTATTCCCATTGTTTTGGCATGGAAAGCGCATACAACACTTTTTTTGCCTTTATCCCGTTCAAATGCGAGTTTATCGATTACCAGAGTGTTCTAAATTGTCGTAAAATTGTCCTGACCCTTTCGATTCTCATATCAAAGCCTTCGATAATTGTATATTGATCAAAATGTGAGAGCTCGACGCCATTTTAGTTCTGGTCTGGACTGAGTTAAACAATTTTTTTGAAAAATCCAAATTTTTAATGTGTCAAGACAATTCTTAGATGATCACGAATAATGTGCCAAAGTTTCGGACAGTTTGGTCTAATACCCTTAAAAAAAAGTGTTGTATTCATATATAATTGCAGTGATGATTCTTCAATACGATTTATCAGCAGAAAGTCTGGGGCAAGAAGACGTTTATCGTGTTTCTCGGATTCATCCGATTGCAAAGGTACAATTTCCCCAACAAACACATCGATTGGGAGGAAAAGAAGTCGTAATCCTGATAAATGGGCACGAAATTTACAAAAACATTACGGAACAAAAGGTTTGGCATACAGGAATAGGGGAGGAAATTGAATACCTGCAAAAACATTTGTCGATATAAAATGCAGACGATTATTTTTTGGCTACTCTTTCTTATTAATTTTATATACCGTTAGATGAAAACTATAACTGTATTTATGTATTCCACATTATTTTTAAAAAAGAATCTACATTACTTCATCGCATTTCTTAACTTTTTCTTTTATGCAGTTAATCAATGTGTGCACTGAACGGCTCATATAAGGCCCAACGTCGGATGAGTACGTTTCTGCTTTGGAGGTACGTGTGAGCGCGGCTTTTCACGCCGGGCGTGGGTGACGGTGGAATAACGATGGACTCTGCTGAGGACACGAAAGGAACCTAACCTAAGATTCTAACGAACGATTATCGACTCTAGAAGGTGGGAGGACGTCCGCTCTCGAAGTGCGCCATTCCGAGAAGCGTCGCCGGGACTACCATGAGCCCTCTGGGCCCGCCTAGGGCCCAAACATGATCTGGTTCGGGATCGTCGGAGTGAATGCCAACGAGGCCTCGCCAATTGGTCCGTAATTCAGAGCACGAAGCTGCTTACCGAGTCATGCTTAAACTACATTTTCCGTGGCGTTACCATACCGAATACTCCACCTGTACCATGAATTAATGTAACATCTTCGAGAACGTTAAGCACCTTTCTTGTCCCTCCCATTATAGGCCATAAGGAAGGTCCCGATACGCAGGAAATTTCATTTTCTTTAAATTCGTTAATAGACATTTAAACAATTTTTTATACAACATGAAATTTCAAGGTTGCCAGGACCTTCCTTGTAGTCTCCACAATCACGTTGTAAAATTTTAACCAATTCGGTACACTCAGTACGGAGAAAAGTTTTGACGAACGATTGGCCTCTCATTTTCTTATCACCTTAAGGTGATGCGAGGGACAGGGCAATCGTTCGTGAAAGTATTCTTCAAATCGAGTGTACCAATTTTTATTTAATTTTAAAAATTGAATAAGGAAGCCCTAAGGTAGGTCGTAAAACCCGGGAAATTCATATTTTACCCTAAATCCGGAAAATATCTATGAAGAAATTTTCTTTCATCTGAAATTTCATCGGTGCCAGGACCTTCCTCATAGCCTCCATACTCACGTTGTAAAGTTTTAAACAATTCGATACACCCAGTTCGAAGGAAAGTTTCACGCCGCTTTTATGCCACCTTAAATATTGCTAAACCCCCGGCTCCATTATTTCGCCGCCGTTAAGCGGGGCCTTAGGTCCCCGATGACGGCTTCGGTAGAGTTCACTAATAAACAATGATGTATTCGCGTTGTCGCTTGGATCCGATAGCGAGCGCGGAGGAGGGTCGCAAATCCTCGGGTGGGATTGGCGGGGCCCGGGCCCACTCGCGGGGCCTGACGATTATTTTCGCACCCTTGGCAGGCGTTGCTCGGGGCCCGACGTCCGCGCGTGAGTTAGGGCCGCATCGGCGGAGGTTTTTATCCCCTCGGAGAGGATTTAAGCCCGACGCCTTCATTCCGCGAATGCCTCGCGGGAGCGAGCGCCGGCCGGGCCGGGAATGCGCGTCCCGGTCAGGCCCGGTCGGGCCCGGTCGGGCCCCGCGTACGAGCGAGTTAACTCGGCACCGGGTTGAGTTAGCACCTTTTGTTCCTGGGCCCGGAGATGGTGCATTTGTCGTCGCGGTATGCCAGGCGTTTCTCGCCTCGAACGGGTGGTGTGATCCTCTGATTGGCAAATCGGGCCCAGATTCCGCCCCGACAATGGGATTCCACGGCTAAATCGGGCGGTGGGCCCGACCGCGAGGAAACTCTCCCTCTCGCAGGTGGCGAGGGGGCAACTTCCGCTCGAGATTATCAACGGATCAAGGAAGTCCCACCGACGGGGGCGATTCCCCTTCCCGGGTCGGGGCCCGATCATCTTGCGGGTCGACGACTGCCGATCGGGCCCCGATTGATCGGCTGGATGCTTTAAACATTTCGCATCTCGTCCCGGATGCTGCGAGACAGGTGAGATCGATGCTCCTGAGACGGTGCATTAATCCGTGGGACTGCAGATTTAGTGCACCGGTGGAAAAACCTCTTTCCCGGAAGTGACGGTAGCGAATGAAAACCACTTTCATTTTCATGATATTCATTTCGTTCATTTTCATGATTTCGTTGTTTACGAATTAATCTACGCTCGGCGGGGAAAAGAGGGCTCAAAGTCGATATTGGCTTGAAATAGACATTTCACCGATATGGCTGCTTATTTTTACCAATATTTTATGCGACGCTATGATAAGAGGGTTTTGAGTCGGAATGGACTTAAAATAGACATTTTGCTGATATTGCTGATTACGTTTGCTTACATCTTATGCGCCGCAGAAAAAATGGGAGCTGAAATTTGGTATTGGCTTAAAATAGATATTTCACTGATATCGCTGATAATGTCTGTTTACACTTTATACGTGGCAGTGAAAAAGAGAGCTCGAAGTCGGTAATGGCTTAACGGATGTACTCCAAGTGGCTAGGAAAGTACACTGTAATAAGGTTTACCGACCTCAACAGACCCGGGACTGATATTACTGAATGCTCCCGAAACAAAAGGAGACTATGTAAATGAGTTATCACTCCCACGAAACTGTTCTATGAAAATTAGGCGGACGGTGCTCTGAAACTCGAGCCGAGGCGTTTTCCGAGGCGAACAAAGAACGCGGGAGATTTTACCCCAAGACAATACCTTTCTCCTACGACTTGACTAACACTGACAGGTAGACAACTCTCCTTCGAAATGGATGAAAATCTGAACGCAGCCGTCACTCCGACTTATCTCGATCTCGAGTTTAATAAAAAATTATTTGATATGGTAGTAATACCTCGTCTAATCGCCCCAGTCGACTATACAAAAAGAATTTAGGCCCCGTTGTATATCACACATTATATATCAATACTCATTGTATTTGTACATCGCACATAATTTACGTAAAAAAAGGTATATACGAAAATTCTCTGCGTGATTATAGAGGCGCCAAGGAAGAACGCGACACTCATGAAATTTCATTTTTCAAAAACCAAGGACATATATTTTTCAGAGCCAAGGACATATATTTTGACTTGAAAAATGAAATTTCATGAGCATCGCGTTCTTCCATAGGTCCTCCATAATCACGTATTAAAGTTCCCGACGATTCGGTGCACCCAATTTGAAGAAAAGTTATATACATATTTTCACGCTTTATGTATACAGAATGACCCTTTCATATCACCTCAAAATCCACTAATTCCTTAGTGAATATCCCCTGGATTTTTGCTTAACCCTTTGTCGCGTCACTCTAACCTAACTTTCGGTATCAGGAAATGATAATTTCGCCCCTTCGTGAAATTCAATCCCTTTCGAGCGACGCATCGGGAAGCTCGCGTAACGGCGATGCACTTTTACTTTACGGGCGTTTAACGAGCGCCCGTGGGGAGTGGGCGGCCGCGCCCCGCGGCCACTTTTCCGCGGCGTTACGGCCGCAACGGCGGGAACGGCCCCCTAACGGCGCCGCGGCAAATTGCCGCCGTTAAGGTCGGCTCGCGCACACACGACGGGCGTAAAAAAGAAGGCGAGGCCGCCTTAACGGCGGCCTGAAACTGCCGTGTGTTTCCGCGGGATAGCGGAAACTATGGCGGCCGCGCCGTAATCGCGAGGCTCGATTCTCACGGGCACACGTTTCGCCTCTGGCTGATCAGGAACGTGCACAAGAACGTATGCAATTGCCCGAGAATGCATATAAGTGTAGGAGATCGTGCACAAGAATGTGTGCAGGGGAATACGCGCGAGTGCTGAGGAATATATGCAGCCAAACAAGATGGCGCATCAGTGGAGGGTACAGGTCAAAGGGTGCAAGAACGTGCACAAGAATGCAGATAATTGTCACGGAATTTGTATACGTACGTAAGATCGTGGTTGTGTCCCAGCATGTGTACCGACGGACGGAAACGTGGGCGAGCAGATAAGATGGCGTTTGATGAGCGAAAAGGTACGTAGAATTGCAGAAGATGACCAGAATCGTATACAATTGGAAATGAAATTACCCAAGGACGAGGAAATGGACACAAGAGCTTGTACTTCTTAGGCCTAAGACCGCTTGTAATTGTAGACAATGACGTGTAACATTTTACAATTACTTTAGAACCCGCAGTAGTGCACAGAGCCTGCATTTCAGGGTGCTAAAAATGCGCGGAATTGCCCAAAATCGTATGTCAGGAAATTATACCAGTGCAATTACGCATAAAGTTGCGCCTGCGAATGCATAGGAGCGTACGGAATTGTAGAAAATCGCACACGAGGATGTACAAAATTACGTGAGAACCGTTACAAGTGTGCGTACCCAATCGCAATTGCAAAGGTTGCACCGAGGACCGAGTAGTCCCGAGGAAGGGAGGAGGATCTGTTTGTTTTCGGGTTTGCCGGGCGATAAAGTAAACAGTCTGGAAAAGTTGGCCTTCTCCGAAAATAAAAGCGGAGATCGCCCTCTTGATTCCGAGGGAGCCCGGTTAACACCCGGCGAAGTGCACCCGGAGATACGCGTTTTCTTTATCGCGCTTATCGCTCGCGGCCCTGGAACGAATACCAGGGGATAGGTGGAGAACGAAGGTGCACTTTTTAAGGGGATAATTTCACTGGGAACGAAGTTGCGCCCCGAAATGAGTAAAGTGGGAAGTTTCATGTGTTCCCGGAGATAATGTTGGGAGGTACGTTCGTCGATTTGGAAAACAGTCAGAGCATTCGATTTTACCAACGATTGAGGGTTCCTCCTCCCGCGCGTTCCGCTCGATGAATACGTTCTTCTGGGGCTTGGAAAGAGACTAGAATGTTTTAAGCCGGATTTTCATCAACTCGTAACGGGAACGCTTCCTTTCGAACTAATACATGGAACTATATAATTAAAGGGTCTTGGCTATGCGCGTTAACTTCGGCATTTCTCAGGTTTTCAGGGACCGCAGAGTGATTCAAGATGGCGGCTCCATTGTAGCCAGACGCGATAATATTATTTCCACGGATACTACTCGTACACTTGACACGAAGATCATTCGATTCTATGTAGAAAACAAATGTACATATATGTATAAATTGACATCATTCAATTACGCCTCGATGTTTTCAAATTCCTCAGTTTTGCTCACCTAGAGTGCGTGTCCTACTGGAAGAAGGAATTTTTCAAGAATATCCGCTATAATCATTGTTATAGTTCAAGGATCTAAACAAACGTACAAAACCTCTAAATTTTATATCCCAACAATATTTTTTTCCCAAATCATCGGAACGTTTCCGTATTTCTTGACATCGAAGACGCCGACGCGTTTCAAGATGGCGGCGGTCGGCGTAACGCAGACGTGCACGGAAAATCCTAATTCCATTTTCAAGAACAGCCGCCACAAATCACTGGTATACTTTAACAATTGAAATAAATGATCAAAACCTCTAAATTTCTATCCCAACAGTATTTATTTCCTAATTCTTAAGAATGTTTTCCTATTTCTTGACATCGAAGACGCTAACGCGTTTCAAGATGGCGGCGGTCGGTGTAACCCAGACATACCCGGAGTCGCCGTTTCCGGGGCTGTCGTACGCCCGGCGCCGAAAACATCGAGTTCCGTTCGAAAAAAGGAACGGCGAGTCCGTATCGGGCGATCGCTCTCCACTCGAAATTTGCAAATCCGGCGGGCACTACCGCCGAGGGAGCGAGTCGTGCCTAAAAAGGGGGTTTTTCGTGAAGAAACGGTCGCCGCTGGTCACGGGGACTTCCAGGGCAGAAGTATGGAAGAAACCGAGCCGCGTTGCCCCAGGTTCAACCGAAGCTAGCATCTGCTCTTTCGGCCTCGTAATATGCGTGCCCGATATCAACCGCGGGATCTCAGATGCGTTTCCACGATACGCGGCCGCGCGCGCTCTCTCTTTCTCTCTCTCTCTCCGTCCTGCGCGCGCACACACGAGTCCCGACCTAACCTCGCAAATTGAACTCCCGCCGCCAATTGCGAGCCGACGCAATGCCAAGACTCGATCCAAGCATTTCGTGCGATGTCGACCAACGACACCAAATCAAACTTGCGGATGCTAATTACAACCCACCATAAAAAAAAATCGACAGCGTTTCGCGCCAAATACATCTGAGCACAAGTGATAAATTTGGCGGCACAAAATAGATCGCGAAATATTTCCTCACTGTAAATGATGTACTTCGAATTCAATTTAATATACATTTTTTTATTCAGATTTCTTTCATCTTAGGTGATATATACCTCGAGGAATTAATGAACATTAATGATTGTTTTCTGCTGCTTCAATAACGTAGCAATGAAACGCGGCAAAATGACGGATATTTGAGATGTCCCACCAAGGACTACGAAATTTATTCTTCTAATGTTAAACGTCACTCCCACATTTATGATTCTTATTTAAACTCTATGTACCACTTAGAACTGAATTTTTTGCTTGTCGTTAAAATAAGAAAAGTTAAAGTTTTGTGGGAAAACAGCGCTACGCGTGTTCTTCCGAGCTAGGTTATGTTCAGAATTAAAAATTCACTCTTCTTAATATCTCTAGTCCAGATATTCGAATTTAAACGTGTTTTGTGAGCTGAAATAAAAATTGGCGGTTCAACAAATTCGTCATTAAAAAATCACCGCGGAGATAATCCGAGCCAAGCAAGATGGCGACCTCCACTCGGCGAAGGTAATTGTCTAAGAAGTAATTGCTGCGGTAATAAGTCATAGCGCAACGCGCAGAATGCTGTTGCGTGAGTTCGGCCGCGAGTGTTGTTCGGTTCTGCCATCTTTTTCCCGTGCAAACAGACTTTTCCCCGAAGGTGAGGCGAGTCGGCGTTGAATCCTTCTGGGCGTCGTTAAGGCGCGTACACACAGCGCGAGTGGGCATTAATTAGTAACGTACGAGAGGGTCCGCGCCGGTCAGCAACGGTGGTCACCCTCGGTTCACTTCCGCCGCGAATATATTACCGGGTCGGCCATTTTTTTCTGGCGACGTTTCATTAAGGTCCCCATCGTCGTTAACTTCCCCGTTCCTGCGGCGTTAACGACGGCGGCCATCTTGGGTGAAGGTTCGCGCCTGGTCGCGACCCTCGCCAAGAAATATCCTCGTGATTGAGTAATTACGAAGCAACGAGTAATCATCGACATCACGTGCACCTCACTAGCATGCAGATACAAAGGATCGGTTGATTAATTCAATTGTTTGCTTATCCACGATTGAGATCCACAGGAGACTCCAGATTTTCAAATTACGGAACCGAACGCCTAAACACGGGGTGAAAAACCGAGAATACATATACTCACGGCAAAAGACAGTTTTTGATGTGAATTCTAAATATACTGGATTGAGTGGATTTCTCTCGTTGCACAAATTCCCAGCATTAAAACCAAGGGATAATAAACATTACAGGGGGGGCATCAAAATGACCGAGATTGCTACGCTCTTAGGGCAACCTTTAATCCAAAAGTCGGTTATTTACCGTAATCTAAAGTATATAACAATTTTCTCCCGAGAAGGCTCTACTAGTTTCGAAGAATATTAAATCTTCCGTCGGCACTTTCTACGGATTTTTGTCCATTTCTCTAATTAATAGCGCGGGGGTCGCGGCTCGACGAGGCGACGCGCGCGGATCCAAGATGGCGGCGCCGCGAGGGCACCGAGAGCCGCGGCACCGAGGGCCGCGTCTAAAGAGACGTTTCAGCGGGCGCGCAGGAGTGAACAGCAATCCACGATAGGAGTGGACGGAGTTATCCCCTGTTATTAGGGACAATTTCCAATTGGCCGCGGGCTCACACTGCGAGGAGGCTCGCGCAGGCCAGACACCGCTTCTCGGGACATGTAGGAAGCACATAATACGTTATGTGGCACCCGGGGGTGCGTAGGGAAGAGTCGTCCGGTGCCCGACATAGCTCTCGCGGCCACATAGCGGGCATATTTTATGATAAGCAGGGTTGCATTTTTGTTGCGGGCAGGGCCGCGGGCGCATTTCGTGGGGCGAGCCTCGACGGTCGGGCCGAGCGAGAGGGAAGGAGATGGAGCGAGGGGCCGGACCGCGGGAGCGAGAGAGAGGAGGCAAGCCCTGGCCCTCGCGACGCGGCGGCCGGACTCGCGGCCGGCGAACGAGGCTTGGCAAGAGAGAGACGGCGCGACGCGGCCGCGGTGCGCGCGAGGAGGACACCCAACGCCTGGTGGGAATATAATCATTGTCATTATCTTATATTAAGTATTGACTGCGGATTTGCATAATATTACCTACCTACAGCGCGCGGGACGGTTTATCGTGACCTTTTTCTTCGGTCTTATTTCGTCTTTAGGCCTCCGGTAATTCGTTGCACGTTGTAAACCTAGGACGGGCTTTCCGCGCCGGAATCTCCGCTTGACGCGGGGACTCGTCCTGCAAAAATCGAGACCGAATCGGGAATTTTCTAGAGTACCGAGAGATGAAACGGGTAACTCTACGATTTTATTTAGATTTTAGGGCTTTGGGACAGTTTTATTTTTTATTTTTTTTATTTTCGTTACGCCCAGCTTTTGGGCCTTGGGTCTGGTTTTCCTCCCCGAGGGGGACAGAAATCAGGCCTGTTGACGGTCTCAGGACTCGTAGGCTTAATCTGGAAAGCGTGCGCCTGTTCCCCAAGGACTAAATATAGGTTTCAGGAGGGACTCTCATCGGATCTCTAATAAATTTAAATAATGATAGGAAGGAACGCGAGGGTCGGTGCCTCGGCGCGCGAACAAATACCACCGATCGATTATTCGTGATCGATCGGGGACTCCGAAGGAACCAGTGCTCGGGAGGTGTCGATCCTTATCGGGCTGTCCTTCGATCCTCCGTTTACGCTGATCCTGCCGATCTTTCGCACAGTCCATTTTAAGGGTCCTGCGGGATCGTCCTGGAGGACCCGAAAATGAAGTCGCAACACGACGCTCGTCCTTTTTCGCAAGGAGGAAAGGATAGTCTCGATCTTTCACGGGGTACGAGAAAAATTCATTTAAAATTCACAGTTTAAAGAATTATTCATTTCGCGTGAATCGAGCATTTTTTTTAGAGAAATTACTGATAATAAAGTCGTAACGTGGCATTCGTCCTTTTTCGTCGAATTAAAAGGATCCCTTCGATCTTCTTCGAGACACGGAGGTCTAGCGAAAAATCTACTTTAAATTTATAATTAAAAATGTAGAACTTATAACGTAAAAAAACTTAGAATTTACACCTGTAACAATTGTTCTTTTTTTGTTTTTTGTAGAAAATAAGAATAAATATCCTGTTCTAGATCCTCGGAGAATCTCGGAGATTCTAAGCTCCTCGAAGGCAAAATCCCGGAGCTCAGAGCGCAAACCGGAAACGCTAGCCACGATCTCGATTCCGGAGCAGTAAGAAACGTTAATTAGTCCCTCGTTTTTCTATTAGAGCACCACTTGATCTCGAGATCGTGATCCTGGCAATTATCGATCCCGATGCCCTTCTCCTTGTGTGCGGCGGAAATCGCAGGCGATCCTCAAGATTAACCGACCAAAAGAAAAGCCCGAATTTACAACGGAACTCGTCACATTATTCACTAATTTTTACCATCTGAACAACAATTCGTTATTTAGTTAATAACATTTTCAACATTAAACGACACACTCGAGAACAGTATCAAAAATCCGTCGTCGGTACAACAAAATCCTGCAATCAAATACGCCCAAAGAAATGTCAGTAAGAGTACCTGAACAAAATTCGTTTAAATCAAGAATATAATATTTCTTCTCAACGGAATAATTGTTCCCTGCAATAACGTATGGATTCAGACAACAATATATATTTATATCAGTCAACTAATCTTTTTTCTCAGTGTACACCTCATAACTGAAGTTTGACATGGAATGTCTTAATGCGAAAAAATGACAAGTTAAAAATGTATAAATACACGTAACACCGTATGTTTACCGTGTTAGTAGATTTTCACTTGAATTAATATAACTTAAACGCCGAACGTAACGTTACGACGCAACTTTGCTGCAATTTCTTCTGCATATAGATAGCCAATGATTCAGTTTGTCAAATTACACGAATACTGTTATCACGTACTCCACAGTCGGTGCAACAAAACTTTTTTTGCGTGTGGTAATGACATCTCGTCTCTCTCGAATGTTAAAAAAGAAACAGAAAAAAAAAAGGAAAATGTACTCCACGGTCGGTGCAACAAAACTATTCTCTGCCTCAACCGGATATATTTCTGCGTGTGGTAATGACATCCCATCTCTCTCGAGTGTTAAAAAAAAAAAAAAGAAAAAAAGGGGAAAAAACCGTTCAGGTGCAGCCGCTTTCCCCTGAGTGGTCAAAATCGAGGGGGCCCTAAAAAGGGCCCCACTTCCCGCCGGCCGGAGTAATAAGGGAAGTCGAGGTGGTCAAGAGTGGAGAACGAGTCGCGAAGGAAGCGGCGTCGGCTCCGAGGAAGACGGAGGGTCGTCCCAGGAGGAACCAGGTGAGACGGTTTTGCGGGGACTGAGGCATGACCGAGGCGTCCTCGTCCCGTGATAGCGATCTCCCGATCTGGATCACGACGCATCGCGTCGCATCCACACGTGCACGCCCAAGTGTGTACCCGCGTCCACCCGTACACGCCGCACCCACACACACGGGGGAATTATTTTAAACTCGGTGGCTCTGCCGACGTTACACCGCGGTGAGATTTTAATCTCGCCGTTGCGACGGTCAGCCACGGCATATGGAACCGAACTCGCCTTCGTGGGACCATCGACATTTGGCCGAATTCACTAATTACCGTACTTGCGCGAGCGTAAACCGAATTTCGGACACGCCGACAGAAGGCGGACGTCGGTGCGACCACTCAGGGGTACGGTCTCTCGATTCTCCGTTGCTCCACATTTTGGAAACCTCTCTTTATCAGGGTTAACGGGCGTATAAAATATCGTCAAGGGAAGTTGGAACTTCTCTTTGTTTTATTACATTTCTTTCGGACGTGAAATTGGACTCGCGGACTTTCGGACCCTGAATGTGGGAGGGAGGATTTTCGGCGAACTTTTGTGAGAAATGCAATTGTTAATCCTTTATTGATTGGTATGAGTTGTCGAATTAGGAGAGAATTAGGAAGTACCTTTTTCTATTTTATCGGGTTTTTATTTAAAAATTAGAAGGGATCGATGAAGGATTTATGACCCCTGGAAGGTTAATTCTTAATGTGGAGATTTTGTCTGCATTTCTGTGGGGATGAAGCGCGACTTTTAATCCATTGTTCAGATTGCTTAACACGAGTTACCGAACGAATATCAGAACTGGAATGTTCCCATTTCTTCATCATCGCGTTTCTTGTGAAAGCCGGAAGATTGATATTAAATGTAACGATTCCTTCTTACTTTTAAGAAATAATAAAATAGAATTGTTACCTCCTTCTCAAGATTCCTCGGACTCAACTAGAGAAACCTAAAGATTCACAGAATTCCCTATCTTTCTCCTGATTACCATCCATGATTCCCTAGGAATCATACCCAACACAATATGAAAGACGCCCAGAAAACTTAAAACCCCCCCAGAACAACCTCCCACTTTCCCACATGTGTGTGGGAACACACACCCCCAATCCATACAGCACTCAATCTCCCAATCGAATTGCAAAAACTTTGAATCCCCATCTCAGAAATCCTGAAGGATCCACCCTAAACTCCTTCGCCCCGCGGCCAGCACCACACACAGTCGCAAGGACCGTCCCTTCTGTTTCGATTTCCGCGTGGCCGTAGATTTTTCTGGGCTGCCATCGAGATAATATTTAATCTCCGAGGCCGATCGGAGCTCGGCTTCGACACGTGGAAACGCTAACGCGAGATCGTGCAGAAGCGGATCGGCCCTGGACAGGAGATACCGGTGTTGGTACCACTTCGTCCATAGGGCCCTAAGTGCATACATAACGGCCACACATAGATACCACACACCCCCGTATACACATAAATATGCTCATACACGTATACGTCCTCCTAGGAGCCCGATGACTGCCAGCAAGCCGAGGTCCTGGTGTGCGTGACGGACACATCGAACATCCTGGAGAGGAAGGTCCGTGGAGGTGCACCGAGGTCCTTGCCTACGGCCTCACGATCCGCCGAGTAGCTAATGCAAGCAACCATTACTCGGATGGAGAGCCAATGGAGAGGATCCCCACGCCCCCTTCGGAGTTACTCCGCAAACGGCATGCAAATATATCGGCGAGGTCTCTCCTCTCCTCGCAGGACCTCGGCTCGTCCTTACTCGGAGGCCGCACCGTCCTCTCCGTCCAGTGAGGCCGCATTTCCTCCTTCCTCGGCCGGTCCTTCCTTCCCCCGTGATCCGGCTTTATCGGCTCTAGCTGCCGAGTGTCCTTCCAGCTGCTCCTTTTGCGGCTCCCCGGCCACTCCTCGTCCTGCAACGCCGTCCATCGCGAGCTTCCTCCTTCGCGACTCCTTCGAGGAAACTCCGTGATGGCATTTATTTTCTACCGAGTCCTTTTCGCCAGTCCTCGGACGCGAAAGCTGGTTACTCTGGATTTCACGCGCCACTCGGCAGGACCTTCTTTTCGATTTGGCCATTTTTTAAGGGGATGTGAAAGTCCCACCTGAGGGGACAAATGATCATGACACTTTCCTCCGAACTGGGTGTACCGAATCGTTTCAAACTTCACAGCCTGAATCTGGAGGCCATAAGGAAGGTCCTGACAACCATGAAATTTCATTCTATATAAAAAAAATTGTTTAAATGCCTATTAACGAATTAAAAAAGAAAATGAAATTTCGTAGGCATTGGGACCTTCCTTATACCTTCCATATTCACATTGTAAAGTTCAAAACGATTCGGTAATCATAAAGTAAAATAAAAAGCGTTTGTTTCCTACATAAATACATAATAAAGGATTATTAATCAGGACTCGGGTTATCCGAATGTCGGTAACTTGGTCTGAATCGTTGGTAGATCGATCGTTTTCACGTAAAAATTAAAATTCCACTGAATTTGAATGAATGATGAATTAACAATTGAACAGCCCACCACGAGTCCATCCGAGCATCTCGGTGAACGAAGTGCTCTTCCCTCAGCATCCTCATCAGGATCCGCAAGGTCCTGGCAGACCCTGGGAAACAATTTTCCCCAAGGTCCAGTTATCACGGCTTAATTATCAGCGATCTCGGTCAGGAAAGGGCTCGCCCTCGAAAATTGCGGCGTTATCCTCGATCGAGGGTGCAGAAGAAGAGGCCTCGCTTATATACATCCCCAAGACTGGGCGAGATTTGGAGGGAAAGTTCAACGAGCGGCGTGACCTCTCCTCGATGGGGCCCACGATGAAGGGGCCCCGACAATACGCCCAGGGAGGGATCGGCGAGTTAGGAAATTCAATTTGAAAAAAGACCAGGCAAAGAGAGGGGGAGAGAAAAAAAAAAGAAATAAGGAGAAACGTGCGATTTGACGCTCGTAAACAATGGCCCATGATAAATACGGCGCATTCCCTGGGCCATTATAATCTTATTGTTGGTCTTGTTTCTCGTGTGCAGGTGGCACCAGAGGGAACCAACGGGAACCGGAGGGCACCAGAGGGTACAGCCCTTCCCTCTGGGGATACAAACGAGTACGGGGAACCAGGAGCGGAGCCGAGCCGAGCCGAGCCGAGCGGGCGCTACCACCGGTCAGATGCCAACGCGGAGATACTGATTATAAACTCCATTCCATTTGTAACGAGGTCCATCTATTTTGGCGCCCCGGCACTCTTGCGCGATGTTCCCGGACCGGCGCGATGCTGCCGGGCCTAGGTAGCACCAGATTTTAATACGATATCCCTACATTATCATTCGTTTCAGTCCGGCCCGCCGAGGAGGTGCAGCCGAGCCCATGGACTCGGACTCTGCAGGGACAAAGGACGTCCTGGATCCGCAGCCTCGGAAAATCGATGGAAGGAGGATCCACTGGATGGAAGGACTGAATAATATGGGGCATTTGGGAGCTGATGAGGAAAAGTCGATTGAAGAGTGTGGATGGTGATGGGAAACTTCGATGACGTGGTTGGTTTGTGGCTCAAGAGTCTTATAGGTCTCAAATTGTATTCATTGACATGGTTAACTCGAGGCTGAAGAATTCTATCAAATCGATCGAATGAAGGTAAAAATACGAAGCAATCAGGTGCTGGTGAGGAAAAGTCGATTGAAGAGTGTGGATGGTGATGGGAAAGATCGGTAACGTTACTGGTCTGAGACTAAAGAGTCCTGTCAATCTGAAAGAATTGTATTTATTGACATGGTTAACTAGAAGTTGAAGAATTCCATCAGATTGATCGAATCGAGCTAAAAACACGAAGCAGTAAGGAGCTGATGAGGAAAAGTCGATTGAAGAGTGTGGATGGTGATGGGGAAGATCGGTGACGTGGTTGGTTTATGGCGTAATAGTCTCGTTGGTCTCAAATTGTATTCATTGTCATGGTTAACTCTAGGCTGAAGAATTCTATCAAATCGATCGAATGAAGGTAAAAATACGAAGCAATCAGGAACTGGTGAGGAAAATTTGATTGAAGAGTGTGGATGTTGATAAGGAAAATTGGCGAGGTGGTTGGTCAGAGGCTTATCAAATTAACGGAATGAACGTCCAAAGACAGGACGACCTGAAAAACATGGAACATTACAAAGTCGAAGAAGAAAACCTCGATCACAGAGTATCGCAAGATTCTTGGTGGACAAAAAATCCGAACTTTACGACTCTCACCCATCTTCCTAAACAGGAGCGAGAAAAGACAGTGCATTAATTTCCTGACAATCCCAAGAATGTCAAAAGACTTTCAGCAGCCTCTCCTAGGTGCGATCACAACGGCGAGGATTAATGGACAGCCTTCAGGATCGTTAAGGACTTTCTCTTTCCCCGTCTCCCGATTTTCTTTCTCGGCCATATTTTCCGATTAGGCCGCGCACAAATCACCGAGGACTTCGGGGGTAGTCCGGGACGCAGGGGTCGTGAGAAACATCCCTTCGTCGGGTCCTGTCCTGGACCTTGTCCTTCTTCGGGTCTTCTCTCGTGTCTTCGAGCTCTCGGCGGAGGCGAGATGTCACCTCGCATTGTTTTTAGAATTCCTAACGGGATATTTTCGTCCCAGGTAGAGAGGAATTTTACGAGGGTTTCGCTTATTCTTTCACGTCCCCGATCCTCCCTCCCTCCCCCCTCGCCCTGGGCTCGCCGATAATTGGAAGAAAATTTAAACGACGGATCGAGAGGTCCCTGAATGCTTAAAATATCGCACGAGATCTCCGAACTTCCCTCGAGATCCTCGAAAGGCATTAAAAATTACCCCTCGAGAGTACCTTAACTCCGTAATGGCGCATAAATTGCGCCCGATTTGCATGCAACCGGCTTTTCTTCTTGTTATTTGTGCACTTGACATTGGGCCTCGCGTAATCTAGCAATCTTGTCCGGGGAAACCGCACTTATGAATAAATAATAACTAATTACTAACGACAACCGTGTGCCATTTTGAGAGAATGCCAATTTACGATCACTTTACTCTACGTACAGATTTTCAATTTTAACATCGCCGAATTATGCCACGAATTTAAATTTATCTTTGCAAAAACCAACACGGGATAGTGGTTTTTCTTTTTTTCGGGTCATAGCTTTGCTCTAATATATCCAAAATTTCCACGACTTTCTTTTTTTAATTCAATACGGATGCCGCGAGTACGCGAAAGATTTATTAAGCACTCCTTAAGGAATTACCGGAAGCCTGAATTGATCGAGGATAAATCGATCGATAAAATCAGTCGTCAGGTAGAAGCCAATTAGGATGAACATTAATTTTTATTCCCGAATTGGAATGCTACCGTTTTCGAGGGACGACAGGAATTTATGAAAAGGGTCTCCTTAATATTTTAACAGCCCGGGCCTCCGCCTCTTCGGGCCCAAAAATCAATTCTTCAGACAGAAAAAAAATATATATAAATCTCTATTATCTTCAAGAGAATCGATAATCGACAGTGGCTACTCGAATTAGTACGGGATATTTCTTTGTAATTACGAAGCATCGGGCCCATTTCTCTGTCGGGTATTTCTTCTCGTGCACCTGTCGGCTCTTCGATTTCGAAAAGTCGAAAACCTCCGAGGTAAAAAACAAAGAAGCGCCACTTTGGATACGGCCATCGATCTGCAGGGACTACGGCCATAAACGGAAAGGGCCCGTCCCGGTGCATACAGTTGCACGTGCGAACCTCTCACACGAACATCGGGCCCAGAATGGGTGTACAGGTCCGAAACGCATCCGGACTGCTGAGGACCGGGCCCGGTGCCGCGGGGGGTCCCAAAAAGGCACCAATCTCTGCCCGACAAATTGTAATATATTGGACGTCTTAGCCTGAATTATACGCCGAGCATAGGCGAGCTACCGTGGGTCCAAAGGGCCCCGCGAAGATAAGGCCCCTGCCTAGGTCGCAAGATCAGCAGAATTAATTCGAAGAATTTAAGATAATTGGGAAAGCCAACATCTTGCGAAAATAAAGTCCCTGCTCGATATACAATGTTTTAAATTAAATGTTTCGAAATCAGGAAAGTGCCGAGAAAAAAAAAAATGTCCCTGCCCAATCTATGGGATTGAAACCACGGAGTGATCCAAGGACCTTTTTACTCAGTTCCAACCGCTGCCTATTATAAACATGATCTCCGAAACTAACGAAAGAGGTTATTTTTAAAATGACAGATCTTGGAGTTTTGTCCATGAGGTGATTTCCGAAGAAATTTTGGAATATTATACAAGAAGGGAATCGTGCGATGAGGTGTCTGTCTATTTAGCTGAGTAACTCGTGCCCAGATTTTCGGAAAAGGTTGCAAGCTCCCGTGGTCCAGGAAGACCTCGTGATAAGACCTCCACCTACCAGGATTGTGTCCAAAAGCACTCCGCGGAATTTTTGGAAAATCCCGACGGACTCTAGACGGCTTTCGTTACGCTTCTGCATTCTGGCCGAGGTATCTCGATCTCTGGGAATTAAAATTGAAACGTCGTACGACCCGACCCTCGGGTGCTAATGTGATAATTGCACGTGTGAGCAATGCCCCTAAGAGCGGGTGCAACGCGATGCGACCTAAGCACTTAACGCATTCCTTCGCGTGCGTACCTTTCCAGCTCCGTCGAGGAGCTTTCACGTATTCCGTCGCATTTCCTGGAAAACCTTCTACTAATCCTCGAGTTTCACCCCAGCATCCCCGACACTCGAAGATGCATCTCCCCAGGGGACCAAAAAGGGTAAGAATCCTCCACCAACTAAAACCTCGACGTTTACTACTGATCTCTACATTCCTAAATTCTATATCTTTGAGATTAGCCTCTGGAATAACTCTATACATAATGCAAGATCATCAGTGTTTAATTCTAGACTAAAAGACGTATTTTAACGGTATGATTCAGGTATGAGTATGTTAATGTCAAGGGATAAGAAAAACGCGCCCTGCGCACTCGAGTTGGAGCGAGACGCTACCGAGTATCTAATCGTCAAGGATCCATTTCTCATGAGTGGAGGGATTAGAAATATGCCCTTTCAAATGCTACAGAGGAAGAATGAAAAGTTCTAATAGCTCAAAGAAATCAAGCAAAACGTCAGGAATTTCTTAAAATTTACCCGACTTTGATCGCTGGTACCTACGTGAAGATAAACCAATCTCAATAAGAATTTCCGATAATTCTTCATCGTCTTCCTTTCCCATCTACAAGATAAGGCTTATGAAATTCTGGAAATCAATGGGACTTGGTTGCTGCGAAGTTATGCCGATTAGGCCAATCAAGGAGCAACCTATAGACGATGGTAAAGCGGTGATAAAAAATCCGACCATCACGACATGTGGTTCTGTCAGTAGAGACAGTATCTACTCTTTAATTGGCCATGATGTGCAGCTCATCATAAAATGGGCGTGCCTTTGCAGCGCTTAATTGCAAGTACCAAGTTTGGATCCTTTACAGGACTCATCCTGTATACCTTCGCATCGCGATTTAATTCCCCGTGGCGCCATTTTTCGAAATCAATGCCATTCATTGGATTACCCATTATCGGCGCCTCCATGTCGCGGCATTGCCCCTGTTGCGCGTGTTGCGCGAATCCATTCGCCACTCCCAACATAGAAAGCCCCGGCATGAAAAGAATCGGGAAAGCTATTAGGGACTTTTCGATTAAAAGCGTGTAATTGAAAGAGATAGGATCGTACGGAAGATAGCGTGTGCGTCGGCCGGTTGCACGGGAGATGATTGATCCAGAAAATGGCAGTTTCCATCGACCGGACGCGGGGTCGGCTTCGGGATCCTAGGATATCAGGATAAGGATATCGGGATCCCAGGATACCGGGATATCAGGGCTCCAGGATCGCCGGGATCTCCCTCGATCGCCGTGGGATCTACGAGTATCGTCATCCTCGAGGTAATGCCGAGCGGACTAATTTAAAGACGTCTCTCCTCGCCCGGTAGGAGAGAGATCCTGGATATACCTGCAGATGGCATCCTGACTGGGATCCTCTCGACTCTCGCTAACGAGGTCCTGCCACGGGGACCCAAAGGACACGGGACTGCGGCCTGTCAATTAAGGACGCAACTATACCGGGCCACATTTCTACCTACCTCCGTACTTTCGTCTTCCTTTTTACTCCTCCCTCGTCCCGGGGGACAGGACACATTTTGGGCCCATCGGGCCCAAAGGGAGTCGGGCTCTCTTCGCTAGGCCAAATGAAGGATCATGTTCCCCGACGCTGCTAAATTCTGCCTCCACCCGTTTCCACCTTGCTCCGAGGATTCGATTGATTTCATGGAAATCGAAAACGCATCGATCATGAATCTACACATTTTGGGGATAAACGTATACACCGTTAACAAAAATTAACCTCATTCATTCCACCACCCTCACTCCACGGTTCTCTCACACTCCACCCAGGGGCAAAGAGCCTAATCCTAGGGAACGCATCCCGGGGTGCCTCCGACCCCCGTGTTTAGATCTCGCATGCAAATCCAGCATCAATTGCCATCGCCGAATGAATTAAAAAAAAATGAAATAAATACGTGCAATCGGAATCTGGATGGCAACCGAAGGAGCTTACAAAATGTTTTTTTACCACGCCTTCTGGCCCTGACCCGTTTGACTCGCTCCTGAAGGAGTCGAAGGGTTAGTTTGAATTCAGAACGTGGCATGTAATACGTCCCTTTCCATTCTGCAAACCGATCGCGATATCTTATCACGGCGACTTATCCGGGGCAACTGCCGGTCCGGGCCGCGACCGCTGACTGAACCCGGCTCCCAGATTGGGCCGGGCCTCTCCCAATCTGGAAGCTGATTCGCGATATATAGGGGCAACTCATTTCTAGCAGAGATCAGTCGCGCCACCTCTGAGGGGTAACAGGTGGTTAAGTACGTTAGCCTCCCACACTAGCCACCAGGGGCAGCACAGGACGCGATCGCGCGACCCTGTCCCTGAGCAATCTCCCGACTCATCTCTGTTCAAAACGGCTGCACATTGCGAAACGAGCCGCGGGATTCGTCATCGGCGCTGCATCCATCGATAAATAAACTGTATCGATTGGCCGAGCGGAGTCGGGGGCGATAAATCATTTTCTGTTTACCTATAATTTACCCGCAGTCCCCGTGGCTGCTCGGTGACAGTGGACATTTATTTAGACGAGAATCGATGCCGGCGATAGTGGCAGCGATAGTGACGCTCGTGATCGCCCGATGACTGCGTTGCCGGAGCTAGTATGCTACGCTAACGGTAGAAATGGCGCCTGTAACCAACGGCCTACCGACACACGACACGAGTAATCTTTGCCCTCTGACTAACCCTCGGCCCAGCCCAAGAAATCTACGAAAAGAAAGCTCTGTAACAATTTCCCAATCGAACGGATTGACGGTTGACCTCACGCCACGATTTTATCTCAACGGGACATTTCTTTGGCGACACGTTATACCGACATTCGAGGTTAGAAAAACTTCCTTTAATACGTGCCTAGCATTGAACTCGTATAATACCGTACGTTTTTACAGGATCGAAGATAAGTGATATGCATTTTTATCCCCATTTCTCCACCCACTATCAAATCTAGATACATTTGTAGCTATTAAGTATTGGTATTAGTAAGTTCCCAATGTACGTTAACTAATAAAGATGCATAAAAACGTTTGTTTTCTCATTACACATGACGTAATCAAATCAATAAGTTAATATATTCTTCTCAATATTCAAATAATATAGAAAAAAATCTTTAAAACATTCAAATTTCATCGGTGTCAATACCTTACTTATACCGTATTCACGTAATAAACTTAGAAACGATTCGATACACCCAGTTAAATGAAAAGTTTCGTAAACGAGACGTCGCCACTTTTACATCGCCTTCAGGTGAATGTTCCATTTTACTCTCACTTTATTATCCCCTATTATGTGTTATGTTACCGTTACCACGTTTACCTGAATAGACATCTATAAACACTCATTTCTCCTTTCACACGGAGCACATTCGATTTCTTCCATGTGTATAATAAATGCAAGGACTCCGAGAAGAGGACGGATCCCGGCAATCCGAGGATCGGCGGAAATTGTCCAGAAACGAGACGGAAGGTTCCGACAGATTCTAGGAATATCGTTAAACTCGCCACGCGGGGGGTCCATGGTCTCAGTCGATGGGAAACGTTAAAAAGCAAGAGGACAAAGCGTATGCATAGTGGCAGTTAAAGGAAGAAGGAACTCCCTATCGCCGCTCGGCAATCTCTCATTATCATTCCCGACACTCTTCCGCCACCTCTTACGGAATCGTCCGCCAGTTTTTACCCCGAAGACCGAGAGGGGGCCTCTCCTTCATTTTCTCGCCCGTAAAAAACGGATAAATGCAAAGGGACTTACGATCAATTCTCCTCGTTACGCCGTAAGCGCTTTAGCTTCGCATCTTGCCAGTGATAACTCGAGTTACCCGAAGGGAGGGAGAGAGGAGAGAAAAAAAGGTGAGAAATAGGTTTGGAAAAAGAGCATTACCATAATTGCTGGAAAACGATGCCGGCTGGTAATTAATATCAGCCACTGCGCGCGCGCGAGTATTAACGAGATAATCGCATCGACGGTGCATTATTTATTACGGGAATTGATTTCTGTCCGAGCCAATTAATCACATATGTTTTGATTACGAAACCAGTGGCAATCGTTGTAGGAAGAGCAAAGTAGGGTGGAATTGCAAGGGTTCGACTCGTAATGGAAAATGGCGGCGTGGCAATGAAATCCACCTGTCTCGTTTAACTGGCCAGGGCCGAATTTATCGATATATTATCCCGAATCATTATTTGACGCCTGCAAACAATGCGGATGGAAATATTCCGCGAATCGCAACCCTCCCCGCCGATCAGGGTATTTATGTCGTTCATGTAACTTGTTACAGTTTAAATGCGAAATATGAGTGGATTTCGGTCAGACTCGACACGGTGGAAATTCGGCGTGGATTCGAAATCAAGTAGCCGTCCGCTCTCATTTATATGCGTGTTATCACATGGCACGCGGATTATTTCAACAGAATTGATCGGAAAGATTCACTAAACGCTGCAGTAGAAATTCCTATTAACTACAATTACGGGAAATTTTCTAATATTCATTTTTTATTTAAAGATTTACCTTGAAAGCTCCAGTGGTCATTTATGTGCGTTACCACATAGCATGGGAATTATTTCGAATCAAAAATTGTATAAAAAATTCCCATAAATTCTATAAATCCCTTAACAATACCCCCCAAAAAAATTCAACACAATATCCAATCTGAACTATTAAATAAAATATACATTCCATTGAAGTAAATCCCTTAATGATTATCCCCTCAACCAAGAAACGTTCCCTCTTTCGTCCATCAAATTCCTTTTCTTCGGACTTCTCCATAAATTCTATGAAATCCATAAATTTCCTAAATTCCATAAATATCGATTCGCCAGAAGATGCATAGGGAAAGACAAAATAGTCAACGGGAGGATCGTCAAATGTCAAGGATAACGCACTTTGGACGTTCCTGCAGGAGTGATAAGATGGCAGGAGCGCATCGGGATCTCCTCATCTCGGAAAGGATAATCCTCCGAGGAGCCGCATCGGATGTCCTCGCGTCCGCGCACAATACGATTTGTTTATTATGCTAAATCTATTGAATTGCGTGTGGTCAATTATATTATGTTAAGTAGAGCATCCGCGTATGCCCTCTTTATCGAGCAGGGGATCTCGCGCGTCCACCTTCCCGCTCTCCACCGCCATCCTTCGCTCTTTAATAACGCATTGTGTCCGCGGCATATTAGGTTTATGCTAATGCCAAAAGATGCAACGATCGAATCTACGAGGAGATTCCTCGCCTTGACAGGATCCTCGGTAGCGTTTACTTTCGACGCGACATCGAGATCGGTGATGGGCCAAAGGAGCCGCAGGATTCGACCGTCACAAAGGATTCGCACTTGTGCTCATCTCATTATCCTGTTTTCCATACAAACTTGCAACGAGACCGAGCAAAAAGAAAGGAGATAATTGGAGATAACACCCGAAGGATGAACAAAAGGGGGATAGAAGTGAATCCATATGTAGATCCTTTGCTCTGAGAAAAAGTTGACTCAATGAAATTTGCATTGGGACAACGAAATTCTGCGATCAATCACGCCGAATGAAATGTCAGATCGAATAAACAAAATAATTGTTTCCTGCTATCATATATGATTCAGGCAACAATATGTACGTCATATATTTTTTACATATTTAACGAACATCGTACATTTTGTTAATATTTAGCAAACATTTGAAATATTTGCCAAATGTTTACTTTAGAATATTATCTCTATAATATTTATGTAATATTACCTCCACGTGTTTTCATAATATTTTTCTACCAGACTATACAAAACATTTCGTTTCATTTTAATACAAGTATTTCTTAAATATCACCTGCCGAATACATTATAAACGTTTTAAAAATATTCAATTCTATTCAAGTTTATATTAAAAATCAAATTCATACGTTTTTCTCCCATAATGAAATAGCGGAACGAAAATATTAGAAAAATTTCGCGTGTTTTTTGATACTAATGAAGTATCCGACAATAGTCGTGAAGTAAAAAATGTATTTTTATTATGTTAATAAGTTAAACAAATATTATTTCTCTATGTGTTTATAAATTATTGAAACTAAGTATGTCATTGAGATTTTGAAGAAATATTTCAAATATCTTCGAATGAAATCTACAAGAAATCTTAAAAAATCTGTCGCTTGAGATATTTAGCAATGATGACAAAGAAATATTTAGAAATTATTCTATGCTACTAGGGACATATTAGTTACAAGCCTCTCAACGTTGTTGAATGAATATTTTATATCGGTATCCTCATCCTTACTCTCCTTGCAAGTTCAACGTGGACGTGAAGGAAATTTTCAAATCTAGTTATTCCTTTTTCTTTTAATTATTTATACTGAATCAAGTGGAATTGACCCTTTCAAAGGATTAGTAGGAAACGTATATTTTAATGAAATTTGAATGGAAGTTTGCGAGAGGAGACCCTTCTCTGTAAATTAATCGATAAAAGGTCGCCGAAATTATTTAAATCAGTTATCGATTCAGGTATGCGTGCATCCCTCTTTTAGAAACGTTGCATTTGCGAAGAAAAAGGATCCGGATGAAATAACGAGAGGAAGACAGGCGGATGGTTAAAGGATAATTGTACGGACGGCTAATGGGCTTTTTAAGCGAGATGAAGCGGCGCTCCAGGTGGGTCTGCTTTGAATGCATCAAATTGTTGCTAAGTGGACCCCGACTCTCAGGGACCAGGTGAGAGATGATCTGCCAGGTTTCGGGGCGTGGGTCAAGCGGTTAATTATTATATTGGTCATTAGACGCTCGATTTTTCACACCATCGGCCAGCCCTAGCTGGACCACATCTTTGCTTTCCCCAAAACCACTCGGTAGAGTCCCTCTGGACTGATTAATAATTTCTTAGCACATCTGTAATTAGAACGCAAATAAAGGCTCCAGCTCACTCTTTACCGAAATACCCTGCTACCCATTACAAATTAGAATTTTGTCAACTTGCCATTTATTTCGCCGATTTTAATTTTTCCCAGGTTTGTGGCTGCTCGTAGAGGTATCGTTATACGTCGATGTAGCGTTGGTATCGGCATTGGAAACACCATTGGTATTGATATCGGAATCGTCATCACAATCAGCGGTTGCACATGTGTCGACGTCGATGACAATGGCGTTGAAATCGTCTCCACAGGCGCATTATCCAACATCTTTCGCTGTAAATAAAAGAACATAGTACCTCGATACAACAAATTACGAAATTGAGCCGACGCGTTGAATATTTCGGATACCTCAGCTTGAAACAAGAACTTAATCTTCAATTATTAATTAATATATGCAAGGAAATCCATTTTTATAAATAGAACCAACATCTAATTAACGAAGTCGCTGTAATTTGCTAATTTACTCCTGTACGATACTAAGATTAATCTTCATGTCCATATAAACCCGACGAAAGTAAACGATGTGAGAATTGAGGAAGGCGCGAAGATTAAAATTATACCCAACTATGAATTTCCAGATAAAAAAGAAAAAATAATTTTACTTCAAACACCCAAACGCACATGCTGTAAAGCTTGCAATGAAAACAGTTATTACATGGCGTTTAAAATGTCGTAAGAGCGAATAAGCCTGCATATACCATTTCAAAGGCTCGTAAAAAGAAGAAAAGGAATTATTATAATTAAGGAAGTCTCTTCCTCGACTTAGCCCCGAGAAACGCGCGTCCAGGTACTCCCCGACTTCGTACAAATAATGAAGCTTCGCACTAAAGCCGTGCACACCTCTAGAGGCGTACACTTGCCGTAAACTTTTCCTGGGGCCTGTAAACTGTAACAAAATCAGATAGGAGCACCCGCCATGGCGCATACCTACACCTTTCCCAGAGTTCGGGCAGTAAAACCGCGACTACCGCGGCGATTAACTCGGCTCAGAAATTTCAAACATTTGGAAAAATTCCCCCGGTCTAACGGTTGCGTTAACGAATGTGCCGACCACTGCGGCTAATGACAGTGGTCAGCTGATCTTAACGCGGGTACTAATGACCCGCGGTCACCGGGCGCCCACTTTAACTAGCCTCGTTAAGGTGAAGTGAAACCCCCTTCAAATAAGTCGATTCGATACATTTTTTTTTTTTTTAAGGGTATTAGACCAAACTGTCCGACTTTGACACATCACTCCTGATCATCTAAGAATCGTCCTGACCCATTCAAAATTTGGATTTAAAAAAAAAATTTTTTATCTCAACCCAGACCAGAATCAAAATGGCGTCGAGCTCTCATATTTCGATTGATATACAATTATCGAAGGCTCTGATATGGTAATAAACTCGCATTTGAATGGAATGAAGGCAAAAAGTGATGTATGCGCTTCTATGCTAAAACGATGGTAATACGAGGTCTCAGAGTGAAAATTTACTTGACCTGGAAATCACAGATGGCGCAGGGGGTCCCCCTGCAGTCAATTAGGGCCCCAGAAAGCATGAATCCAAAGGATTTCTGGAGTTTTACTTCGATTTCTTGATATTTATTGTACGAAAACAACAGGTGTAGTATGCCATTTGGTACAATACCCAATATAATTCGACCCAGCTGTCGATATAAAAACGAACGTTGGCAGCGTAGGCATTTAGGAAAATCTTCTTTATCGACGTCGATCAAATTCCTCGGCGTGTTTCACTCTACCTTAACGTCGCGGCCAGTTTTCTTCTCCTTTTCATTTTTCCCCTACGAAGAAGGAGGACCAGAAGTAGCCCCTCCGACTTGCACGGCATCGCCGGCGGCATAGAAAATGTCATCGAGTCAGGTTTCCGGAAACTCCTCGGCCGGAAACTGGAAAAGAGGAATTTGATATTCAGGCAGGGACGGGGAAAGGTGTGAACGGATCTGCCGATTAACGAACGATGTAAATGGCCCCTCAAAATTCCGGGGTTTCGCCTTCGACATGGGCATAAAAAACTCCTCGACACCCGACGAGATTTCGAATTTTATACGTGACCGGAAAAAATCGGGAAAGGTGACATCCTAAACTTCGGCGGCGTTTTTGAAGTTGGGGAGGATAGATGACGAGGCGTGCCCTCCGGTTAATCTTTAATAACAGACATGTTAGTTAACATCATGAATACCTAAATATACACAGCCTGAGACTACCTCAACTCTTTTTTTACTACAAATGCAAATAATAGTAAACTATAGAAAAGTTTGAAGATTTTAAGAAAAGTCGTGCATTGTATGAAATATAATTAATTAAGTACGTCGAGAGGGAACATTTAAATTGAGGGAGTGGTGTATATTCAAACACCTTATCATACCGTCCTTCTGAAAGTAATCTTCGTACCTACTACGTGATAAAATCGAATCTATCAGAACAAATATTCAAAGTAATATGTTTATAATTTCAAAGATTCTGAATTTTATAGTTAAAATAATTTCTTCTCATAATGACGGTACGGCCTGATACCGGAAACTTATAACTTCATATCAGCACAATCAAGCTCAATAAATCTAAATGAAAATATTTGAAATAACGTCGAGATTTCTCAATACAGCGCCAGTTTCTCTATATATCGCACTTTATGTACGCACATATACCACGATATCATACAGAGTGCCTTTTTTTTTAAAGAAGACCCTTACGGCGCTAATTTACTATACTAAAAAATTCATCCAACCAGAATAATGATACCATAAAGTACAGTAAAAATTAACATTACACGCTTATCAAAGCGATTGCAGTTCCGACCGTTTAATGAGCGCATAACCAAGGACGATAAAGCCCTACAAAAACGTCTTAATATCGAAAATAACTTGGACATTTTACCGTAAACCGTTTCCGGTCGTTTGTAAGCAAATCGCGAGATTTTTTTTATAAACAAATCACGACAGCATCAATAAGGGTGCCGCAAAACGTCGGAATCGGGGAAAACTGCAGCTAGTCGTAAACCTTTCATCTTTAGTAGAGCTCTCCGAAAGAAAAACGCGATCCACCCGAGGCGGCGAATTTCGGACTCGTTCCCCTAATCTTAACGACCCTTGTCGAGCCGATTAGGCACTGTTTACATTCTGCCCAGTCGAGATCCTTAAGAGCCGCACAGTTAGGTAAGCAGTGTCGTTTATTGCAGGCCTCGGCTTAAATATCGGCCTCGTAAACGTTAAGGCCTCTCGTTAATACCCGAGGCCGACGTAGATGAAACTACCCCGGAGCGTACACACTTTTAAGCCTTTGAATGCAAGGACCGGATGTACCGGTTTCGATTTTCGCGAAATTCTCGCCGACCGGGCAGCGCGAATAATGACATTTGGATTCCCCTGCCGCTCGGCCGGAATGTATGTAGCGATTTAACTCGGGCATAAAAGTGGCGTCGCTCGGAGTTTCGGCCACTTCTTTATGCTCTTTATTGTTTTTACCGTTTTCTTCCCTTTTTTCTTTTTTCCATTTTTTTTTTTTCCGGTGATGTCGAGAAACGCGTAACGGAGCTCGGCAAAACCGCTCTCGGAGCGGCGGCGGACGCGCCGGACGACGCGAGATCCGACGGCAGCTGACAGCTCGACTTCTAGGTACTAATTCCTCTTTCATAGTTGACAAAAGAAGCGAAAGTATATTTCTAACAACGTCTAATTAATGACTGATAAGTATGTATCTGGTATACCGCGAGAAATGTCGAGATTTCTAAGCAGCTTTCTCAGACATCTCAGACATTGCGATGGTATAAGCGCTCGAGTTTAGTAAACGCGAGATTAAGGAATAATACATTTTGTTTAGAATTCCCGAAAGAAATTAGCCGACGGTTCAGGTTGTCAAGTTTTGAGGCAAAGTTGTAAAATATCTGATTGTGTACTGGGACAAGTAGGAAATGTTTGTACTTTGTTTTTTTCCTTTTTCCTTACAGAGAGATTTTAGTGGAATTTCTCTTGATAACGAAATTGATTTAGTAATTAAGGAGTTCGAGCTTAATCGTGCGCGGAATCCTTTTACCTCAATTGCGAGGAAAAGGGGAAGCGAAAATGACGTCCCTTTAAACCATCGCATTTGCGGTCAATAAATACCGCCATACAATGACAAGAAAAATGATGAGGACGCACGCACCGTGCATTTTTAAGTTTAATGCACGTATCGCGGTAGTGCATTTTCCTGTTTCCACCGCTGATGTCTATCGGGAAAATGTCTAATGTATTAAACTTCCACCGACGTAGGGAAAGGGATAATTGAGTCGACGAAACCCATAGTCCAATATACGACACCTAGTCATTAACAGGTTTCGACGACCCTAATATGACATGAAAAAGCCAACAACCTGCAGCGTTCAATTTTATTAACAATAAATTCTAACATCGAGTCGAAGCGCCGCTTGGAGAATAATTGACGATGTATCCCCCTTCCTGGAAGAATTTCTGAAAGAAAAATAAAAAGTAGTCATCGATGTCCCCAACGATTAAAATCATAAAACCTCAAATAAATATTGCCGATATAAATCTACATACGATAGGTTTCCATTTAACCGCGTGGCAGCGTATTTCCTTATTTCCGTAGAGCATTGTGTGTCGGATACTATCGAAAATGTTATTAAAGTATTAGAACCTCGACTCGATAATAAAATACCTGGGTGAAGAGAGGCGAAGTCCGCGTCGCGTCGTCCGGACATTGACAGGTTAGGTCGCGCCGAATTTGGCAGAAGTTTTCGGCAGGCCGCGGCCGTCCTTCCGGGGCGCCGAGACAATACTTCCCCGGCCGTTATAATGAATAGCCTTTTATATATTTTATCATCAACAGCTAAAAATAAAGGAGAGACCGCCGCTGGCGGTTTATTATTTCGTTTCGGTGAAGCTGTCTTGTTAGCGGGGCCAATGGAAGGCGTGCTCCCATGGACGCCCCACCGGGTCTCGACCAATCGCGACCGTGCGTCCCGGGAACATGCTACATCGCGTGTCGACGAGCACCTCCTCCTGGCATCGCATCGCGTCGCGTGTTCCTCTACCTTAACCTCTTTTGTTCGTGTTGCCGTCGAACGTTTCTGTGTCTGCGACTCGTCTGCGTGGACGTTGCTTTGTTTTACAAGCGAGACTCGCGCGCGGGCGCGAGCGGCCTCGGCGACGCGCGCGCGCCAAGTGGCGCGTTCGCGAACCTCGCCGGCCACCGACGCGCGCGTCTCTGAGAATCCAACATGGCGGAACTGATGCTTATTACAATTCGACCAATTTCGGACTGTCATGGAAATTTACCGCTGGGATTGCGAAGTAGACATACAATTATTTCGCTGTTAGTCGAATGATTCAACGCGACGTGAATTTAACATTGCTCGTAATAAATTAGAAACGGCTACGAAAATCCAACATGGCGGAACCGCGTCTTATAACAACCGGTGTTACAGAGCACATACTGACCATTAATAACCCCAGTATTAAGCAAATTATAAAGAATTTAGTACAGATGTATAATATAGCTGAACGTTATACCACGAAAAACAGGAAGTTGAGTCACTTGACGCGCACAAGGCGTGTCGCTTCCCAACGTGCAGCAGCCATCAAAACTCGTCGGAAAGTTGGCACGAACCTCGCGCATCCAGCAACCCTTTCGTAAAGGAATATTAATTCCGTATTAATCCTAATTTCCGTGGAATGAAACGGGCGGCGATACGAAACATAATAGAAGTTCCGCCGTAAAGAGGAAACGATTTTGCGGAACCAATGGGGATCGTATAACTCTTTACGACAGGCTTTAGTTCGCCTCGATAGCGTCATGGCGGACGGAGGCGCGCGGGAAATACGAATGGAGGGGGGTTTACGTACACGGCACCAGTAATCCTTTTAAGAGCCGGGCCGTTCTATGCAAAGCAGAATTAGCGGCGCAAGTGTTTTCCTCCCGGGTTCGTGCATCGACTCGCCTCGCCTCGTATAACTTTCCCAACGATTTGTTAGCGCTCTCTAAGTAGATACCCGTGCACCTAGCACGTTCCTCTCGCACTTAATGCGAGTACTCGTACGTGTAAGTAGGTGCTACGTCACAATTGGTTACACAGTCTCCGAGGCGGCTCTTTCGACTCGTAAAAGCGTCGCAGGGAACGTTCTTTCTTTTTTCTCTTGTCTTGCGTTAAGGAGTCGTCAACTTACTGCCTACAATTACCGGAAGTAAGCCGTCCTTATGTTTACGTGCTTAGGGGGATGTGAAAGCTCGGGTGCTGCCCTCAGGACGGGACCGCAAAACGGAGATCTAAGGAAAATCCAAGAAAAATGGAGATTCTGGGTTAAAACGAAAAATTCTAATTATTTACCAGTTACGTTCATTTTAGAATTTCCTTACGCTTTATGATTTCCAGGAAAATTGGGAATCGTATTCATTTGTTAACCCCCTGTAACCCAAAATTTCTTTTTCCAAGCCAAAGTGATACTGGTATAACGCCACATTTGAAAATATTCATATCCTAGTTCTAATTGTTTCTTCATAAATTCACGATTTATAATTTATTAAGAAATCCCTTAGTTGCAAAAACGCAGGGCAATAATAAGGTGCTACGTTGAATTTCATCGAGAAGATCAAGTTAGATTTAAAAAAAATATATGCACGAGTATCTCTCGAGTACATGACTTGAAAGTGAGGGTCAAAGCGAATAGGAACAATTTGAAAGATACTCAACCTGAAAATAATATTTCTACCTCCTCCAGAAATCATAAATCTCTGTATACATAAATCTTTCTTATTACTCCGAAATCTTTTTTATTACTGTCGAAGGCCCCCAATTAAAAATTCCCATGGGAAGTAGTTTTTTGATCAATTTAGTTTCATCCACCAGTTTGAATGCCGATACTCTTTTTTTTTTCTTTCTTTTTACTTCGACCACCTTGTATTTGTTTGTTTTTACGTTAGCCATATATCTCGATGCGCGCGCGCGGATTCGACGTAAACTATCGAGAATTCGTGGAGGCATTCAAAGGGTCGCGAGAGGAGAAGAATGCCTTTCCGACGTCCGTCCGGCTCGTGACGATTTTTTAAGTGTTTCCACGCGAACGACACGCGTGTCCGTGGAGTGTATACACGCGAGCCGAGGAGCCGCTCCGTGAATGGCTTCGAAGATCGAGGAAAACGATTCTCTGAATCGGTTGACACCCCGGGTGATATATGGGCGCACATCGCGTACTTGTTAATTCAGTGCCGGCAGTTCCGTAGGATGCCAGCCGTTAATGGCTGTACATTTTGAATAACGTCTTCGCGCCTCGTCTTTGCTCGTCTTTGCTTGCGAAAACGACCGACCCGCGAGATCCTCGATCGACATTCTCGCCCCTGAGGTTGCAACCGCGGGAAATTTAAATTTAGAGAATAAATTCACGCTTCCTACACTTGAAGAAACAATTCCTTGTTATCTTCATCTGGTTTATAATTAAGTAAATACCACTGAAACAGCTAAAACCATTGGGCATAGAAACGTGCAATTTAGGGGGTAATGCTCCTTTTGTAACATAGATGTCTATTAAGGAGGGATTTTTCTAAATTCAACCCGCAAGAGGGTGAAAAGGGGTAAAATGTGTTTTTACGAATTTCTACTTACACGTATCGCAAGCGAAGCTGCAACAAGGCAGATTAGTATACAATATTCCTTGAACTTGAATTTGCGAAAAACGGACGTTTGATTTTTCCTGGAATCGTTAAGCTTCCTAGGGAAGAAGCTGCGGATTTATTTCTGGACGTTCGAGCGGAGGCAGAAACACTAAAACGAAGAAGAAATAAAAATTCCCTCCGTGCAAAGAGGTGTTTTCTTTCTTTCGATAATTGTTTAATGATTACTGGCATGAAATTCCAATAATTTTTCCGCGCAAAAAAGAACTGCGGATTAATTCCTGGATTTTCGTACGGTGGGGCCGAAACAGGTATGCTCAATTTAAATGATTTGGAGGTGGAATAATTTTTCCTTTAATGACTACTTTTATAGCGCGGTCTACAATTACTTGAACGGAGCAATTGTAATGCAATGACTACCGTCTTTCAGAATTAACCCTCTATTTACCTCAAGTACAGGTTTTCCAAACCCGGCTCTCAACCCGTTTGGCGAGATGCGACTATAATCTACACCGGTTTTGTTTAATGCCGGATATTCCTTGAATATGTTTTAGCAGGAATCTGCCGGAATCCTTTGCTTGTCCGAAAAAGGAGCTAGGAATTAATTCCCTTACCTTCAACCAAT
This sequence comes from Orussus abietinus, assembly GCF_000612105.2. NCBI lineage: Eukaryota > Metazoa > Arthropoda > Insecta > Hymenoptera > Orussidae > Orussus > Orussus abietinus. Next base: position 436,329 of record NW_019394282.1, on the reverse strand, counting down.
GAAACTAAAACAAAAGTTCCGACTACGGAATGAGGTGGGACAATTTCGAAAATAAATATTATTCCTTCTGTGAGTACATTTATTTCCACGAGGGAAATGGTGTAGTGAGTACTCCATTAACTTCTTATTAGTCAAGTATAATTCTAAGCTTCCTATCGCGATCAACATTTAATTACTACAAACCGAATTATTATTTATATTTTTTTTTCCCAGGCTACAGAGTCGCAATTTCTTCTTCTATTTTGTACCAGTAATGTTTATCACACCATTGATTTAAAAACATAACATGTAACTTTTTCTTTTTTTGTTAAAAGAGAAGGAGAAGGAGAATTTATGACAGGGTAAGGTAAAGAGGAGACAAATAAACGAAGAGTCAACAACGAGCATGCAAATACCCGGTTACTCGAGTAGATACCTCTGGTTCGGTATCTGCGGAATTATTTCTGTTCACAGTGAATACATTCCAGCCGGTTAAATCATTCATTCGGCCAGCTGCATGTTTTATTCGCCAATTTACTCGAATATCACGTTACCATCCCATTTAACATTTGAAGGACAGCTCTTTCGCGAGATTTTTAGACCCGTGTCCAGGGAGTCTCGTGTGTCCCCTAGAATTTGGCAATGCTAAATTATTCCCAGGTTTTTCAAGCCTCAAGAGTCGAGGAAACCACTTCTAGCGTCGATGGTGTTCAACGGAGTTCTGAAAAATATTGTTAATTCAACTGGAATTCATTCTCTGTCATTTTAATATTAATCTCGGCTTTAACCTTAACTATTACAGAGATATTTGACGCCGTTGTAGCGGGTTCGCGCGGTCAGGGTGCCTGGTAGTTGCGGCATGCGTTTCAGGGAATGCAATTAGCATAATTCCAAGGAAATCATCTCCCACGCGGCGCAACGCGCCGCCTCTGCGCCCGAGAAATTCGAGGATTTATGAGAAAAACCCAGGAATTATTCCCAGGACATCAAACGGTCCTGCGCATCCTCGGGTAAAACAAATCACGTAGGCCAGCTCGAGCGTTCTCCAAGGCGACGTGGAAAAGAGAGGCGCAATTTCGAATTTCATAAATCCACTGCACCCCGGACGATTTGTATGCACGGCCGGCGGTGCATTATGTCACCGGCCGACGACGCACCCCTTTGCTTATTCCGCGATAACGTCCAAACTCAAATTCAAATTGAGCACGCGAGTCGTCCACCTTGGGTGGGCTCGTTGCCCCTGCACTCGCTCGCGATTCGCGACTCGCCCCTGATGCAGAATCGCGGCTCGTTTCTGATGCAGGTTCACGATTTTCCCCTGATGCAGATTTCCGATTCACCCTTGACGCTGTTTTAGAAATCCCTTGTAATGCAAGTACGCGATTGGCCCTTGATGCAATTTTATAAATCGCCTATAAGGTAGATTTGGTATTTATTTCAGATGCAGATTCACGACTCGCCCCTGATGCAGAATCGCGGCTCGTTTCTGATGCAGTTTCACGATTTTCCCCTGATGCAGATTTCCGATTCGCCCTTAAAGCTGTTTTAGAAATCGCTCGTAATGCAAGTACGCAATTCGCCCTCGTTGCTATTTTATAAATCGCTCGTAATGCAAGTACGTAATTCGCCCTTGATACAATTCTATGAATCGCCTGTAAGGTAGATTTAAACTTTACCGCTGATGAAGAATTGCAGCTCATTTCTGATACAGGTTCACGATTTGTTCATAGACGCAGATTCACAACTTACCCTTAAGGCACTTTCGTAACCTGCACCTTATTTAGATTTGTAATTTTCCCCTGATGCAAAATTGCACTTTTCCTCCGATAAATATTCACGATTCGCTCTTAATGTAGTTTCGCTATTCATTCCTGACAGATTTATAGTTCACTTTTAACACTGTTTCATTACTTATCCCCTAACACGGATTTGTTATTTGACTCCGATGCACATTTGCAAATTTCCAATTCTCCCCTGATGCAAACTCTCAAGTGCATCCCGAAAGTGCAGCGGCCTCCTTGCATTGAGGCCTTGGGACTCCTCATTTCCTCAGGAAAGAGCCTCTCCTTATTTCAACGCGGCAATGTCTCTTCTCGGGAATTACGAGGTGACGCGAGCTATACTTGGGTCAACTGTTATGGCTTATGTGGGTAAAGTGAATATTGCATTTCAATGGCCACGGTTATCTCAGGTTATCCGGCCAGGTGATCTTGCGTTACTCGCCGTGGAGCGATAATTCAGGCCTAAGGTGCAGTTTATTGCACTTAGCGACAACATTTTAAGGTCAATAGTGCCTAAGAGTCCGACAGGCTTTGGCGCCAGCCTGGAGAGGCCATTTTTAAATCTAATAACCATCATCATTCCGATGACACGAATTATCTTCACATCAATTCAAGCCCATCAGAATATTATCACTTAAATACCAAAATCATTTCCAATAATTCTTAACCAAATTTTAAGTCATACAAACGCTACAACTTAAACACCGTAAATCGTTCTTAAAACATTTCTCCCGAACTGGATGTACCAAATCGTTTCAAATTTTACAAAATGAACATGGAGGCTCTAAGGAAGGTCCCGTCGCCCATGAAATTTCATTTTTATTAAAAAAAAAATTAAAATGTTTTAAAAATTGAAATTTCATGGGTATCAGGACTTTCTTAATAGCCTTCATATTTACGTTATGAAGTTTTAAACGATAAGGTACACCCAGTTCAGAGAAAAGTTTCATAAACAAGACCTCTTTGACGTCACTTTAAGACCACCTTAACAACAATTCCCAGACAAGAATAATTTCATCAGAATTCACTTTCTAAAATCATTGATTTCCCCCGCGCTTATCTTCAGGGGGTGCGAATAAACGAGAGTCATACGTGCTCAATGTTTTTATTATCGTTGTTTTAAGTGGCGAAAACTTAATATAATTTTTGCTCCTTTTCTTTTTTTCTCCTTTTCACGACACTGAACGAGGCTCGGCACGTTCGGGCATTCGCGTGACTCGAATCCTACGTATACGTGTGACATAAGCCGACCGATGAATTAATGGGGGTATTTTTTATTCAACAGCCCCCAACCCCCCTCGGTATTTTATTCGGTGGGGTTGGTGGACACCGTCGCGTATGACTGCGGCATATATGATCGGGAGACACGATATGACTTTGGACGGGTGTTTCTGCTGCCGCGAGTTTTCGGCTGCTTTGCCCGCCATGTTCGTACCCACACATGTCACGTGAGTACTCTCGCACGAGGGTTTCTTTCGTACGTTTTAGATGGACATCGTCGGGAATTAATTTCCCAAATAAATTGGCCGGATGTAGATCCGGGGACGATACGCGGCGACCTGGCTGTGCGTTCTCCACTGAAAAATGCATTTAATATCGGCTTAATGGTCCCCTCCCCGAACGACGCCATGTTGGAGGCTTTTGTCTATTTCCACGCCGAAGCGATTACACCGTGACGATGCGCTGACCGCTTCGTGAGAAAATGCATTTTGCGGACGCTGCAATTATTCTAAGGCCATTTGGGTACTCAAAATTGAGGGGGGGTGTATATAATAAATTTATAAAATAATAAATTTTATGACAGACGATATGCCGATTAGGAATTTTTGGAGGGTTATAGAAATGTGCCGTGATTTTAGGGGGGACAAGAAAACCGACAGGAATTAAAACTCCCAAGGCTCATTTCGTGCTACACGAGAGGAAAATACCGGCCACCGTCTCGGTCACGAATCGAATTTCAACGTATACCTTACATTATCGATTCGGTGGCAAGAACACGCCATGGGGCTTACTTGCGATAATTACTTCTTTCCGTAATGTCGCACTGGGAGCCACGGATGGAGGAAGAATTAGGTCGTGTCAACGTCGCGAATACGAGGGTTCAAATGTTGACTTCGGAAATGAGACGATTATTCCTGCTTCGTTTTTTATTTAATAGTGGGATAGTACACCGAGGAGCGGTCAAATTATTGATCTAAATGCGTATAGGAACCTTATGGGAATGAATTGTAGAAAATATTTATTCCAATTATTCCATTGAAATACAAACTCCCCGAGCACAGTAATACTCCGAACTTCACTTCTGGGGAGGAAAACAATGTTCGGTTAAATAAATTAATAAATAATTGAATTCGCTCACTATATACCCAGATGTACAAATCAATAAGTAGGTATAAAATTAATTTTCCCTCAAGCACGTGTCAACGAGTCAGTGACAGGGACTTTACGCTTCTTTGATACGAACTTAGAAATGAGATAGAAATAATTCCACACGTTCAGGGACCAAGTTCAAGTCAAAGGTCCAGGAAGAAGAAAGATTCGTGCCTCATCTCGATCTGGTCGAGTTTCGATAAGGAAGAAACCTGGCCGGAAGACGTCAGCTGGAGAAGATGAGGCCGCCATCTCGCAAGGGTGTTGCGCAAGGCCTCGCGTCCGGAGTAATTGCCCAAGCTTATTGAAATGTATAGCAAGGCCTGGATGACACTCTCCCAGGACCCCGCGTTGCATTATTTCACCGTGGAATAATGTAATTCTGGTCACACCGCGAGAGTAGGAGATTTCTATCAGTACGCCTCTTCGCCTTCTCCGTGGGGCCTCAGACGCCTCGCGGTGCTCGCACTCGTCACGCATATCTCTTACACTTCGTCGGCCGTGCCGGAGCCAGGAGGCGAAAGAGAGAGAGAGAGAGAGAGGAAGGTCTACCGGTGTAAAAAACCTTGGTCGTTCCGTGAACGCGGACGAGGTCCTCCGGCTACACGCGAAACTCGAATTCAAATTCGCCTGTTCGTCACCCACCTTGGGTGGGCCTCGCGACCTCGCGGATACTCCTCGTCGCAGACGCCGAGAGGTCCTTCGACTTCGACTTGATCCTGGATCGATCATTCTTTGGACCAATAAAATTGGAGAAAGACTAGGGATGAGGGACGTTTTGTGATGATTTACCCGCGAAATTTGAATTAAAAGTCCCTCATGTTGGGTGGGCCTCGCGATCTCGCGGATACTCCTCGTCGCAGACGCCGAGAGATCCTTCGATAATCATTCTTTGGACCAATAAAATTGGAGAAAGACTAGGGATGAGGGAAGAGGGACGTTTTGTGATGATTTACCCGCGAAATTTGAATTAAAAGTCTCTTATCTTGGGGTAGGTCTTGCGATTTCGCGGTACTCCTCGCGGGCAAACGCCAAGAAGTCCTTCGACCTCATCTTAATCCTGGATCATTCGAGGAATCGATCACTGTATCCATCGACAAATTTGACGGAAGAATAGGGATAAAGACAATAAAAACTTGACATTTCCTGATTACAGGACCCTGAATCAAAAAATCGCCTCCACCAGTTGCTCGTACGTCATAATCCTCCATTTTGGTATCACTCTGCCCATCTCAGAGTCCTATCTCCTCAATTCATCCTTAAAAGACACTTAAGTGTGTAAATGACTGGTATATCATTTACACGGTTTTACAAAGTTCTTAGAGTTTCGGGATCCTCAACATCCCTTTCTTTCCTCAACATCAAAGCATCAATGTACCAAAAAATCGACTTTATTGTACGTATAAATATGATGTTCATATAAACATATGAACGAGATTTATTATTCACTGAACGAAGGTTTCCTCCTGCAGAATCCAGAGAAGACGCCGCCGCCATGATGGCGGCCTTGCCGTACGTAAAGGACAGGAAAACCTCGTTTTCGGAGGCATCCAGGAATTCCAAGATCCTTCCGTCGAGCATTTTTTTCGTGCCCGCACGTAGTCGTGCGGATGGCGTTCGTTCGGCGCGGTACCAGGACCAATCCTGACCCAGGAGATGCTTTATGCGTCAACCTCGAGGGGACGGCCGACCTTTGCCGCGACGCCGCCGCGCATAGCAATGCGCCTTAACCCGCTAAGGCTGGGTTCACGGAGGCGCGCAAAGGAGAAGAAGCCGAAGAGAGCCCAAGGAAGTCAGGACCACGGGGAAGGAAGAGGAGGAAACGGCGAGGTGGTGGACACCGAGAAACGGAGAGTGAACGACGCTGTCCGAAATATTTATCTCTAGCCCGCGGCCCTCCCGGCCCCGAATGCCGCCGAAATTAGCATACCGAGTCGAATCACCGTAGGTAAGGAGTGAGATCCGTAAGTCTTCCTTTTAGGCTCCAAGTCCGGGAATCCTATCGTCCAGAGGGTAGGATCGATTTTCCACCCCCGGCAAGAGCGGAAGGATTCAACCTGGAATGCACTTCCGGTGATGAAAATCAATAGAAATTTACATACATTTTCATACATAACTGAAGTTTCAAGTGGAATAACGTAAAATGGAGAAAATACAAATTAGGAACTGTATAAATACACGTAACAGGGTATATTTACCGCATTAGTTTATATTTCCTTGAATTAAACATACTATTACATTACAATTTTCTTTAACCTAACTTAGATGCTAGATGTGATATTACGGAAACAATACAGTTTTACTGCAATCCGGAATCTAGGGAACATAGGTAAATGAAACAAATGTATAAATAAAAATATGCTTTTCATAGAATGACAGGAATGATTTAGGCGGTAAAACAGGCGGTATTTTAATGAGTTCGACTACAGGTTGTCTTCTTGGTCGTTTTAAGGAACGCCTAGTCGGTTCAACTAGCCGGATTAAAAATATAATTAATAAAACTAAACGAGCGAAGATTTGACCATTTTATAAAACGCCGGATTTTGTAATCTGGGTCCGACCCCCGCATCGACGCAAGACGTCAGCGATGATAGGAACATCCTCGAAGAGCCGAGACTCGCCGGACATATTGGCCGAGGTCCTGCCAATTTGTCCGTCGAAGCAGGTTCGGGGTTGACGAGGGAACGTCAAACGTGAAATGTCATCGGCGATCCCGACTCGGGGGTTCGCGGGGGTCGGCGAGGGGGTGGGTAATCGAGGAGTCGGGGGGCCAGCCGGGTCCGATGGGGCCCAGGATCGGGAGGGCTTGCCGGAACGCATGTCCTTCGGTTGTTCGACCATTTGCTCGCATCCCGTGTGGTCCGTCGATGTCCCATTGTTTTGGGCCCGGGCGTATTCAAATCCGCTCGTTTCGAATTGGGGCCCTTGGCTAGCCGGGCCCCCGTTGGCAGTGTTACCGCGCTAACACTGGCGGGGCCCAATGGGCGCTCGACGGGGGAATAAAATATTCACAGCCGCGACCGAGCAGGGCCTTAATTGCGATCAGACGCGATCTCGGATTCCACCGGCTGGTGGGCCCAGGGTCCGAGCGGTCCCAACCCGTGCGGTTCCCTCGGGCCCCGCCGGGCCCGGCCGGGCTTTCCGTCCTTTATTTCTCCCGGCTTGTCCCAACTCCTGTTTATCCTGTTACAATGAGATGTATCGACCTGTTCCCGTCTGCATCGTGAAGACGTCTCAAAGGATTATTTAATTAGCTATTCGGCCTGGGCCCGACCGAGATCGCGACCGCGACCGAGGTCGAGTCCTCACCTGTAAACTCGGAGGATCGGGTGTCGATGATGGGAGCAGGTCCTGGAACCCTGGGGATACGTCGAGGTCCTGATAACCACTTTAAGCCTTATTTCGAGCGGGTTATACTGACGCTTTGCTAGGTTTTCCGTGTTGGTTAAAATAATTAAACGCGACCGAGGTCGAGTCCTCACCTGTGGACTCGGAGGATCGGGTGTCGATAATGGGAGCAGGTCCTGGAACCCTGGGGATACGTCGAGGTCCTGATAACCGCTTATTTCGAGCGGGTTAAACTGACGCTTTGCTAGCTTTTCCCTGTTGGTTAAAATAATTAAACGCGACCGAGGTCGAGTCCTCACCTGTGAACTCGGAGGATTGGATGTCGATGACGGGGGCAGGTTCTGATAACCATTTTAAGCCTTACTTCTCTTACTCTTGCCATGGTGAGAAAATCTCTTCCGCGTCATCCAAGACTCGCCACCTCCTGCACCCGGGGGATCCTGGGAATCTCGAATCCTTCTCTTCCCTGCTTTCCTTCGCCCCTCTCTAGACAGCCTCCCAGGACCCGAGGCCCTAAGGACCCCGGATGCGGACACGACGATAAGACCACGGACTCTCTCGTGCGGCTCGCGCCGTGCGTGACTCCGGCTTTGCGTAGAGACCTCTCGGCCAACCTCCTCGCGAGCCTCCATCTTGCATCTACCGCGCCGCCATCTTGCGCGCCGCATTGTTCGCGGTTTCACCTCGTTTTGTTCTACCGAACCTGAATTCCAGTTGATACCATTACTTCAAATTTCTTGTACTAAAACCTTCTACCACGTGACGTTAATTATACAGATTATTTTCCAGTATTTCCCGAATTTCAGCGAGGAAAACTTCCCCCTGAAAATGGCGGACAGGTCTAACGACAAAATGACCACCATGAGTGCCTTCCTGTCATACCCTAGCAACGTATTCATTTATACTGCTTAAAGGATCCATAAAATTCATACGCTTTCAGTCCATAAAGTCGTAATCAAATTATAAATCTGATGTCTTGAACGGGGTACTTTTATTATTTTATAACCCTAGGTTACAATGTTTTTTTTTTTCAGATTCCGTGCTCTCAATTTATTGCATTTGCTTATGATATATTTAAATCTTATGTATTTATAATATTTGGTTTAACGGAGCACGTGGGAAGAGCTCACATTCGTTGGTACACGCTGAAAGGAAGACTCTTTTATTGAGAGAAATCGAATCGAGGTTATGTTCTCGAATTCATTCGTTTCCCTGGATGCTACCACGGTTGGCTGGCCGATCTCGAAAGCTCCGAGCAACGCGTCTAGATTCGAGGCTGCGATGTCTGAACGAGCGGCATTCCTCCGCTCCTATCTTGTCCGACTATTGCCGAGCTAAAGTCACCGGCTCTTAAATAAATCGTCGGGCGCACTCCGGCGTGTGGACGCGCGACCGGCCTAAAGACGCGATCGGATCGGCGCTGCGATCGCGCCGATGCATCCTCCGTTGCGATCCGCGATGCAATTCGAACCCGAATTTTAGAAAAGAACGATTACTTCTTGCAACAAAAGGAAAATAGAAGTGAAACCGAGGTATTCACTCAGGATTTTAACACTGGAAATCGTTGGAAATCATCAAAACACTGTCACAATTTTAAGGCCAAACGTCATTGTTATCGCATCGCATTGTTGTCTGTCATATGAAATCAAAGGCAATAGGTTCTCATCGAAGGAAATGGATTTCATTTAATGCTTGAGATCATCTTGAAATCGCAACAAAAATCACTAGAAATCATTAGAAATTACAGAAACACTGTCACAATTTTAAGGCTGAACGTCATTGTTGTCGAATCGCATTTTTGTCTGTCATATGAAATCAAAGGCAATAGGTTCTCATCGAAGGAAATGGGTTTCATTTGATGCTAGAAATCATCTCGAAATCGCAAACAAAAATCGCTAGAAATTGTTGGAAAATACAGAAACACTGTCGCAATTTTAAGGCTGAACGTCGTTCTTATCGAATCGCATTTTTGTCTGTCATATGAAATCAAAGGCAATAGGTTCTCAACGAAGGAAATGGATTTCATTTAATGCTTGAAATCATCTCGAAATCGCAAACAAAAATCGCTAGAAATTGTTGGAAAATACAGAAACACTGTCACAATTTTAAGGCCGAACATCATTGTTATCTGTCATATGAAATCAGGCAATCGGCTCTTAAAGAAGGAAATCCTCTGTTTCTAAAATAATTCACTAATGGAAGGAATTGTACAATGTATGAGTATTAAAAATGTATTTTCTAGCGATTTAAATCTTTAATAAGAAGATAATTTAAGAGATATCATTTCCAAAATGTACTATTTTATTATCGAGTGCTCTTGTAGGTTTTTGTTTGAACTGATTGTATGATAGTATAAGTGGTTTATAATGCTACTTGTGATTGTAAACACCGAATGAATTGTCCGTTGGAATAGACCGATAGGGAGACATGACGGAAGCGATAGAGTAAAAAGAGAAAGATTGATAGAAGTTGACGAGACGTTGTCATTTATTCGAACATTTGTTATCCTTCGATGGACCGTTCTGGGCGGCCTTGAGAGGAAGGCGAGAGTACGCGGATGCGGTTAAGGATCTTTTGTGAAATCGACACCAGGAAGATGGTATCGCCATCAAACACGTGTAACGTACTACCGAGAGCAAACAAGATAGAATTTATTTTACGCAGGTCCTGCGGTAACCTCGGCCGAATGAAAGGACGAAGAAGTCGAAGAGGAACCGGCCGACATTGACGCTCAAAACGGGAGCTGCCGTTACTAATTAGCGGATATCCTCGGCTAAATGTTTCAAGTATTGTAACAACCACTTGACGTTTCCGAGAACTCCTTACATGACGTCTTATCCGTTTATCATCCATCAAGATATCATTCTTGACCGAAACTAGCCAAAACAATAGCAACGGACATGCCTACTCAAACTTCCTGCAAAGAAACCCAGACAGACGAGTGAGTCAATTAATCCTAATTAATCATAACATTCTTAACCGTGGTATCAAATAATTAGGCGCCACGTTGACCTTGTATCCATTTTCTGGTAACTCGGGAAAAGTCTTAAGAAAATCAGGCAAAATTCCTGGAAAGTTTCAATGTGGTCGTTTTGATTCTCGCACCTAGAGAAGACGTAAATCAAGTTTAGTGGATTTTTCTCAGGTAAATAGTGAGTCATACCTGATTGATATTTCAGGTTCTGTCTAGTGTCGAGGTCGTGGCCAGTCGGATGTATCTAAAACGATAAACTTAGATGACTGGTCGCCAAGAACAAAAATCAGACAGAATTCCTGGAAAGTTCCACTGTGATCGTTTCAGTTCTTCGCACCTAGAAAATAGGTAAATCATGTTTAGTCAATTTCTCTTAGATAAGTATTAGTGAGTCATACCTAAGTGATATTTTATCCACGCAAAATTCCTGGAAAGTTTCAATGTGGTCGTTTTGATTCCTCGCACCAGAAAAGACGTAAATCAAGCTTCGTGGATTTTTCTCAGGTAAATAATAGTGAGTCATACCTGATTGATATTTCAGGTTCTACCTAATGTCGAGGCCGTGGCCAGTCGGGTGCATCTCGGACGATAAACTTCGATGACTGGTCATCGAAGTGGGATCGATAGCCCTGAGCGAGATGACGCTCGAAGAGGCTGGAGGACTCGAGGAGAGGATCCGTTTCCCACAGAACTCGCTGGTCCCCGACCCGTTCGAAAGTTATGTGCGGTTAGCGCCACCATGATACGGCCATAACCTATGAGAAGTGTCCTACGGTATGGACCGTGGCAGGTCGCGTGACAGACGGGGATACCCGTCGGGTTCACGGGGTGGTCCCGCGTCAAGGAGTCCCCTGGAAGAGCCGGGACCCTGCTCGGCCTCTGCTTCGAAGCTTTGCCACTAAAAAGGACAAGAGACGCGGCCAACGAGGACAACTCATGCGGAATCGCTAACGAGCCCGAGGAGACACTCGAACGATGGATGGCTCGGCTCTTTGGGTTCCGACTAAGGTCCTGAGGGACCTTCATCCAGCCGGAGGAAACTCCAAACTTCCTCAGTGACGTTCCTGCTTTTCCGGTTTAGGAATGTGAAAAAGGTGTCCAAATGACCGGGATGAAAGTACTTGCTCCGAGGGAGGCGTGCAGTTAACGCCATCTTGAATAACAATGGCGTACCATTAAATTTTGGCTGAAGATATTTTGGATGAGTCCCAATTGGTGCCACCTTTCGTCTTTTATCCTGAGAGATAAATAACCACCCTTCCTCGGGATTGTTCCCTCTTTCATTTAGTAAAAAGCACGAAGAATAAACCCTATCCCGTCCAAAACATCTTCTTCAAATCTATAGATTACCTGATCAACCATACTTTGGACGATTGCCCCATTTCTAGTCACTACCAATCATTGGTTCCGGGTTGCCGTAATGCCGAACTCATTGCTTGGAACCTCCCAGAGGTTTGTAGCGTTACCAATAGGAATCACCTGGTTAGGGATCACCAACGAATCCTGTCTGGTGCACCCATTCCTTCTGCAAACCGTTCTAGGCAACATCGGCACGAGTCGTAATTGGCAAGATTGGCGGAATAGTGTGTTGCATTCGACAGGGAGATGTCTGCCATTTCCGAGGCAGCGTGGAGTGCGTGGAATGGAAGCCGAGGTGCCGGCGTTCTTGAAGTCGTCCTCGAAGTCGTCCTCGAAGACGCTTTGACGAAGTTGGGCTTGGTCTTGTCCAACTAGGGCTTCAACGGTTTTCCCTGGGTCTGTAAAATATCCAGAGCAACGCACCGTAATTAAGGAGGGCCGACAGAAGAGCGAACGCAGTCTTGCAGGTGGATTTAAATTCTGCCTCTTCGGAGTCCTTGCGGCGACGACCTAACCTCGAGGAGTCTCTGCGACATCCCCAGGATGGATGGAACGGTCCCGGTAGTTTATAGTTGCAGCCTCCCTGGTAGTTGGACCGAAGGGCACCGCCGGTCGCACCGCTATCTAAGGAGAACCAGGAATGTCGAGACGACCGCTCTCAGAAAATCGCACTTCCCGGATCGCCTTGAACTCGCTGCTGTTGGTCGGATGCAGTGGGATCATCCTTGCCGTTATGGATCATGCCACGTTTCGATGATTGCTCAGGTCTCGGATGGAACGTCGCCCGTCTCTGGAGGCGCGATCAATCACTCGCTCATGCGTGGGACAAATCGACACCGTGGACACGGAGTCGATCCTTGGACCAGAAGACACCTTGAAGAGAGGACCAAAGATGTAGAGATCAAGACTGACTTCTACTACTCGGGTATTAAAAATGGAGAGAGTGGAATCAATGCTCGTGTTTTGGGTTTACGTCCAAATGGTTAACCAAAATCGATGTCATGGACATGGATTCGATCCTTGGACTAAGAGACACCTCGAAGAGAGGATCAAAGATGTGGAGATCACGACTGACTTCTACTAATCAAGTATTGAAAATAAAACATATCGAATTAATCCCCGCCTTTTATTCCAGTTAACTAACCAAAATCCACGAACGCCAAATGACGTTACAAATTTTATGCCTGACTTTCTCTATTCAAGTTTTGAAATTGAAGCATGCCGAAATCCCCGGGTTTTGGTATCCGCGTCTGCTCAGTCGACAGCTATTGATTTATATAGGTTGATCATCCCGGTTTCCAGGTCATCGAAAAGGGTTGCGAGGACCAAGAAAAATAGGAGGAATGAAATAATGTCAAGCTCCCCACGCGACAGGTTCCCTAATTGGGTACCCGGCGAGCGGGCAGGACCATCAACAACGGCACCGCGACTTCGGAGCCGCGTTTCTTCGGCAACATCCGAGAATGCCCCGGAACGCAGGGAGTGTTCCATAAAGAATTAGCGCACGCTCCCAGAGGGACGTTCCCGAGGATCGTCGGAATTCCTGGACGCGTTCACCTTGGTCCTAGGACCTCCGGTCTGACCCTTCGAAGTAGGGACGGATGATGGTCAGCGAACAATGAGGATCTGAAATCGGTTCCCGAGCTCTTCAGGGCTTGACCCGATGCTTCGAGCTGGAGAACGATGGTCACCTCGAGAAGTCCGATCTGGACCCGAAGAAGTCCCCGAAGAGGCTGCTATCTCCCCGCTCAACTGGTAGCCGGTAAGGATGTTCCGGTGGGTGAGCACTGCCTCCGCCATCGCTACCACATCGATCGATTGCTCCGATTGGTGCATTCCATCGATATGCGAGTCGGTGCACCTAGTCGGGGGAACAACCAGAGAGAGAGGTTTGACACTGACCGAGCGAAGAGGAGGGTCTACCCATTTAAATCCAGGCCCTGCAACGCCTCCTCCGCGCCTGTAATTACCCCAGAACGACGATGATGACACCTCCGGGATCTCGATCCATGGATAAGACAGACGCTTATCGGGGACGTGATAAATAAGATCTCTTCCCGTTTCTGCCTCCCAACCGCCAGCGACCATCGGGGTTGCTGAACCCAGAGTATGACTCCTGGTTGCTCTTTTCTCGAGTCCTGGCCGATGCCGGTAACCACTCTTCTTTACCTGTAATACTCGTTTCCAAATAGTCTTCTTCTACACAGAAATGTAAATCGATCGCTCAAAGTTATTAACCCCTGACCCTTAGCAACCCATGATATTACTACCCAGCAACAATATATTTCTTTGTAACGTTAATAGGTACCTTTTATACGCGTATGATATCGGTGATCTAATTGTGCTGTAATAGAGCAGTTTGTTACCAAAATTGTCCCCTCTAGAAGATTCCTTAAAAAGAAGTGATCCAACAGAGGGTTATGCTGTTTTATAGACATCGCATCGATCATCACTGAAAAACTAAAGATAATAGCTTAACTTACATACGCTTCACTTGGGAACTCTTCTGATTTTCTGTGACGAATTTCAAGAATCCTTGCCATTTATGGGATGTCCGTGGCGCCGACTTGGAAACGTCAGGATTGTCATCCGAGTCTCTTCCGACATCTCTCATACGACTTGGTCTCCATCAGTCTTCCCTCGCCGAGGGGCAGTATATTTTTCAGACCCAACCGAGTGTGCGGATAACACGAAGACGAGTCCTGACCTTAAGGAGCAGAGACTTTTCCAAATCGAGTCTTGGACTCGGACAGTGATAGGCTGCGGTAGCCGAAGTGGCGCGTCCAGGCTCCAGCAGCGGTCCTGCTTGTCGCTGCCACCAGGAACAGTGATGGATTGGTCTCTGGTGCAAATCCCTCGACGCGTTACGCGTATGCAGATACCTCGCAAGGTGTGTATCCCCAGGTATTGGTGAGTGCGGTGTTAAGTCGGTGTTACGACCAGTCGACGTTTTTCCTACGGCTTTGCGTCTCCTCCATAGAATCGCCGACCACGAGGCACGGCTTCCCTCTTCTGACTCGAAAAATGTGGAGAACAGGATGAAGACCGAGAGACATCGCGGATTGAACATTTATTTATCAGATATCTTGCGGAGACTAAATAAGACTAACTCGAAAATTCAAAAGTCATTAATCCTGCGGCGCTTAACACTTTCTACGTCTATTTCACATTTCTGCGGGTCTCTAGCTAATTTTCAATATTCATACGTCCTTTTCATGGAATTACGTATCAGGCTCTAAAAGTGCTGAGAACAAGATGATGTGCGACATTATATCAACGGTAAGTGTAATCGACATCTTTTCCAGGTTTTTACGTATTTCCCACGGAGTCATCGACCACAGCTTCCCTCTTCAGGGCCTGAAAATCCTGAGAACAAGTTGAGGATTGAAATGCATCGAAGTTGCGCATCTGGATGCCTAAATGTCTATTTGAAAAATCTTTTCTAGCATCCCTTGAACATCCTGCAGAGTCGTGTGTATCGATTGGGCCCAGGTGACATCAGAAACGGAGAATCATCGAGCGTTGGAAGAGGATTCATGGTGTCATGGGGCCCCGGATGACAGTAGCCATCACCCGGGAAACGATCCGTGCCGAGATGGATCGACTCCGTGGTTTCTTTTTACGGTGGACCTTCTCCTTGGGGATCAGGTGTTCTCAGGTCCGAGGCACTCCCACGCGCGGCCTCCGTCAACGAAAATGTCAATAGACAGAACACGAGATGCTCGCTAGACGGACCAGGGAAAGGCAGGTTTGGAAATTCTCCGAGATTGGAATTTTTTTTTGGAATTTATTTATTAAGACTCGTAACTTTCCGGTTACTCTGTCTGATATTAATATTTCGGCCCCATATTTGCACATACTGGTTTTTTACTCCACATCCTGAATTCCAGGATTTCACGTAAAATCGTGTTGAATACACCTAACCAAATAGTTCATTCGCTAGACGGACCAGGGAAAGGCAGGTTTGGAAATTCTCCGAGATTGGAATTTTTTTTGGAATTTATTTATTAAGACTCCTAACTTTCTGGTTACTCTGCCTGATATTAATATTTCGGCCCCATATTTGACCATGCTGGTTTTTGACTCCACATCCTGAATTCCAGGATTTCACGTAAAATCGTGTTGAATCCACCTAACCAAATAGTTCATCGGAAGACCTCTTTCTTTCCACGAGCCATAAATTTAAGATGCATCTTTACATAATCCTTCGTATTCATTCCGGATTCAAGAATCTCAAACGTATCGTTTCCCCCTACACCCCTCAAGTTTCCCTCGACGTGCAAAATAATTCCGCATCCCGGAGCGACGATTTCCGCCAGGTAGGATCTCACGTAAGATCGAGCCTCGTCCCGGGCCGCTCGCGTCGATCTCGTTCTCGGTGAACAATGCACGCGAGGTGCATCGGCAAAAACGCAGCAGCCGGGTGGCGGGTATCTACATACATACGTGTAGCAGCGGCGGTGTTCGCGGTTACATTAAGGTCGCGCGTGCATCGAGACCGCGGCTCGATAGGCAAATCCGAAGCTTATTCCCCAGGGACTCTCTCCTATTCGTTAACGAGAGAGCCGAGATCACGGCCCGGAATGTCCTAAGAGCGAGAACAATGCATAATCCCGGGCCGATGCATAATGCATGCACGCGTGCATGCGTTTTCTCGACCGCGGGGTGGGAGGGTCGTCGGATCAACGCCCCATCCATGTCGTTCACGCCTCGCGCTATTTTCTCCTTAATTACTATGTAAGATGCGAATTCTCCTCGCGGACCCCCGCCCGGGACGAAACAAATGTCACCCGCCAAGAGCGTCGAGCGATTGCGCGAATCACGCATCCGGTACCCGCGAATGACGACGCTGGACACGCCCGCTGCTCGATTCGCCACTCCACGACGGAGAGGAGAAGGAATCGAAGGAATAGGAGTCCAGGTCGCTCCTCGACAGGGTTCTCGATTTGTAGAATCCTCCAAATTGGTGCGAGAACAACCGGCGGATTTTTTCACTGGCGGGCCACCTGAAAAATTCATCATTTTTACGGATTTTTCGTCATATCTTTTCTCTATATCGGTATTTAGATATCGTCTTGTACTTTGACCGGCTAAATAAGCAACGTTTCGGAAGATGATGTTACCAAACTTAACGGAATGTCACGTCGATCCAGTTCTAGGAATGACCGATATTTCGAGTCGCGTAACTACTTTCGGAAATATCTTTAATGGTTACAGGGTACGCCGGTTTCGTAAAGCCGATGTCGAAACGACGTATAAAAGTTCCCGAGTGAATGGTAGTTTCGAACAAATGACGAAATGGAAGTGACGGTCGTGTTCCCTTCGTCGGGAGTGCTTGCCTCTAATACGAGTAATCTATTATGTGAAAGCATTGAGATCCAAAAGCGAGCTCGACGAAGTTCCAATATGGCGTCCCTTTCTTCTCGATTCACTTTCCTCGGTGAGGGCGAAACTTCGCTTCCCTTTCTAATATTCAAGCTAAACAGTGATTGTCTACCTGGAATTCTTCCAGATAAAATTCCACTCCATTCTTTAACAGCAATTAATGCCACCTGAAAGGTGAGAAGCGCAATTTAATTACAATTTAACGAGCGACGAAATGCAGAATCGAGTCCAACGAAATTCCAACATGGCGGCCATTCCTCGTTGAGTAGGAAATGTGGCTCCTCTTAGACAAATTAAAGCTATCCAATGATTACCTACCTGGAATTCTCCCGGGAATGATTCCACTCCATTCTTCCACACCTGAAGGGCGAAGAAAAGTAATTTAATTCCAATTAACCAAGCAATTTGGATAACCGTGAAGAACACGCGCAAGTCTTCGAACGTCCTCCACCCCTAATCGCGTAACAATACCATGGAAGACGTCATTTCTAGTCTTTATAACCGGAATGACTTTGAATACGTCGAATCTCATCTTACACCACGGGGGACGGCGCCTCGGCCGACCACGAGCGATCAAATTACAAGTGGAACAAGCCTAATGTCCACTTTACAAAGTTTCACCGCCATGATGGGAGTTCTCATCGGCGTCCCTTCTTATGCATATTCAGGTAATCCAGGAGAAAGATTTTACAGATACCGTTGAATTCGTGTTTCTACTCCCCCGACGTTTATTCGAGATATCCACAGAAGATACAACGTGAACTGGGATATTTAAAATCAGTTGAGAAATTGATCTCCCTTTAAGAAACACATCCTGGAGACCTTATAAGGGACCAAATTATCAAAGTTTAAGTATATACATTCACATTGGGTGCACTCAGAGGAGACAACTGTTTAGTGATCGGTTAGCGCTCATCTGCTGAATGACTCAACATGTTTACTGATCGGACGCCATTTTATGTAGCACAAATTTTCTACGCTACCTACGCTCAACGTGTTGGGTAGATCAAATTCAAATTCAAACCGTGTAGATTCAAGTTAAAGAAGCAAGGATGGCAAATGAAATCAATTATTACAGTGAAATGTATGAAGTAAACGGTCTTCGGTACGATGTAGTAGAGAGTGCAGAAGTGCATAAAATGTTACAAAATGGTACGTTATTTCGAAATGTATACTTAACCTTAATCTAATGTATTCTATCTTCCTAATATAGACCAAAAAACTAATAATAAATAAATAATTAAGTTAGTATGAACATGTGAGTGTTTTTTTTTCAGACGTTACATTCTGTTACGAATATTTTTCTAAAAATATATCATCTATAGAAGTTGTTGGTGTATGTAACGGAAAGGTGCGAAATCCTTCAGGTAATGAAGTAGCTGAAATAATACACGCCGTACATGTACTGTAAGCACTGACTGCTAATATAATTAATATAATTAATATAATTATATTAGTAGTCAGTGCTATAAGGAGGTTTGGTAACACGACACTGGATGCCGCCATATGATCACTGAACAGTCCATTCAGCAGAAAATCCCAACATGTTCCCAACTCATCGGTAACCGCTTTTCTCCTCCGAATACACTCATTGCCAATCCGTGTAAGTGCATAGCACATATCGGTACTTATATACGTACACAGGAATGCGCAATCGAGGATGCTCTCACGAAGGATGTTCTTCCGCAGGTTTCTCACGTGTCCGCCTTGGAAGATCCCTCGGGGAGCACCTAGGCGGGATCCGGGGGGTGGCGGTGGGTGCCTCCATAACAAGGAACCCCCCGTGGCCGAACTAATTCCCCCGGATGACTCGCGAGCTGCGGCTCCGCGGGGGGCTGAAACAATGCGCGAGAAGCGGCTCTCTGCTTCACCGGGCCAAAGTATTCCTCCGACCTGGGACTATTCGCTGATTCATCCCCAAGATCCATGCCTCGTGTGTGACGTCTCGTGACTGGCGACGGCTAGGAACGATCGATGAAATCGATCGCCGATCGCCCGCCGATTGGATCCCGATATCGATAGTTCCCCTCGCCGGCCAATTCCAGCCGTGACTTTATCCCCCCCTTCTTAACACCATTAACACCCTAAAACTAGAAATTAAATTCTATATAATAATTCCACGGAAACCCACTATATTCATAACCACACTAAGAAAGAAATATCATTGAACCGGAGAAATATTTTATTAATGCAACGTCCGACTCGAATGAAATCCAATAAATAGCATGCATTCGGAAGATTCCTTCGAAATTTCGATAATTTATTACTGTTTCCTTCAGTCCGAGAAAATCTTCTTTGGATTTGCAAAATATCTCTTTGGTAATAGTAAAAAGAATTATCTCATTGGTTCAATGGAATTTTTTTTTTATTTTTATTTTTTTCGTGGTGCAGATTTCCCTCCCAAGGAAACGCTTGTAAGGCGGTATTTTATTGACTTACTTTACTAAAATCGTTATCCTCTTATCATTAATAACTGTTATCCCCTCCTTGGGCCGGTTTAATTTTCTAATGATTTAATTAACATTTTGATGTATATTAATAGATTTTTATTTTTGAACAAGCCCATGTTCCGTTCGTGCCCATCGCTGGTCCATGGCGGAGAACGGGCCAAAGACACCTGCCCCATGCAGAGAGGAGCATTGTACTAATAGCCAAGCTTGTAATTACCATTGACCCTACGTGGTTGGCCAGAAATCGAGAGCGGCCACGAAAAGAGGCACGGTCTTAAATTCCCCGATAAATACATCACCGAGCGGCGATCGCACTCCGGGGTTATCGATCCCCCCGCGATAGTATCGATCGTTGCGCCGCGAATCGAGGGAGGAGTCGCCATCTTCGAGGCGATTACCTAACCTATGGACGTACGCCGTCGGCTTTCCAGCCAGATCAAGGATCCGCGAGGGAGGATCGAGATATCGCGAGTCCTCGAGATATCTCGATACATCGAGGGCTGTATCGATCCGCGAAGTAATGAAATCTCGACGCCTTCGATGAACTCGATGAAAGATGAAGGATCGCCCCGTGACGCGACGCTTTCTTGATCTTGTATATATGTATAGATGTAACTACGGGAGGTATACAGTCGAATAAGTATATATGTAAATATGCAATCGAGCCGGAATTTACATAGTATGAAGATATGTACTAGAGGAGTAAGTGCACACCAGGTTCCAATAAATAAAATTTCATGTGTAGAGGGGGGGTTAGCAGCAAACTCGGCAGAGTTTCGCGCCAAGTATATACGCCCTTGGCGATTAATGAAAGAAGTCCTATTTTTTCAGAGCGTGGTATCGGAAACGAATTTTGAAGCCGTAAGTGCATCGCGGATTATTACCAAGAAATTAATCGGAGATAGATCGTTGATCGATCCTTGAAATATTTTCAACTTTGACAGGAGAGTGACATGAGACGTCTCTCTTTTGACAGCTGAAGTATTTGGTAATAAAGAGTTTTATATAGAAAATACTCGACTATTATATAAAAAATAAGAAAATAGTTATGGGGATACGTTTTCAATGGGGGGTCATTTTTCAGGAGTGGCAGCACCCCAGGTGAAACCGGAAACCAGGTCCCCGAAAAGGGGCTCCGCGCGCTGCATATTCTTGTCACGTCCTGGGCCCGTCATATCGTCCTTCTGGTGGCGGTATCAGGAAGAGTGATCGGTCGGAAAGGTCGCAATCGAGTCGATGGCCAGGACCCCGGAGTGAGTCCTACCCTGGACGAGAGGACGTCCTGTAAATCCTTCCGCGAACCTCCCGCGTGGGACGTTAATGTATGGAAACTCGCATTCTGCCGGGTTGTTTCTCGAGAGCGGCCCTCCTTTGGGAGGACCTGGACCAGGAATCCGGAAAATACGGGAAGGAGACGTCCCGGGTGTCCTGGAAGGGGCCAGTCATCGAAGCGGAGGGAGAACGGGACCCATCCCGGACCAGCGGACGTTTTATTCCTCCTCTCAGCCTGGACGCCGAATCAGCCTTCTTCGGGGCTACTGAGATTTTCACGATAAGGGAGGATCCAGGCGCTTCGGCCCGTCACCGATCCATAAATCCACCAATTTGTCCGCGTCCCGTCCGCGGGGTTTTGATCTCGATCGATTCGATCTTAGCCCTGCGGTTTTTGCATAATTATGCCCCGGATGCGGATGTCCAACCACGAGTGGGCGGCGCGTGCAAGCCACCTTCGGGACGGCGCCTCTTCAGGGCTGGCAAGTCGTCGATCCACCGAAGGAGGGAAAGGATCTCCCGATAAAGAGTTAATGCTTAACATGGTCTGGTCGGTTCCTAATTCAAATATATTCTTGCTTATTTTCAGAGCTGTATATATGCGCGCTGCCACCTTCAGGACGGCGCCTCTTCAGGGTTGGCAAGTCGTCGATCCACCGAAGGAGGGAAAGGATCCCTCGATATAGAATTCATTCCTAACATAGTCCTGGTCGATTCCCAATTAAAAATATTCTCGATTAATTTCAGAGCTGTATATATGCACGCTGCCACCTTCGGGACGGCGCCTTTTCAGGGTTGACAAGTCGTCGATCCACCGAAGGAAGAAAAGGATCTCCCGATAAAGAGTTAATGCTTAACATGGTCTGGTCGGTTCCTAATTCAAATATATTCTTGCTTAATTTCAGAGCTGTTTATATGCGGGAATATGGAAGACTGACAAAATAACGCAAAAAAAGTGGACAAGGTGTATCACCGCGCCAATGTACTATACACCTCTTTTGAAAGATTAATCACGATGTACATATAAAATGTAATATGCTTATTAACCAACCGATGAAAATATAGGGTCGAATATAAAATAAATATATGAGAGATGATTTTCTGTTTCTCGAGTCCAGATTTTACATGATTTCACTGAACGCCCAGGCTTCTCGTCTTCTCTACAAGTTGGAAAAAAAAGAAACAGTAAAATGTGAAAAAGCATCCCTATTTATGAAACGTTTTCTCTTGTTCCCAGAGCAAACGGGAGTGCAGAGCCGAATAAACAAAGGGCTAAATGATTGAAAATCGAATCCGAGAGGGCCTTCGGAGAGGAGGGCAAAATAAGGGAAAAAGGAGCAGCGGATACACCTCGCATAAAGAGGGATTCTCGAAAATGGCTCGGTTGTCTCGCCGCGGCGAAGGAGGGCGTCGGTCCCTTTGTCATGCCATAAGAATTCCAGCGCCGAAAAGCTGCTCGCAGGATGCGAGCTTAGTATAAAAGGAGCCAACCCCCCTGGGCCTTCGCGGGCCCAGGACTGTTTTATTAGCGGGGGCCCCCGCGACATCGTCGGCGCGTTTTGACGGGCCCCCGCGGATCGCATACGAAATCACGGAACTCACGAGGGGAGGAAGGTGCCGTGCCTACGGTTTATCGCTCCCACGTCCAACGTGCGTAAATTATGCGTCACCGTTCCTCCCGCGAGGCCCGACCTGGGACCTTTAAATCCTTTAAATCCTCCGGGCCCGATACCGCGCTCATTTCGCCGGAGATTTAGGGTCCCCAAGACGGAATCCCTCGCCTTGCTCTTCCGCGATCGATTTTTCCCATTATGCCAAAGTTGACAAGAAACCACCGGTACTAATCTTCGAAACTCCCCAAGAGGCTGGGGGAAATTCTCCCAAAAACTCCCTGCAAAAGGAGGGGGAGAACGAAAAATAGGGCTCTTAGAAGTGACCACGATTCAAATGGTAAGGTATAATTAAAAATTCAACTAAACTCAAATGGTGCTCTTCTAGGTTTCTTCTTTGCTGTATGTTCTTTCTTTTTACGTGTGGAGAATCCCTCACGGAGACCTCAGCTCCCTAGAGGAGGAGCGAGGGAAGTGTGGGGCTTGCACCCACTAAAGACCATACCAACCTATAAGAATCAGACCGAGCGTGGCGGAATTATTATTTCTAAATTCTCTAATTTTTATTTCATCTCGTGGGAAGGTATGGACGAAAGTTTCCGTAGGATACGGATATAGAAACCGCACAGACGTATTTGCTCGAAACTCTGTCGCGATACGCACCTGTATAGGAGCCAGCCCAAGCGTGGCGGCGTAAGTGCGCGTCCGCGGAATGACAATTGATTCGAGATTTCTCGATCGGCCGGTCCCGGAAGTCGGGGCAATTTATCCGAAACAATTTCGTACAAGTATCGGGGGCCTCGCAGCCGCGTCCAATTGTCCCGCGGAAAGGACCTCGTAGGTGGAATGTCGCAGCCATAGATTCGCGCCCACGGCTCGGCTCGTCGGTTTAATAGAAACACTATCTCCGCGGCGACAGACCTCGCGGGGGTACACACACCCGTGTGTACCCTCGCACACGTATACGTGCACATCCGCGGGTGTCTTTTGCCCCCTCGTAAATTGGCGAGCGCACGGAGGCCGAAATAAATCCCGTGCGGCCCGCGACGGGCCCGCCCCGTCCACTCCGAAAGGACCCTGCCGTGTCTCAACACCGTAATTTAATAACATTGTCCGTCCTGGCTATCGCGTTACGTCGAAACGTACACGCGTCGACTTCCCGAACCGATCGCGAGCAAATCGACCGCTTTTTACGAGGACTGCAGTCGGGTGCATCCCTGGGAAGGGGGGAACCAGGTCCTGGGCGATTAAGCGTAACAACCTCGGGCCCACCTCGAGTCTGGAAATCGAAAGAGATGAGGATTTTGGAAGGACTTTCTTTCATGATTCCTCAAATTTGTGTATAAAACGGGAAAAATGGTCCTCCCCTAGGTATTGAGTAGGAGTCTCGAGTTAGGTCCCTCTTCAAAGTACGAATGTCCTACCAAGTAGAGTAATGCAATAGCCTTGAACCCCCTGAAAATCCAAAGGGACGAGTACTTGAAAGTACCTTCTTTTGTAATTCCTCAAATTTATGCAAGGACATGTCAAAAATTATCGCTTTCAGATTTAAACTTGAATACATCTCAAGTTGACCTCTTCTTCGAGATGTGGAGGTTTTAATACCCTGTCCAGGGAAGTGATACTATTTAGTTGTGTTTTTGTCGTTAAGTTGAAATGACTAGGGAAAGGGACGACTTGTGTTTGTATTTCTGTGGGTTAGTACCGTGAGAAATGTCGGAGAACGCTGAAGCCGGATCGAAGGAGTCCCATGGAGTCCGCGAATCTCGCCCACCAGGGGTCTGGAGGACGTAAAAATGTCCGGCCGAGGAATACCTGCTACTAATACCGCCAATTCACACGTTAACGCCGAAATTTCTCACGGAGTCTTTTCGGGCTCCGTCCAACGCCAACGCAGGAAACGAATACTCGAAAATCAAGGGATCTCGCGGGTTCCGCTCTCCAGGGATCCTCGCGGCGTGGAACTATCCCACCGCGAAATCTCTTCGACATTTCTCACCACGTTTCATCAACTGTCGCTTAACATCAATATTAGCTTCAACCACCCTTCCCACGCAACGTGTTAATTCTTTCTTGGTTTCAATCATGATTTTCACGATCGCGGCGTGGAACTATCCCACCGCGAAATCTCTTCGACATTTCTCACCACATTTCATCAACTGTCGCTTAACGTCAATATTAGCTTCAACCACCCTTCCCACGCAACGTGTTAATTCTTTCTTGATTTTAATCATGATTTTCACAATTGCAGGTGTCCTCAGATCTTACGAACGTGACTAAAAGTATCCAACACGAATATTACTATTATGTGCAGTGTCTGCATAAACGTATTAATTTTTTTAATTTTTAATTCTAGTTAGATGGTTTAAATCCCCACGACTAATACTAATGATTCTTTAGTTAAAATAGATATTTACCCCAGAGTTGTATTAAACACTACCGAACATCAATATCGCCACCATTCATTTTTCACGCGTTAGGACATTAATTTCTCCTTAATTTTAATCTCGATTTACACGATTCATGTATCCATTACAAATACCGCCAATTTCTTCATTATCATCAATATTTCCCGGAGAATTTCATGCAGCATCGCCCAATATCAATATCACCATCATTTCCTCCTCGCACGTTAGTCCATTAATTCCTGGTTAATGTTAGTCTCGATTTACATGGTTCAAGACATATTCCCATGGAAGCTCGCGAATCTCGCCCACCAGGGGTCTGAAAAGTACTTGGAGTCATCCCACCCCATCCCTCCCCGGTCCTCGTCCCGAGTTCACACATTACCACCGAATTCCAGCCGGTCACCTGATATCGATCGCTTATCGATCGTTACATCATAGGCGCGCACCAGCCGCGGCAACCGGAGAATCCCACATATTCCGCAGTATATATTCCGTATAATGTATAAATATGTAAATAATGCGCGGCCATGAATATTTTTCATCGAGCCCGAGCTGCCGGTGGCTTCTAACTTATGGTCGGTCCAGAGGTGGAAGGGAAGGAGGACCCTCACCAAGGCTTCGACATGTCGGTGTGTGTACGCGTCTAAGTCGTGTGTACACCGTGTTCCCATAACGTGCGTCTACACAGTGGTGTACACAGTGGTCCGCACCGCGAATCCTTCGCCATATTCGACTTTTAGGCTCCTCGTTCTCCTTTTTCCCCTCTTTTTATTTACGCATGTCGTCGGTCCTGCCGTCCTCGGTGTATCGAATGACGAATGTCGGGAATCCTGCAAAAAGGAGGACAGATAAAAAATCCGACCCTTTGAACGATCCCCCTTGCGCCGTGCGAATGTCACTTGATTTTTGCGCCCGATTTACATGATTTCGAGGAACCCTTAAGAAGTATTTCTGGAAATTGCGAGTAGGTAAGAATGTGTAGGGGAACGTTGACATGTATGTCCTGGTCACTTGAATCGTGGCTTACCATGTATAATAATATGTAACATTTTGTATGACTTCCACAATTTCTATTAAATCTCACGTTACGTTGTACTGTTCTTATTCATGGGAAATTAATGGAATGGATTTGTTGACCCCTCTTGTTGAAAAATGATAAGGCCATGTCGTTGCAGTATTTTATTTATTAATTTTGTCAGAAGATGATTCGTGTTTCGCCTTTGCTCTTTTTTTTCTGGCCAGCGAGTGATAAGCGCGATGTGAAATGGCGATAAGCTATTGGCGCCTCCTCATCCTCGCTGAGACAAGAGTACGAAGGCATCGATAGTGCCATCGATAATCTCTATTCCGAGGATCTCATTTATCGACGTTACCGTCAATGTCTCCGTACCTCCAGATGAAAAGCACGGAGCTACCGACGTTTTGTACTATCGATAGTTTGCCATCGAGCCTATTCATCATCAACCTTATCGCTCGCTTGTTACGAGCTCGATTACACGCTCCTCTAACGTTGTGCTAGACGGTATAATAATTGCGTAAAAACCATCGTCTCATGGCAAGTCTTTCTCCGCATAAACCACCATGAAAAGATCTTTTCCTTTTCTTAAGTGCTCCAAAAATATCGAGACGTTACACCGATGCAGTTCTTCGTAAAACCTCTTCTACCTCCAGCTGCCTCCGAATGGCAAAACGCCCTGAAATTCACAGACAGTAAAACAGTGCCCTTAAATCCGAACCCTAAAATCGGAAAACCGCTCCAATCAGCATGTAGCAAGTCGATAAAATCATCATGTTAAAAATATCTAGGTTAGGTTGCTCCAAGTAGCCGGAGAAGGAGAGCGCGCATGCGCCGGGGACAGCGGTTCGCGGCCGGTCCACCTTGCGCCTTGTGACAATAGTTTACCAAGCGGGAGGAGCGATCCCGACCGGCCGCTCACAATAAAAGGTCTTCGACAGTGGATGTGACAAAAATGAATTGTTATATTGTTTTAACAAATGAAGGAGCCGCTCTCTCGCCGGGCCGGTCTCCTCCTTTTGCGCGGGCCGTCCGCCATCCTTCGCGCCCCCCACCCGACTGCGCCGTGCCCGCAGCCGGCCCCTTCTGCGCAGCTCGGCCGCGCAGGCCGCGCCGACGGGAACCTTTCGCATTATGTATCTGGGCTCGCTGCGGTTTTGCAGCGGCGCGAAGCACGTGTTTTGCCAGTTCCTATTGTTTCCTGTATGATAAACGATCCCGCCCCTGTTCGCCTCGAGTCGGCCCGGGGGGAGTGAACCGCGAATGTCTCGCATTTTCGAACGGTCGTGCCGGCCAGCTAACCTTACCAAAGGAGTCACGCCTGCGCAGAAAAGGGCTGCGCGGCGGAATCTCGCGCATGATCGCCGGAATAATAACCGCAAGATGGGATTTTCTCTCCTGGCCTATATTTTATATCTATTTTTAATAAACTCGTTGGATCAACAAAGTATTCACGCATTCATTGTATTTTCAGACCTTGCACTGAGAAAACGGATTAGTTGACTGAAACAAATATATATATAATTGCACGAAACAATTTGTTCGAAAGAAAAATTGATCAATCGGTGTACGTTGGAAGTAACGCTAACAAATACGTTTACACAAATTGTCTCGATGCTGATATAAAAAAAAAAAACTTAAGACGAAATTATTGTATCAACTAAACTGACAATTTAATTACACTTTGTCCTCGATTCTTCCTCCCTCAAAAATGAATTCCTTAAAAGTAAGGGAATAGGAGGTTAAGTATGAGTTGGTTCGTTTTTAATTGTACCCTGAACCTGGCGGAAACCTTTGATCTTCAGTTTAGCAGAAACTTAGAGTTTCGTTGTTTCCCTTAAATACGTTTTTATTGACAAACCCCGCTGCGCGAAGTGTGGATGCAGAAGGCGAGTCCAAGGAGTGTATTTTACCTCGGTGGTCGGGCACCTGTCGAGTTAATAAAAAACATCGGAACGGATTCCCGTAACGTATTAATAAACTGGTTAGATCGTAATTAAATTTTGGCGCCGGGCAACCCCGCTGTCGCGCATTTATTACCATAATGGGCCCGCGCACAAAGACACCTTAATGCGATGTCTAATCTGCACGGAGGAGGGCCTTTGGCCGGCGCAAATGTTCCGTCATTACTTTTTAATGGTTCCCATCCGTACAGGGTGCTTCCACTCGAATATGGCGTCAAACTCCCGACTTTACGGGGTTCTAACTCCGGTGTAAACCTCCCCTGTTCGCGTGCGCCGAGTTTACTTCTCCCTTCGTAGATTTCGCGACGGAGACTTCATTTAAATTTTAATTGAAAATTGTAATTGAGAATTAAAACTCCCATGAGTGCGTCGGTGGTGACGGGGACATCGGAAATGAATCCAAGAATTCATTTCTTAGAGCCGTGGATTAAACTAAACCTGGGAAAACGATGAATTAACAAATTGAATGGAAACTGCGAGCTGTCTTCAAAAATGTACTATCAAAGAATGGAAGAGAAGGAGCACCCATATCCGTAAGAATATTTTTAGGTAGCTAAAAAGGAATTACTTCGAAATAAATATTAATTTTCAGGATGGATTAACTGTATCTGTTGAATATTCTTCCAGTTATTCAGGTTTGCTGGAAAGAAATATGGCGGAAACTTACAGAAGTGCAGTTCCTGGCGGTGCAAGAGAATTTATCTGATACTCAAAAACCCGGGGCGTGAAAAGGAATTACCCCGAGAATAATTCTATTCTTCAGGATAACGAAACAACTTCACTCCACCTTTTCATTAATCCGCGTTGTTTCCTCTATATCGTGATAAATGGATGTATTTATAAAATTAAGCATTGATAACATTTTTGGATTAAATAATTTCATTGAAGATACTTTCATCAAGTTAGATGGAACCCAACGAGATAGATGGTTCGCTCCACCTTTTCATCAATCCACCAAATGGAGCGATACTTCCCCAGTTTTGCACATCCTAATTCCGCGAACCAACAAATAGCTGCAGAAGGGCAGTTTCTAACCGTGCAGAATTTATTTGGGACTCGAAAACTCAGTGCCAGATACCAGTTAGATGTCGGAAGAGGTTGCCGGTGGACAGCCACCTTTTCATCAATCCACCAAATGGAGCAATACTTCCCCAGTTCTGCATATTCTAATTCCGCGAACCAATAAATAGCTGCAGAAGTGCAGTTTCTAACCGTGCAGAATTTATCTGGGACTCGAAAACTCGGTGCCAGATACCAGTTAGATGTCGGAAGAAGTTGCCGGTGGACAGCCACCTTTTCATCAATCCACCAAATGGAGCGGTACTTCCCCAGTTTTGCACATCCTAATTCCGCGAACCAACAAATAGCTGCAGAAGGGCAGTTTCTAACCGTGCAGAATTTATTTGGGACTCGAAAACTCAGTGCCAGATACCAGTTAGATGTCGGAAGAGGTTGCTGGTGGACAGCCACAAGTATCAACGCCGGACCTTGCAGTCCTTCGCGAGTCCTTTCTTTCCCGTTTGGGTCGGGTCAGCGGGGGGTCCGTAAAGACTCGGCACACATAAGCATAAACATATAAACACTCGGATATATAAGTTGGTAGCTTCTGAAATCCGTGGCTGATCCAGGGCCGATAGTGTTGGGCCGCCCTGCGGGGCGTCCGAGCTACCCACGGCACCCAACGATCTATGGTCGTGACGAGAGGAGCTGCAGGCATTATGCGATAACTGCACTGATCGAGCTAATTTTCCACGCAGGTCGAGCCTGGGGATGGAGCTCCTGATATTGTAATCGAGGTCTCCAAAATCCGTCCTGCAAAGATCCTGCCGTTAGATCTTCTAAGCGCCACACAATCAAAAGTAATGTTCCTCGCCATGAGATAGTCAGCAAAAAGTGTATTTAATGAATAAAATCGCTTTATTGTGTGTGAACCGATTTGTTAACTTTAAAAGGTATTCTAGCCAGTTAACCAAATATTCCGATTAATATACCGAATTACTGTAATGCTTAGCGCGATTGACCACGGTATTTTATGCATCAAGTAAAAGTTAGTAGCCAAAGAATTTTATGGCGCTAACATACAATTTTGAGAAACAATCATATAATAACTCTGTTCTGTGGTTCGACCAATACAAATTCTATTGATTGAACAGAGTATTTTTTTACGCGAGGACCCAAATAGGAAGGCATCATATTTATTGGCATTATGTTGTCATTATGACAAGGCTTGTTCCCCGAAGGTGACGCAAGACGGCTCGATGTACGTCGCTGTTGTACACGGCACTTTGTCACTGAAGGCTGTGTAAGTGTCCTGTAACAGAGAGAGACCGAGGCTAGAGACATTTTAACTTTAATCGGAATTTTTAGTTACATGGTCGACACGCATCGTGGATGTCGTCCCTGCCTCTCGAAACGCGGTCGCCATTATTAAACGATTCCCTCCCTGATGGAAGTACCATTGCTCTTACACTGATATTAAATTCCATGGCAGACATTCGATGAAGTCAAACTACATGCCGGGATACATTAAACCTCGATTTCACTTCCAGTTAAATTCACATTAATCTCAATGACAACGGTAAGACATTTTTTAACTAAACGATTCAGTACCTTTTCATTGCTACTTAATGCTTATAAAAAAAAGATAAAAGCTGACAGAGAAACAGCTCGAAGCTTAATAATTTTTTAATCTCTCCACAGATACCTCGCGAAACAGTAACCGTAAATATAATTATAAGAATTTCCAAACGAAATTGCAAGAAATTTAATATGTCAACATATTGTTACGACAAATCTGTTCAAATTTCACCGTCATATGACTGCCAGAGAAGAACTCGATTTACCTGCACTGATTACGAATCGTTATGATTTATCTTCACATTTAATATCTTATAATCGATTTAAAATGAATTTCGAAATCCGAAGTATGACGTCTCAGTTCTCTGATTAGGGAAATTTAAACGAATATAGTGGATATTTTTTAAGGCATTTCATCGTATTGTTGTATTAACGCGTTATTAACGTAGTATCGTAGTTATATCGACGTAATATCTACGTAATGTCGTAGTTATATCGACGTAATATCTACGTAATATCGACGTAATATGAGAGTTAGCCAGCTAAGAGTATAGCCATGGTGGGTAGGCGCATATATCGCAACAGAAGCCATTAGTCTCGGCACGGAGTCTGGGGATGCATCCTGGGATGCACCCCGGTGACCGTAAGGATCTGTGTCCTAACGAGCTACCAATCCCGTGCTACCGAGCTTCCGCGGGCATCCTGGAGGATTCACGGGTGGCAGTGGAAAGGACATTCGGGTGGGTTTATCGGCGCATCTCGACGGATTCCCCTCGGCCGGTGTTATCGAACTCGTCGAATCTCCCTGATAAATGTCGATAATTAATTACGAAAGACGGTAGCTAGGAATGTCAATGGATACCGGGAGAGAGAGAGAGAGAGAGAGAGCGAGGAGGCGATTCGTGGCTCGAGGGAAATACTCGAAATTATTAACTTTCCAGGAAAAAACCCTGAAGAAGAAATCGGAGAGGATGAAAAGGAGTCGAAAATCCGGGAAGACTTCCAAGAGTGGCATTGATATTTTTCCGATGGCTCTATAATGTGTACGTCCAATTTTTGTAATTATTTTATATATGGTGGAGGTTGCAAAGTGCAGTCGTTAGGAGATGTCTGCACCTTTTGAACTTCTTCTCCTAGTGGTATTGAGATTTTCGAGGTGAATTTAACGAGCATTTACCGCGTGTCGCCGAGGAGCGCACCTGGGCAGGGCGAGGGTCCCAAGACGACGACGCGATAACTTTGCTTTATGGCGTGTACTCACTACCTATACGTGGGCTGAATTTACCTGACCCCTGGTAGCAGTTCCCCTGTGCTGTTCAAACTGAACCACCGGATCTTTAAATCCGTTTTTCGATTCTTTCGAGCACATTTAGACAACTTTCACATCGCCGACTTTTAGCAGTAGCACAATACAACTCGTCATAAGCACGAGATCAAATAAAAAATTTGTTGCAATTAAAAACGACTAATAACTACTAGGCCAATTAAAAACGATCGAAAATGATCAACGAGAACATAGGATCTTCATCGAATCGGAGTGCAGAAATGAAATGAAAAATCTTTAGCAAACCGAAAACCAAGAATCTCCATACTCCAAATTTGCCGAAAAATCCGGAAGACGAGGAAAACCGAAGGCCTTAGAAAACGATCGAAAATGATCGGCGGGGTAATAGGAGCCGAAGAGCTCATCGAAGTTAGACACGATAAATCTACGGGGGAATTAATTGCCGTTTGGTCCTGTCGGGTCCGGTCCGGTCCCATGGCCGGGCCCATGCCCATGCCCATGCCCGTGCCCGTGGGCAAGCCCATGCCATGGCCCGGGCTCGCATTCTGTCCCTCCCGTGCCCGGATTCTCCTCTCTCTAACTGGTTGACATCCTACAAATAAAATCAGCTCCAGGAATGCCCGCGACGACACGGTCCTGTGGGACCTCTCGGAGGCCCTGGCCGAGCGAGAGGGAAATCGATCTCCGAGGTGGAGGGACGAGGACCGACTGCCCGGCCAGATGTAATATATGGTAGCCTTAAGACAACGGTTAGGTACCTGGCCAGTGGGTACCCCCTATACCTTACCCACACCTATGGGGACGAGGTGCGCTCACCCATGCACCCATACTCTTGGACCCGAACGCCGCACCGACGCGACGCACGCCGCATCGACGCGGTGCGCTCCAAAATGCATTTTTAGGCTGACAGAAAAATTATATATGCTTTGTGAATTTATCTATATACATAAAAGCCAAATACCACTTACTGATTGATTCATCATCGTCCAGCCCAAACCGCTGGTCATAGAAAAATGAAATTTGAGGGGTATGTTCCTTTTGTAACATAAATTCTCCCTAAGAGGGGATTTTTCGAAATTCAACCCCTAAGGTGAAAAGGGGTAATATGTGTTTTTACAAATATGTGTGTGTGTCTTTTGACATTTGCCGTGTATATAAGAATTTTCCTCGCATAACACGAATATTAAAAATAGCGTGTTTAAGATGACAATAATCACGTCCAATTTTGTCCTGAAAATTAACTTTGGACCACAGTGCGACGTACACCGCGACGCACCGACGCGGCGCAGCACGCAAGGACCTCCACACCAGCCTCTACCACACCTGAGAAGGGAATGCGAGCCAAGGTTTATTTAATTGTTCCTTCACTGGGGTCCCGGCACCGATACCCCGTGTCCTTGTCGTTATTCGGACGAGGGCTTCGAAGAACCTCCGAGGACGATGGACATGCTCGCGGACGGTGTCCCGCGGCGAAAAGAAAAATTAACTTCTGGACCTCGGTCTCGAGACAGTGGAAATCGACCTTCGGTGGATCTCGTCTACCGGAGGTGATCTCCCTGCCGCGAATCCCAGGGTGGATGGGAAGATGAGGCGCCTAATCAGGAAAGTATCACAGGTACAATGGCGGACATGAATGCCTCCCCTACAGATACGACATCGCCTGTGCAGGATGGGAGGGCATTGATGTCTCCCAGTGTACACCTCCCTAGTTTTTATAAAAGAGAAAAATTAAAAAAAAAAAATCATAGGTACAGCACAAAATGTGTCTGAAGAAGTGAAATCGATGAGATTTCCTGGGATGATTTTCTTGTGACATCCAGACAAAAAATATTTAGAGTTGTCGACGTAATGCCCCGCGACTATTTAAGGTTATATTCTACTCCAGCTCCGAAAAGCCGGGCCGTTAAAAAAGAAATCGTAAAAAGGAATCCTTTCGGGACAAGATGAAAATGTCTAAGAAGAACGAAGGATACAAAATCCGCGCAAAGTGTCCAGTCGCAAAAGCTGACGATCCGAGGTTTTTCTGAAAAACAGCGAACGTCCAGGTGGAAGAGCGCGACTTCCTCGAGTTTTTAGCGAACGCCAACTTCCCGGCGGGCCCCTCCTTAGGGAGCCGGTAAATCGGCTCGTCGGCGGAAGAAGAAGAGGAAGAAGAAGAGGGCC
Source organism: Orussus abietinus (assembly GCF_000612105.2). NCBI lineage: Eukaryota > Metazoa > Arthropoda > Insecta > Hymenoptera > Orussidae > Orussus > Orussus abietinus. Next base: position 402,389 of record NW_019394282.1, on the reverse strand, counting down.
GTAACCACTGTCGCCCATATAATTGGAGGATCTCGAGGGAGCCGAGTAGGAGCTGGGAAACGAGGGTACACCGCGCTCGGCTCGCGCGAGCAAAACGACCAGGACGAGCGGGAGAATGTTGTTCGCTCGCGGAGTTTGTCACCGCGGAACGCCACATTATACCATTAAAGAGTGCCTGAAATAGAAGTGGTAGGCAGTTAGCCGGTCTCGCAGGCTGCGAGCTCGCGTCGCGCGGATTCGCCCTCGATCCCGAGAGGGGGCGTTCCCGGACGGTGACGCGAGTCTATCGCACCCTGACGAGCGATCTCCCCGAGATCGGGCCGGGATCTCGCGATCCGATCTCGGGGAGACCGCTAACCGATCGCCGGTCGATCGCGGGTCGATCGCGAGCCGATCCTTTGAGCGCGGATCCTACTCCAAGAGCGAGCTGGAGAACGATCGACGCTGCCAGGACTCCCTGCGGTCGATGAACTTTGCGTTCTTACGATTATAAACAAAGAGTACTTTGTGGTACGATTGACTAAAGAACCACGTTAGTCGGTGCCCTAGATCTCACCCTATGAGCATAATCGCCTCCGTCACTGTCTTTCGGTTTTCCCCCACGAGATAAAAAGTAACGCACCTTCAGCAAACTCCTCTTCCTAATCGCACTTTTTCATTTCCATCTTACCTATCCAACGGTCAAATTACCCAAAAACACCCTAACAAAACCGCGAAAATCCACGAAACACATCAATAAGTGCTCTACATTTCACATTGTGACCATAATCCCCGCCATAGCAGTTTTTCAATTTTCCTCCGGGAGATAAAAAGTAACACACCTTCGACAAACTCGTCTTCCTAATCGCCCTGATTCGCTTCCTCCACATCTGCCCAATGATCTACCTAACAAAACGATCGGAACATTAAGAATTCACAAAACCGCACTTAGAACTATCCTAGTCAGTGCACCACATCTTACCCTACGACCAAGATCGCCTCCCCCGCAGTTTCTCAATTTTCCTCCGGGAGATAAAAAGTAACACACCTTCGACAAACTCGTCTTCCTAATCGACACTCGGAAAGCGGTCGCGTTAAAATCGATTACTTCCATTCGAAAGCGCATTAGGGCTCGGATGGAGCGGAGGCTTATTAAAGGGACCCCGGCGCTCTAATTGAGAAACTGGAGGGACTCGATCGATCTTACGAGGGGAGGCACGCGATCGCGGTTAAAGAGCGAGCGAGGGTAAAAAAGCGAAGTTACGACGCAGGTGTAGCTCGGGGCCAGTCGGGCCCCAAGCACTGGCCGGGCCTTAGATGGAAATGGCTCGTCCTCTCGGAGAGACGCGCGGGACAATATCGAAGTCCGCCCGCAAAAAGGCCCGATTCTCGATGTCCGATGCAAACCCACCGGCGTCGGCATCCGCGGCAGGTTCGCCGCAAAAACCGGGGCCCGAGGGGCCCGAAAAAATCCATCATAGCGGCAAATGTGCTGCCGCCTCGTGCTCGCCGATACGCCGGGATTATTCGAGTCGGCCCTATCCGGATGCTGGTCTCGTTGTCGACACGAAGTGCGTGCACGCGTGTACGTACGGGCCGCACGTTCCGGGCGCACGTGGGACCGTTTCAGGCCCCGAGCGCCGCCTCGAGCTCGACGGATTCTCTTCTGCCCCCGAGAATTTTTTACTTTCGCCCCGAATGCCGAATGCGTCGATGCTAATTTCTTAAAATTAGAATATTGTTGGGTAAGGGACTTTAAGGCTGAAGAGCGAGCCTTCAGATGCGTTACGGCAGTTTACATCCCGATAAACACTTCCGAACATAAAAAAATCGCTCGTTATTTTTTATGTATATTTTGTATGTATATTTGTTTATAACGTAAGGTAACGTAAGTAAAACTGCGGGAATTTATTTTTCAATCTAATATCTTAAATTAACTTAACACACGTGGGACCGTTTTGGACCCCGAGCGCCGCCTCGAGCTCGACGGATTCTCTTCTGCCCCCTGGAATTTTTTACTTTTGGCCCCGACATCGAACGCGTTAATGCTAATTCCTTAAAATTAAAATACAGCTAGGTAAGTGAGTTTCGGGGCTGTCGTAAGAAATCATACTTAAAAATTTAAGATCATAAAGTAACGTTGCTTAAGCTCAGTGTTTCCTGATGTAACGGCCACCTCCCGGCACGTGAAGAATTCCCCGGATAGTCCTATTCCATCCTATCCCATAAATGGTCCTGGACATCCAGACCACCGTGGGACCCGGGTCGTGAGCGCGACCTACCCGGGGAACGTCTCCCGAAGGACTCCCCGCGTCCCTCCCTACACGCGTCCGCACGAAAGCTCTAAAGACTACGGGGAGCCGATACTTAAATCACTCGGGTCACTCAGCCTCGCGGCTCAGATTGATGTAAAGCCGTGTTTTACATTCAATTCAATTGGGCAAAAAACTGCTATCTGTTCCAGGGCCTCGCGGACCGCGGCCGCATTGTGTCGGGAGCGCTGCCTTTGGGCCCATGGGGCCTCCTCGCGGCAGGACGGGCCCCGTGTCCGGACAGAAAAGACGCTTGTTAGAGTAGTTAAGCCCGAGTGACGCGAAATTGTCATTTAACTATCCTGTCCCGCAAAAAGGACCGATAGGCCGCCGATTGATACGGCTCTTGATTCGGAGCTGCTTCTATGCTGGGAGGATGGATCCCTCGATGTTCCTTCAGGAATGGGTGCAAGGACCTAGATACTGATCCACTGGCCTGAAGCTATCTATGATACTGTTATAAATTAAAACTGTACCTATAGAAATAAAAACCTTATCTATAGAAATTAAGATGCACCTATAGAAAGTAAAATTGGTTGTCGATGTAAATTCGCCCCACTATTACAACACGCACTGAAGGGCTGCAATTGATATGGCTCCTAATTTGAAAAAAGCAATGGAAGAACCATCGGTAATTATATTGCACCAACATTCAAGTTAAAATCCATATTCAAGGATTACTTAACGAGTGATAATAATTAATCGTGCAGTTTCGAATGTGTCGGGACCTAACACCCGATTTTAATCACGATTAAGGCAACCAACTCCTAGAGTTCCTGAAAATCTTCTGCGCGAAGACCAGATCTCCTCAAGGAACCAGAAGAGGGTACACCTGTTGCCACACCTTGGTTCCCATGACTGAATGCACTTTTTTTCTGAACGGTTACAACCGAGCCTCATCTGAAAACCAAAAACCGAAAAGGATAAGCCAGAATGTCAAGTACAAGGTGGGCGTATGGGAAGGAATTCATGGGACCCGTAGATCCCGAAGGAGCTGGCCAAAGACGATGATCGATCGGTCCGATTCTTGGGATTCGGCATACGTGGCTATATACGGCTCGTGCATTCCTGGGAGCTGCAGACTCCGAGGTGGACCCACTAAGTGCAGGTTAGAGTTGACGCCGAAGACATCGCAATGGAAGGTGGACCCGAAGAGAGGACGTCGTTACGCAGTATGCGAGTCTTCCGGGAGCTCGAAGGCCGTTTGACGTAAATTGCTGGTAGCCACTCGAGCGCCAGTCACGTCTCTGCTTTATTCCGCGACGGACGAGAGCGGACATTCCGCAATGCGGCCGCCGACAATCCGGCCCGCGTCCATCCCGTGCTGGAAGAGACCCTCGAAGACGCCCCTGAAGGGACGAAGATGAACTCCTGGACAGGGACAGGACCCAGACTCTGCACGATGTCGAGTCGATGTTGCTTTCTGAAAAAGGTTTACGCGTGATTATTTACTCCTGCTTTATCACCGAAAATAGATTCTTTCATATATTTTTTCGAGGGGGGTGTAAAGAAGGGTCCGAAACTTTTACGTGCGAACGAGCTCGAAGAGGCCCTCGAAGATGCCCCTAAAGAGACGAAGATGAACTCCTGGACAGGGACTGGACCCAGACTCCAAAATCTCTGCGCGATGTCGAGTCGATGTTGCTTTCTGAAAAAGGTTTACGCGTGATTATTTACTCCTGCTTTATCACCGAAAATAGATTTTTTTATATATTTTTTCGAGGGGGGCGTAAAGAAGGATCCGAAACTTTTACGTGCGAATTTTATAACGGGGAAGGCTACAGGATCGTAGATGGACATTTCTGCAATTTAATCGTGAAGGTGTACGTATATGTGAGAAATAATTATACCTTGTTTGGATGATAACTTCGACGTATAATTATTAATAAAATACCCTGAAGTGTCCAATGCGTTACTGGCGGTAGCAGACATCGAGGTGCAACCCGAGTCGGACTGGCGAATAAGAAACGAGCAAATGGAGCGGAATCGTCATCCCAGGCGTCAATCTGTCTCTCGACGCGGTCGATCGCCCCCAATCAGGCCGTCCGATCGGCGATTTTTATACCGGACCACGGAATGAAACAGGAGGGACACTAATTAGTGATTCCAGGAATCAAGAACACGACTCGAACCACGGTCGTTTCGTGGCAAGGCCTCAAAGCGGCTCCAGAGGGCGACGAGGGGTTCGATTGGCCGATCCAAAGGAAAGTGAGGCCCCCACAAGGCCCCATAAGGCCCCATAAGGCCCGTCAGGCCCCACTGGGATAAAAGGTCGAGGATGAGAAACCATCCGAAGAACGCGGTGACGCGTCCTAGCGTGTCAACCCTCACCTTTCGAATTCATTTCCTCGGGCCTCCAAATGTCGCCAGAAACAATTTTTTTTTTGTCGAGTGCCCACGTTACACTCCGCTCTAGAAATTCCAAGAAAAAAACCCTATGAAACCACCGCCAAGCACTGGAAGAAAGCACTCATATAAATACGTCTTACTCCATATAAAAGGGAATAAAAATTGTGGGAGAAAATTTCCAAGAGTACTATATTCATCGTGCAGATTCATGGCGATTAATCTCGCGCCGATTAACGCTAAATGGAATTTCTTTAAGATTCTTTATAAAGACGTTTTGGTACATTTCCGTGATTGTACTTTAGGAACGTGAACTTAGTCACGCTTGTTTCTTATCTTGCGGAGGGATGATACAAATCTTACTGAAAATGAGGAATTATTACTGGGGAGGAACAGGGCATATCTAGGGATTTTCCCCCCGTCGAAATCGCGTCTCTTGACAAGGCCTCGTAATAGAATTAGTACCGGTCGCATGACGTGCAAGTCGGTCGTTTAACGAGGCCTAACTCCATTTCCGTTAGATCCTTCTGCCCGTTGACACGAGAGTTTTCGACACTCGATAACGAGCCTACGACGCGTTCAATTAAAGAAGGGACGGATTGACTTACGACCATCAGTCATCCTCGTTGCTCGGCCTTGTCCGGTTCCTGAGTCTCCGTGTGTGGCATCGGGTGTCACTTACCTTCGGATTAATTTATTACTCGAAAAACGGTGCGTACCTGGACACCTCTTTCATCTCAGATACGCGTCACGAGGTAAGCGTGAGTACACGCCTGAAAATCAAGTGTCATCGTCTTCGCACATATGAAATGTATTACATTTTTTGTACGATATGAAAATGACGTCTCGTTTATGAAATTTCTCCGTATCGAGTCTACCTAATCGTTTGATATTTTACCACGTGAATAAGGCGGCCCCAATGAAGATCCTGACACCCATGAAATATCACTTTTTATCATTTGATTGTGAACATAAACATTTTTTATAAGAAATTAAATTTCATGGCTGTTAAAACCTTTGTTAGGACTTCCTTATTTGCGTGGTAAAATGTTGCATGTCATCTTAAGCTGTTGACACAACCCAAATGAAAGGTACACTTTCCCAAATTATTTTACTATTAATTGCCATTTATATTCATCTTCGTATGTCGTTATCACCGTGCTCAAGGCAACTGGTACCAATCAGGTAAGGACCTTTCGTGATAAATAATTAAGATGATTTATTACCATTTCCTTTAACTTAGGAGTTTCACTTCTGAGAGGCGCCCACGCATCGATTTTTATTAACAAGCACTGCAGCTGGAACTTTAAGAGCGATTCGGCCAAGAGATATTATATTTACACGGTGTCCCAATGAGGGGACTTTCCGAATCGGCCGTGAAATCATTTCCCGGTCGTGGCACCTTTGGAATCCGTGGAACCCGAGTTCGGGCACTGGTGTTATCAGGCGTGGGCCGTGTAGGACACGATGTGTTCTTGATACCATGCTCGAGCTACCTGAGCTCATTCTGCGAAGAAACGGACTCGAGTAGTGCTCGATGCGGCAAACAGCGTGCAAGAGCTGGGATTAAATTTTGAAAAAACGGGATAACATTTTAATAGAAGACGTACATTTTTAATATACAACCACCCTGATAAAAATCCAAATTTACATGCATTTTTACATACCTCATAAATAATATTTCACATAGGAAATCGTAAAATGGAAAATTTCCAATTGGACCATGTATAAATGTACGTAACATTGTACATGTTAGTGCACTTTTACTTGGATTAAATGTAACATTACGTTATAATCTTCTTTAACGTGGATGCTGAACGTGATATTACAGAGACTATGTAATTTATTCTGACGTGGAATTAACCAATGATTGAGTATGTAAATTCCCATGGGTATTTTTATCGGTGCATGATAATAGTTATTAAGATACATATCAGGTAATAAAATAGACGCCCATCTCCGTATCACTAAAACATCTCAATAACGTTCACGTAATTGTAATGGAATTTCTACTGAAACCATTTTTTTTCCGGGGAAACCGTGAAATCTGCAGAATGTTTTTTTTTTAAACTAATGGAACTTCGTATCATTGTTTTGAAACTCTCTTGCTGAGTGTTTAAAGCATGTCTATAAAAGATAATTGATATCAAAAAATGGTGGAATATTTCGGTCGGCAGGAAATATCAAATTGAAAGGTTACAGGATTTCCTGTTAACGAACAAGGGATTTCGATTGGCGTTCGCTTCTTTTACTACCCTGGCGTATCCGGAGCTACACGGACTCGAATCTCTTTCCTTCTCAGGCGACACAGTGTGTACAAACCCACTAAATTCAAAATCACCGGGAAACTATTGACCCTGGTGCACGCCGGACCGTCCACCCTGGCGACCATTTCATTTAATTAAGACTTGTTTTATTTCTGGTAAACTCGTTCGGGTATTTTAGGAAGCCCGGCTCTAACTCGACGGAGTTTGTGGATTAATTTATTGGTGGTCCTAACACCGGTATTTGTTCCCACCGCGGAATCCACCAGTATATCCATGGCAACGCTTAACATCTTGTCAACCACGAAGCATTAATTTAAACAACTAAACCAACAAATCCTATCTTACACGTACCGCCTTATATCAGACATAATATATAATTTTTCTTTACAAACAGTAACAGTTAATTTTCGTGCCCTAAAATGCATTCAACATTTAATACCTAAGTAACACCTTCATTAAACCCCAATCCACTAACATTACTTAGTAGTTTTCAAAACCAAGAAATACTGTCTTCCACGTATCGTCCTATATAATTATTTACAAATCCAACAGTTAATTACATGACCTTAAATTCTTAAAGAAAAATGATTTACATTGATAAATACGATTATTAGTGCGAGACGTATTTTTAGGTCGTTCCTTTTCATTCAAATTACGTAGTTTTATTAGACAAGATTTCAAGCTAAGATAACGAATTCGAAATGGCTAATTAATTAATATTAGAGGTTTACAGACATTTAATACCTAACAAGGAAGGGTTTTCAGGTGTTCGCGTCCGATTGTTTTGGTTCTTGGATACGTTTTAGAGGATCAAAAAATAAGAAACACGTGTATTTTTATATCGGCCCGTTTTCACATCTAGGGGGTGAAACAGACCCTCAAAGTTTATAAGAAGAGGTATAAAAATTCCTAGTTTGAAGAATAATGTGTTGAGTAAAGCTTGTTGTAAGTTTAAAATACGTCATAACTTGCTTGGTATGCTATATAATTATTACTTGCCTATATAATTATTTACAAAACCAACAGTTAATTACACGACCTTAAATTCATCGAGAAAAATGATTTACATTGATAAATAGGATTATTAGTGCGAGACGTATTTTTAGGTCGTTTCTTTTCATTCAAATTAAATAGTGTTATTAGACAAGATTTCAAGCTAGGGTAACGAATGCGAAATGGCTAATTAGTTAATATGAGAGGTGCGAACGTCCGCGCGAACAAGCCGGGAGACATCGATTACTCGGTTAAGGGAAAAGGAGAAAGAAAAAGGCCCTAAGCGAGAGCAGCACGTCGCAACAAGACGACCCGCGTCCGCACCTCCGTATCTAGATGTAAAAAAGCACTCGAGATTATTGGTTGCACCACGAGGACGCAGCATCCCGGAGGATCGGCTCGGCTGCAGCGGAGGGGCCGCTAATTCCGGGAAACGTGTCCTGGCAGCTTGTTAAGTGTCCCCAACAGTCCTCTAATATATGACTGGTACTCTCCTCTGCGGTCCCAGACTAGCCACGGTCCAGCTAGACTGCCTTCCTTTACCTGCAGGTTCCTAACTACGCGACCCACGGAGCTTGCTTACGAAAAAATCCTCCCCGAGAATTTACAGCAAGAGGAACAAAACTCGTATACCATTGACCAGCGATTGACGATCATTAATCGGAGGCTAGAATTCATGGAGGGTTCCCAGGACGAGCGTTCCTCTCGTTGCCGCCGACGCCCAGACCCTAGAAAAAAGATATTTTAATACCCATGTAATTTCTAAAAAATTATGGAAACCGAATTATAATTCTGAATACATTTTTACGTGACATCCTTGACCTCGGATTGACGATCAGTAATCTCAGAATGGAATTTCCTGAAGGATACTTAGAACTCGCGTGATGCTTATCACTGGCACCCAGGCACGGGATCCTGAAAAAAAGGATGTTTTAATACCGATACAATTTCTACAAAATTCTGGAAATCGAAGTACAATTACAAATACATTTTTATGTGATATCGCAAGAATTCACGAAGGATCCCCGACACCCAAACGCGGAGTTCCATAAAAAGAAGATATCAAAATCTAGCCAATATGCCAAAAACTGTGAAATCAGAAATGCTAATTTTGCGGAATTGCGTGGATTCTTGCGAACCCTCTAATAAGTTATATATTAACCTCAGGGCCGACCTTGTTTTCTGTAAGATTCCTCGCGACGAAAAAGTCGTCCCCGGCGGGGCATCATTAAGCAGAAAAATCCCCGAGGAGATTCGCATGTTTCAAACATTTTCCCTTTACTTATTGTAGGAGTAGAATACATTCCCCAGTGCGTAAAAAATTCCAAAGTCAAGCGACGAATTCCTCGCTGGTCCTATGCGTGCCAGGAGCTTTTTTCTATGCAGTCCTGTGCGATATTGCGGGCTCAGGAATTTGGCATCGGCCCAATCGGAATGTCTAGAATGGTAGATTTATCTGCGCCGATATTTGTACCTACGGATAAATATTTTAATGATAGATCGCAGATCTTGACGATAGGGAAAACCCTATAGGACGTCTCAATCTGATTAATTTTCTCTATACAAGTGGTCGCTTTGGATTCACCGCCTGGAGACAATGGCTACCAGTGAATGCGAGACAATACGCGACTGATGTTCCTTTTTCTCGCAATAATTGTTTATACGCATGACGCCGGCCCCGATGCAATTAGCGAGCGCGGTGCGCAAAATGGTAATAACGGAGAGTGACTCGCTCTTCTTGGATTCGGCGAAGTGAAACGGGCAATGGGTGCATCTGTTGGTGCTCGTCGGGCCCAGATTTCGGAACTGACGATCGATCACTGGAATCAATCGACTACCAGTGCTCTGCCGAAGAAGAGGTTGATGAGCCGGAGTCACAACACTATTGTTTCGATGACCCTCGGCCCCGCCCAGTAGGTGGCACCGGGCTCAACATACTAATGAGCCAACCAGTTTAAGAGGATCGTCAACACTCAACGGTGGAGATGAGTCGAGAAATTGAGCTTTCGACGTTTCGGCCCGTTTCGTTTCAAGATCCTCCATTTTTACTTGCCGCATTGTTGCAGCGAAATTTTGCTCCATTTTGCTGCAAAATCTATGACCAGTCGCTGCATTTTTCTATCGGTCTAACTCTGCAAGAATATGGACAATGAACAACATGCTTTCAATTTAAGAACGTATACATTGTACTTGTCTGTAACCTCTGTACCATTAATGTTTCGAGTTTGAGTCAAATAATTATACTTTAAATTATGAAAATATTTCTTTGGTACAATGAAATTATTTCCTAAATTTCTGTCGGTGCACCGTCAATTTCATTAGAAGAGAGATTAACTAATGATAGTTAAAAAATGTTAGGTTAATCGCGGTTGGGGCAACGGGCTCATAGTATCCAGCGTTATCGGAAGGCGTTATCATAAAAGGAGTTTAATCGAGAACGTTACGGACGGTGTATCCGGCATCATCTGGCGCTGATCATGGGAGAGTCAGAAATCTCTTGAGCGTGAGAGAACCTGGCCGGAAGGATCGATATCGACGTTCGATATTGAACGAAGTTTCTACTCGAAACTGGCTATGTCTGGGCTCGCTCGGCGTGAATGAGGCGCTAACGACCGGTGATTATCGGTTCGGACCCGTAGGGTCCGCGTGGTCGTAGCTCCGAGGCGCGTCCACGGCGTCATCCGCGGCGCTCATGAGAATGTCCATCAATCCTGCAACCTAAGGACGAGACCTCCCGCGACGTTGCTCATCATCTCCCCGTGAAACCACCCCTTCTGTAATGTCTGGAACGAGCCACTCGCCGCTTTCGATCTCGTTTCCGAAATTTAATATCGACTTCGAGGGTCAGCAACTCATAAAGACAAATTATCATCAAGCACCAGATCACTGCAAAATCACAGGGAAAAAGAATCATTTGCCTTTTTAACAAAGGACAGCACCGCTGATAAAATGTTGCTCTTACTGCAAGAATTGTCGCACTTGCAACCTAAGGATGAGACCTCCAACGACGTTGCTCATCATCTCCCCGTGAAACCACCCCTTCTGTAATGTCTGAAACGAGCCACTTGCCCCTTTCGATCTTGTTTCCGAAATTTAATATCGACTTCGAGGGTCAGTAACTTATAAAAACACATTATCATCAAGCACCAGATCACTGCAAAATCACAGGGAAAAAAATCAAGTGTTCACATTTGTTGCGGCAACTTAAGTGTCTTGTTAAGAGGGGAAGTTCTTTTCAATCACGTTAAATAACGGTGGCATACTTCGAAAAATACCATAACGTGCCGCTTCGTTGTAACAGAGAGCTGAAACTTTTTTTTCAGTCCGCGTGTCAGACAGGATACGACATCTCCGGGAATCGGAAGTGATTCGGCGACCTCCTGAAAAAGCGAAATGGGAATGAGAGCGCAAGTCGGACCGGGACGTGAGTACGAGCATGACGCTCGGTCGCGCGTAGACAATGGACACTTACTGGTCGGGAATGCGATAACTTTATACGCGAACGAGCCAGGGTGGCCGGGGAGGAGAGCCGCAGGAAGAGAGGAGGCGTGGAGGATCACGACTTGCCCATACAAAATCGAGAGGCCCGCGCGAGCTTATATGCCGGTAATCAAACCCATAAATCCAAGGCATTACCAACCTCCGACACGGATTCCCCATAAGGTGATGTACCACTGTGGACAAAAGTCGGAGAACCGACCGGCAAGGGAAAACGACTTATTAGCACTCCTTCTCTACCATCGAACGAGCCTGGGAACGGGCAGCAAAACAACCTGTTTCAAAAAATTCGTCAAAATTAATATTTACCTCTCTACGTCCCTATCTCTTGTACAAGTTATTCTAAATAATTAAAGGATTTTCCATTCTCAATTTTATGCACCTCTCGAGTTCCCTTTTAAGGCAAATTGCACCCCAAAGTCGCAAATGGCGAGAACGCAGGAAATTTATGACACTTATTTTACTACACACAGCACTTAAAAATGAGAAAAAAATAATAATAAAAATACATAAAGCACAGAAGCTCGTACGAAATTAATACTTACGTCTCTAAGGGTGGTTTTCTGGTGCAGGTTATCCTCAGTAATGTAGGGAATTCTCAGGTATTTGTTTGATACATATTTGCTGGGGTCTCAATTGTTGCCTCTTTGATGTACGGTGGTGCGTATGTAGGGGATGTTTAAATAAATAAAATAGCTCGTGGGGGTCTACGGGTTAATGTGATTGTTTATAGATTGACTATAATCTTTCAGCTGTCTATGAGGGAAGGAGTTATACCATGGTTTAAATTTTTCTAGGCTTCTTCGAAGTAAAGGTTGTTTAATTCTCACATTAGCTCCACTGCTCGAAAGCGACCTCCGAGGTTAAGCAGCGTTCTCTCGAGGGTCCTACAGGTCGCCAGAGAAATTCCTTCCCGTTTCCCAAGTCCCGCTGAAGAGAAGGAAGCCACTGACCTAGGAAAGTAATAAGCGTCCTAATTAAATATCAGAACGTATTCGCTATTCTCTAATGAAGAAGAAGAGTGAGCAAACCTCTAACAAATGCCATTTGTCCTTCTGAGTGAAACTGAGTATTTCTTCTTATTACTCCTCGTTATAAATCATCATTTTCAAAAGGAGAGCTTCTCTTCTGAAAAACGACGTCATAAAACGTACGTAACACAAAAGGCTCTCCGCATGCTCTAAAAATATCTCTTTGAAATATGGTATCATACATAGTCGAAGTTTTAACAAAACATGACATTTCAGTGTACAAATACATTCCGCATAATTATATACGAACTCTCACATAGTAATCGCTCTTCGAAATGTCGTACACAGGTCCAGGGCACCTATTCTCGAGTTCATAGGAATTTTTTCTCGCATACGAATAGATTCGCATGAAGAAGTGTCCATTGTTGGGAAATCCCGTCATAGGTCAACATTTGAAAGGGAACGGAACTATCAATTTCCCATGCGAGTGTTCATCAGAAAACTCGGTAGAGTTTCGCGCCAAATGTGTACACTTACATACGTATCGTATGAACTCGAGAAACGGGTCCCAGTTTTCATTTTGCGTGCCGCTGTATCTAGCTTTAGTATACATCGGTCTTCGAAATGTGGAAATACTTTTAACGGTGTACCCAAAGAACTCGTATTACCTATCTTGGCCCTCGGCCCTCGAAATTCAGCAGACGAGCTCGAGGCCAGGCGAGTTCCTCGCGATCCGCGATGCCGAGGCATAACATTATAACCGTTCCCCGGTAGGTTGTGTTATACGGGGCGCGAGGGTGTTGCACCGGCGTTGTGAATCGTTGGACGCGCGGCGCGCCGATCCGGCTGGCGTTCTGCCTCTTCCGAGGAGTGGGCGTGGTAATGCACGAGCAGTTATCGAACCTCTATCACCAATAAATCTACGCCTCAACTAGAACGTGCCTCGAGATATGCCAGCGTGCCGGTTCGGGCCCGACCTCCGTCTCTCTCTCGCCCCTCCGAATACCCATCTACCCGTCTCTCTCGCCGCAGCCCGGCACCGCTCCATCTCGCCGAATTTGACTCGCAGCATCCATCCCGAAGGTCTTGATATAAGACATTTTGCGACTTAGGGCCGTACAGAGTTATTTACGCATTCTGAAGTGATTTTTCCGGGGACTCGTGGATCGAATTGCTTGGAAGATCGATTGGAATCGGACGCCGGGAATTATCTCCCGCGAGGTTTGGGCGGTGCCGGTGGCGCCATCTCGCGGCACTCCCGGGAACCCCGTGCTCTACTTTACCGATGTGGAGGGTCCCTACTAGAGTTCGACAAATTCTTGATAACATAAAATTGGGAAACGTAACTGTCAAACATACCGTAAGTTACTGAGAATATCGAGAATTTATGAGAACATTAATTTTTTTTTTTCTATAGCTTGGGTTCTTCATTTAAGTAACATTTCTTTTGAATGCACTTCGGAGTTCAGGTTAAAGAAAAATGAATATTAAGGAATATTAATTACAGAATTCTATTTACTTCCAGTTGAAGATATTTACATGTAATTGTATTATTTATAGTATTAATTTCCTTCTGCCAACTAGTGTTACCACATCAAATATCAGATGCTTTTCATCACACATCAGCGGCTTTATTAATTTTTTCCTTTTCATTTGCACCCACCAGAGCAGAGGTAAGTAGAATTTGACGAACTCCTCTTCGTGAACTTCGACTTCTCGATTGAAACATTTTAGGGCGGCCCGCAGCTCAGTTGGCACCGCACTAAACTGCGAAAAAACAACAAGAACAAGAAGAACAACGAGTAGCGACGTTCCCGAACTATACCAGGAATTCATTAGCAGCTCTCAGAACGGTATTAATATGTATGTCGTTCTTGTGCCGAACTTAGCCGTGCACATCTCGATGGCGGGCGTCCGTGCACAGGTATGTATGTACACGTTCACCTGTGCATGCATTTGGCGAGTTGAATGTCTTTTTAGGTTCAACACGGAGTCGGGCGACGTATTAATCGAGCATTAAAGAAGACGTCGAGGGACGTCGACGTCAGATTTGTCATTGATTCGAGGTAGCCCTCGTGTCAGGGCAGCACACTGGCCAGGAAGTAGCTGACTGTTCCGCCAGGACATCGATACTTCGCCTCCGTTCCCCTGCGCCTCCACCTCTTCCGATAACGAGCCTCTCTTACAACCGCCAGCCCTGTTCCTGAATCACGTACAGCAATGAGCCTTTGGACATAATGTTTCTCGTAATGGGATTTCACGTCACGCGCAATCGGGGCCTTAGGACCCCGTTAAACGTCCCTAGTTATGCGTGATCTACTTTATGGCGATGGATCGGCAGATAGCTGATCGTTCCTGTAGCAGCTTTCCAATTGGCTGAAAAATTTATGAAGGGTCGCATTTTGCCGACGCTATACCGGCCGCAGTTACACTCCTACTTGAAGTATTTTCCAGGGATTTATTGATTCTCGTTACGCCTCTTCCTGTGCCGAGCTCCCGTAGAGGCGTAACGACTCCGCTCGCTAAGATTTAACGAATGTCCCTAAATAACGTTCAAACTCGAAATCCTTTATCTAGAATCCTCCTAATCGTTAAAAGTCCCTCCGCAAACCCTGGAAGGCACTTCCGAGCGTCGTCATACTTTTCAAGCGAAACTTCTTATTCACGGTAGATTAAGGTGAAGTGAAACCCCCTTCAAATCAGTCGATTCGAATACAACACTTTTTTTTAAGGGTATTAGACCAAACTGTCCGAAACTTTGACACATCACTTCTGATCATCTAAGAATTGTCCTGACGCATTCAAAATTTGGATTTTTTTAACTTTGCCCAGACCAGAATCAAAATGGCGTCGAGCTCTCATATTTTGATCGATGTACAATTATCGAAGGCTCTGATATGAGAATCGAAAGGGTCAGGACAATTTTACGACAATTTAGAACACTCTGGTAATCGATAAATTCGCATTTGAACGGAATAAAGGCAAAAAAAGTGTTGAATGCGCTTCTTTGCTAAAACGATGGTAATACGAGGTCTCAGAGTAAAAATTTAATTGACCTGGAAATCACAGATGGCGCAGGGGGTCCCCCTGCAATCAAGTAGGGCCCCAGAAAGCATGAATCCAATGGATTTCTGGAGTTTTACTTCGATTTCTTGATATTTATTGTACGAAAACGACAGGTGAAGTATGCCATTTGGTACAATACCCAACATAATACGACACAGCTGTCAATATAAAAACGAACGTCGGCAACGTAGGCATTTAGAAAAATCTTCTTTATTGACGTCGATCAAGTTCCTCGAAGTGTTTCACTTCACCTTAAGTTCTTATTACAAGTCAGAGGAGCGTATTAATAAATCACATTTATTTTACTTTACAATTAATTACTATTTATATTAATTTTCGTGCGTTATCATTATGCCCAAAAGAACCAGTACCGAAGTAAAGACATCCCACGATAGAATAGTTAAGGTGATATGAAAGGGTCATTCTATACATATGAATCGACAAATATTGATAAAACTTTTCTCAAAACTGGGTGCACTTGGAACTTTAATGCGTGATGCTCATGGAATTTAATTTTTCATACAAATACATTTAAGGGTCAAATTTCATTTCCAATGCACGTGGTAGCCGCTTACTAATTTTTCTTCCGAAATTAAAATTCCGTACGCTACACTCGAATAGCGAAGTATATTCCGAAGAGACTGTACTTCCTTTTTCTCGGGAATAATAATTTTTAATAATCTCTGTACGTGCACTACCATCTACGCTGCGCCCTTTCTCCGCGTACGGTAATCAAATTAGTCAAAACTCAATTATGTTTCGCACGCCTCGGGATACGGCGCGCTATATTTCTCTGGTAAGAACAGTACGTCCCAGTCGATAAAGATGATGAAGGTGTTAATCGCGTTTATTTCGATTTTGCATAACTGCACGCGGAACCTCAGCTGGTGCAGGGACCGATGCATCGCCGATTCGCGCATCTTAGGGCTCGCGAGGGGTCATTGGGTTAATGAAGACATGCACGCAGTACTCATGGCCGCCTCGGCGATTGTGAACTCGTGTATAACGATTGTAGTATCTTTGTATTGCATCCCATGAGTCTTTACGTGACGGGCCCCCGTGGAATCGGACCCAGTCGGTCACTTTGTGGATCGCCGGTCGAACGCGAACGGAGAATTACGATCCCACCTCTTCCAAGTGCGCCCTTTATTTATTATCGTTTATTAGCTATTTGATATTAGTATGTAAGTCCGAATTAATTGGGCAACCGTGAACCCGAAATTGAATGCGACGACCAAGTGGAACACCCTGTACGAGGCAAGGGCAGAGGCGGGCCCGGGCCGAGAAACAAAGAAGGGATAAATATGAAATAGCAGAAGACGGAAGAGCAGGAAAAAAGAGGAGCAAACTGTATCGGGAGATAATGACGGGGTAGCTGCGCGATCGGGCCCCGTTCATCCGAGGAGCGGGACCGATCGGGACCGACGCCGCCGACTTGGCAACCGAGCTGACTTGCCCGAATTTCCTCGAATTTACGAAAATTTCGTAACTCTCGAGAAATTTCCGAGACGAAGCTTTGAATTTGAGGAAATTACGACAATCGTTGTGGTATAATGTTTGAAAGCTGAAGACTGGGACCAGTACCATCGATTTGTCCGAATTTCCTCGAATCTACGAAAATTTCGTAACTCTCGAGAAATTTCCGAGACGAAGCTTTGAATTTGAGGAAATTACGACAATCGTTGTGGTATAATGTTTGAAAGCTGAAGACTGGGACCAGTACCATCGATTTGCCCGAATTTCCTCGAATCTACGAAAATTTCGTACCACTGGAGAAATTTCCGAGACTGAGCTTTGAATTTTATGAAAGTACAACAATCATCGTGGTACAATGTTTGAAAGTTGAAGATTGGGACCAGTACCATCGATTTGCCCAAATTTCCTCGAACTTACGAAAATTCATTACGTCTGGAGAGACTTCCGGGACGAAATTTGGAATTTTCTAAAACAACAAACTTCATCGCATCATAAACAGACACCATCGGTAAACCTAAATTTGATAGCCTGAGTAATCCACCGTTTCTCGAGGTGCAAGCACCCTTGGCAAGCGCATTCTTTGGCTTTTGGCTTGGCAGCACCTATTCTCCGGATTTAAGGAGCACCTCGACGCGGAGGTACCCTCTCAAGGTACACTTGGACTTTTCAGGGCTCTATCGCGATCTCGACGACGTCTCAATCCAGCGTGGAAACCCTCCGTAGAACCTCCCGGTGTGCGCGGTATTTTTTACGTAACCTGTACCAATAAAATGAAATAGCGGGAGTAGAGGCATCGACGCGATCCTGAAACAACTATACTTATCGGGGATCGTGCCTCGCAGCTCTGACGGAGCTCTGGGTACGAGTCCCGCTTCTGTAATTACTATCTTCTCCGGTGTATGCCCCTCTACTCCAGATCCGAGCCAAAACTCGGATCTCGACCCCTCGCGGGCCGTATCGCATCGATTCGAGATCGCTGACCTTTCATTCAATCTCGATTAATAATGGGATTCACCTATTCGCGGCTAAAGAGAGCGAGAAAAGGGGAGGCCCGAAGACACCCCATAAACGCATCCGAAAGCCATAACTGGAAATCTAATTAACTCTTAACACATTCGCGATCGGAAAATTTTTCTCCGTTTCAAGTACTGAGTACCGGGGAAAATAATGAAATTCTTAAACTAGTTGCCGCAAATTGTATCGTGTATCGTTATGGACGTGATTCACGTCAGCGGCAATCAGGAACGAATTTAAAATGACGTGAATTTACGTCAGCGGCAACCAGGAATAGAACTTGAAACGACGTGAATTCACGTCAGCAGTCGCGAATGTGTTAATATGATTTTTCTCAGTTCAGAGCAAATGACGGAAAGACGAGGAGCAAATGACGTCTCCTCTAGTTAAAGGCGCCCTTAACGAGTTAGTCTCGACTTCGCTCGACTTTCCTCCCCTGTCCAGGCTAGGTGTCATTTCGGTTTCCATTTTTTCCCCACTCTTCGCGATACAATCGCCGGACAATAATAAACAATGCGTGAAATGACAAGTCCGCGGGAGGCGCGCGGCATTTCGCGAGATCGTATCGCGCCGCGCGGCCGGCAAGTGCGATCAATCATTCGAACTGGATAAAATATAAAATACGAGGTCCGGGCAATGTGTTTGCCGTTTTATTTATTTGCTCGGTCATGCGAGCCCGTGCCGCGAATTAACGTATTTTTTGCACGCGACCAGATGACGGCTCGATTGCGCTTGAGAAGGGAACGCGCCCCTTCGCGGGGGGCAGGGAAGAAATTTAATGTCGGTCGTTCGAGACACCGAGAACAGGCATAAGTGCTTTATTGAGAAATTATGCCGCTACTGAACGCCATTACCGAGCTCATCGTCAAGGAACGCGAAAATTATTAATATAGATTATGGCATGAAAGGGATATGGTACTTAGTTAACGCGTTGCCGAGCCGGTTTTATACGGTTTCAAGACCGAGGATGTTCCTGGAGACATTTGGAAGTATTTCAGAGCTCTTGTGCCTATTATAGTAATTTTAGTATAAAATCAATGACATAAGTCACTTATGATACACGTAGCATGGAACGTGTTAGAGGAAGAAATGATAGAAAAGGGGGAAGAATTTCGGGTGGCTAATTCTTGAATTTCTTTCTAGAGATAAGAAATGAAGGAAAGGTGGCAAACGAAATGAAGACGGGGGTGAACTACCGAGAACGTCTCGGAAAGGTCCGCTTAAGGGTAATGATGGCTTCTGTCCGGTTTGATGGATGGTACTCGCGGTATCTTGTATCGCGGTATCGCGGCTACCACTTGCTTATTAAACTGTTCGGCATTTCTCGCAGACGCGTAACAAGCTGGAGTACGTGTGGGAAGATGGATGCCAAGTCCTGGGCCCAGGTCCCCGAAACTTTTAATACGTGTCAACCACCGAGAAGGTAGCCGTGCCCGTCCTCATTATAAATCGCTACTGTGCACCCCTTTCGTTTCTCGGACTGACTGCGGACACCGGCAGAAGGGGCGCGATACCCGGGGCAAAATAAAGGAGGAATAAGGCCCCTGGATATCTGATGAGTCGTCCCAGCCCGCGGAGTAACACGGTTGCTGTCCAGAAATCAGATGGAATTCGATACGGGACACCGAAGTCACTCGGGAGATGCCAATTTTCGATAACTCCCGACTGCATACGGTGCAACCATTTGGGACCCACTCGGACAAATTGAGAGGATTTCGTTATCGGGATGAGGAGAATGCCGAGATGCGCCTCAATCGCCTAGCTCGTTATGGACGAAGGACACTTTTTTATGTTACATTCTTATCACTGTTAATGTAACTATTATAGTTATTCTCAAATTAATTAGTATATAATGTTCAAGTGCAACCTTTCGGCACCCACTCGGACAAATTGAGAAGATTTCGTTATCGGGATGAGGAAAGGATGTCGAGATGCGCTCCAGTCGTTTAACTCGATATGCACCAGGGTCACTTTTTTGTGTTACATTCTTATTACTATTAGTGTAACTATTATAGTTATTCTCAAATTAATTAGTATATAATGTTCAAGTGCAACCTTTCGGCACCCACTCGGACAAATTGAGAAGATTTCGTTATCGGGATGAGGAAAGGATGTCGAGATGCGCTCCAGTCGTTTAACTCGATATGCACCAGGGTCACTTTTTTGTGTTACATTCTTATTACTATTAGTGTAACTATTATAGTTATTCTTGAATGAATTAGTAAATAATTTTCAAGTGCAACCTTTCGGCACCCACTCGGACAAATTGAGAGAATTTCGTTATCAGGATGAAGTCGAGATGCGCTCCAGTCTTTTAGCTCGTGATGCACCAGGGTCACTTTTTTGTGTTACATTCTTATTACCATTAGTGTTACTATTATAGTTATTATTGAATTAATTAGTATATAACGTTCAAACCTTCGCTTATATCTATAGACGTGTCAAGCATTTATAAATCTGGCATTTAAATTCTTGTACACTATTTCATTCTGATTTCGGTTGTTTTTCTAGCGAATTACTTGTTTCACTGGAGAATATTAAGCGATCAGTTTTTGTAATTCAATTGAATGAGCCATTAATTTCGATAAATCGCTGAAGAGACTAGATAATTAGACCTATGATGAACACAATGCTCGGATACCGATCGATCGAACGGTTCGATCTGAATCATACCGCTCGAAAGCTGGGTAGGAAATCGTCCAACATAAGACGGGGTGTGCTTTCTCTCGGGGAACGCGAGATCTCGTTCCGGTGCCGTCGTTTTCTACGGCCACCCGGTACGAAATCGATGGCTGCGATCCACGAACGCAACAGATCGCTACGTTATTATTTTCGCCAGTTATCAAATTAGATGTTGGCTTAACGGGTACGTAGCGTATTCCTTCCCCCCGCTGGCTCATAGGCGTACGCAACTTTCCTCTATCCTAAGGATCATCTCCGAGTCTTCCAAGTACCGTTATTCCAGGCCGATACAATTTCCTTTTACAATGCCTTATTATACAAATTGCACCGACAGTGGAGAACATTGAAACAAAAAATACAACGCTTCTAAAAAGTGACTATCGATATACAGGTCATTCTTCCTTTACGATATGACTCGAGCATTTCTCTTAACTTCGTGCAGAATGTACGAAATTAAGCATTACTTTAAAAATCGCCTTTTTTCCATTTTCATTCCTATCAATCACTTGTTCCTTCGCAGTACCTTACCATTTCCTTTTACAATAGCTTATTACACTAATTACGCCGACGGTAGGGAACGTTGGAACAGAAAATAGAACGCTTCTAAAAAGTGACTATCGATATACAAGCTATTCTTTCTCTGCGATAAGATACGAGCATTTCTTTAACTTCGCCCAGAATTTCATCTAACAATTTAGCACGCATTTTTCTTAAAGAAAGCTCTCTTACGATTAGATTTACTTTTAATTCAATTGCAAACATTTTCAACGTTACCTAATGTCAGGTACATACTTTAACCATTTTTAACCGCATGTTATACGTTAATGCAATTATTACTGCGGGAAGAGTTAAATTATATCGGTAGTTTTTTGCTGAGAGCATTTCTTAACAAATGTCTTCCTTGAAGTTAGAATCTGCAGAGCTGGCCGTTCTCGAGGTCCCTTTGGTCAGGTCCTCGACCTTCTCCTTGAAATTCTGCCAGTGCGGGCAAATCGGAGTGATCGCCAGCATGGAAGTCCTGTAATCGGGCGACGTGTTTTATGTCGCGTTTGCATAAACGCACCGGACGGGGGTCAATTTGCAGGGTTTATGTTGTAAATTATTGACGCCCGCGCGGGCCGATCCTTGCTCGCAAAGGAGTATCGCTCGGGGGATGTAAGGACGACGCCCATGGGCTTCTCTAGACGTATAGAGGTGTATCCCGCCGATTACGGCTTACTTGTTACTACCTACAACGTACTTACGTTACTTTTAAAACTGCTTATTACTGTGATTACCGGCGCATAATGCAGCGACCGAGCGTTCTACAATTTATTATTGAATTGCTATAATGCAGTTATCGCTTGTTCGTAGATGGCTAGAAAACCACGGGTAGCAACGTAACCTTTGCTCGCCAAAGGGAGCACGAGGATACGTGTTCCTTCTCGAGACCACTTCCCTCTTTTGAGTCCTGCCAGCACATCCGGAGAGATTTTTGGCACTTCGTCATGGAGAAGCATTGCTGAGGAATTCAGGTCTGTCATTGATCCACGGATATTGGCATAATGTCATCTGCATTGTATTACAAGGATGTGGGATCTCGTATGATAGCTTAAATTTAAGGATACGTGCTCATTCTTTTATTTTTTAAATTAAATTTTATTTCATTAAAGCCATTTCCCTATTTCGAGTCCTGGCATGGAGAGACCCTAGTAGCATAGAATAATTTCTTAATATTTCTTTGTAATTTTTGCTAAATATCTCAAGTGATAGATCTTTTAAGATTTCTTGCTGGCTTCAGTCGAAGATATTTGAAATATTTGTTGAAAACCTCAATGACGTATTTAGTTTCAATAATTTATTAACGTATAGAGAAATATTTTTTCAACCTATTAACGTAATTAAAATACATTTTTTACTTCACGACTATTATCGGACACTTCATTTGGTATCAAAAAACACGAGACATTTTTTTTATATTTTCGTTCCACTATTTCATTATTCATGTAAAACTGCAAGTTGAAGTCAATACGCGCATACATATATACCTCGCGTACACGCACATATGTGTAAATATGTTTGGCGCGAAACTTGACCGAGTTTCGGGATCGCTTTATAAAATAAATGTAAATCCACAGGATGTTTACATGCGGATCACTGTAACTCATGTAAAACTGCGATTTGAAGTCAATACGAAGTAAATCTGTCTATTTGGGTACGTCTGAAAAGCCATGCACGAGCCCTGGATCCATCTTCACCAAGATTGCACCGAAGAGATAGTCCCCTCCTCGGGTTCAAGTACATCATCTAGCCTTGAATGAAGGGTGTTGAACTTTGAAACATTCATGTATTCTTCTAATGAATTATAATGGAGCACTTATGCGTCCGTTTCGAGCAACTTTTCGTGGTTTTGTTAACAGGGAACGTTCCTGAGCCTGGAGAAAGGCACGCAAGCCTTGGGCCGACATGCTGCCGGATTATGGCCGGAATGATCGACGGCTAATGCGGAAGTCCAAGTCACAATTGACAAGCCGATTGTGTACCTTGAATCCAGAACGTTTCGCCATTGTCGGCTTGCAAACCCAGAACCGGAAGAATCCTTTGCACGGACCTAATCTCCACGGGGAAAAAATGATTTAGTTGTTATCTCTACAGCGACGTAGTTACAATATTATAATAATTTGAATAACTCGAATTTTGAAACCGATCACATTGAAAATGGAACCTTGCCAATAGTTACTGCACCCACTGGCTGTACCAAAAAGTTGTAGTAATGAGTACCACTTGAAGTGATGATCAATTAGATAAAGAAGTCACGATTAGAATAATGTAGCTCGTACCTTGTAATTAACTCGACTAAACGGTGAAATAACCTTAACTTTAGTCTTTATGCTATGTTATGTTAATTGCCACAGTCCCCATCCAAGATCATCCCATATCTTGCCTTGCAAAGTGATTACGGTATTTCGTTAATAAAATTACTAGTAAAGGAAATAATATATTTTTCTGTAAATGATATTATAAATGTGTCATTTTAGAGACAATTTAAGGAGTGCGTACATCTTGGGAAGACATCAGGTACTAGCTACAAAGTGGAGGGACACTTCCTGCAAGATGGAGGAAGTTTTATCTCCCGTAATGTGTATCACTTGCCCTACGCGTCTTCTGAAGGATTCGCAACGGAAGGACGAAGGATCGAAGCGTGGATTTTTCCGGTAACGTGAAATGCGGAAGAGGATGCCCAAGGCGATCGGCCGTTGGTCCAAATGACCGGTCTGCTCTCTTATCCACCTATTCTCCTATATTCATTGTTGTTTTCATGCGTGATTGGCTGGAGTAAGCTTTCTCCGAGCCGTTGCGAAAGATCCAGTCTATCGACTTGATTCTTGCCCCGGAATAACCGATGATCGATCTCATTTCCGCGATATCGCTCTGCCGTATATTTTGAATTGTCACGGTGCAAAACTACTCTCTCGACGTCCTTTTTTCCCCTCGGAACTGAATAGAACGAAAGGAAACAAAGGAACTCACGGATTTGCGTAACTTATTTTTTTGGAAAATTAAAAGCGTGAATTAATACCCATAATGTTCAAATTTATACGTATATTTGCATATATATTCACGCGGATTCAGAAATTGGGATTCACGGGAAATTCAAATGTTTATTATTACTTATTATAAATCTAGATCATTTCGATAATTATAATAAATGATAGTATTATTTTTCTCAGCCAATTTTTCGTAATCAAACCGATAAAATATGTTTGGAATTGGGGCAGTGAAAGTTCCTCTCACATTTTTTTTGCAAATGTCCTTTGACTCTCATCAGAAGACCTTCGCGGTCTAATCATGTCTGATGCTTCTACTAATTTATCGAATTAAGCTGTAGGTTTTTCCACTGGTTATTTTGGAAAATTAATTAATCAACAATGTATGATCTCTGTAATACCGGTTGAGAATGTGTAGACAGGTATTCATGACAAATTGGACGAAGTTTCGCCAGATGTCTCTGGAAATTACTTGCAAGGTTAAAAAATAACAATATACAAATATTTCGAGTACGTCTTTCTAATACCCCGTAATTAAAATTAGGAAGCTTTGTCAAATGTCGACGAAGTGTTTTGAAGTAATCAAATATGAAAACCGTTGCGAAGAGTTACAGTGGAATGTAATGTTTACCGATTTATATTCTGTGAGTTTGATAGTTGGATTATTCTACTTTCAAATAGTGTGACAGGTCGATTATTTAAAAGTGGAACATCATTTAAGAATCTCATTTATTTTTATGATTTATTATAAACATCAAGTTGACTAGTCTTTATCTATCACAGGAACTACCAGGATTCGATTCCTAACCTCAAAGAAGATGAAAACATTCCAGAAATCTGTTCAATTAATGGAAAATATGAATTAATCCATTGGTTGGATTCGCTTTTAAGCGAATGTCATTATTGAATTGTTTACAGTGAAAATTAATATAATGCCCAGAAAGTCAAAAATGCAGAACAATTTGCCAGTAGTGCCAGTTCATTTGGACTCGTCAACTGCCATTAAAATGACAATGGGTGGTTTGATGTTCCAAGAAAGATCTTTAATGTGTCGTCTTGATGTGTGGCATAAAATTACTATAATTCGTGGAGCAAAGTATGATAAAGAATTTGTTTTGAAACTCATTTTACATGCTGTCGAACCAGCAGAATTGATACCTATTAAATATCAATTAAGTGGTGACGATGCAGCTTTCATTGCCCGGAATTGTGGGGCAGCACTCGACAAGTTATGTAAAACAAATTTGATCATAAAGAATCCACAAGGCGATCCACTTGTGCTCGGAATAACATTGGGTTTTGCGTCGGTTCATGAACTTAAAGTTAATATATATTCGTTACTGTTAACTACGTTAACCAGGCGATACAATCCAAATAATAAGAGTTTATGTTTAGATAACTTTCACAATGACAAGGAACTGTCAAAAGTAGTTTATTATCCTCTGTCTCAATTAAGAACATTTACACACGTCCTTAAAGTAGCTATGACTGCTCTTGCAACTTTTGAACATTTAAATCTACAAAACAACGAGCTTTTTGGTCTATCTGCTATCGAGAGTGCCAATTTAACCACATTGAAACGATTGGATTTAAGGAATAACAAATTAATGGCAATGGATACTTTAACACCTTTACGGCGTTCAGCTATTATGGAGCTTTGGTTAGATGGAAACCCATTGTGTGAAAATTATTCTAGTCCAGTGCAGTATATAGAATCTGCCCAACGATACTGCCCAAACTTAATGCGATTGGACAGCGTATACATTGGTACACCTGACTTACCTCTATGTTACAATCGTTATTTGAAGAACTCAAACTCTGCAAAATTAGTGAACCAATTTATAGAGCACTATTTTGCATTATATGACCAAAAGGACAGAATGATACTAAAAGGACTGTATCATGAAAATGCTCTATACTCAGTGACCCTTGGGATCAATCCAGATAACAGCAACAGAAAATTTCTCAACCATTTTATAATGAATGATAGAAATTTATTAAAAATAACTGATGCTGCCAAAAGATATTATCTGCTCTATCAGGGACAAGACAAAATTTTATTGGCTCTAAGAAGACTACCTCGCACATGCCACGACAGAAACTCCTTTTCCTATGATTTGTTATTTGAAACCGACACTTATTTGATGATATCTGTTGAAGGAGTTTTCAAGAACATAAATGTGGAACCTCAAATGTTTTATTTCAACAGAACTTTCGTATTGGCCGCTGGTGATGAAAGTGAATACAATATCATAAACGATCAATACCACATTAATTTCGCCCTTCCTGAAGGAGCCGAAAAGAATTTTGAGTACAAACCATATGAAACAGAACTTGAATCAGCATGTCTAAGTCCAAGAGAGAAAGAAGAACTCGTCACTTCATTTCAAGGACTTACCACGATGAATCAAGATTGGTGTCGTACTTTTTTAAAGGAGTACAACTGGGACATCCGAAAAGCAATTACAATGTTTATGAAGATATATTCTTCTTCTCGAATGCCAGTTGAAGCTTTCCGCAGATAATAAGTCCTCCGGTTAACCAGTATTTTATATTTTTAGCCTTCGAACCAATTTTCTATTAAATATAGGGATTCCACACTCGGTGCATCAGTGTGTATATCAATATTTAATAAACCTTTCAATTTATAATTTCTTTTTTGCTTAAAATAATGTTTACAAACCTAATATCACTTTGCGATTTATACGGTACAAATAAATTAATTAAAAGGTATGGGTTACCAGTCCTCTGGTTCAAATCTCCTGCAAAAAAATGGCGGACTCGGGCTGCTCTCCCATTGGCCAATCGTCCGCCAATGAGAAGGTGATCTATACTTATGAAGAAAACAGTTTCGTGACAACAAACCGATATTCGCATGTTGCCAATATTATGCGGGGAATTTGGTACTTTTTAGCAGGCATTTTCTACTCGTTTGTGGACTACATTCCTTTTCAGGACAAGAAGAAATTCGTTGCGCCGCCCTTGGGGGCAAAAAACGGTGAAAGCTAACGTACGAAACCGAAGAGGGCAGCACAGGATGCGATCGCACGATCCTGCCCGTGAGCAATCTCCCAATTCATCTCTGACAATACTCGTCGTGAAGATTACTGGTTGTTTGGTCAGTGCCAATTCGCTAAGGCGTCGGTACTTCTATGTACTCTAGATAGTTCAGAGGTTAGCTACAGTTAGGTAGGAGTATTTCTTCGAAAGAGTGTGGTTATGCTCAAAAATTTTAATTTTGATAATCAAGATTTATTGCAAAGGCTACGACTGCGCTCCTTGAAGAGCTAGCAATCACTTAATTTTTAATCCACGAGAACACGGACCGGTTAAAATGGGTATCCCGAAATTTTTTCGATACATTAGCGAAAGATACCCTTGTCTTAGCGAATCGGTCAAACAACACCAGGTACGTAAATCAAGAAGGATATGTTTACACCTACCGATAACGACATTTGGAATGTACTTTCTTATATATTAAATGGAAATGTATTCCTTGGTTCAGCTTTGTCACTCGATACCTTCTATCGCAACAAACATTTTGATTACAAACATATTTGAATACTTTAATTCTATTACCTACGTTCTAAGAATTATAAATATCAGTAGAAACATATTGTATGAGAGTAAATAATTGACAATAATTAATTATTGATATTTGATAAGAATTTTTTTTTATGCAGATTGAGAACTTGTCTGTTTTCGTTGTAGTTCTTTATTTACCCTGGATATTTACTTATTGTTGTAATACATTTATTTGCTCTTTCCAGATACCAGAATATGACAATTTATACCTAGATATGAATGGTATTATTCACGTGTGTTCACATCCTAATGACGAAGATACGCACTTTCGTATTACAGAAGAAGAAATTTTAAAAAATATATTTCATTATGTAGAAACATTGTTTAATATTATTCAACCTCGTAAAGTGTTTTTTATGGCTGTCGATGGAGTTGCACCTCGAGCCAAGATTAATCAACAAAGAGGTCGCAGATTTAGGTCTGCCAAAGAAGCTGAAATTTTAGAGATGAAAGCTAAAGCCAAAGGAGAAGTTTTACCCACTGCGGCAAGGTTTGATTCAAATTGTATTACTCCAGGCACACTCTTCATGGCTAAACTTAATGAACAGTTGAAATATTTTATTACCTGGAAAATGTCACAAGATAAATTATGGCAGAAGTGTAAAGTTATATTCAGTGGATCTGAGGTATAATATCATTGATAGTTATTTACCGTAAACCGTCTTTAAATAAGTTTCTAATAACAGTGTATAAAAATATTTATTTTTAGGTACCAGGTGAGGGTGAACATAAAATAATGGATTACATACGATATATAAGAATCCAACCAGATTATGATCACAACACAAGGCACTGCCTATATGGTTTAGACGCAGACCTCATAATGTTGGGTTTATGCACTCACGAACCACACTTTTCGTTGCTTCGAGAGGAAATAAAGTTTGGAAAACAGAGCAAAAACAAAAGGATAATGATTCCTGAGGAGATAAAGTTTAATCTTCTACACTTATCTATAATGCGAGAATATCTAGAACATGAGTTTTCACCACTTAAGGATAAACTGCCCTTCCCATATAACATTGAGAAAATAATTGACGATTGGATTCTAATGGGATTTCTGGTGGGCAATGATTTTATCCCTCACTTACCAAACCTACATATCGTGAATGGAATGCTGCCGGTGTTGTATCATGCATACATGGAAGTATTGCCGACTTTGGATGGTAAATTCCCTCATTGTTACGAATTTATTTAAGGGAGAATTTATTATTATTAGTTGGATAATATTGCAGGTTATATTAACGAAACAGGCACGTTAAAGCTTGATAGATTTGAAAAATTCATGGAGAAGTTGAGTACCATCGATGCTCAACAGTTTGCTGAATATTCTGCAGATTTAAAGTACATTGAAAGTAAAATGAGAAAAGCAAATGAATCCGAAGATCTAAACTTCAAAAAATCAAAGAATTCCCCAGAAAAGACTCCATCACCTAAGATAGTTCTTAATAGGGATTTGAATGCTCTGATAAAATCTACTGAAGATATGGTACTTGTACAAATTCTTTTCGCTATAGTTTTTAATATTTAAATAACACAACACAATTTAGTTGTTAGGTCATTCAGACGAAGATGACGAGGATGAAGATTCTGACCGTGATATACACAAATTGGAATTTGTTCAACATAAGCGAGATTACTATATGAACAAATTAGAGTATGAAAACGTTGATGAGTGAGTATGTGATTATGACTTCATTACAGGCTTTCGATACCAGAATTAAAATTTGCAAACCATTAATGACTGAAATTAAATATTATAGAGATGTTTTACAATCCCAAGCAGAAGGATATGTGAGAGCTATCCAATGGAATTTACATTATTACTACGATGGCTGTTGTAGTTGGTCGTGGTATTATCCACATCACTACGCACCATATGCTTCCGATATAAAAGGATTCAAAAACTTGAAGCTCGAGTTTGATTTAGGCGAACCTTTTTTGCCCTTTCAACAGTTGTTGGCTGTATTGCCAGCCGCGAGCAAAAGCTTATTACCAGAACCTTTTCAGGAACTACTAACGGAAGAACAATCACCAATTATTAATTATTACCCAAAAGAGTTTAAAACCGATCTAAACGGTAAGCAACAAGAATGGGAAGCAGTCGTGTTAATTCCATTTATAAATGAGCAAAACTTGTTGAAAGGTACGTCAATTTTAATCTTTTTTTTTTAATAAGACCAGAAAATTTGAAAAAAATGTATTACAGAACTTGCGCTTAATGTACTATCCTAATTTATATTCTTGTTTATATAGCAATGGAACCATACATTTCAAGGTTGTCACCCGAAGAACTGAAGAGAAATCAACATGGTCCCATGCATATATATGTATATACTGACGAGGATTTAGGCTTTTACAATGCACCGGCATATTTCCCCAGCGTTAAAAACCACGCACAAGTACAAGTAATAAAACGCGAAGACATACTAGTGCCAATTGACAAAATAATTAAAGGCATACTACCTGGTGCAAAACTTAGCGTTTACTTCCCTGGATTTCCCACACTGCAACACATCAAGCACACCATGTCCTTCGAGAAGAGTAAGGTATGATAAAATTTTAACATCAATTATCGACAACAATTTTTACATGAAATTTCGCGAACATGCAATATATGAATGTCACAACTGTCCCATCCTTTCAGGTCAGAGTGTTTGATCACATGTCCAGAAATGATAACATGATTTTAACCATAGTCAAACGAAACACTCCAAGCTTGACTGAAGTTGCAAAAGAATTTTTGGGACAAACAATATTCGTCCAGTGGCCTCACCTTATCGAAGCTCGAGTGGAAGCTGTGTCAGATGGAACGTTAAAACTGCATTCAGATCCTAATAATCCAGAGAAGGAAGAATTAAAGGGTGGGGTGAACACTAAGTGGAATTTCGATTGGAGAGAAATTAAAGAAACGTATGTTGGCCCAATAAAAGTATATTCAATTGAAAATGTTGATATTTGACTATATTTGTTAATGTTTTATTACAGCTATTTCACTCGTCGGGGCATAGATGTAGGTGAGACTCATATATTAGTGCATGCACGGCCTATCATTGGAAGAAGCTATATTTTCAGCGCTCAAGGCAAATTGACATTTGAGAAACAATGGAGTGAAATTATTATGTCTTATGCCTACCAAGCTGTAGTCAAAGACATAGCTGTTCATGATCCTACGTTTATAATGTACAAATCCGTGGCAGATGTATTTCCAGAGAAGAGTACCTGTTTCATGTTAGGGCATCCACATTATGGCGCCATGGGAGAGGTTAGATCAATTTTTTTTTTTTAATATCTAACGTATACATAATCTGCGCAGAGGAAAATCATTAAAATTTTTATTTGAGTTTTTATTAACATTTGGAATCTTTGCGAAAGAAATAATTTTCACTTTTTAAAATATTATACAGGTTATCGAACCTGGAGTGAATGCAAAGGCAGGTCGTGTGAAAGTGGCCATGCGAATAATGCCAGAACCAAACTTCAACTCCATCCGTAAACTGTTGAGAGATTCGAAATCCCAATTTGTGCTAGCTAATATCGCTGCTCAAAGGCTGGGAATAAGTAGTCGGGTTTTCGGTAGAATTACCGGTTCTATTTTCGTTTCGCAAAACACAACCCAAACTCCCTCAATGGAGAACGCAAGACATAACGTTGGTTTGAATTTAAAATTCAACAAGAAAAACGAAGAGGTAAGCTGCGTAACTTTCCTGGGATTATCGATGTGAATAGTTTAATCCACTTAATATCTTAATAATTTTTAAAGGTACCGGGGTACACCCGCAAAGAAAACAATCAGTGGTTGTACAGTGCAAAGTCCATTGAATTAATACGCAATTATATGGTACAGTGTCCTGATCTGTTCGAGAGGTTAGGGCAGAATTCTGTGAACGATATCTTTCATGAAAGTGAACTATTTCCCTCGGGGTAAGTGATTTCATTTTAGAAGCTCATACAGCTTTCACATTTTTAAGGACACAGACCATTTTTTTATATGCCCAGATCAACTGGATTAAATGATGCAGTCTCATGGTTAAAGTCTCAGCCGTTTAATAGCATTGGAACCCGTTCCTGTGGTTCCGAATCTTTGGAAGTCGATCTAGTGAAAGAACTGGAAAAAACGATTGATGAATATGTAGCTACGCAGAACAATGCAGGAAAGACTCTCTTGATGCAAGTCAAACCGCATTTATTGTTTAAGTCTGGGTTACATATTGGGAATCTGTCACCTGATCCAAAAGCTCAGCATGAACTATGCGACAGAATTGTGTGTGTAAGAGAAAGCTATACCGTTCCCCTTGGTTATAAGGGTACGATCATGACTGTACACAAAGCCGAGAAACCTTGTGATGTAATGTATGAGGTTTTGTTTGATCACCCATTCCCAGGTAAGTGTCGTTAATTATGATTTAAGATCTGTTAATTTAATGAAACCATTTGTATACCAGGGACTTGGTGTGTCACTCATAAAACTTGTCTTAATTCTTCCGAAATTAAAATTTAGTTAATACATATTGGTTTTTAGAACTTTCAAAAAATGGATCTTAATACGATATTGAGCATATTTTTATATGAGCACTGGAAGCTAATACATATCGAATGTAGCTAATACCCCCAAATGTCATTAATACGATGATAAATTCAAAATTTGTCCAAAAAAGATGTCAAAGGTTTTAAATTTGTTTTGACGAAAATTCATTTATTGCAGGAGCTCTTGCATTAAACGGATTAACCTCAAAACGCTGCTACAAGTTAATGCCAATGGACTTCATTAATATAAGTTATGGCATGCGAGTAGAACAGGGACGATCACCGAAATCAGAACCTGTGTTATCTTGGAGACAATCATCGACTTCTCAAACTCCACCTAGCTCAAGTGCTTTCGCGTCAATTAGTGGGAATCAGGTTGCCTTTTCGCCAGCATTCTTTATGAGAAATCGATCGTCACCTGCCTCCCAACCAATGAATCCAAGAATAATCAATGAGCAACTGACTCAGATTGACCCACGAAGAAAAACAAATGAGAAACCAGTGGAAGCAAAAGCAATTCTCAGTAAGACTTTTCAGCCTTCGAAGCAACAGCAGCCGTATCAACAAAATATACCCAAGACAACACCGCAGCAGTCTTCAGAGTTCCAGACGTTATGGAACGAATTACACAAATTGCAGGTGATCATAGCTACAGTTGGTTCACAAAGTACATGATCTCATTGATTGATGTAAATAAACTTGTAATCATTTCTATAGAAATGGAATGGTAAGCCCAAAGTATCCGCGTCGACGCCAAAAGAAACCGAGGTTAAGCAGCCTACAAACACGAGTGTCGATACAGAGAGCAATGTGAGTATCTCACTAATAATATAAATTATTTTCTATTCGCACACCGCACAAGCAATAATTACTTATCTTCGTCAATGCAGACATGGGAAACGAACGTTTGGGTAAATATATTTTGACTCCGATCAACACATTTGCATACTTGAATATAAAACTCTTCGTAAGCGAATTTATTCGATATAGATTAGTCCTATCTCAACGTTCTCAATTATTCCATTGCAAGATCATTTCTTCTGTGCAGCATAATGCAATAAACTACTTTGATAGAGTTAACTGAGCACGGTTATATTTAAAAATTGAAGCAAACATGATCTGTAGTTTTAAAAATATGCCATGTGTAGGTGTTAGCACTGCGTTAACTCTTCGAGGCATGGGAATAATACATAATTAACGGTTTCAGCCTCGGGATCCCAGTGCTTACTTGAAAGTAATGCTGAAAATACCTGATGAGACTTCGCAATGTAGCCTACGACCTCAGTCTGCGGTACCACCAGCGAAACCTCCTGTGCTCCCACAACCTCCAAAATCCTCGGAAGCACCACCATTAGTACAACGATTATTCGATGTAAGTTAATATTCCATGAATCTCATCTTTATTTTTTTAGTATTACGGTGTTCATATCAAAATCGATGCATTCCCTTCAGCAAGTACAATTAAAATCTGTTTCAGCATGCACGACAAACGGGGAACAAGGAAGACGGTGTTCTCTACTGTACACTTTTACTAGATTATTTTCAAATGAACGGCTTAGGTGTACCTCGGTACACGTACGTAACTTGTAAGGAGAAAAATCTTATCCAAGCCCAGATAGTATTGCCGGACATGAGGCGATTCTCCGGCGACTTCCACGTAACGAGCGAACAAGCTGCCGAAAGTGTCGCAAAGAAAGTGTGCAAGGTAAGCCAAATTTTATGAGCAATGTGTCAAAAAAAAAAATAGTGCACTAGAATCGAGTATTCTGCATTTTGAAAAACGTTCAGTTATGGTATAGATTGAATACCATGTCTACATTGTAAGTCATGTGATAAATTCGGGCATTATGCCGAAATAGATTTACAGGTAAATAATTGCACGGAAAAGTAATTGCAAATTTATCGATTGATATCCATTTACAAATTAATGTTAGAGAGATTCACGCGATTTCTCAATTTCTTACGGTCAAACCCGATTTATCTTTACCGGCCATTTAAACTTCTCTAATGATATGGTAATTTCTGTGCGTTAATTTGCAGACGTTATACTTTAACAAAGTGCCGAAACCGAACGCGAACGTCCTTCTCGCGCCGCCTCAGAAATGGTTCGAAGGCCAACCGATGGGCAACAGACCACCGAACGTTCGACAACAAATGATGCGAATGTGCCCTCCTCAAATGCCGATGAATCCACTATCCCCTTCCATGCCCGTTCCCAGATGGAACGCAAAGAATCAACAGGCTCAAGGATTCCCACCTATGATGTCGCAGCCCAGAATGCAACAAAGGCATTATTCACCTGTACAGAACACTTCTACGAATTGGAAAACGGAAAGCAACACTCCTCCGGTCAAGAACACGTCCTTCGTGCCGTTGCAAGCACAAAAGAAAAACAGAAGTACTTCACAACCGGCGTCTAAGGAGGCTAGAGATCAAAGTAAGAACGGAAAGGGTCAAAACGTGCACGCCGAGCACCGTAAAGCGACCTCGGATCCGCCCAAGAAAGTCTCTGCGCAGGTTCGTTATCTCACTTTCAATATCAAGGTGACCAGACGTCCTTTGACAAAGACAATGCTCAAATTGCAACGTTCTCTTCACGGATCTTCCTGTGTCCTTTTACGCGATACAGATTTCACACTCCAAGTTAAAATTTTCCAAATTCAAATTCACCCTTTTGCAAATCATGGAAATCATGGAAAAGGTTTAATTTTATTTGATATGCTGGTTTAGTGCTAACCTCTGTATGTCATAGCCAGATGTTATCGAGAACATGTACACCTTTTTGCAGGAAGCCAGTGATATCGCGACTAAGGAACCGGCGACGCAAATAAGTTCTTCTCAGCCTCAACACAATCGACAAACGTCCCGGATGGAAAGGCAACGGAAGTCCAGAATCGCTGCCAATTTCGGTTCGTCGCCCTCGCCCAACGGCGGTGAACAGCAGTAAGGACGACTGGGTCTACGATTCCTCCATAGATTTATTGGAAATATATTTAACTACCGCAAACGCGATTTTCACGCATTCTAGTAAGGACCGACGAAACTTTGTGAAGACTCTTTTAACCCTCTAAGAGTACGATAATACGCGTAATCTATGAATGGACAAGGTCCCATGATCGGTCGTGAACACGTGCGCTGGAACACAGCCAAACAGTCGTCGTTCCCCGATAACGTTACTGTAATTTTTAAAGGAGACGTTCATTGCTTCGACTCGCGACGACGAAGCGTATAAGAGAACCAAGCAATCGATTAATTTTTGCGGCGATTTTTCATTAATTTTACACCGCATTATACACGTAACCGTTTCGCCGCTCGTTTTACCGGTGGCTCGTAAAGCACGACGTGAATGCGTTTAGGTCGTTACTTTGACTATTGTCGCGGATAAATCCACGAATTTCGCCGTTCGAACTGTATATTCCTGAAGTCTATGGAATCCCCTCCGATTTATGTCGGGACCACGCGAGCGAACAGTACAAAAATGCTGCTCTATGACGCGACTTCCGTGCGAGCACGCGTCGAAGAAGTGATAATCTGTCGATTAGAATGCCAATTTCCCTTCTCGACTTCGTACATGCTCCGCACCTCACACGTTTATTTCATTTCATTTGATCCTTTCTAAAGAGCGTTCGTAACGTTACGGCGTTTCCGTTGTTTAAAGTGGCCATTTCTTTTTACGAGGACATACTACAGAGTACAAGGCCCGATGTCACTACCGTGATGTAATTGTGAGTATTTACCATGTACGTCTCCTGGAAAACAATAAATCATTACGCAAGGTAATCTCTTATAAAAGCTCACTTTTCATTTTCTTCCGTTTCACTACGGCTAGTTTCTCTTGGAAACAATGTGAGATGCCGTGCTAATTTATTGACATATCGTAACTTATCGTAGGAATATGTTCTTACAGTTATCATGGCTTTATACCTTTGGAAGTTCATCTCTTAATCGCTAATACCTAGTGCTATATCACAGTCCTATCATTGGCTGTCGGCACAATAAACTGAAGTCCTTCAGCGTCTCGGAGAGCTGTTGCTTGTTGATTCGTTCTCGTAAGATGTTACGCGTGAAGGTCTCTTTCTGAGCATCAGTTACTGCGATTCCTTCAGCCAAAGCTCGCCGAAGCCATTGGGCAGTCCATTCCAAGCAAGTTTTGTTCAATGCCAGTAAAACTTCGGCATGAGGTTCCAAACTGTTCCGTGGCACCTTGCCTCCTATCAAAAAACATTTAACTGTTTTAGTATTTCTAAAAGACTTTCACTAATATTTCATCTATACGCTTGCTACATGCGTCTTTGATGGGCGACATAATCAAACTACACAAATCTAACTTCTAACTTTTCACAAGTAGTTCCTTCCTTTACGAATTATTTGTTTCCTGGCGGCCGTTCAAAAATTGAGAACTCGTAAGGCGAGAATTATATTCGAAAAGAAAGGAACGCATAATACAAAAAAATTCGTTAAGTGAGAATATAACCTTTCCTCGTTTTCGCGTAACATTAACCTAACAAGTACAATTACTTTTCTCTTGAATTATTCTGTACATTATAAACATTATCATACCCACGCATTGCAGGATTACGCAGACAAGTTCTTGACCGATGGGATTAATGTACGTTTGGAGATGAGGACTATGCATAATGGCATGAGTCAAGAAACTACCAGCAGCCCTGGCAGTTCCTGTCTCCGGAAGGCTGAGGCAGTCGATTCCTGGAACACGATATTGCTAACTAATAATCCCAGGACACTTTTAACACTCTAATCACTGGTGATTACATATTCACGACATACCACAGT
The DNA here is from genome assembly GCF_000612105.2 of Orussus abietinus. Taxonomy (NCBI): domain Eukaryota; kingdom Metazoa; phylum Arthropoda; class Insecta; order Hymenoptera; family Orussidae; genus Orussus; species Orussus abietinus. The sequence continues at coordinate 365,355 of NW_019394282.1, read as the reverse complement.
GCAACATCTCTGGAATCTGGTCCGGCACTTGAGAGAGGATCCGAGCACTCTTTTTGCAGACTTGCGCAAGCAGACAAAGATACGCCTCGAGAAGCTCGGAGAGATCTGACATATTGCCACCCACCGATCGACAAGCAGCTACTCCCCCCAAGGTCAATCCACTCAGTTCAGCAAATATAGGACCCACAACGTTTTCAGGATCTCTTCCGAAGAGTATCACCAGCTGCCGAAGCAGATTCAATGCTGCAGGGTGAGGTCGTATCCTGTACGACGTTGATAGCATAGAAAGTAATGGACGTGCATCCGTTTCTGGATGGAGGAGAGACGCCAAAGAACGCTGCGCACAAGTATGCATCGCATTCAAGGTAGCATCATCTCTTCCCCATTCTGGATGAGAAACTATCTGCTCGAAGAGCGGCAACAATCCATCTAGCACTGTTTTCCCAATGGAACCATCTAGAGTGGAAAACAGCATCGCTGCCATCATCAACTGATTGATCACCGATGCACTTGCAGATAACGCAGGATGTTGCAAGAGTTCTCGAAGACGCATCACACAAGGACCCAGGGTAGCGTCCAAATGTCGTAACTGTTCTTCGGTCGATGGCAAGGAATTTAATAATTTTCCTGCTGCGTACATCAATCGAAGTCCTTCTCCGCCACCAGGAGTTACCGTTTGAAGAGTGCGTCCGATCGTATTCAAAATCGAAGGAGCCAGTGGGGCAAGATATGGACCGCATTCTCTTGCAATATCTTTAAGAGCCATGCTAGCTGCAGGAGCAGTAAAGGGACCCTGCGTGAGACCTAACGTCACCAATTGCAAGGCTCTTTCCAACCATGGATCGGGATGAGCTCCTATCCATTCTGCATAAGATCCCATCGCAGAGCAGGCACAAGATAAAACCTAGAAAATTTGAAAGCAAACGATAATACTGGAGTGGAAGAAGTGCTCTTACTTTAATTCAGTAGTCAATTCCAGTGTACGAGAGAAGTTATGTTTCTCCCTTATATTTACTTCTCTAGGATATTCGCCATAAGGAATATGTGATAAGACCAAGTCCATTAATGCGGCAACGTAATGATTTTCCTGGGTTCTAATGCTCTCGCATAATGCGCTGAAGGCATGTAAAGTGGATTCGACGTCGGTCCAGTTTTGCGAGTCGTCGTTCAATTGACTCAATCTCTGTCCTAGAAGTAATAGTAAATCTTGTCCTAGGACATTGTAGCAGTACGTAAGAGTGTCTGCAGCATCTTGTCTATAACACCTTAACAATTCTCGCTCTTGGCTGTCGCCACTTTCTCTGGATGATTTTGGTAATGCTGCTTTTCGTAACAGAGCCTGTGCTAGGCGACCGTAAATGGGTCGTAAAGCAAATGAAGCCCTGCTTTCAAATGGAGGATCTAATGTTGTGAGGTCGTCTTGTAATGCATACCAAAATCCAAAAGGTATGCAACTACTTTTCTCGTCTATCGGATACCTTCCCTCTTGTTCGGAACACTGTAACAGTAACTCGATCAAGCCTTCCGATGTCCACTTTTGTTCTTCGGCGTGTTCTTCAATCAATGCCAAAAGGAAGGCACGACTATGTGCTTCACCAAGTGCCGTTAAAATTTCGCAAAAGTGCCTCCCTCCATTCTGACGAGCAGTGCAGACTAAACCTCGTGACCATTCCCATAATAACTGAGGCCTCTTCTGGAGTTCGGCATGCGTTACCACCAGAATCAGGCATTCTTGTACAATTTCCCAGCCTCTGTGACTTTCTTCGTTTGATACCGTTCTTTGTTAAAAGTGATACAGCTTTAGAATTCTATTTCTTGGAAGGATAAAAGTAATCAGCAAGGTGTACCTGTTCGGTGCGTAGCAACTTGCAGCTTCGAGCAAATGAGGAAAAATACGTCCGGTTGTTTCGAGAGGTAATTGTCCCATTTTCAACCACGAAAATGCACATTCTATTCCCAAGAGATACAATGTACTATTGCTACCTTCAGAACTAGGACGATCACAGGTCGAAAATACTTGTTGTAGAATCCATGTGGTTTTGCACCAAGATTCAACTAAACCTTCTCGGAGTCTAGTTCGCCTCACCCCTTGTCTTTTACCAAACTAGTAAAATAATACCGGATCAAAGTTTAAGAATGCAAAATGTATGAAATATCACTTACTTCTTCGGGAAGAGCTGAAAGTACTCGAAGGAGTAAGTCCAATGTCGATGGAGAATCATAAGGTAATATTTCTACAAGTTCTTCCACTAAAGTCTTCTCTTTTTCCTCATTTTCTGTAGAATGACTATTGGTTAAGAAGACGGCTAACTGAAAAATGTTCCTTTCTTTTAATTTGAATAATTGCTCAATTTTCATGCACCTAATAGATTTATCAACTTCATTACAGAATTTGCTTTTTTAAATTAGGATTTTTCTGAATTTAAACAACTTCAAAACAACTGCTACTAAATACAGAAATCAACTTCATTTACCGCTTGACATAATCTTGACAGGACCAGTTTGGGAACGTTAGACTGCCTCATGTACACAAGCAGACGATTCCGTAAGGTTAAATATTCCTCTTTAGGGACTTCATCCCATTGCTTTGATATTTTTTCATATAAAGTATTAGCTGCAAAAAACTGTACTTCTCGTGTCTGTAACAGTTATAACACATTTAATGAATTAGCAATTGCTATGCTGAAATTACTTAAAATAAGAACAAAAGGTTCTACCAAACCAAAATATTTATTTTCACAACTACCGTTAAGTATTTAACAAGATTTTCGATAATGAAATAGAAATTATACAATCTGTACAGACTGTATATTTTTATGTTTATACCTTAGAAGGATCTAGTAGTTGCCATATAAAGCTCCAAGCTTCTCGAGAAAATTGAAACTGTAATAACCACGAATGAGCCTCATGTGCTCCTACTGCGTAGAATCTAGTTACCGCATCCTCAACAGTCTTTATATAATCCATCCCTGAAGAGTTTTTTGAATTTTCATATGGCAAGTTCAGTTACCGATAATGTGAAAATTCTTTAATAGCGTCGTTCTCCATTTGAAATTCTGTGACAACCCAAGCAGTTCTCTCGCCACATTATACTTGATTAACACAGTATATTAGCATCACAGTTTTATACAATTCAGCTGTTATCTGCAATTAATTTGGACAAAATTATAATTATGAAATTATACATAACCTAACTTTGTACATTCATTGATTATGTGTCTGTAAGTATATGCATACCGCCTTTCGCAGTTTATTATATTATCTCTAAACACATTCAATAATTTACGATTCGTAAAGATACACAAAAGTGAATAAAGCAAACATACAGAATTTAAACAAACTTCATTCAGAGAGGTTAGAAAACTTGTCGTATGTACGTATACACATCACATGTTAGGTTGGCTGATAAAAGAGAAATGAAATAAAGTCATTTCTTTACCCTTTTTTATTCTCACAGTAGATTGTAAATACTTTATATTTACGTTACGTTAATCCTCCATAACCTCACTTCGCTCGTAGATTCATTAATTGGTAGCGCCCAATCTCATAATACATAAATCAATTCATATCTAAAAAACTTGATTTAACCCACCGCTAACAGATTTGCATAATCTCAAAATCCTCGACTTCATTCATTCCATGTATTTTGAATTTGTTGTGACTCATAAGGATACATAAATCGGAAAACAAGGAGAGTTTCCATTGAACTTGAGCAGAACTTGATACACATTTGATGTATGTACATACATACACATTCTAAAAATACGTATGTATTTACGTACATTCATTTAATCTTATGACGGCAGAAACGGACTTTTTTGTTATGTTTCAAATTACCTTTTCGTTTATACAAACTATTTACATTCTGACGTAAATATCTGTCGTAGAAGTTAAGCTAGAAAATCAATTCACAGTCTACTTCTTTCCGGGTGTACATAACCTAAATTCACTCGCTCGATATTAATCAGTTATTATACTTTCTCTCTGTATAATTTATTTATACTTTATTTTCAAAAATACATGAATGCGTTTTAAATTCTTTACGATGCTCGTGTTATTTGTACTATTCTTGAATGCCTGAATGAATTAACAATCAATGAATTGGATTCACTTTGGGGGTTAGTTATATTGATTCGCAACGTTATACGTCGTATGATTTATTGCAAACGTCTCCACTTTCCTGTAAAATAATGCACAATTGGTTTTTGATTATTAGAATAACTCAGAGAGTATATACATTCACTTTTTACGGTAGTATAACTAATCCAGGCACACAAAGAGATACTTGTAACATTGTTTGTAACCTTCCGATCAGATAACATCATTGTTATTAAGTTAGTAAATACTAGGAACTATGTGTTGTGTAATTTTATGATGAATTCATTAATTTTCAGACATACAAAATCTGCTTAACTAAGAAACCAGATACAAGGGCTCTGTGGACAATACTTTTTATTATAGTTCCTGTAAATGAAACGTGCGTGTATTATGGAGGATTCAATTGACAATGTTCCTAATAAAGGTAATAATGTATTGTTTAAAACTATTGATTTGACTTGCAGTTTATTTAGAATAGCTGTGGCAATACAAACTTATTTCCATACACATAATCTTGTTCTTCCAAAAATATGGAACAATATATTTATAGAAATATACTTTTTACTAATGATATCGTAATAGATGCAGATCTTATTTTTATTAAAATATGTTTCTTTTTTTGCAGTATCTTGTTTCATGCATGACAGACCTATACAAGAGATAACATCAATAAATACAATTTCAATTAACAAGAATAATTCAAATGATTTGCTTCAGTTGGCAATGGAAATACAAAAAGTAAGTATAATCTATATCAACGAAAGCAAAATATTCTTTAAACACTTTATTATATATATTGATAATAAACTACTATCGAAAAAATGAAATAAACATATTACATATAGGCTGATAATTGTATCAAAGCAAATGCATGTAATAAGCTAAGTGTCATAGCAGAGCAAATGAGATTCCTACACAAACAAGCTCATGACATCTTATCCGAAGTGAAAGTCAATACAATATTACATCATGCTGCTTGTAACTTCATAAAACATCCAGGTCATATCTACCACTTGTACCAGAAAAGATCTGGGTCATTATACTTCTCCATGCTAAGTCCAGAGGTAAGTAACATATTACTTAATAATTTGGTATACCTTGTATTTAGCATTTACAAGAATACTTTTTTGTTGTAGGAATGGGGCAACTTTGTTACGTCACAAGTTTATAAGGGCTCTTTCAGATTAGAACATGACCATTCCTGGACTCCGTTAAATAATATTAAGAACAAGGACGATGAACAGTCTATGTTTGACAAACTTCTTAAATCAAATGACACGTCAGCAATTAATATGATATGTAAATAAATCTGTACATTGATAATTGTATTAATTTTTATGTGGTAATACCTGTAATCAAGCAACATTAAAAGTAATCAGTTTCTAAATGTAATTAAGAAGGATAAGTTAAGAATTAAATAATTTTTGAAAGATATATTTTAATGTTGGAGTTAAACACTACGTTTTCATTTTACCGTCAGCAATAAGCCTGAATACTAAAATGTTACATAATTTAACTACAATCAACATACTATGAGTTCATCATTGCAAAAAATATAACAATCTGGATATATGCCAAAAACTATTTTTTAACAGTTAAATATATTTTTAATCTAGTCTTACAATCTAAATAAATTCAGTATCTGCAATTTGCCTTTGAGTGTATCTAATAAGCATTATTCTGCGACTAGATTTGTTAATAACGAATTGAAGTAACTTCGTCTGATCGGGTCATTGCCATATTTACTGAAGAACTTGAAAGAATTTGGGAATAAAAGGATTAGTGTAGAGTACCACGTACGTTTTTTTAAATTGCTAATTACTTTTTAGCTCATTGCTGTCCATAAATATTGAAACAAACATGATGAACACACTTCGCTTTAATAGCTTCACTCATAGTAGAGCCTGTTAAGTGTTGAATTATTTCAAAATAAGTAACAAGGCTCTTGCTGAGAATGTATGTATGTATAACATACGTACAACGATCTATCACCTGAACGGGAAGTGTTCCCGTACAAGTTTGAATCAACTGATGAACATTCAACGTTTTTCAATACAATATGTACATAACTCAAGCTTTGATACTGAACTAGTGTAGGAAATAATCGTAAATAGTTAATGTAGACCACAATCACTGTTTGGTTCTGCGTAATGGCCGTCTGCGTCATGTAGTATTCACTCGATGAGCTGTAAAATATTACAACACATTTAATGATGTTTTAATTTAAAGGCAAGCGATTACGATATAATGATTATAATTAGATAAACCTACACTCCATTGGTATCCTAAGACGTTCGTCATCCTTTATGATACATTCGTGCGTCTGACCATGAAAGAGGTACTGTACAAACAACTGCTTATCCTCTCCGACGCATGGATCATAGAATCCTGGTAATTGGCTCTGTGGAATAATAATTTAATTTTTAAAAATTTATATAATTAAGCCAAGTGCTATTAAAACATAGTTAGAAGAAATTATTTACTTTTGAGGCATTATGAAGAATTAATTTTGAATCTTTTACGAGGCACTGTAATGGTACTGTCACATCTATCACTTCGTCTCTGTGTCCAGTAGAAGCATCGTCACCTGCAGATCGATCTTGAGGATAAACGACTCTTCCATATAACGCTTTAGTGATGACCAATCCTCCTTTAGATTCTTCCTCGGATCTATTTCTACTAAAGGTTGCTCTCATGAGACTGACGGCTGCCTTAGCATCCCTTTGTTTCTCCATCATTCTCGTTTTATTCACTTCCCTCTGTTTCTTCTTTTTCTTTTCCTCCTGTTCCTTTACAGCTGGGTCAATGACGAATTTTTTTATAATCGTCCACGTGAATAAAGGAACAACGGTTGCATAAAAAACGGGAGCGATAAGAACTTCTTCGCACAGATGAATTGGGAAACTGTAGATTTGGGATGCTCGAATTAATTTAATCCTTAAAGTAACTCCAGTTGGAACCCCAACACGCACAGCTGCGGATATTGAACTGTGTTGAGAAACTTTCTTTTGAGCACCATATTCAATAAAAGCTCCAAAAGAACCTGCCCTGTGGATCATACATTCACAAGAATCATTTAATAAATTATAGTACAAGTTAACACTGCCATTAGATTAATATTATTAAAAAATAATTTCTGTTAAACAGAAATCCGACAGTACTAACTTTACACATCCTCGTAATTTGAGTTCCTTCTCTTCCATTTTGTAGGTGTAACTAAGACTGACATATGAATGTACAAGACCTAGTTCAAGGGAAAAGGTAGTGCACGACTGATTAGTGTTTCTCACAACCATTGTACTCATCGCATTTTGTCCTCCTCCTCTGTATGTAAGGTATCCTATTGTATGTTTGTCCAATCTCTGTGCCAGGGCTATAAAATTTATATTCATTGTCATTTTACATCATAGTACTCTATGCAGTATTAAGACAGCACAACAAGACTTTTAAAACTTTCACAAATTGTTACACTCACTTCCTACAATATTAGGCCAATCCTCGTTCTTAAAATGTAGAACTACTGCACCGTTACAGAATAAATTTTTTGTAATGGTTCGGAACCCTTTTACAGAGAATGTTGGTCCATTACCAACGCCGACATCAAATTCAATGGAGCCCTTTGACGATATTAATCGTCTGGCAGAAAGATTAACAGTTCCTGAACCATTACCATTCTGTATACCCAATTGGCCAGACATTGTTATCGTGTCTTTCAAGGTTAAAGGTGCCTCGATAGATTGTGAAATCGATAAACCACTGACTTCGATGGAAGAAAACAATCCATCTCTAAGGGGAGACAAATACTTTTTAATGGTCTGTGTAATAAAACTAAACATTAAAAAAGAACATAGATACACACGGTGCTTCATAGTCCTCATCATATCGTGCAAACAAGTCTGTTGCATTGACGTTAACTGTGATAGTTCCTTTGGGATTAGTACGTTGTTGTAACCTTCTTTCTTGTCTTTCCATTGCTAGCTGTTCGTACTCCTCTCGAATCTCCTGCGGTGTCTTTGTACGCTGTACAATTTCCCATCCTTCCGTTTCCAACCCTTTCATTCCCACAGTATCATAGATTGCCCTTTGATGCGGATCACTTAAAACTAATTTTAAAAATCGATTCAAAATTATTGATGTTTATATCCCAGTAATTTTGTTCATAGGATTTTATTAATAATCCCTTAGTGAACATTAATTAAAAATTATGAACCAACCTTCATATGCTTTCTTAGTGCGATTAAATAAAACTTCTGCATCTTTCTTCAAATCAGGATTTGTATGTTTATCAGGATGATAAATTCTGCTAAGTTTGCGATAAGCATTATTAATTTCCTCAGGAGTCGCCTAGAAACATTTGCAAGTACATATAAGATCACATTTAATAATCATTAATTATTCAGCTTCAGCACCGATTTATAAATAATTGTTACACGTATTTACATGGCATGGAAATTATTTCTCAAGGAAAGTTAATATAATTATAATTGAAAGAACTACATGTATAAGTTAAAGCAATTAAGTTCATTGTACCAAATATATTTTTCTAACAGTCAATAACAGGATTCATTTCAAAGGAAATCAGTGAAAAGAATCTCAATGCGTGTACATGAAAGAAACCGCCACACGTAATATTCAAGACCTAAAAATTAGTATCGAAGGAAATAAGCGGATGTCGCGTTCCTTACGTCTCTAGAAACATTTAAAAACGTGTAGAAGTCCTCTTCAATTAAACCTTCTTGCTCCGTTTCGTCATCCATTTTACAACTTATGGGTTTCTTTAGACCGGGTTAAATTACTCAAATCAGAACGACAATTTCTCTGTAAAGGGCCACCGTTTTCTTAGGTTACGAAATTTCCTCCGTGGGCAAGCCGGCAAGAGATAGCGAAAGATTCGCCCGGCAGATAACGCCGCTTGATGCGACCCTTGCTGCGGCCTGCCTCGGCCAAAGTTTCCCTCGGCAAAGATAAAGATGAAGATAATAGTGCTAGGTTATATATTATGTCAAAGAATAAGACGTTACATAGAAGACCAGTTTTTTACTGGGCGCGCGGGCCGGCAAAGTTCAGCCTACAGATAGCACCACAGATACTTCATCACTTTTTGGGCGCGTACTCTAAAATTTGTCCAATAATGATTCCATTTTCGCCGCTAGACGTCGCCACCATGACAACATTAGTTCTATTTAAAATGAACTTGAGGGACAAGAAAAGACACGGGAAACTTAACGAACTTTATTCGTAACAACGACATAAGAAATTGAATTTAAGCTTTGCTTCTCTCGCGGTGAACTCCAAAAAATAAATGACTAATATTTATTACCAAAACCTGGCAACGTAAGTTCTTTTGAAACAACCGCCCACCTTCCGTAAATTGTGTAACTTTGTAGATGCCTAACATACGTTTAGCGAATAGAAGCGTTTACGCGAGACGCCACAGCTATGCGTTCATCACGTGACCCTCCACGTCTGAAAAAAACTGTTTCTGTTGAAATTCAAGTTAAACGAAATGTATGAATTTTAAGTAAAAATAGTGTCATTCACTGAAATTGAGTTAAGTGTGACTAAAATAATTATTCTCGCGTTTGCTTCTTCGTAGTAGACACTCGTGACGCTTTTTGAATTCATATCCATCCGTTCGCAATTTGAAATTCCCTCCCGGAAGAGTGGAGTCGAGGCGCGGCCTGATTGGTCGGCGAGTCTTGTTTAATCGATACTACGATCTCGAAACATTCTCGAATCGCGGTGCGGCGCGGTACGTAAGCAGTACGTAAGAGCGGTGTGTTTGTTTCCGTCTCGTGAATCGAAGCAGCCGAAGAATGACCCAGGAAGGCCAGTAAGTGCCAAAAAATTCACATAAACTCGATCTGTAATTTCCACGCGAACCCGTGAAACTCGTTGTTGCTTAAATATGCTGGAAATTACCATTCGCATCCGAGCGAAGAATCTTGTGCCACTCCGTGGCTTTCGAACTCCGCCATTTTGCAAAATGGTTTTATTGATTTAGCCGAACTTTCTAGAAAATCTGCCGAAAATCCCATCGCACCAACATGGTTTTAACGAAACTGGGCGGCCAAGCATGATTTCTGTATTCTTTTATCCTGCGAATGTCTAATTTTCGTGATTTCATTGAGCCGAGACTCGTGGTCGGACGACCGCGTTAGCGTGATCGATCACGCCGTAACGTGATAACTGTGCTCTTGTTTCTTATGATACTCCTTAGGCTTCCTTTGTCTGGTTTATCGCGTTCGATTTGGTGTCGACCAAAGTCTGATTGCGATCGATTTGTCAGTAGAACTGTATAAATTAAATAACAATTTTATGCGCCTTTCATTTCTGCGGCATGGTTTTACTTCCGTCCGTAATGACTCGCTGTTTTCGCATTGCTTAAACATTTCTTTCTAACCTTCAATTACGCTTCTGGACTGCTAATGTATTTTAACATTCATCCAATGATAATGTTTGCTGCATAGGTTATATTTCAAACGGGATTTAGAACTGTTCTATGCGGGGTCAATGGTCGTTGGTGCTTTACAAATCATGAAAAGCGTGCTTAGTTGTTGCGCGCGCATGAATTGACTATCTTTTTTCAAATTATCTTTCTTTCGCAGCAATTCCAGTTACATCCACTTTAAGATTTTCTTCGAAAACATCGGATGAATTGTAGTACCTTTAAAATTGTAATAAAAAGAGGACTGATATAAACGACGTTTGCTTGAATTGAAGTAAAGTACGAGAGTGGATTGAAAAATTTAGTCTAGACGTAATATAAAATGTGTACGATTCAGATTATAAACTTTTCAATCCACGCTTATAATCTAACGAGACTGATACAGATTTATGATTTAAACTTGCTTCCTGGCAGTTCGTTATAATTGTTTCAAGTCGATTCTCTTTCTTTTACGTCACTTGATTGATTGACCACGAACTGACCTAATTCGCCTGTAAGTTTTATAACTGAAGATTGACTTTGGACCTTATGCATACATTATTGCAAAAAAAAATAGAAATACATATTTCAAAGTTATGTATTCACTTACTTTTTTTAGGTTACATCCCCCACCCGTGATGTGGGCACAAAGGAACAGTATTTTGTTTGTTACAATTTGCTTAGAAGATTGTAAAGATCCTACGATTAAGGTGGAACCGGAAAAGATATACTTTAAAGGTATTGGTGGTACCGAACGTAAATTGCATGAAGTTACAATTAATCTGTACAAAGAGGTTGATCCAGAAAAGACAATTCAGAGTCCAAAGGGACGAAACATTGAATTAGTATTAACTAAAAAGGAAGAGGGTCCTTACTGGCCACGACTTACTAAGGAAAGTAAGAAGTTCCATTGGCTGAAGAGTGATTTCAACAAGTGGAAGGACGAAGATGACAGTGACGACGTCCCTTATTCTGAAGGCCGTGACTTTGAAGAGGTAACAAGATATTTCATTTGAATTACGTAGCGTGTGAAATATTTAGTCAAAATGGAATTGAAAAAGTACATTTTTATGTTCTTGTTACAGACTGTAATTAATCAAGAAATGTGGTAGAAGTTAGAATAATAAACTCCAGCTCCAGTTTTATTTATTGTTTTTTTCTTTTCTCCACTAACTGATGAAAAATATGGAACCAATACTTAACATTTTTAAACAGATTCTTAAACTTATTTATGACAAAATATTTTATTAAACAGTACATCATAATTGTTTTTAGATGATGAGACAAATGGGTGGCCTTGGTGGATCCGGAGACAGAAAACCAAACTTTGATGATCTAGACGATGTCGGAGACGACGCCGATGGTCCAGATAGTGATGACGAGGATCTGCCTGACCTGGAGTGAGGTGTCTTTGACTCTAAATCATTTTACTCCTCTCAAAATGAATCGCAACTTATCGTTGGCGCACGAAATCGCTATCTTACGTTAAGCCAGTGCTACTTGTATTTTGAATTGCGAAGCATGTTTGCAAGTTTGCAATGGCTGATGACGTAACTAGCAATTTAACAGATGAAGTGCGCTAAAGACTGTCCATCGACTAGCAAACACCAGAGGACAAACAGATAAACAGTAATGCAACTTTGAAGATTTCCAAACGATCCCCTTTAGTCGTTAGTTCATAAACTAAGTTATAATGGACAAGCTTTTTTAATGATGAATTGATTAAACGTGTAAAATAATAAGATAAAGTAATGAGAAAATACCAAAAGCGCTTTGAGAACTTGTTTAATATGGGAACAACCCAGAAACAAACTAAGTCCGTATGTAGTATCAAGTTGCACGAACTTACGTTCAAATATACCTTTAAGAATATATGAAATCTGTCAAGTTTCCCAAGTAACTCTGTTATATTACTTAACCAGCCTGTGTTCCCTGAAGGTGAGCTTTGTTTTCAGAAACAAAGGCTGCATGGCAAGCAAATATAAATTTATAAGAAAATTAGACTGCATTTGTCAATATTGTGTTATTTCAACATCGAATACATGATAGTTACAACAATTACAAAACTAACCGACAATACTAGAGGCACCTCTTAATGCTAAATATCCTGCGGTTATGTCCATCGGTAAGCTGCGAACTGTGGCAAATTCCTCTGCCGTGGCATAATATAACTTACTCTGTGGATCCGTGTACCTTGCCTAGAAATGTAAAATATCTCTTTGTACATGTGAAATTTATGTAACAAATCGAAAAAAAATTTTAAGTGTTAAATGAATTCAAATATTTACTGGTAATCCAGAAATGTCAGAATACTTCTTTGCTGGTTTGAAGCTAGGTGGAGCATTGATGGAGCTGTCTGATAATTGTAAATGGTAAGTATTTGATTTTGTAATAAAAGTTCCATCTGTTTTTATATTATAAGTAAAAGTTAAGTTCTTTTTTTAAACAATCTTACAGTGAATTACTTCAGGAGGCCAAGGTAGAGTACGTTCCTGTGCTAGTACTTGCTTGAGGGAACGCCATGTTCTTTTTTTCCCAGAACTGCTTATAGGGCGAAATTTTTTATGAAACGTGGGATTCTTAAATATAGGTTGAGGTTTTTTATTGGTCTCCACCACTTCCTCATTTACCATTCTTTAATTTTTTCTAGAAGTAAACATTTGTATTTAGCTCAAAATAACGGATTAACAGATATCGTTTTTAAGCCATTTGAAATCAATGAAGTTATTAAACACCCGACCAAGGTTATGTACACAGAAATTAATAAATATCTACAATAATGTTGCGTTTAAATTCTATTAGTGATCATTGCAAGGATTTTCTGGCGAGTACTGGAGTAAAAAACAATATTTTGGTATGAATAATTGATGGAATTCTTTACAGTAATTTTTTAATTGAAAAAGTCGGCTCATATCTGTAATATATTCTGTTTGAGAACCTCAATTGAATACAGGAAATACAGTGATTAAGATTAACAAACAAAAAATGATTCAGCAAAAAGCCGCTAACCTCGAAAATATGACGCGACTTGTCATCGGTAGTATCCAAGTCATAGGTTAGCTAAGTGAAGATATGCAACTTCTGTTACGCAAACGAACCTTCGAACTCAGAGTCCTCTTTAAAGTGTTTAAGAAGTATTTAACTGTACTCGAAGTTCTCTAACGGGTGTATCTACTGCCTACGAAATTTTATACCGACTGTTTCAGGATAATATTCATTATATTATTTATAACACGAAATATAACAATTTTTAATTATGTTCCGTTAATCACGATACCTTCAACAGTGGAACATGTATATTCACAAGTAGAGAACCTGCTCCGAAATGAGACCTTATAGTTGTGAAATTGTATTACTTGAAAATATTTATTGTTATGAAAAATGTTAAATATGGAAGATTTGACAGAAGAACGTAACACTGATGATGACTTGAATCATAGTACTGCCAGTAATGCTGGAGAAATTTCTCAGGAAGAAGCTGAGAATACAGTTCACGCCGATGAGGAGCAGAAAGAAAAACTACTTAAATTGCCAATTGGCAGAGTAAAGACAATTGTTAAAATGGATCCTGACGTTAGTTTAGTAAATCAGGAGGCTGTGTTTTTAATAACAAAGTCAACGGCAAGTGATACTTTAATTTAAATTGGCAAATGGAACTTGAAGTTAACCTCTTGTTAATTATTACTATTTCGTCTTTTGTTTATCTGATGTTTCTTTTTATTATAAAGGGGACATATGCAACTTGCTACATCCATCACTTTAGTTTTCAGAAATCTTACATGTGCTTCACAATAAAACACAAGTCTATTTCTGTTTTAGGAACTCTTCATAGATTCACTTGCGAAAGAAGCTTATAAATATACAGCGCAGACTAAGAAAAAAACTGTACAAAAACGAGATGTAGAAAACGCTATTGAGAACATCGATGCCCTTGTATTCTTGGAAGGAACGTTGGAGTAATACGTATGTTTATTTTTAACAGGGTGGTAAAAGAAAGTAAATAAAATGTTTTTTATAAGGCCTTTATTGTTTTACTGTTTTTACATTTCTAATCCGTTCTGTAACATCTAGGTTATTTTAATATTGCTCCAGTTTCGTCGATACGTTCGCCGATACGTTAGCAATATTTTATTACAAATTGTTTAAACTTTCCAAGGTACTTGTCAAATTATAAACTACACTTATCGGTACAAGGTAAGAAAAGTAAAGAGAATCATTACTATACCAACAGCATTTATGTTGACGACGCATGGTAGATCCTTATTATTTATAATTTGTATTGCAAATCTGATGTCCCAAATTTGTTGACATTCAAATAAAAATAATCTATCTCAGATGATTATTCAATTTCGCATTTTCTCAATTAATTTCTTCCATTTCCAGTACATTCAAATTGCAGTTCAAATTTGAATAAAGTGATTTGTAGAAGACATGTAAATATCTATTAATATCAATAGAGACAAAAAATTTGCATACAAATCTGTTTATTCAATGTACTTTTATTCAGTGAGTATTTTAGTATTTGAATCGTAATTTGTGAATTCAATTACACAAGAGATGTATTAATCAATAGATTTGACGGTAAAAGTGCTGCTGTAATATATTATTTGATAAATACTATATTAAGAAGAAAGTTGCACACTTGAAACTATAAGAGGAACGATAAGTTGAACAAGACCTGTTAGTAAAGTTTGCATTACTATCAGTGACATGTTTTATATCACTCTGCATATTTTTCCAACATGCGCATTATGTATGTGTATGCATACATAATTAGCACATTAAGCAATTCTTCTAAAACAAGGAGTTGACGTGTTTAAACACAAACCATTGAAGGAAATAAACACTAGCATTTCTTATGATTCATTGTAACCTTAAAATTTCATTCTAGAAATGAGCTGTACTTCTACCTACCATTTAATTCTTAAAGAACTAGGTATAATGCTTTTAACTGTATTTGTCATTTTTTTCAGTTTTGAAAGACACACGCATTATCGGATACAAAAATTTGGTAAAAAAATTGATGGACAAATAAATATGTATCTTGACATTCATTATGCATACACATTAAGTCTTCGTGGAATACTAGTTTTAATTATATCGCACATCTGCTTAGAACGAAAAAAAAAAAGAAAGATTTCTTTTCAATTTCATTAGGTGCAACATCATTGAAATAATTTGGCACCCGTTATTGTTGTACAATGGTAACGTTGTACATACACTAAAGGAAGGGATAAAGATCAGCAGTAGAGCATGTATATTAGTCAATAAGCATACAAGGTGCATCACTAAGAGATCAAAAAATCCCCACACAATTTCGTTCACTTCTTACGTTTAGCTTTGCGTCGTCGACTGTCATTCTTGAAGGAATTCTGATCTGTCGATGTAGCAGGGTTACCGGACTTACTCTGATTGTAAAGATTGTTCAAGAAGTCCTCAAAATCTGCTTCGCTGGACACAACACATATTGTTTAATTATTATTAGCGAACAAAATTAAAACAAAAATTATGTTAATCCAGGAAGTTATTTGTTAGACAAGTACATATTTACCTTGTGTTGGAGTTCGTCGGTTGACGTTTTTTACCAGTAGTGGAAGTCTGAGGGGGTGGTCGTTGACCCAACACGATTCTATACTGGACGCTATGAGTATTTGCCCTAAGATGTTTCAAGTTACCAGCTTGACATGCGGCCCAATCTGTTACATCATAGACTGCGCCTTCCATACAAGCATAATAGTGCCATAGAAAGCCCATTACGCGAGATTCTGCCCAAATATCGCCCTGTAACAATAACCATTTTTTAGTGACGTTTCCTCAAACACGTTTAACACGAAGCAATATTTAAAAGTTACCTCTTTTGCACTATGCCTTATTTTACACTGAGTACAAAATCGAGCAGCATAGCAAGGTCGTTGCGTTAGCACTCGTTTATGTCTCAAACCACAATTTGTGCACCTAATGGTGTTTGCAGCTTGCTCCATATTTCTATGCAGTTGAGATAATAAATCACTAAGCTCTCCCCAAGCTGCTTCAACCTGTCTTGTTTGATCGAATGCTTGTCTTCGCTCCTGAAAGTACCAGTATAATTAAATATAAACAGTAACAATGTCAGCTACTTCCTATCATACTTTCTTCCACCAATTTTTGCATAAATGATTTTCTTCAATATAAAATCCACTAAATATGAGTTATTAAGTATGCATACCGAATTTTATTACATGTCAATAATGAAATGTCTTAAAAAATTAGGACTTACAGGTTCTCCAATGATTTCAAAGGCATGTACGAGTATTTTAAATGCTTCCTCTGACCCTGATTGATGATTCTTATCGGGGTGCACAAGAAATGCTTGTTTTTTGTAATACTTTTTAATATCATCGTCTGAACACGTCGGTGTAACACCGAGTATACTGTACGGATCCTTCCCCTTACAGGCAAGTAGTCTCTTCATGGCTTCTTCTCGAGTGCTAGGCAATGCTATGTTACTTTCTAGGCTTCCGTGTATCCAATGTGTATTTTCTTTTTCGTCGGTTTTTGACTTCATTCTGTGCCAGAATGCAAATTTACTGTTTCCAAACCAACGATCCAGTCGTCTACCGATTGCACTTAAAAACCGAATTTTACAGAACATTCCCACTAGGTAGATCCAAGAGTATTTTAAGTAAAGGACTGTATGATACCAGATGCACTTTCCTCTGGAACAGCGAAAACCATTATTTATGACTTTGGTGCACAAGTACGCACCATATACAAAGATGAAATATTAATCAAGTATACAAGGAATACGTACAGTTGCACAATAAGATTTGCGCTCATTCCAACAACATCAGAGATTAAATGCAAGAGCCAAAAAAAGACCTTCAAACCAATTTTGCTCCACCGGTTGATGTACTTATTCAGGTTTTTACACAAATCCTTGACAGGTGACTCTCGGTTCTCTCTTTTACGATTTCTTTGTCCCTTTTTAATCTGTTGTGCCTTCTCCGCTTGGAAGCGCTTCAAACTCTTCTCTTTTGCAATCTTTTTATCCTCCTTACTGGCTTTGTTATTAGTCTGTTGATTCTTTTCTATTTTATCGGGTGATACGGTCTGACTGAAACTATTCATTGTATTCAAGTTATTATTTATCTGAATCGGACGTTTCTGAGTATTCCCGGTAGGCTTTGAATTACTGTTTGGGATCTTGGAATTATTCAAAGCCTCGTTCTTCTCTACCTTTTTCGGAATCTTAAATATCTTCTTCTCTTCAAATTGATCGGGTCTATCAAAGACGCCTAATTCATCGGACTCGATTTGCGTGTCAAGATTATCTAGGGATACCCAGCGTCGTGAAAGATTTGAATTATTCTTTTCCAAGGTCTTCTTCAAAATTTGTAACTTAGGTGAGCCGTGATCATCGCTGCCGGATGAGTTTTGTCTTTTCAATAAGGCAGGCTTACTTTTATTTTTAGAATTCTTACTGGCAACCTTTTTTGTCGTAAGTTCAGCCTTCGGTTTCACAGTGGGAAAAGTTAACGGCGCTGGAGGTGTAGGTGCAGATTTTGTCAAAACATCAGAATACGATGGTCTCATGGGCTTAACCTCTGCTACCATCCTCGGTTTCTTTTGATGAGTATCAGGAATACTTCTTGGTAATTCTTCGATTTCCTTCATTTCTGAATTAGTCTGTGGTACAGGAGTCACGTTTGGGGAACCGCCAAAGGGACTGTAAGTCCCTGACTGATTTGGTACCCAATTTCCAACAAGATTATCGATCAGTTGCTTCCCATTTGAATTTTGTGTTGGAAAATTTGAAGAGGTGGGCCCTTGCTGTTCATTAAATAGACCATATTGTCGGTCTATGAGGCCCCGATTAGAATAAGATGCTAAGCTGTTGAGCTGACACTGTTCTGCCATAATTTGCGAAGCATTCCCATAAATTACATTAATATAATTGCCACCTCCGACATCGATAGTTCCAATCAAGTCATTGTTTTCGTTTATTCCTAAATGATTCACAGGTTGTGGTGGAAAATAAACAGAATCTGTTGGAGTAGAGTCGTATGTCGACATGTCCTGCATGTATAAAGATGATGCCATTGGATTCATCGATTGCATAGTAGGTGTGCTTGAGTGGGTTTGCTGGTTGGTCATGTATTGTCTCATTTGTTCAGAAGAATAATCTCCCCAGTTACGAGGTGATGTTTGTTGAGGCGGTACGCCAAACTGTACATAGTGACCGGTAGAGCTTTCTAAATCCGCAGTCATTGCTTCGATAATCTTATCTAAGGACATGCGTTTAAATCCAGGAGGAGAATTCTGTTGTTCTGCCATTTTGTTCCTATGTTCTAAAATAAAATCACAAACTGTAATACGAAAATTATGTTAGCATTCCCATGCTTACTCAATTGCTTATGCTATTGGTAGATAAATATTTATTCACAGAAATTGCAATTAATCTTTTCAGTTCCACAGGAATTAAAATACTATCAAAAAACTGCCATAGCGTATGCACGAGAAAAGACAACAGTCATTAAAAATATCAGTCATCAACATGATTACGAATTATACCTTTCATCGTAATGTCAACAAATATACATTAAGAAGTAGTACAACTTCACAAAATAAATGCATTGATATAGAAAATCTCCAATATACTACACTCTACACTTGATAAATAAAAAACCTAACCAAATAAATGCATTAACTTCCAATGATAAACATACACAAATTTAGAGACAAAACTACACGACATATCTAGAAAATAAAGTCACTAACTAACAGAATAATGTAAAAAGGATGGTTCTAAGCCTTTAGACAATTGTTACGGCCTTGTGCAATGTAAAGCAATCTAAGAAACTATTGACATCATGCAAAGCTACATTGTATTGCTTACATTCTTCAAAAAATTTGCCAAGCTAGGCACTTCCTTATGCCAGGCGTGGAAACACTGCACGCTTAATTAATCACATTCGAAGGAACTGTTCTCATATCAGTTGAAAAATGCACAGTTTACTTAAGGAACCATGTGGTTATCACAATGTTAGCCATCGTTCATATTCGTTTCTCGAAGAAAATCGCAGGAATAGGTCTAAGGAAATACTTTCCAAAGTCTTGCCTTTCCCACTGGTCGTTGCCCTTTATAATAATCGTTCAGCTCTGATAAAATGATCAACTTAACGTAACAGTAAACCAGAGATTTTTTCCTGCACCGTTGTGTAATTCGGTATAAATCGGCCTTTATGTAAGTCTTCTTGGTAAGTATTATTCGGTTAGTAAAGTCGTACGAAGCCTAAGGCATGTATCGCACGGCCTGACTTCGTATACGGATTAATTGCATTGACAGTTTTACAATCGAGCGATATTACATTTCATCCGTGTCCAACTGCCAAGAGATATGAAAATGTTACAAGATTAGCGTAGTCCGTTTCAACATTCTCGGCGTGCTTCTCCGTACCCTTTTCACTTGCTGCTGACCAATCAGACGGCCGAATTTGGGTTTCGATTAAATTCTAATGCCGAGTTCTCATGAGACGGTTCTTGGACAAAGATGAGTCATTACCTAATTACTATTGTTGGGGAATCTCACGGCTGCACCTTGAAGCCGATCCATACCTGGTAGAATAGACTAGAAGACTGTATTCAGAAATTCTCACTTCCGCCTAAGGCCTGATTCAGATCGAGACAGACAAGCAGCAAGCGGCAACGAATTATAATATTGGATTTGTTGAAGCGATAGAAGGACCGAGAAAATTCGCTTCGCTCATTGGTTGTGACTTGTCGCTTTCCTTTTGAATCCGGCTTAAAGGAATCGAATACAAAATGGCGTCATCTCATTGGACGCATTATTCCCTAGTTAGTAGCCAATAGGAAAACGTCTTTATCGGGAAGGTAGATACGTTAACGGAAAACGTGACGTCATGGCAAATTAAAAACTAATCTTTTACATGCTTACGCAGCTAATTATTAGATTACATTTGGTAATTAAAATAGAACAAATTGAAATGAACTTTTTAAACGCACATGTTACTAATAATATGAATACGTAGTTTTCACTTATTTCATCTTAATAATTTATATGTACAGTATTTCGCGTGAAATTCTACTGAGTTTTCTGATTTATGTAAATGCCTTTCAATAATTTTGTACTGCAGGTCACTTTTCAATTTAATTATTACGCAAGATATATCGGAAATAGCCAATCGGATCTAGTTGTGCGAAAATAAAGGAATTGGAAGATTAACAACGATAGTTACATTTAAATCAGCAATGTATTTTAATTTCAAATGTTAAGAATTTATTACTTGCTTTTAGCATAGTAAATTAGTTATATTCGATTCCAAAACACGTAAACACATTATACTTTACACTAAAAAATAACAATAGCTGATTTATATTTAATAATGACTCCTAACTTATAGGTATTAAAGACAAATATGTTCTTAACAGATCTAGTCCATATGCAAATATTTATTTCTTTACTAAGATGGTTTATTTGTAACTATTCAAACATTGAAAAAAATAATTGATACAATACATTTAACTTATAGTCTCTCTACATACATTAAGAACGTTAAAATACTAGTGTTTTAATAAATTATACCATAGGCATTGCTGTAGCAAATACTGTATAAATGAAGAAATAGTAATTCTTTTTATTTGAAATGCTGTACAGGCACATAGTTTGAACAGAACTAGAAATGTGACAGAGTCAAATCTATTCTTTGCTCGGCGTGTTCAGTTTACACAGTATTTACGGTGTTCACACTTGAATTATTATACATTATTAATGTACAACTACTATTAGTAGTAACAAATAACAGCTTTGTTGTAATTCTTTTTGTGCTCAGACCTACAAATATTGTAGACCTATTCCAAATTGAAACTGCTGAAGTAGATCGCTTCTAAGGAACATTAATGGTATTACTATGTTTAACTCGACTCTTGCGACATTGCCAAGCTTCATTACAAGACCTCCACCAGCAGAACAGCGAACATTGTCACTAAAAATTTTGAAATTTTCCCTGTAATCACCGCCTGAAATGTGAATGAATTAGTAGATTTAAAACCGTTTGACTAACATCTTTTGTTAACAACAATAATTCATTAAGTCTTACTGACCAAATTTTAAAGCTGCATTTGTTAAATTGCCGCCATTAACGAAACCGTGTAGTCTGAACAGGTTCATGAAGGAATTATGATTTCTGTTAAATGGTAATGGAGTGTAGAGATGAAGTGCCATTGCCCAGTAGATATCTCCACCCAAAGAATTTCCATCATGTCGAGGACCGCAGCCTCTCATCTCAAAGCCTCTAAGATTCAATGGTCCCCCCAAAAAGAACTGATCAGAAATACTGATTTGCATATCATTGCTAATACCACGTAGTAAACCTGATTGTACTCCGAGTTGGATAGTCTGAAAATTGTGAGAAAGATAGAAAATGTTTGATAATACGTGCATATTGTACATAGATGGATCATTGGCAACTGCATTTAAATTCATTAAACAAACTTTTATACTCAAAGATAAAAACAATTACATTATAAAAATGAATGCACTGGTTGGATCAAATATGCCATATGTAAATATATAATCTTATAAATTTAAGATTTAAGAGCTGAAAATTTTATGCCAACAATTAATTTTTATATTAAATGTACAGTACTTACAAAGTAATCGAACAACGTCCAATTATTTTGCATAATGAGTTCGTTTTTTACGAATCCAATATTTCCCCCAAGACCAGCAACTTCTGTGGTGAATTGCAAGAGAGAACCAACAGTTGGAAATATGGATTCATCTCTTCTATCAAGCGATAAGATGTGTCTTAGGGCAGATTTTAAATTCGGACCGCACTGCTCCCGAACTCTAAATGATGCTTGCTTGTAAGCAGAAATTTCTCTATAAGCTGCTTCATACTGGAAATTATGTTTTGAACCTGACAGTTCTTCTGAATTAACAGTCATGTCCAATAAAAATCCGTTTTCAGTTAGCTTGTAACCAGACCATGGAAAATCGCTTGTACTATTAAATATACTTGCTGTCAATCTGTAATAAGATACATAAACATCTTTATTACAACAGGAATTCCTCGCAAAATCTGATTTATTCAAGTCAAGAAATCTGCAAGATGACAACTGAAGTGCAAACTTATATTTTACAAGTATAAAGAAGTAAACTTACACTTTATGTATCCAACTGTCGACAAATGGTTTCACAACTGAAATATTAACGTTAGTAGAACTTTTGCTTCCATACGAATACTCCATTTGCACTCTTTCACCCCGTCCAAATATATTTGGTGCCCTTGCACCGATTATAAGGGATCCTTCATTATTACCAACCATAGTGTTTACACCACCCATTAATCGCTTCATTTCCTTTACTGTAAAAGTTACCTAAATTTAAACAGAATCAATTGTATTGCACTATTATGTATCTGTAAAATTAAGTTAATTTAATCTTTACAGTAGAATACTTTTGTTGCAGCGACGTACTTCCACTCCATCTGGTGTGGCACCCGGTCCTTCACTGGTATCAATGAAAACCCCGACATCGGTGAAGCATCCTAAAGCTTCTAGCTTTCCTTGAACTTTATGCGCCCGTATGATCACATCTTGAAAATCGTGGGCTTTGAATAATTCCGATACTTGAGCTTCTATTATATCATCTTTCGTTCTCCTTAAACCATCTATGTGAATTTTATCTACTCGAGCCTGTACAATATTTGATTGCTAAGTAATAACATTCTAAAACTTTGTTATATCTATGAAATTTAGAATATGTACAAACTTCATATGAAAACAATACCTTCAGTTTTTGCAAATGTATAGCTTTTGTTCTTCTAGGTGGAGGTTGGTCCATCAGGGCAGAATCCTGATAGTTATTAAAATGAGATGACTAAAACAAAATCTCTAATTAAACAAATAGGATATAGTCACTAGTTCAAGATATTAAACTTTAACAGAAATGTACTTAATAATTAAATAACAAATATGGCCAAATTTAATGACTTACTAGATCAGAGTCTTTTAATCCATCATTCTTCTTTCTTGCTATCGAATCATCCAATGGTGATCGGATATCTTTGGGTATACTAGCTGGCTCCTACCGGTAAAAAAAGAAATATTTTAATGTCTCAACGTTCAAAATTAACAACAATATATTACACCGAATATTACATCCCATTCTCTAGTGACCTCAACTTTTTAATTTCAACACATACTTAAAACAAATTTGGCATCTTAATTTAAGATTGTACTCCCTGTAACTTTATATTGACTTATTGAATTTATATTTACATCTAATTAATTTTTCTTCATTGGACCTGAAATACAACCAATAAACGTACGATTACATCTTGGAGTATTTTCCTTAGATACACACATTCTATCATACACTGTAAAATAAATCCTTCGAAATCATTTATTTTTAATAACTTTGTAGCCTACTAGATCCCTGATACAAATTAACTGACCCTATAGTGAAACATTGGAACAGGTCTCAGAGTTAATGTGAATGAAACTCACAGAAATCTGCAAGAAATAATTAATCATTTTCGGGCTGATGACAAGCAAGCTAGGAGACCTACATCAAAGCTTTCGTGTCAATGGAAATTCTTATGAACGGTGCGACACGTTGGTGCCAAAATAGGCATGAGGTTATACCTCTCGATTTAAAATGATATACCTTCGCGTGAACGGTTCCCATCGTTTGGCCGAGATCTCTTCTGTATTTCTACCTTTCTCGATCAGGCTGTCATACCGAATTTTCCAGGATAGAATTTCTTCGTGTAACTATCATAGCTAATACAATTTCGAAGTTTTAAGTCAAATGTGAGTCGAACAAGCGAGGATGGAGTCACGCAGGAACGCGATTGCATTACGGCGTCGATGCTGCCATCTGGAGGGACTTTTTCTAGTGACTCGTTTATCATTCAATTTTCACCCTCAATATGATTCATATACAGAAATAAAAAACAAATTACCTTGGGGTTTAATTATAAGTTACGGAAATTTCTCTTTGAAAAATACGTTAAATATACACACTCATTAAATGTCTCTTAATTACTTATTACATGCACAACGTTCTGAAGTAGGCATATCTAAAACAAACGACCGCTTTCAGCAATTGTTTTCAGTATACTTTTCATTACTATGTTGTATATACTTTAAATAAAATTACTTGCTATTATAGGAGTGAGCATGACAGAATATCCGAGCTTAAAATGGATGCAGGTTATTTTTAAAATATCATCACGATTTATTTATACGCTTGACAGATATTGATATCAAAGTAGCGAAGAAAAATATACATTCCGTATAAAGAAATTATAATATAAAATATTTAAGATAAAGTACGACATTATCTTAACTCATATTATCACTTCACTAATATAGTAACACGAAACAGTAACAGAATTATTTTTTCACATTTGATGTTATAGTTACGGAAAGATTATCGTTACATTTACTGTTTCTAGAAACGCAGACAAAAAGTCTGTCAAGAGACTTTTAAAATATTAAAAATATCACTGTTCGATTTAATAAATCTACTGTCCCTGATTACAGACTATAATTAAGTATCATAAATATTATGTATTAGTCAAGTTCAATCAATAAAACAGTATAACTTATAAGTTTTCTTACATATTACATTACAGTACAATATATAGGACTCTCCATTGGCAGTATATCCTTTCTTAAAAATTTGAAATATGTTAACTTTTTTAAATTTTGAATATCATAACGAAGCAAAGCAAGCTTTGCTGCTGAGGTATTTCTTAAAATATGCTCCATTTCTTGTCTTAATAAAAAATAGTAGTAAGTACTTGTTTGTCACTGTTGTTGAAGTTGTTGACAAATTATTAGACTTCAATTCTATTAATTATACGTACTAATGTGAATAATGATTATTCAGTCAGGTTAAATAGTCTCATAGATTAGGTTGTAGATATTGTAAGTAATTTTCTTCCTTTATGAAGGATAAATATTTGAACAGGAATTCACTACAGAGAATTAGATGAAGATGATCTGATTACTCGATTCCAACGATTGGAGATACCATGGTTTGAATCATGATTCTTGGTATTAGAAAATCCGTTAGCAGTTCGAGTACAAGCACGTTGGGTTTCTTGTTGTATTATTATTTCATTTGTAATATATGCTTCACGACGAATTTGGTCCCGAAGTTGAGGACTCATGCTCGGCACGCACCATCGTACAAAGATCATTACAACCCCTACGATATTCTATAAAATATAATACATACATCATTTAATGTTACATTACTCTACTTTAAATTGGAAATAAGAGAAGAGTTAAAAAAATAAAACTTAATTGTCTACTGGCTAATACGCGGTTTGGGAGTGATACGATCAAAAACGCTTTTATCCCAAACTAATAATTGAATCACTTAACTATGACAATAAATCTCTATAGGGATACATGAAAAATGCTTACCTCGAATATCACAACAAAAGCTAATCTTGCAGCCAGAATGTACCAGAATGTAAGAGTGTATTGGTACTTATTCGGAGAGTTTGGTGGTTCTCTATAATCGGCATAATAACAGATTTCAACATTTGTTTTGTCAGCCACGTGCAAAGGCTCCGTTCCGTTTTGAAGATCACTCGTATTGAATTTTGACAGAGAATGCTCAAGAAATCCATCCATCGAGTAATCTTTCGAAACAGTCGTCAGATACACAAGTCGTGGAATGAAATTCGAAGTGAATGCAATGATGAAGCCCTAAAGAAAATGTTTCGATCAAGAAAATACAACCCAACTAATATAGCAAAACTCTACCAAATCTGTTTACATTAGGCAAAGTATCTGATGACATGAGTCAGTTTTGTACAACAAAATGACGGAACTAATTTCTTTTCAGTAACTTTGAAATTAGATAATAACTTAAGAATTACGTATTGAGGGTGAGAAAATACAACTTACGTTTGTAATGACCGACAGTTTCGATACGGAATCTAGTATTCTATACCAAACGCCTATATCTCTAACGCGTTGTCCAACAGGCCTTCGATACATGGTCAACAATTTTTTGGCATCCAAACGCATCTCGAGAATGTTGTTCAGCAATGCGAAAAACGGAGCCAAAGGAAAGGCAGCCACGAAGATCGTCACGAATCCATATTGCAAAACTGTAGAAATAAATGAATAATTACAAGCAACAAAGAGCGATGGGAATGCTTTACAGGCTGCAAAGAAACACGGAGATAATTTTTCAGTAATTATTACAAATAGTCTGGTGGAAATTATTGGAGGATTGGCTGCTACAAGGTATACTAGTAAATCTGGTCGCACTTCTGCGAGCTACCCTGCAACTCGAAAAACACTCAGCAACATTGTTGCCCCTCGCCCTAAAAGCAAGACGCAGGCGAGGCGTCTTTTTAAAATGTCTCAATAGGGAGTATTAACTTACTCATTTCCAAATATTCCGGAAATAAGCTTCTGGGACCCCATTGGACTAATTTAAAATCCCGTACCCATTGGACGTGCTTTCCTGAATTGAACGACATTTTGGCACCGTCTGCGGTTCTATTTCCATTATCGGACGTTCCGACGTGAACCTTCAAAGTGTTTAGCCACTTATAAAATAATGGAAGCAACATTTCTAGGACCGTATTCATGGCCTGTTTCCCGATCATAATTATACTAAGTTGGATACACAGCTCCATAAGACAGCCACCAGGACCGCACTCTTCTTGTCGAATTCGGAAAAAGCGATTGTACTTTCCAGGGTAACCAACAAATTTGCCCTTAAAAAATGCTATATAAAATATGGACGCATAGTAATTGACAAATTGCAGCAAGTATATCTTCAGAGTTAGACTGTCGTCGAACTCCGTTTGAGTACGTAGAACTTCAATCTGTGAACATGTAGAAAATTAATAAAGAATAATGTGTACATAGAGAAGATTCTTCGACAATTGTTGCAGTAAAACCAATTGGATTCGTTTTTACTACATTTTCAGTTGAAAATTACCTCTGTCAGATATTCCGCTAGCCAATTATAAGCCCAATTAAATAGCATAATGCAACATAAATTGATGCTGGCGGCTGTGGCAGTAGTAAATAATGTAGCATAACTTGTCATCATTGGATTTCCGGAAACGCTCAGCGCTGTCAAAACGGACATTCTATATAAAACTACGCCCAAAACCGCCGCCATTGCTACAGCCATCTGCAAAATATTACTGGATATAATATTTCATCAATATCATGTAAAGGAGAAATAGAAACATAACCAGCGGGTCAAATGTTATCACATTAAAATGTGGAATTACTCTATGAAAAAAATATTCATTTAATTACGTATGCTTACCAATAATAAAACCACAGAAAAGCTCAATATCGTGGCGGGTAATCGTACTTTCCAAAAGGGAACTCGAGGCTCCACGTTATTTGTAACAATATTGACCGACTTTTTCTTAACATGAGCCAGTCTTGCTAAGTACTGAGGCCGAGGATGCTCTTCTTGAGTATCAAATCGAGTTAAATCCCAACGATGAGTTATTTCAGCGGAATAACTCTTCCACAATTCCAGGAACAACGTAGCTGCAATGAAAGCAGAAATCTAAGAATTTATTCGTTTTCTTTTTTTTTTAAATGAATTATTGGAAATTAAATTTTTTTTCTTTTAGGCATCCGTCCTGATTATCCTTTACATATTCTTAGATTTCTACTTCTTGGTCTGAAAACTACGTACCCCATAACGACATAAATATCGCAAAAAATACCGTTGACGGATTGTCGAATAAATATGCGATTCGTGCGTATATGCACGTTTCTTTAAGTTCCCAGTAACCGCAAAACTTATCGCACAGAGGACACATTTTGATGGATTCTTTTGCATTGCAAATATCTTCCGTAGGCTTGTTGGAGTATATGGTTGCGCAACTATATATGAAACATAGGAGTCCAACGACGCTCGCCGGCAATAACATATGAGTATAAAATCCTAGCCAGGCAAAGTAGAGCCCTATCTTTACTCCAAAGTACTCTTTAATATAATCCAAAGGCTGGTAATGAAAGCATTTGTTTATGCTAGCCCACTCTGTGGACAATAAATATCGCATAGATCCTGGTGTATGGAGACTGCCCTAAAACAAATCAGAAAACATATGTTATGCAACTTGAAATTCACGTTGCATACACTTAATGACATTATCCGTTTGAGTCCCAGGCAGCGCGATTGCGCTGTTCAGATTTTATGTCGAGAAAACCCAACACATTTCGAGCGTTGTGGACAACTGACGGTGCGTCACCGATTGTCAAAGTCGCTCAGATTCACTGACCCAAGTACATTACACTGCTCCTTCTTTTAAACTCTTAACTTACAATATCGTGTGAGAAACGTGGTAAATCAATCGGGCCAAACGTGAACAAAACGTGTGAGAGACGTGGTATGTCAATCGGGCCAAATGTAAACAAACCGTATGAGAAGTTACGTTCAGCCAAACCGTGAAATAGGCCGATGTATGACCGACACTTTTGTTGTTTACGGTACGCGCTATTGGAATTTAAATCGTAACGGAAGGGTGTAAATAATACATCTTACAATTCAAGAAACGCTATCGCGCCGAGTGGGATTCATCGACATAAAATAAACAAAGCGCTATCGCGCTGTTTGGGTCTTCTCGTACTCATTTAGAGAAAGCGCGGTTGCGCTGTTCGGGATTCTTCGACAGTGTTTTTTCAATACCCCCTAGGACTCAAACGGTTATATATCAAGCAGAACATAAAGATAATTTAATTATAAACGACGTAACGTCGTCACTTAATCATTAAAAATGGAAATCTTGAAAGTAAAGTTTAGCGTAAACTTAAAATAAGTTCATTAAAAGTTGTCTTTTCTCATGAGATATCAATAGAATAAATACACTTGCATGATGTTTTATGTATATTATTTATAATACGTTTTGATTATTTCATTAAGCCTCGAATAAAATATCGGATAAATATGTATAATTATGTGCACTATTTTTTAGAAGATCTTGAAATTCAACGAATATGCCGCTATATTAATAAGGATATTGAAATTGTGTGCGAGTTATTTAAACATTTTCCATGGTCTTATATCGGTACAGGGTTCCAATAATTGTTGGGACAGTTTCTTGAAACTAGGAAACGACTATTCCAAAGAAAATAGTGGAAGAAGGGTCAGGTCCAGAGCAGGTAAAATTGTTAAGAGGGTTGAGGACTCAACGGGGGATCTTATCCCGATTATTTAATAACTTTTTCCAAGTAAGTCCTTTGGGCGCCCCCCAAACGAAGACAATGTCCTGGGATCCTGAAAAGTAACCTAACTGTACTAGGAATTGTTTAGGACGACATCGAGAGTGGAGCCTTAATGTCGAGAAATTTGAAACTTGTAACAAAGTGTACAGGGTGTAAAGGTTGCATTCACCCATATTATTCATAAGCTATTAGAAGAACAAAGGAGTTACTTTCCCTCGCCTAAGACCGCAAGAGCAATGTGCAACATTTTTACCTAGAAATGACCACAAAAATCTTTAGAATAGTTAATAATAGAAAGTTACGACTGGTGTTGCCCAAAGGACAAAGCGGTTTATGGTGGGCTTTCACAGGCCAAATGAAAAGTTTATTGAACTTCTCTCGTGTCCTTTTTAAATCACGGTTAAGGTTCTCTACCCAGAATACTCGGATTTACCTCAAGGACATTACGAAAATATGAACAATGCGAACTCGATAATAGGATTATCCGGCAGGGAAGATCCTTGTTTCCTTGGGCATTTAAATATTATATCGCTTGGCATTTAAATCTACATTGAGGTTTAGCCATTTAAACATCATGTGGCATGGTCATTTAAAGGAAGGTACATAGTAGTTACGGTACCAGGTAACAATGAACTACCAAGTCACGTGCCTCCAAGAATAGCAGAGAACCGTTTAAAGCCATAAACCGTGAAAAAGCTCATCACGTACACGCAAAAAAAAATGTGCGCCATTAAATAAAATCATTTAATTATATTTGGATAATTTCAGAAAGTGTTTAATGCGTGTGTGTTACGAATTATACTTCATATGTTGCTTGGTATGTTTCCTATTGATTCTACTGAAAAAAAAAAAAAGATGAAAGAGACCTTTAAAAGGTTGCTGCGCGTGTTAAAAAGAAAGGTGTAAAAGTGTAACTTACATCATGAAGTGGGTAAGCTGCCTCATATACCCTTTCGGCGATTAATCTATCGATACCGAATGAGATATCATTCTCTTGGTTGCTCTCGTTAAATTTTGTTCTATCTATAATAAATTGCACAATTCTGGAACGAGTCGCCGGCGTAAAGAAATCCGGTGCCTCCAAGTCAAACAAGTACTCCTTATCTCGGCTGTAGACCGCTGTAAATCGGTGCTTCATTGTAGGAAAAATAGAAGTATCCACGTAATAACGTCTCATAATTCTTTTAACGAAAGAATTGACTTCGTTGATTATAACATTGTAGGACGACTGAGTTAGCTTCAAACTCGGTACTTCTTTCATAGGCATTCTGAGTTTCAGAATTTCGGAATAGCGGCGCAAGACTTCCCTGGGAGCGTGAATTTTAATGAAATGCAGTCCATTTGGCTCGGGTTTCTCGTACTCCAGCTCCAGGCCTTCCTTCTCCAAATTTCCTTCAAAGACCTAATAATTTAAAGAAAATTGTGTAAAAGGTTGGAACATTTTTGCAAACCGTACATGTAAAAATTATACGAAAACAATGATGAATCGCTTTAAATACCACATAATGTAGCATAGAGACATACATAGCGCATCTTTTTTACTTCTACGTATAGTTTACAAATTTATTCATCTTATATTTGTCAGCATTTGCTTTGCTGCGTGGTATAAAAATGGTTAGTCCAAAATTGTTTTGGCTAATATATAAACAGATAGCACCAAAAAGGGGGAAATACGCCATATAATAAATATGTTTGTACCCGTCTGCGTTCAACACTCCTGTACGTAGTTGCTTCTCCATCAAGATGATCCCAAACAAGGACAAAGTCAATGGTGCGAGTCTTATCACGGAAGTACAAACTCGAGGCTTCCTCGTAATGCGAAAGCTGCATAAAAGTGTCATCTATTATTACGAGATGAAGAATGATTTATAATGAAGGTATTTATATTTACGGTATTAGAAAGCGTTCTTTTACCGATTTGGTCTCATGCTCGATGGTGTCTTCGCAGCTCTCTTCGTCGGGTGTCTCTTTGTTACTCTTAACAGTTGACGCTTCATCGGTGCAAGACTGTTGAATGCTCGGAAGAGAAACTGCAGTGAACAAATTGTTAACAAAAATTGAACCGTCGTTAAAGATATTTCTACTTTGGTCAGAGTCTTGGTGGAAACTACTTCGGGCGGATTGATAAATGCTTGGCTGGGAAATTTTCTGTTCACTGGTTAGCGTCGCCTCTTCGTCATCTTCCTCCATTATTCATTCGCTGGAGATTTGCTCTATTTTTCTTAGATAAGCCAACAAATGGAAGCAGATATACGATGTCCCCGGGAAACCAACATGCTGTAAGAAACGTTCTTAATTTAATTCTTTCGTCCAAATGCCCATCCGTTTGCATATTAATTTTATCATTTAAATAATTAATTATCCACAATTCTATGAAACTTCATCAATAACAAAGACATCATTGTCCAAGGCATTCTGTTTACAAAATCTGTTTTAAATTGCATGAATACTTTCATCTTTCCTGAATACAATACGAATGTTTATAGTGCAACAATATAAGTATAGCATTGTCATCGATTGAATTATAAAATTCAAATATGGCGCGCAAACCGACTGCGAATATTTCGGTACACTCTCGCTGGCTTCCGTACGAAGAAAAATATTAAAAGAGGTTATACCATGATATTCCAAGATCGCTACGTTTTTAATTATTCGTCGAAATATTCGCTAATACATAAATCGTGATAATTTAATAATTAAGGTTAACGTTAACATGTAAATAATCCGAATGTAAAATCATAGGGAAGGGTAAAAATGTCTCCTCATTTCGTGTCGTCTGCTTTGGTCAATAAATCATGCTCTGTTTCGTTGTTATTAATTACAAAAACTAAATGACATAGGGTGCCCGATTGAAATTAATTGTATATTCTTACCAGCCTTTCACAGTACAAAAAATAAGACGTTGGTTCTTTCTTGAGAGGGTATATTCTTACACCTCATGTCGAAGAACACAGACGAACGGAACATGTCCGGTGCTAGAAGTCAGCGGTTATATTTAAACATGAAAACGAACACTCACTCACAGTGACATTGTTTTGAGGATGAAATGGCTGCGAATGAAATTTGTGACACGGGGACGGCATCATTTTCCTGACGATTCGTTTACCTGCCCTTTTCTAATTATTAAGATTCCAACATTCTATTAAATACTCGCGACAAACTTTAGTGCAATTGTATCTTACAAAACAAATCTTAACCAGACAAATTAATAGGTTTTGTACACGTCGATGTTTAGTTTTATTCTTTGTTATGTATTTATGGCATTCGTTTTAATACCAGATTCGAAGGAATGACAAAATACATTTACATGACATCATTGAATAGAAATTTAGGAAACCATCAAAGATATATATACAATGATTATAAGTATACGAGCATTTTCAGTTTTCACAAAAAAATTCAATTATAATACAAAATATTTTAATATACATGAAGTAGATTGTACATAGAACTGATCTTACAACAGCAATGCTATAATATATACAGTATGATTTAATGTACTTGCCTAATAAATGTAGTTAGATAAATTTCATGCTATTTTTTTTTTAATATTAAGTCATGATATAATTATGTTGCAAGCTACCTAATTGCGCTTTTGTACCAGAAAAGTTGAAATATATAAAGATTTATTACAAAAATGACCTACCTACGTAAAAATTATTACAACGGTTGCAGTATATTCCATACATTATGAACAATAATATATTTTATGAAACAATTTTTGCGATTTAAAAAATTAACAATTCAGAGAATATTGCAGTAATTTGTAACGTAATAAATTATCAGTACTATTGATCAAATTGGTTAAACTCGAGCGATATGTATTGATGTTAAAGTCAATACAAAACACGCTTTTCATACTTCTTGTAATACCAATGAATTTAATTCATCTTCCCCAGGGCACAGTACCGAATCGATGTTATAAAAAGCAGCGTGCAACATTACCATAAACCAAGATACCCCTGTAACGTAATAAATTAATATTAATATTAATGAAAGTATTTTAACATAATAACATTCATTTGAGATCTTTACACGTACCCAAAACCCAAAAAAGAGCAGCTCCGGCTCCAACTAAGTAGAATAAAGGCAATGAACAGATACCAACTAAAGAATACACTTGTGCGAGTGTAAGCTTGTGATTCAGAATCATCAGTTCTTGCTTTGCATGTCTCTGAGACACTTTATAACAAGTTCCGAGAGATGCTGCTACAGTTAGTAAAAGAAGTGGAGATGTAATTCTGAAACATTAATGAAAATTAAATTAGCAGAAAAACAACGATTTTAGTTATGAAGATAGCTAACGTAACTTTATATATAAGCAAAATTAAAACAATATATAGCTACATTGTAATTAATATTAAATGTTCTGGCGTATAAATGTAAAAAATATTACAATCTTACAGGCAGTATATAACCAGCCCGATGAATACCACTAAGTAGTTGCTTTGAAAATATTCAATATTTCTCATCACACGTTTGCTTAATCTTGTCAGACTCGGTGGTGGACGAATATTATTAGTATTCAAAAATAAAGACCATGGCCTTAGCGTTGCTCTTCTATGTTGTATCCATTCCTGTGCCAAAGGATAACCCAATTGCCCCAGTGGTAATTGCGGCAACTGTAGAAATTCGTATCTGATAAATGAAATGAAAAACATTCAATAAAAAGACAATAACGATATTGTAACAATGGAGATGTAAAGTTTAACCTATTGATTTTTAAACAACCATATTACCATTTCATATTACATGTTCATCTATATGGAACAGAGAAGCATTCACTCTATTACCAAAATACATATTTAACATAATGTAGGTCATAAAATAGTGACATCAATTTGATACCGACCAAATTAAATTTATACTTGCCAGGAATCATCAAATAAATACTATATATCTTTAATATTATACCACTTATTTCCAAACAATTAATTTTCAGAGCATAAACAACTAAAATTAACCTATCCTACCCATCATTTCTCAATTACAATAGATAACTTTAATTCTACGACCCAAATAACAAAGCGACTAATATTCCAAATTAATTCTCACACTTTTAGTTATTTACACAATAATCCATAAAATTCTAACAATAATTAATAGTAGCTGAAAATGATCAGTCCCAATTTTTGTGAATCATAACAGATGCAAAATAAGAGTGAAGAGGTTAGGCATATGTTTACAACGTCACAGACAAGTGAATATATTTTTATTTTACCCGCTCGTAGATTGTTTAAGATGCGCAGCTTGCATGTCGCCCGTAACGTTGATGTCTATATTAGCCATATTATCTCCTTTGGTTTAAAATCGGTAGAGTGATTCCAGTTCTACTCAACACCAGCTGTCAATCTACATCTATACTCTTTGATACTCTTTGATCTACCGTCCGTAACTCTCCTTTCGCGCAGCACCTGCAGAGAGGTTCCTGCAAAACCAAGTATAGAAATTTAATATCGAAAGTACTGTACCAACTACAGATAATAAGCAATCGCGTGATTGGCTGCTACCGAAAATGCATGCGTGGTAAAATCAACAGGGCTGACATTCGTGAACAACGGAAGAGGTTCGCAGATAATGCGACGCGATTAGGTTAGGTTCATAGAAATCACTTCCATCGCGCGGTACAACAAATTAAAATTCAACGGGCTTTTAAAGGAGCACGGATGAATACCTTTTTTTACTCTTTTCTGATTTTAGTCGTACATATCATGACCATGTATAGGAACACGAAATTGGTAAAAGAGAGACAGCTGCATCGGGAGCGTCCGTCTTTCTCTATCTCGGTATTACTCCTACGGAAAACATCGTTTCCTCTCTGCTTGCCAGATGTTATTTCGACAATTTCGTGGGAGTCGGTGGTTTTCGATCTTTGACAACCATAGATTCGCGAACAGCTGCTTCGAAGCGAAACCACGTTAAATGTATTTCCTGAAGATGTTTTAAAACAGCTGGGGTAACTGCGTTTAAACTTTGTTTCTGGGGATGAACAGGGTTGGTAGGTATAATTTTCATGTAACATACAACGTGGTTTTTTGCATGTATATTACAACGTAAAATACGTCCCGTTTTCCACACAAGTGTAAAGTACATTACGCCCTTCCATTTCTATGTACAAAATAAATCCAATTAGAAATTTGGCATTAAACAGGGTTAAGTCGAAATCATTTTCAACGCCAGCGCCAAATTAATTATTCCTTAAAAATTGTTTTGTATTTATATGTGCTCAAAAGACGATTATAACCCAACAGAAGTCGTATCTTGTCCGTCTGCGGGATTCTTCATATTAAAAACGTAATTTATTGGTTTTCTACCATTTTCTACAGTAAACTACTTGGATTACGTAATATACGTCAAAAAGCCGGAAGAACATGAAATTACTCAATCCTGATAACAATTACGAATAAAATAAAACTGCCCATCCAATATCGATTTATTTAAATGCGGTTAGATTTCGCGAGATTTGCACTTCTGCATAGTTCTCTCTCTATCTGTCTCCGTCGGTAAGAGCGTTCCTGTTGGATAATCGCATGCAAACCGAAACTGCGCAATAAGCATGCTGCTCTACCCATCTCGTAACTCGTGGCCATACCAGCACCACGAAATGACAAAGACCCAGTCCTGCTACGTCACACCCCTTCCCCTATCGCCATGCGGCTCACGGTCACCCGCTTGCGCGCGCACCCCTACACACGCTCGCCCGAACCGGCTCGGGGTAGCGGTGTGAGTGCGCGCCCGTATACCTGTATAAAGGGAGGCTCACGCGACCCGCACACACAGCACGGTAAACGTGCACGTACAGGGGTCGCCTATAAAGCCGCGGTGTGGTGACGAGTATAACCTCTCGCATCGTACTACGCCTTCCCTTCTCCCCCGACGCCCCTTACGCACGCTACAGGTTGCAGCTGCTCCGACGGAAATTCTTTTATTGCCCAAACGCCCGGCATGTAAACCGGCAACCATTTCGGCCCGATCATTCTCGTACCTTTAAGCGCCTTTGGCTAATTCGCCGAAACTCCGCGAAGGCCTCGAGGCCCATTTAACTGGCAGCGATTTCTATGACTCTTTGCAGACGTCTCGTCCTTGTACGGAGAGCAGATGATTTCGTATTCCAGCCAGGCTCTTTGTAGGATCCGGGAGGAACAAACAAAATGATGTAGAAAGTGAAAGTCTAGAGACTGGGTTAAAAGGACGTTTTTAGGAATATGCCGCGAGACGAATTGATCCAAACCATTCTCTTGTCAAATATCGATGGGGATTTAAATTGGCATTAAAAAATGACGGAATATTGAGATATGTATACTCCCAAAGGCAATCGCATAAAACGTGGCAACGTTAAACGTAGCGACGATTTCTGTACAATTATTCATAGTTAGAAAATAAAGAACATCCAAATATTTTATTTTGAAGAAAGTTCAGGCGCATTTGTGGAGATGCGTCGAATCGGTTAAGAGATACAAAAACTCCGTGGATGATGAATGAAAGGAACCGCCTCTAGGTTTGGACGAGCCGAGTTCTTTGTCCTTCTGAAAGAAAGCCTCTTCGATGTCGTAGGAATCAGGTTCAATCGCGGACAATCTCGAGCAAAGAATTTGATTCTACCGCGTGCTGTCTCTCCCCCTGTAACAGTAAGAAGAATTTTACACAGAGTCTTAGGTTACTTTAGGTGTAATTGAATTTTTATGCTGTAAGAAGCACAGGCACAATGGCCATGACATTTATCATCGGGAGAGATTACCAAGAATTTTAGATGGTAGCATTCGGTAAGATTCGGCAAGACACGCGTCGGAAGACGCGAGGAGGGAGCAAGCCACGCCGGTTTTGCGTATAGCTGCCTAATGCAACGCTTCCACTCCAGTTTTCGGGAGACCTAGTTGCCGCTTTCTGGAATAGGTGCGACAAAGACACGACGATATGAGAGATGCCCATGGTAACTCGAGCCCTCCCTTTCCCTCTACCCCGCATAGGGTTCGTAGCCCAGCGTACAGCGAGTCACCCTCCGAGCAGGTGGCGTTTCATAGGCTTTCATTGTGTGCCGGCCGACCAATCGGACCGCTCGATGGCCTCGTCTCCATGGCAACGGGTCGCAAGATGGCGGCTGATTGGCCGAGACGAATTCCCATGGAGCACCGGGCCACCCGCCATAACGAACGTAGCGTGGTACGTGCGATCGCATTCGAATGAACCAGTTGTCGCGCAATTGTCTAAATTAACTGATCGGTCATAGTTTATCCGTGGATTTTTGAGATGAAAAGTGCCGTTTGAATGCTAGCCGACTTATGGTGACAGCTTGTCGACATGGAGGTAGCGCAGAAGCTGCATTTTGAGGCATGCGATATCGAGGACGAGGAACTCAACATCAGCTGTCGTATCAACAGCTCGGGATGCGACATCGATGATGTTTTGGACTCATCGGCCGAAGATTTCAGGTGTTCGCCTTTACCCCAGCCCCGGAAGCTTTCCTTCGGCAGCTCGATGGACTGCAGCGATAGCGAGACCAACCAACCTGTATCCATAAACAACAACAGAACTCCTGTACTCTTGGTGACAGGTTAGATCTTGTTCCTGCATTTCGGGATGCGCGTTCCTCGCAACGCCTCGACGTACCCAGCCCGTAGCCCATCCCATAGTCAAAAATGGGACGCGTGAAACGTCTATATACATGTTCGTTATAAAAGAACTACTGTAGATCTTATTGTCCTTAAGTAGACTTTTGAAATTACATTTCTTTATAGGTTAAATAATTATTTTTGACGCTCGGTGCATATGCGTTTGTTATATAATTTGTTAATTCGGTAAGGCCTGAGGAGGTGGATATAGAATTGTAAGAATTATTTCTTAATGATTACTTACTTTTGTACCGGGGGAAAATGTATTTTATGACGTTATTGCTTCATTGACGATACGCATTGTTTACCATAATTTTTTAATTTAAAATTGGCATGATACGTTTTAATGTTGAAGGTTGTAATCACTATTGAAGTTTATCTTGGTTACGATAGTAAAGTGGATTATGTTATGGCTTATGGGCTGGTTTATTTAACTGAACGAATCAGATTTTAATGCATGACGTAATTTGAGGGGTTTTTTAAATTTATGCGAAGATCTTACAAATTATATGATGTTTGTTATCGGTATTGTAGTTGAAGTATGATGGGATAAGAGTTACCAAATTTCCAGTGTGTTCTAGTTTCATGTTTTATGCTTTAGAATGTTTAGAAAAGCTGTATACCTTTGTTTAGTGTGGTTTTCTTTAGCATAAGTTTATTAACAGAATATAAAGTTCCAAATGATTCCAAAAAACACAAAGAAAGAATTCAGCTTCTGAAAGAAAACATCTAAGGAAACGTATGTTCTGTAATTTGAAGTTTCAATATGAAAATGATTTTTTATGATTTTTTTTAAACTGTACACTTTCAATGTTATAATTCTTTGTTAACGATAGAACTTCCTTTTTACACTAAAAATGCTTTGATGATATATTGTTTATCTTTTAGGATAGATAATTTGTAAAATAATGTTTTTAATATAAATTTACAAACGTGTTTCAAATAAATATTGAGAATAATCGATTTTGTGAAATGTATCCTGTATGTACATGGTTATACACAAAGAAGTAGAACAGACGACTAGTTATTATTTTAAATTGCATAATCGCGTGGTTGTTCAAATTAGAAAACAGTTTATTGAATTAAATAATAGTATGGAAGTATTGATGAAATAAACAATGGTTCAATTTTTCCATACACATTATTATGTTGCACAGGAACTGGTGCATTGAAACTGCTGTTGTTTTTTAGCTTTACTTGCTCAATATGATGTATTACTTTGTAATGAGTATTCAATTTCTATGATCATGCCAGATAATATAATTCATATTGAAAAGTGAAATTATACAGTTTCACATATGACCAAATCGCAGTTTTTACCAATTAAGCCATCTATTATGTCTTGTGTAAACACATTATGTACTGTTTCTTAAATGTGATATGATTGGAATAACTTGAAAAGTAATTATTACCATTTTTGCAAATAATCATATGACCGTAAAGTTTCTAGGAAGAACTGTAAAAATTTTCTCGTCTATGGTTTCCTGATGTCTTCTGCAGCTGTTATCTGCTAATTGCTGGCATTTCACGAACGTTGCAGTCCACATCTTCAGGGCAAAGGATCCAGCAGTTTATCGACTGTTTTGTTGGATTTTTTATATGGAGCTACAATGCTGCTTAAAAATTAAAAGGAATGCGATTGACTTTGGGGTTTGTTTCAAAAAATTAATTAATCAATACTGGTTATTGGATCATACCGGCAATGAGAAATTGTTCCAAGGAAAATACCTAGAGGCCATGGACCAGAATGTCGATATGGAGATTTAACATATCAGTAACTGCATTCATTTAACATTTGATATAATATATAACATTCTGTACTAAACTTATCAAATATAAATGCCTTCAATACAGTATTATTCATGAGTCTGTTATAACAAAAATGGTTTTATTCAGTTTTGGAATAAATTGTGAAATACTAATAAATATTAAGTTGTTTAGTAATTTGAGAAATACTAACACAAGGTGTGAAACAATTGACATGATCACCAGACAATTACGTTCACCCTGAGCATGAAGATGGGTACGTAGTTTATTCAAAATTTCATTAACACAATTACTTTTATTACTACTGCGATTTACACAATACATTGTTCTAACATAACATTAATTACGCATAAATAATACTAAATATAATTTATAACGTAATATAGCAATCTTGCCGAATGCGAATGCAATCATCACAGCATTATTTATAAATGGATTTCATTATTTATAAATGGATTTCATAACAAAATAGTTAGTTATTTCTGTGATTAATCGTGAACCACTAATCGATCTTAGGTAACATGTTAACACGAAGATATGTTAACACAGGATGTGAAACAATTGATACCATTAACACTGAGACAATTTTGTTCACACTGAGCATGAACATGGGTATATAATTAATTTAAAACTTAACGTCATAATTAATTTAATTACCACTATGATTTACCACAACAATGGTACCCAGTCGTAATAGAGAGACATTACGTGTGTTGAATGGCAGCACTGTGAACTCGTAAAGTCTCTACCCAATGAGAACGAGTTGAGGTACACAAATGACAATTTGAAATAAAATTGGTAACAGTAAATTCATTCATTTGTATTGTCTAATCCTTGTGAGTTATATTGTCGTACAATGTACTAAAAAGTAGGTTCTTCTTTTTTATAGGCACTACTGGGATGAAGATTCCTCATCGAGAAGGCATTTCGTCATCTAGGATATCAATGGCGAGCAGTCCCCCTTACAAACGCGTTCGTGCTCTCCGTCTTTTTGATTCACCAACTACTCCAAAAACATTAATGGAGAAGAGCGTGATGCACACTCCCATACCTTCCAAGTGCACCAGACTTTTTCCCATGGACAAGCCAAGGGCTACACCATCATGTTTTCAAAGTAAATCCGATAAACCCGCAGCCAATGTAAATCCATTCACTCCAAGTGGGATGCTACTTACTGCTAGGAAAAGGACTCGATCCAAACGCAGTCTAAATGGGTAAGTATTCATTGTAATGTCAGTGGTTTGAACTATTACATTAAACGTAGGACGTAAATGCTCTATTTTTAACAGCTCCTAATGACCGGTAATATCCTATAAACATTTATAACCATGGCCATCATTTATATTACACTCGATATGTTCAATTGTGACCTTGTGTTTTGTCATTGCTACTATTATTATAATACACAATAGTTGTTTTTGTGCTTCGATTCAAGGTTGCATCGATGTTGCGTTATAGGTTTATTTAAACAAATTGGAAGGAGAAACGACAATGTCATCTAATGGTTATAAATAGGTGGGAGTAAAGGATGGCAACTGAGTCTCTTTTTTTGGGATAGCTGGGAGGATCTTTTCTGAACCAGTTATTTTTAGCTACCTATCCGTTATTCAAATGTTTACGAGCAGAGCACGTTGCAATGAAATGTTCAAACAACGGCCGGGTCCTGTCTGGTCTGGATAATTGTCTGGATAATCACTATACCCCACTAGTGACAGTTACAGAGGGTACTTATTGTCGGGGTACTTCAATTACCGGAGCATGTGACCCGTTAAGTCTGGGTTACGAGCTCGCTACCCGGTCATTGAAATATCTTAACAGCTCTGTAAAGTCAAAAGCAGCTTAAGCACTTTCGAGGCAGCCTTTTTATTTGATTATTTTAACGACGTTTTAATTTTTTGCTGTTATCCGAGGCTCAATTGCGAGAAACTCTGAGAAACATTGATACGCG
Organism: Orussus abietinus; assembly: GCF_000612105.2. Classification (NCBI taxonomy): domain Eukaryota; kingdom Metazoa; phylum Arthropoda; class Insecta; order Hymenoptera; family Orussidae; genus Orussus; species Orussus abietinus. Next base: position 323,270 of record NW_019394282.1, on the reverse strand, counting down.
AGTACCAAGTCCAGGAAGATCGCATTCGTAAGTTATGAAAATTGCGTATAAAAATCGAACAACATGTGATAGGGCGACAATTTCCTTTGTTCCTACCCAGTCTCTGGAAAATAAAATGGCGCTGCGATCGGTGGTTCTGCTTCTTATTGCAATGGTGAACTCCCTATGTAAAGATGCAGCCTTGATACTTCGTTAATGGTTCATTCCATTGAAATTTGACTTCGATAAAAGAGGTTGAAATATCGAGGCTCCGACGTCAATCCAAGTATTTGTCATTACCGTGAATTTGTTGTTATTCCGACGCAGGTCTCCCGACATCAGGATTCCGAAGTTCGACCTGCCCGACTCGGAGGACTCGGACAACGAGGTGGAGCAGCCAACTAAGCGGGTGGCCTTGCAGGAGTCTAACATCCCGCGATACCACCAGGAGTTCCACGAGCTCGGGCTGATCGGCACCGGGGAATTCGGCTCCGTGTACAAATGCATCAACCGACTGGACGGGTGCGTATACGCGATCAAGAAGAGCATCAAGCCGGTCGCTGGGAGCGTAAACGAGAAGAACGCCCTGATCGAGGTGTACGCCCACGCGGTCCTCGGCAAGCACCAACACGTGGTGCGCTACTACTCGGCCTGGGCCGAGGACAACCACATGATCATCCAGAACGAGTACTGCAACGGCGGCAGCCTCGCTGACGCTATTACCAACATGCGCGCCGAGAAGCGACACTTCTCCGAGGCGGAGGTGCGGCAGCTCCTCCTCCACGTGGCCGAGGGCCTCAGGTACATCCACAGCATGCAGCTCGTCCACATGGACATCAAGCCCGGGAACATCTTCATCTCTAAGGAGAAGAGGCTACAGTTGGTCAACTACGACTCGGCGGACGACGGCTTCGACGAGGAGGAGACCGTCGAGGAGGAGATCACCTACAAGATCGGCGATCTCGGACACGTGACGTCGATAAGCAATCCGCAGGTCGAGGAGGGCGACTGCAGGTACCTGCCCACCGAGATCCTCCACGAGGACTTCGCTCACCTCTCCAAGGCGGACATCTTTGCCCTGGGCCTGACGGTGTACGAGGCAGGGGGCGGTGGACCTCTGCCCAAAAACGGACCCGAATGGCATGACATCAGAAATGGGAACCTGAAGGAGTTGCCTAGATATAGTCGCGATTTCAACGATCTACTCAAGGTGATTGGACTATTTCACTTCATGCAATGATTTTTACCAACAGGGGGTGCTTGGTTCCATGGAACTTGGAGAAAACTTCTTTTCTCCTGTTTAAACCGTAAATTTGACGGCGTGACGTTTCGCAACGTTTCGAAACGTTTAGTGACGTTTAGTGGCGTTTGATGAAGATTAATGACGATTAGTGATATCAGAGTCATGGTTCAAACGGGAGGGAAGAAATTTCCCAGAAGTTTGTTGGTTTCCAAAGGAAGATCTGTTTGTCGCCTTGTTGGGACGCTACAGATGATGACGAGAGCCGTGAAGCTGAGCGACTTCGGGAAACCTTGTCGGTGCTTCTAGGGCGTAAATCTTGAAACGACGCGTGGTCTCATCTTATAAGAATGTGAAACCTTTTTTTGTTAGCCGATGGAACGAAGAACCACAAGTGTGGCATGGATTGTAGGATGGGGCAACTTGACCCGTCTGAAAGGATTGTCCAACGATGAAACCTATACTGCCACTTCGCGGTTTTGAGGTTCCTCAAATTGTTGGAGAAGTTTTGAGTTCATTTTATTTTGTGGTTCTGCATACGTGGAGCACACCGTAGGTGTACATATTTGGGGGAGAAGGCACGCGTTTTGCTTCTTCACTTATTGGCTCGTCAATTATTTCGCGTCTGATGTTACCTGCTGCATAAATTTACACTTGGAAAGCAATATTTCATTAATATTGGTATAATGTACAACTGAAGTTAAGCAAACCGCACACCAAATTTTACCACCCACCCGGAACATTCCTGCGGACATATTTTCTCCGTTTTGTCATCAATGACCAGTTTAAACAATCGGAATCAGTTGATCTCTGAAACCTGATAACAGCGAATTTAATATTGAACCTCCATTTTTTTTTTCTTATCCGCGTACCGAAAGGACAGTTATTAGTTCCATTGAAAAGACAATATCTTCGGGTGTATACGTTGAAATGTCCTATCGGATCACTACATATTTAGTCCACATCTCGTGGAGTATGATGCAATCTTCTAAAGTGTGAAAATGCTTCTACTTGCAGTTGATGATCCATCCTAATCCCGAGATGAGGCCATCGGCTATCAGTCTTATCCAGCATAGGGTTTTGTGTCCCTTTGGGAACAAGACGAAGGCTCAGCTTAAAAGGGAGCTCAATGCCGAGAAGCTGAAGAACGAGATCCTCTCTAAGCAGCTTCAGGAAGCAGCTAAGTGTCTGAAAACAATCGCTCCCGACGTGGCCGCGATGAACGGCTCGATGAACTCCGGAGGATACAAACTGAGGCCCACGCCGACCAGGACCTCGTCTCGAGTGTTAGGGAAAAAAGTCAATCGTAGTAATAGCACTACAAATTTTTAATCCCTCGGCTCACCCGAGGGGGCGAGAGGAAAGCGCTTTTGGGAGCGGTACCTACGGTGCCTTCATATTGTGATATCCGATTAATCTAGTTTTAAGTAAAAACAAAAAAAAAAGAAATGTCGCCGGAGCTTGGTAGAAACAAAGGAACAAATTAGGAGAGAGTACTCACGGTATGCAGGGTTAAATTGCACGCGTACCGTAACAGCTATAACCTCGTATATGAGAAACGACTGTACGGGAATCTCGTTGCACAGACCCTCGACATATTTCTTCTTCTTGACGTACGAAAGTAATTATTGACTGTAGGTCGCTCCAACGGAAGTGCCAAGGTCTTAATCGTTGGAGCGAGATCTCGTGGACTTCCGGGAGAGGAGAGAACGCCGTGGACCCTGGGGACTCGACGTAGGGGTGGTTTGATTACCCTCCAATCAACAGTTTTACCATGCATGTGTTGATGGAAGGTACTCCAACTGCTACGTCGTTTTCGAGACGACTTTACACCGTGGTCTTGGACCCGGGTATTCATTTGAAATTCCAGCTGGTTTTATTTGTACATTTGCATCGGCAGAGCGCTCGCAATTTTCTTTCTTTATTTTTTTTTTTCCCCACGCAGATACTATTATACGTGCCCGCGTTTGACTGGGATATTCCCCCTCATTAATCAACATGTCTCTACGGTGTCGATGAATTGTGAAATTTCTTTTAACGATTCATCTTAACCACCAAGATGATTCAAAAGTCTTTTCTTAGATAAGTCCAGAGGACTTATGGGGAATTATTAGGACGATTCCCGAGACTTTCAGTAATTAATGAACGTGCGATAACGGTCACGCGTGGTTGTCGATTGATCTTTAGTACGCGTCAATTAATATCCGCTGATGAATATTCTCGTAAATATTATTTCAAGTGAGTACTCAGGTCCTACGGAGTTGCATGCTATATGTCATAAAACACCATGAGGAGATATTTCACCGCACTTTGTGACCTAATGAGAATGAGTTCCTTTCAAAGCATGATCGCCATTTCTTTCTCTTTTATTTCCGCAGTGGCTTGGGTAATCGAATACAATCATGGGGAAGGAGCCAAACCGTTTATTGAGTAACCGACATTTATCCTCCGTCATGTCAAACACATCAATCCGCGAATTTTTCGCCAATCCGAGAATTCCAAGCTCATCGTAGCCAGGTGTTAATAGCAGAACTGCATTTCCACGCGTTATCGGCCTTCCGTGTATATCTCAATAGCTTTAACGGCATTGACTGAGATGTGCGCATGTTTTTAATCCCACCCGCGAGTCTTGCGCGTTATCAAGTATATATTAGTGGCTGTGGTACAATTTCACTCTGCATACGGTTTAAACGATTAAACTCGTCACTCTCCAAACTCAGACGTGTGATCCGAACGCGGTACTTCCAGGGAAGAGACATTTTTAAGAATAAATTATTTTTATAACATTTNATATAGAGAGAGAGAAAGAGAAAGAGAGAGAGAGAATAAAACTACCGATGTATAATAACTATAGAACGTATGACAGACGGTTTTCCTAGTTTTACAAGGAGGTTGCTAGTTAGGATTGCATTTCCGTTATCGCTTAACAACTTGACTACTTTGTCGAGAGGGTCGCCTCTCTGTTTCATTATTGTTAGAACGTTTACATTGATACAAGAGTGCCTCGATAATAAGTGGCTGACGAAATGAGAATCGGAAAAGAAAGTTCCTCGTTTTTTGTTTTTTTTTTTTCTTTGGTTCTGCTGTCTCTAGGAGGGGCAGCGTTTCTCATTACGGATCTGGATGTCTGTCTGAAGTAACTTTGTACACGGAAGACTTCGGTGCAGTATTTGCTATGGCTATTGTCTCGAGCAGGAATTTCTATTTATTTGGGTTTGACTATAGTTACACTTATTATTTCTTTTGTGTGTTAAATAATGTCTACAGAGTCTCGTTTTGTTTAAGGAAATTTATTTAAGCAAAGAGGTGTCTAGCTTGGAAATCTTTCTTAAATGAATTTAAAGGCCTCGGTACTTGATGACTTTTCACGTTTTTTTTTCTCTTGGTTTCCTGATTATTGTGTCTGATGAAACTGTTCTGAGATTTATTCTCCGTCGAGGTACTTCAAGTAGCCATCCAGATTTGTTTTTTTAGATCGAAATAACGGGAAGATGTCGATGCGTGAGACGATATGATCTGTCCGCCGTTATTGACGGAGGTCCGCTCGGACTTTTGCGATCCGTCGATTAGTTCGGACAAGGATATGCGTAATTAACATAAGTTTCACTGCAAACTGTAAAACGGAAGGTGGCGGCGAACCTTGGGTGCTTATTGGAACTGGTTTCATGCAGGATTAGCTGAAAAGGGCGTTCATACTTGATTTCCGGTGATTAGTGGATATACTTATACGCGGTGTCGATAGTCGTTAATTAACAAAAGGGTCGAAAATGTAATCGTATATCGGAAACATGTAGAGATTAATTTCAAGCGGTGAATTCGAATCCAGTAAACATTATTTCATACGTCTTACGGAGGATCGCGTGGTTGTTGTTAATATTTTGGATACTTTGAGCGATGAGAGAGATACATTTCGGTTACTCGTAAGGTGCGAAATTGATTCCCGGTTAATGAGAATAAATCGGAAGCATCGTAGCTGGGCTAATGTGGAGCTTGAAACTGTTCCAAATAGGCACCCAGGGGTGGGCAGAAAATTCCCATGGTTTCCTAAAAGTCTAAGACCCTAGAGACGATTTACCTATTGATGTAACCGCGTGAGCTGTGTCGGTTAAGTGGACATTCTGTTTGTAATGTATAAACATGTTTGATGGTTAACGCCCACGCAGTGTTGGTTAGCTGTTTAACATTGTTTTTTTTTCTTTTTCTTTCTTAACGAGTCGGTCGAGAAGGAAAGTGTCGCTTGCAGTCCTCCCATCGGTCGACACGGTCGTTATTTCATATAACGCTGGGGAGCGATTATCGCTTAGCATCTCACTTGATGATAATTACTTGTTTTGCTGAACGCCTTCTTTTTTACTAGTACGAACACTAATTCATTATTTGTACACCGTGCTCCAATTGTTTATTAAGGAGCGTGGCGCGATGCGTGCATGACACCTGGAAAGGTTAACGAGATATCATTACCCGAGGACATTGAAACGTGGATTGTTATTTCGCATTAGTTCACCGTGTTACTTGAGTTTCACGGGAACCATCCGAAACTTCTGCGAACTTACAGTTCACTTGTATATGAGGAGTATTTTTTTTTTTTTTTAATCAAAAGGAAACGGCGAAGGGGCGCACGTGGCACGTTTGGATATGTTATTAAGAGGAAGAGAGGAGGGAAGGAATAAATATTATTCGCGCGACGGTATGCTCGCGGTGCCTGCGTTATATTATATATGGTATTTAATTTTAGAAGTATCTTTGTATAGAACGTTAAATCGGATACTTGTAAGTACGAAGAGAGAAAGAGAGTGGGAGCGATTACTTCTTTTTAGGCGAGAGAAGGAGAGATTAGAATTTCGATGCCAGCAAGGGTGGAGCCCAGCTAATGGCTACGGTACTTCGCGATGTTTAGAAACGCCACAATTGTTGTTTTTCATTATTATAAATAAAGAGTAAATACTGTACACTCGTTGGGCCTCGACAATTTCCTGCTTGTCTCTATCGGGGACGGCTGAGTTTTGCTTAAGGTGAAGTGAAACATCCTTCAAATCAGTCGATTCGAATACAACACTTTTTTTTAAGGGTATTAGACCAAACTGTCCAAAACTTTGACACATCACTCCTGATCAGCTAAGAATTGTCCTGACACATTAAAAATTTGGATCTTTCAAAAAAATTTTTTAACTCAGTCCAGACCAGAACCAAAATGGCGTCGAGCTCTCATATTTTGATCAATATACAATTATCGAAGACTCTGATATGAGAATCGAAAGGGTCAGGACAATTTTACGAGAATTTCGAACACTCTGGTAATCGATAAATTCCCATTTGAACGGAATAAAGGCAAAAAAAGTGTTGTATGCGCTTCTTTGCTAAAACGATGGTAATACGAGGTCTCGGAGTGAAAATTTAATTGACCTGGAAATCACAGATGGCGCAGGGGGTCCCTCCGCAGTCAATTAGGGCCCAGAAGGCATGAATCCAGAGGATTTCTGGAGTTTTACTTCGATTTCTTTATAATTATTGTACGAAAACGACAGGTGGAATATGCCATTTGGTACAATACACAATATAATTCGACCCAGCTGTCAATATAAAAACGAACGTCGGCAACGTAGGCATTTAGAAAAATCGTCTTTATCGACGTTGATCAAGTTCCTCGACGTGTTTCACTTCACCTTAAGAAGTGCGATGTACCTTTCCGCGTTTGTCCACGCAAATGTCCTTTTTCTTTTTTTTTTTTAAATAATATACCGAGATCGATTTCGAAGATTCTTAATTTAACAGTTTCGGGTAACCTCGACGAGCGTTGCATCGCGATGAAGTGAATTTCATTTTTTGATGATGTGATTCTTAAGTTTTCATCTTTTGTTTCTCCGATTGCTGCAACAATCGTTGCAAAGACGCCGTGATAAGTCGAAGTCGATCAATCACTTATCGATGGATTCTAATATATCAATTACCAGAGATGAGTTGGGAGATTGCTCACGGGCAGGGTGGCGCGATCGCATCCTGTGCTGCCCTCTGATTTCGTACGTTAGCTTTCGCGGTTTTTTGCCCCCAAGGGCGGCGAAACGAATTTCTGGTAGGGGCTCGTGCACTCGAGATGGCGGTGCCATCTATCAGTCGCTGTTGGCGGCTCACGTACTCGTGATGGTAATACCATGCGGCAGTTGACGGTGGTGGCTTACCTACGCTTTCCGATACTGCTCGCTTTTGATGGTAAGAGAAGAACACTCGTGACGCTTCAATTCACTTTATTAAACGGTCGAAAAACGCTCGATAACGCTTGAAAACGCTCGAAACCACTCTGAAAATCATCGGGAAACGCTCGAACTCTCGAAAACGGTCGAAAAACTCTCAAAAACGGTCGAAAAACGCTCGAACACGCTCGAAAAACGCGCGAAAACGCTCGCAAAACGCTCGATAACGATTGAAAACACTAGAATATCACTCGATAACACTCGAAAACGCTCTGAAAATGCGTGAAATCGCTCGAAAACGCTCTGAAAATGATTGAGAAACGCTCGAAAACGTTCGAAAACTGTCGAAGAACGCTCGAAAACGCTTGAAACCGCTCGAAAAACGCTCGATAATGCTCGAAAACACTCGATAACGCTCTAAAAACGTGCGATAACACTCGAAAACGGTCGAAAAACGCTCGATAACGCTAGTAGGGAAATGTAAAAATCATACGCGAAATGACTCGACTTATATCTGCAGTTGGGTAAGCCTCGGTAGGATTTTTCGCAGTATTCGACTCTCACGCATACTCGTTGAGTGTAGCGCCGATCGCACATATACTCAACATCTCGACCCGTAGCTTGGCGCTTGGCTAGTTGGGACGCGCGAAGATTTCTAGGAGCGATCGCACTCACGCAGATTCGCTGCATGAGAGTTCCGTACGCGACACCGACGCGTGCCCCAAAGCTTCGCATAACGTCGACTTCGTGGCAACAATGTACTTAATAGTAGTAGATAAGTAGATAAAGTCAAATGGAGCGTCACGAGTGTTCTTCTCTTACCATCAAAAGCGAGCAGTGTTGGTAAGCGTAGGTAAGCCACCACTGTCAACTGCCGCATGGTATTACCATCACGAGTACGTGAGCCACCAACGGCGACTGGTAGATGGTACCGCCATCGCGAGCGCGCGACCTCCTATCAGAAATTCGTTGCGCCGTCCTTGGGGGCAAAAAACGGTGAAAGCTAACGTATTTACGAAACCAGAGGGCAGTACAGGATGCGATCGCACGATCCTGCCGTGAGCAATCTCCCAACTCATCTCTGTCAATTACTTTAGTAGCCGCGAGATGGAGCTAAGAACATTGGGAATAAATTCGTGGCGACCTCTCCCCACAGGAATACGTACTAACGAATCCAATCCTGTCGGTAACGAAGAACTCCCCTGAAGAAACGGTTCTTGTCTTTACCTCGGTTCTACACATAGAGTAGGAAAAACGAAGATCGTAAAGGATCGGAGGTTAACAGACGAATCGAATAGTAAACCCGCCAAATGTTCTTCAAGTACCTCACAAGGATTGTGATATTTACGAATATGCACGATCAGAGAGTATCGGATACAATGAAGACCATAAGCCGAACGAACTGATATCTAGAGTAAAACGAACAAGTCCGTGTTTGAATATCAAAATACTTTATTAAATTGTAAGATTTTGAAGCGTGGGAAACGAGTTCCCGTAAGTCCAGTTACACATGATTTCATTGATCGGCCGTTTGCGACGGGAAATTCTTCGACAAACTACAGCGACGGGAAATAAAAGAAGGCGTGACAATTGTTTACAGGTTTTGAACATACGGGACAATTTTCTTTCTTTTTTCTTCTTTTTTTTTTTTGTACAAACTACTTCCTCTTGGGTTAAGCGAGTAAAAAGGGAGAATTATTGTGCAATCGTATCTTTTTTTTTTCCTTCTTTTCTTGCCTTTCGGTTTAAGTAGTTCCGGCGATGAGGCGTCGGAGTTAGTTAATTGATTACGCTGTAAACCCTTCTTCTCATTAATATACAATCCGGTGTAAAGAATTGCATCAGACTGGTTATCGGTCGAGTCTGAGAACGGCGACGCCTGAAAATATATATATATATTTTTTTGGCGCGAAACACCTTATATGTCGAGTTTCTTGATACACGGCGTATAAGTGAGGCACACTGATAAAAGTGCCCATGTAAATTTACATACTGAATCATTGGTTATTCCGATGCCACGAGGAATTACAGTGAGGTTACATTAAATTCAAGTAAAAATTCACCAATACGGTAAATATACAATGTCAGGGTGTATCCATACATTTTTTTTCTAACTTGTAACTCTTCCATCTTACGTTACTCTATGTGAAACTTAAAGTTACGAAGCGCGTTAAAAATGTATGTAAATTCCCATCGACATTTATCAGGGCAGCCGAGTAAACCTTAGGAGCGCATTTTACTTTATCGTTAAAGTGTCTTTTTATCTCCGACCCCCACCAGGTGGTCGGAGTTACAAAGTGGAGGGGGCACATTTGCATACGCGTCTCGTTTAAAAGAGCCAATCACGAGATGACAAATTACGGCGTGGTGGGGAGCCGGTTGGATAAAAAAAATACTCAAAGTACAATACACACGCTTAGAGAGTACAAACGTGATTGACGCAATACTCCCCCAACCTCTTAGATATTACAGAATCTGAGATTAACGCATTCGCGACTGGCAAATTTTTTCCGTTTCAAATACCGAGTACCGGCGAAAATAATGAAATTCCGAAACTGGTTACCGCAAACTTGTATCGTGTATCGCCATGGACGTGATTCACGTCAGCGGCGATCAGGAATAGAATTTAAAATGACGTGAATTCACGTCAGCGGCAACCAGGGATAGAATTTGAAAAGACGTGAATTCACGTCAGCGGTCGCGAATGTGTTAACAACGTACGGCGGAGAAAAGGTCGTATATAAACTTGATATCCGTAAAATCCAAAATAGAATTTCGTTTATTACGAAGCACCGTAACCGTGCTTCGTTAAACATTTTGGAAAATGGTTCGCCTTTGCAGTGCATATATCTCGAATCAACGTTTAATGGATATAAGGACCACTCGAGGTATTCTAATAATCAGCAAAATGTTACAAACTTCCTCGTATTAAGTGACGATGCAATTCGAGACTAGTGGCAAGGACTTGCGAAAAGGAAATAGACAAGAAATATTATTATCTTAGCACTTAACGGAAAGGACATGACAACGGTACCGAGACATGTGTACATCTGATATTAGACATCAAGACTCATGGTATATACGACCCTCCAAAGGATCAGGGTAAAATGCGCTCCTAAATTTGCCACCACTTATTACCGTTAAACCCTGTATAACAAAGCATGCTATCAGCCTACGTATTTCCTAATTTTTTTTTTTCTTCTTTTAATTTTATTCAAGATGCGCATATTTCACTCCTGTGAGAGAAATTTTTCAAGAAGTACCTCGGTGCAAGACGCAAAAAAGCTCGACATGCATCGGCCAAGAAGTGAACCTCTATCGCAACATAAACAAAGGGTAAACGATCGGTACGGTGATAACATCATTTTCAAGCCTATTAATCTACGCGTAGTGTGTATATTCCCGAGAAAAATTTGATTTGCGGCCATTCTTCCGTAACAAACAGCTATAAATTAATCGAAGTCATGTTAAAGCTCACGTAAACTATACAAATGGAATGACACATTAGTTTTTAGCGATGTGCTTTTACAAAAGACGCTTTGCGCACGATAGAATTATTTGTGTGTTCCCTTCCTTTCATTCTTTCTTCCTATCATTGAAGGATCGCGCCTACCGAGGGAGGCAGGCGCCTCGTTATTACACGGCGTTACATACATATCAAATCGTTGAAAGACACGATATATCAGACCGAGCATCCGCGATTGAGATCCTTATAAGCCCTTGTAAAGGGCATCAGAGGTAAGATAACATTCGTTTGGATTCCTCTAACGAATTGAAATAATTATTTTGTACTCTCGCCAGTATCTCCTTAAGTTTACGCGTTTACATCTGGGCTGGCTAATGTACCACGCACGCGTCCTTAACACGCGTCAACTTCCTCTTGTATTGGATCCGATAATAAAATGCCCGATTCCACCCTAGGTAGCAAAGAGTTGCCCGTTCCACCACATTTTAACTACGGGGTAATTTCCATCGACCGCCGATTGGATCAACCAGCCACATTAGATTAAGTTAGTTAAGCGCCAATTAATCGAAGCTTCAACCTAAAGCCTATGCAAACGTGAGAAAACCATGGATTATATCGAGAGCGTGTATTAACGCCTTCTCATGACGAAACGGATGAAGACGCTTCTGACTGAATTGAACAATCTCTTCGTGATTGAAGTACGCTTGGAAATATTTTATATCAATTATTAGCCGAGGAACATCACTTCTTCAGGCTAGTATCTATCGAATAAGTTCTTGCATGAAGGTAGGGGGACCTTGGTGTCTTGATAAGGATGTATCTATCTTGCTTCCAAGTAGATTGGAGTAACGGAACAATCAACATACTTAGATTGACCGACAATTGCAACTTACTTCGGAACGGCGTATACGATTAGTTAATCTCGCTGCAAATAAATGTGGTGGAACATTAACATTTTTACCGCATGATTAACCCAGACACGTTAACATTGACCTACGGTTAGTTAATCGATGATTTAAGGGGATGTGAAAGTGGCATCCGAAAGCTCAATCGTTCACAATACTTTTCAACGAACTGGGTGTCTCAAATCGTTTCATGCTTTAAATTGTGAATATGGAGGCCCTAAGGTAAGTAGTGAAACTCGCAAAATTTCATTTTTTATAAACTACCTTCAAAATACCTATAAACAAATTTGAATGGAATTGAAATTTCACGAGTTTCAGGTCCTTCCTTGTAGTCTCCCTATTCACGTTGTAAAGTTTCAAACTACTCGGTAAATCGAGGTGGGAGGAAAAGTTTTATATAAACAAAACCTCTTCTACGCCACTTTCACACATCATCCCCTTAACCGAGGTTGGTGGAACCGGGCATTAGCGTTGACCTGGTAAATCGGGCGCCCTCGAAATAAATTTCATCGCTCCTCTCAAAGTGAATCTACCGACGAAGTCAGCTAGTCGATCAGCAGGGAGAAATACTGTAGGCGGTACAGCCCTGGGTACGCAATGGTATTCTCCATAATTCTTATCCGAAGTTTGCCCTAACGTGATTACTGGTCGTTGATTTTCAACTAGCGATCAGCAGCGGATATCCTAACTCGGCCTAATTAATTACTAAAAGTAGGGAAAATGTTAATCGACAACCGGGACCCGGGAGATATCCATTATACGTAGTATCCTCACAGATTTCCTCACAATCAACATTTCCGAGACTCTTACTAATTAATGACCAACAGGCGTTACATACTAATCCTTGATTGAAGATACAATATAAAAATCGCATTAAATGTAAATCCCTTACGAAACTATTTTTCAGCATTTAGACCCAATCTGTCCGAGTAGCGATAGAATAGTTCAGCCGACCGGATTATAGTACCTACGAGAACATCCGACACATCTCTGCGCTATTACATTACTTATCATGTCCGCTGAAACGATTCCTCTGGTGGAATTATCCAAATGCCTGCCTCGACTTAACCGATAATTTGATTAAGTCGAAATCATTAGCGCCGGGATATCTTGGACATACTTTGAAACCATCGAGGGAATACAAAAACATTTCTGAGAGTACTTGTTGGTGGGGATGCGATAGAAGTACATGAGAGAACATCCACGATTTCCGACATTCGGTCACGGAGTGCTCAAGGAAGATACGAAAAGTGCTCAGCTTCGATATGACCCGTAGAAAAACGACCACTAAATGCACTTTAAATGCATCTCCAATTATGTCCGATTAACGTCTACGCGTGCGTCCCTAATTTTTTCTCATTCCCGAACACTCCACATTTCTCAGAGATACTTTCTGTTCACAGCGCCAGCATCACCCTGAGATATGTAAATTTATTAAAAAAATCCACATTTAATACACATTATTTTCCGAGTCCTTCTTACCGCATCGTATCCGCCCAGTTTGCGGCCAGCCGAGTGGAGTGTTTTTCGACGAGAAAAAAAAAAAGAAGAAAGAAACGTTCCACTCGACTTCCACAAACTGACGAAACTCCAAGACCCAATAAACAAGTTCATCGGACAAACGACCACGTATAAACAAGTTTATCGGATGACAAACACAAGCCGTTACCGGTGCAAAGAGAGAGGAAAAAAAAAAAAGAAAAGACAAAACCTGTGGGTAACCCTGCTCTCTCGTTGCAATTCGCAATTATCCCGATTACTGAGACCGTAGAGGTGCGAAAAGAGAGAACTGGAAAACGCGCTGGAGTTCGCTAAGAAGTGGGAAGGAAAGTTAATTATTTAGAAGATTGCTTCTGACTAGCACAAACTGGCTCAGTTTGGAAACGCACACCGATTAATTGCCGCTCAACCTTTGCAAATCTCCTCCTCAGTATCTCGATCTTATTTGGCACGTTCAAATAAATAAGGGAAATAAATTACGTTAGCGCGCCCACGCGGCCTCGCGCTTAGGCTTTCAGGGTAAATAATTTAATATGATATGAAATTTCTTCTAATCGTCCGAGTCTCGTGCCCGATCGCAACAATGAGGATTAGTTTGTCAAAACGCCGAGGGGGTCATACCCACTCGTTTGCGTGTATGCGCTTAATCGTTACCCTCCGAGGCCCTAGCCACACGGCGATATATATCACTTTTCGCGCTATCAGTTTAGTTGGTCAACCGACACAAGAATCAGCGCAAAATGGGAATACACTTTTGTATCTAAGTGCGTCCCGCGAAATTATAAGATGCGCCAACTGATCTTTAAATTAACATCGTGAAACAGATCTACCATATATAATTCTTCTTTAGATAACCATCACGAAATGGGCTTAAAAAGTGAAACAACCTTGCGCGTTAGATTAATCGTAAAACATCTTTACATGCTTCAACGTAACATCGATTATTCTTTCACCTGTACCTTCCACGAAGCAATATGTACTTTATGTCCGACTAACTTTCAACACTCAATGGGACATAAAGAGATATATGTATATATACATGTATACGTATATACATACTGCTAATTCTTTACATGCAAATGTAAAACATTAATAGTCGATCACAATTTTATAATTTTGCCACGTTAAAGCCACGTAAAGAAGTTTACCTGCTCGCACTATTCTAAACTCCTCTCTTCTCTTCCCTTATTAACATTCTGTCTGCTTCATTTTTTCTATGTTTTCCTTTTAAATTGTTTTTTTATTTCTCTTTTGACATTATGTAATTTTTTTTTCTTTCTTTTAATGATTCAGTAAATATATATATATATTTATATATATATAGATAGAATATATATACCTATACGTTTTAACTCCACGACAGTGGCATACTATTTAGTAACCACTGTGGAATTTGTATCACATTAATTTCTTCAATGTTTCTACACAATGGTTCCACATTCAATTGAATATCTTTTTTTTTTTTTTAACCGTCACAGTTTCATATATACATTTACTGCATAGTGACAGCCACTAAACATACACTTTTACGGAGACTGATTGTGGAATTCTAATCACAAAACGGGGCTGTAAAGTTTGCACCTCTTTTTGTCACTCCAGTTACTGTACAAAAACCTTGAGAATGATACTCTAACGAAGAATTAAAAAATTATGGGAGGCATACTTTCCGTTTCCGTCACGATGCTTTAAGTCTTCTCTCTTAGTAATTACTGCTTCACGTTGCTTTCGAATTATGCTGCCGTATCTGGAAGTAAAAACGGTCACACTTTTAGTATGGTTATTAGGTACATCATATGTAGTTAATGAACAACTGACTAAACAATTTGTCATTACACAAAATCTTTTGTAATAGTTACCTCAGATTTATGGAAGATCATGCATTTTAGCGCCTCTTGTTCCCATGACGACGTGCGAACTTGCGGCTTTTCCTGAAAAATAATAAATGGAACGAGTTATTTTTTTTTTTTTAATTGTTACAATTTTATAATACTTCTAATAGTTATCTGTACGACAAAGCTGTACAAAAACTATGAGAATATTGGTAAATATGTCAAGTAGGACTTGTAAATGAACACATACCTGATTCTACTTGGCGAAGGGACCGGAGCATGTTCAGCAATGACGGGTAATACGGAAGTGAACTTGTCAGTGGGTCGTAGAAGGCGAGCTGTACGAGAAGATAATTTCCATATCAGCCTTTGTCTGTGTGGTGTTTGTTCCTGTGCATTATATTTGCTCAATATTGCTCCTACAGATTCATGAGTTGCGAAGAAGCTATCGTCTGGAATCTGTAATAAAAAGATATCAAATTATAGTAAAGTAAATCCTAGTGCAATATGACTTAAGATAGTTCTATTACAAATTTGCAATATTATACCTTGCACATCTTCTGTATTTCGGCTGCAAAATCCACAAGCCTTAACATCTGACAAGCTTGTGTCGAAGGTGTGCTCAAAGTGGACGGTCCAGGCATTCCGACATTAATGCTGTCTGCATTTGAATCCAAACGATTAACAGCGGAATCCAAATATGTGCACAACAAAACAAGCGCCACTTCGGATTGCCTCAAGCTCGCACAGTTTCCATTACAGGCAACCATTTCAAGGCGAAGGAGAAGTTCCGCTTCCTGGAATGTTGTATGTTTGATATAATGTGAATGTGACGTTGCAGTATCATGTATTATCCTTTCACAAACAATCAATATAAAATATAATTATTTTTAATTAAATGACAGATATTGACATGATATAAAACATAGCACTGAACTTACCGGTACAATGCTTGAATAAATATCACCAAGACCTAACTGGGAGGCAGCAGCATGAAACATGACGTTGAAGAGGCGTAGGAAAGTAAGAGATGTGATAGGTTGCGTTCCAGGAGCCCATTCCAGTTTGTTGCGAATTACATCGGACATTCTTTTCAAATCACCACCTGTACATTTGCACTGAGAAATGGATACTAAATGATCGGCATCCAGAGATTGAGCCATTTGGACGGCAGCTATGTAGAATGACGATACACTGATGCAAGCCATGTGCTTTGGCCTGGCCTTCATTTTTGTCAGAAAGCGATCCATCAAATTAATAGCAATAAAGAAGACATCCGATGGTAAATCGTACCACACTTTGAGGCATCTTAATACGTGTGCGGAACCATCTCGTGCGCCAATCGTTATTTCGTCATTCTGTAAAGATGACATGCATGATTAAATATTTGTTGCAGCAATCTAGCGAAACAGTAAAAACTAATTAATCAATATATTGCAACACCAGCAACGCTTATTTAATTGATTAAGCAAGTCAGTTTAATCAAACTCTTATCGACAGCAGTATTTTTAATGAACTTAACCTGTTCTTAGCTGATTGAGGTTATGTTCATTCAATGTAGCTACACTATTAAACTTTCTACATTAATAAAAGTATGTTTAGTAACGATTACAAGACTGAATGAAGATAAGAATAAGTGTCCAGTGGTTTATTTCATAAATTATGCATTGTTTGTAAAATATACTAATATTTACTTGTGTGGTGGTGGGTAATTGAAGGTTAGGCTGATATTTCTCTTCCAGCACCAAGTCTTCTCGGAGCTGCTCGAAGAGAGGGTGGATTGCATCCGGTACTGGCATGCCCGATGAGTCCATTCCTGCAACGTGTGGCCGGTAGTGGACTGCGACAGAAACTTGCAGTCACCAAGCGATGCCACAAATCCGTAGTCTCAGTGTAGCCCTCACACTACAAGAATGGGCCAACTGGCTAGCCTAGTATCTGTAACAAAATGGAAATGAAATTAATCGTTACATCGAGTAAAAAGGTGAAAATGATATTAACTTCAAGAACGGTTTCTTTCATGACTTTGCAATTTGCATCCGATTAACACTTCTCGCTCATGCTAATATTACACATTACATTGAACTCTCCACCTTGAAGAGCAATTAAATAATAAAGGCAAAACAATGTCCTCCGAGATCATACAAATTCGACAAATTTCTTGTCAGACTACAATCTTTGTACTAACAAAAGCGACATTGGGCTAATAAAAAAAACAGCAGCAAGATAATCCTTGGATATCCGTTCTTGACAACTCTTCTGCCTGCCATTGAGCATATAAATTCATAGAATTCGTGTTTTTGGCTAACAATTTGTTATAAAAAGCAATAGTGTTGCCTTTCTTATCACCGTAATTACAACTGTTTCAATCCACGACAAATACGTTCACTGAGGTCACTGTACTATTTATGTAAACAAGACGAGTTCTCGTTCCAACAGGAAAACGTCAACGCGCTACAGGCTGCCAAAAGACAGCTTAATAAATATTTCATTCAGTCACGAGTGCATCACCATTGCATCACCACTGATGCATTGTAATTTAATAATAAAACGTTAAGTGATTCTTTATCGAGTACTACTCACGAGTCCGTGTTTATCGAAAATGAAATTCTTATCATAAGTTTAGTATTCTCGCTATTATTCGTTAGTACGGAGGTATTAATTATCAAGCGCATTCAGAAGCCTTGGAAATGCATTCAAGTCGTTCAAACGCGACTTATCTGCAATACAAAACGTTGAATTTCTGATCAATTCCCTAAGGCCAAGTGATAACGCACACTTTTTTTTTTTTTTGTAAATTCCGTCGCCGCGGCTCGTTGTTATATTCGATATAAATATCAGTTTCAAAAAGCCGGATTCTCAAAGGAAAGTAAAAAAAGAAAAAGAAATTGAAAAGAGGTTATCAATGGTATAGTGGGATCTTCCAATTCCCCTCCAAAAAAAAAAAAAATTAAGTACCTACACCGTGCGTCAGAACACACGGTGTGTAATTGAATAAGAATGTCGCATAAGAACAAGAATTAAATGTCGCTCTTACGATCCGCAAAAGAAACTCGGAGCCTGCGGAGGGAAAAATCACGAAAAGATTGTCCATTACCGAAGGACAAGTACACAACGGGTTTTATTATCTTCGGACGTGGTCTTATTGCCTTCATATTTAGATCGTCGATTTAATCAACGGGGAATATCTAAAGGTGGACTGTTTTGTTTGCCACACGACGTGTTTACACTCACGTAATCGTCCGATAGGGATATATTTATTTTCGCATAGAGAGACAACTGCGCACCTCCGCAAGAGGAGGGACTCGTCGACCGAGCGAAAGTCGCCGTTTGCCAGCAATTCGAAAATAGCGCCGGCGTCGCCTGGAGATTAGGAAATGACTCTTTTTTTTCCCCCCCTTCGTCGAAGACACAAACGACTCGCCGTTCGGGCTTATAAACCGCGGCAATTAAAAGAGGAGCTCCGCAGATAAAGAATCATCCACGCCCGTCTTGTTCACTTCTCGCCAATGTCGATGCAGGGCGCGGAATTGCGCTCCTTTCGGAATAAAAAAGAAAAGAAAAGAAAATAAAACAAAAAATCAGTAAGAAGGAAAACGAAGAAAGAAAAAAAGTGGCTGCGCGATGCGCGCCTTGAAAGTGAACTTCCTTTTTCTTTTCGAGTACAATAACGTCTTTGTTCTCGCCTCGGGTGGGGCGTAACCTCCGACCAAACAATGAAACGAAAAAGCGCTAGCAACGTAAGAAATTTTCCCCTCAAATAACCCCTGTCACAAAAGGTGGGATATTTTTTACGACTAAACAATTAAGCGGCTTGCGTTAATTTTCGTACGAAGGGAGAAAAATAAATATATATATAAGAGGTTTTGTTTATAAAGCCTTTCTCCCGATTCGGTTTACCGAATAGTTTGTAACTTAACAACGTGAATATTGAGACTATAAGGAAGGCCCTGAAACTCGTGAAATTTCAATTCTTTTCTAATTTGTTTATAGGCATTTTAAAAACAGTTTATAAAAATTGAAATTTTTCGAGTTTCAGGACCTACCTTAGGGTCTCCACATTCACGTTTTAAAGTATGATACGATTTGAGACACCCAGTTCTCGTAGAAAAGTTTTATCAACGATTCAGTTTTCGGATGCCACTTTCACATCCCCTTAAATGTCGGAGAACATCCGAGCGAAGGGAATTGCACCACTTAGCAGCGTTTTGCTTAGATATATCGCGGAGATGAGGACAAAATCTAGAGCGAAAGAGAGGTGTAAGTGCAACGGGCGAGATGCGTTTTGTAAACAAGCCAAGCTCTCGGGCAAAAGTCCCCGATGATTATTCCACCGACCTTGGCCAAGGTCGGTGGAATAATCATTTTCGCAAATATTAATTCGATTGCTACTTAATTGATCTCGCAATTCGCGATACATCGGCGAGCAGACGAGGTCGCGCCGCCCCGGGACATTTGAGAGAGATATATCCTTCCCGTCTCATTTTCTTTCTTTTAATCTTACACGCGGTTATATCGCAATGTCGACAATTTCTCGACGGGAAAAGCCACTCGACGAAGGGGTAAGCGCTAAGATGCGCACTTCGTAACTTCACCGGGGACGCTTTCTACCGTGTACACGACTCTTCGAGTATGTAGGTTGCGATTACCAAATACGAGGAGAGCTCGTTACGCGCGAAGACTCGTGCGCGCGCATGAAAGTAGGAAGTGTCAGGTGAACATTTAGGAACCCTATATATATACCCTAACTACCGGTAATTTTTTACATGGGGATTTGATTCAAGTACAAGTCGAGTTTTTGGTACGTCCTTCTCGCCGATCTAAAGCAATCCTAGGAAATGATTTACGACACGCCCGAAATATTGGGGCCTCTACTCCCACCCTTCGTCCCGACGTGAATCACCACTGCGCGTGCGCGGAGGCACGTACGCACTAACTTCTAGAAATGACTAGAATCGGTGCGAGGAACGAACATCGAGGAAAGTGGAGAGAATGCGAGGGAAGAAATTATTAAAAAAAAAAAGAAAACGTAAAAGTAGCTGAGAAACGGACGCTGGAGAATCCAGAGAACTGGAGAATTGGGAGAAGTAGAGAGAACGAGAGGGAAAGAACAAAGGAAATGAAAAAACAACACACGAATGAAAGTGCAAAATTGCAGAGAGAACGAGCGGGGGAATAAAAACAGCGCATTAATGTAAGTGCAAAATTGCAAGCACCGTGGTAATCGGCACGAGTCGATAAAGATCGGGGAAAAAGTGGATAGAATGAGAAAACTTGATTACTAGAAAAGTGGAGAGAACTAGCGGGGGAAAGAACAGATACAAAATGAAGAAGAAACGGAGAACGACACGCGCGTGACTCGGCACGAGCTGGAGCGAATCACCGAGAAGTCACTAGAACGATAGAGAGGCAAGAGATAGCAACGTGGTCTCTCACTCGCTTGATTTTTCTCCAGAAGAAAAAAAATTGGCTTACGTCGAATCTATATAATAAGGGCAGTGTTCTCTCATTGCACTAGTTTCCTCGAATCAAGGCGAGGGACCCTGCATTCGTTTTTTTCTACCCTACAAAAGGTTTCTAAGATAATCTCTTCCACGTTCACCTTAATCCTGGTTCTCTTTCCTCTCGCATGGTAAAGCAAGGCATAGGAGTAATAATCGTTTAGCTTAATTTCCTCCAACTGGAGTGCAAATGCCCGTGAGAAATTCCCCTAGATCCAGCTCGACTTGACGTTTCTCCTAACGAGGGGGCCCTAATACGTCGGTAACGAGCAATAAAGTGCAGCAAGATTACCGAGTAAATTAGCGCGCTCTACGACGAGAATAGAAAGTGTACGCCTATTTAACTTGCAAACCGTTTATTTCTTTAAATACGATTCCTCCTATATTTGTCGTTATACCTTTTTTCTCGCGACCGCATCCTTGATACTTGCCTTCTAGGCAAATTATCAGGTTTATTTACGTACGGTATGAATCGCATCCACGTACAAACTAGTCGTATAAATATTTCACCTAAAACAGTCAAGTACTTATGAGATGCTTCAAAAATAATGCAGAACGTGTTTAATGATGGGGAAAGAGGAGCTTATCGCTCCTTGGCCCTCAAACTATAAATAAACACAAAGCCAATTATCTGGTTTATTTACACGTGGTATACGTCGTATACACGTGCAACCAACCATTTAAATACTTAAAATAAAACCGCTGAATCCTTATGAAATGCTCAGAAATGTTAGATTTTTTCCAGAAGGCGACCAACGACGAGTTAAGATCTCCTCTCTCTCTCTCTTTTTTTCTCTCTCTCTCTCTCTCCGGCCCCAAAACCGTATGCAGAACTTTAAATAAACACTAGCCCGAATTTCCTAACACAACCTACTGTCGAAACAAGGAAACCCAGAATACTTTCTAGCCGAGATATTTCGTATGCAAATTGGTACACTCGTGATCAGGACAGAAATATAATAATGTTCTCATATTCTCATAATTTTCATACCCGACTAAAGAATGCGTAAACGATCCAAATATTATATTATGTAGAAGTACACTTCAACTTCTTTCAACGGAATGAACACTCGCACAACTTTGTAACCCTCCTTAAGGTGACATGAAAGTGTCATTCTAGATACATCAAAACGTCAAAATATTTATAAAACTTTTCTCCAAGCTAGGCGCCCCGAATCATTTCAAACTTTAACCCGTAATCATGGAGATCCTAGACGAAGGTCTCGAAACTCGCGAGATTTCATTTTTCAAAACAGCAATGTTTCATTTATCCCGGACAGGAGCCTGGGCAAAAATTCTTTGGCGAAATTTAAAATCTCGTGAATTTCAAGACCTTTATTAATACTCCCATAATTACGTGATATTGAATTTGAAACTATCACGTAATGTATCACGTATACGACACTTTCGTAACACCTTAAGTGGAATAAACAAGATCGTTTAAAACGATGTTACCAGTCGAGCAACAAATCGGCGTCAACGGTTTCATGGACGCGTCGCTTCGCGACCTTCCAGAGGCGCGGATTCTATTTTAAAATACATAGCTAATAGAAGAAACGTCCGCGGCGGATGAAAATACTCACATCAGCAGGGAAGTGAAGGTTATCGCAGAGCGGGTCGTCGTTCGAGTTCGCGCCGAGTACTCGGAGCGCGAACAAAGAAGTCGTCGGCCGAGGGGAGGGTCGACGGCTGATGCAACGAAACGTCAGTCAGCCGAGTGCACAGCCGCGAGCTGCGATTCTCGTGTATTGTTTACGGAGCAACCTAACCTCTCTCCGGCGCTCCAAAAAGGCGCTTTCGGACGGATTTTTATATACTGTTTTATACTACCAAAAGCGTATTCGCAGTCTCGATCTTCCCCGAGGTACCTTCCTCTGGAGATATTTGGCAGTGACGCGTAAAAGTGACTAATGCTCGGACGATTCCTCGATACCGTGCCAAAGGTCGATAAAACTATCTTGGACGGATACTTCCTAAGTACTGATGAACACTGGCGAGGTTATGTTTCACCGTTACGGAGTGCAGGCTTCTTTGGCGAGAACTTCCCTTTCCGCGAATCGCGGATCTAGTCCATGGTCTCGAGTGAATTTCTGCACTTAGCTGGATGGCTTAGTCACTGGCGAGAGAGATAATTTACTGGGGAAAACTTGTAAATGGTGTTTTTCGTATCGCGATCGCCCGAGAGCTCCTGCGGGAGCGAAGAGTCGCGCGAAGCGTTCGCTTCGAGTTGTTTGCTGCATCTGGATTCGGGATTCGGTAATCGCCGCGAACAGACGGCCCGAAGGCGCCCGAAGTTGGCCGAAGACGCACGAGGCGAGCACGAGGTGGTCGACGTGACGGCCGAACGGGTCACGTATTTCCAGATCATCTGCGGCGAGGAATGATCCTGCTGTCTACGTCCTTAGTTTTTTTTTTAAGTTTTATTGGTTTTCAAAAAAAAAAATACTGAAGAAAATACGCGTGCATAGTTTCTTTCTATAGAAGAGAAATTCTTTCTTTTCAACGAGAAAACGTGTAAACTCATCTTTATTAAAAGTATGTGTAGTATAGTCATTATCACTTCCGATGTTCACTTTCCGAAACATGCCCCTTTTGTAACATATGAACTTACACGTACTACCGTGTCATAAGAAGTTTCACT
This sequence comes from Orussus abietinus, assembly GCF_000612105.2. Taxonomy (NCBI): domain Eukaryota; kingdom Metazoa; phylum Arthropoda; class Insecta; order Hymenoptera; family Orussidae; genus Orussus; species Orussus abietinus. The sequence goes on along the minus strand of NW_019394282.1, from coordinate 300,021 downwards.
TAAAAAAATATCACGAGGAATGACTGTTGATCGATTAATATAGTAAGAAAGTTGTTACTTATCGTTTGCTAGTAATTAAAAGGAATAATACAACATTTAATGGAATCTCTATCTTCTGTGTTATATGTGGCTCGACTATATCCTTTATTTACCCGAGCTACTCCATTTCTTTAATCCTCGATGGAAATTACAAATTGCCTTGCAACCTCGTACATTTAATGCATCACAATGCCGCGCGTGTTTATGTTTCTTTCATAAGAGTTGGAAATACCATAAGGTCGAAAAAAACTAACCTTCGTTTCACTGATTATAAGAGATCCCGGATGTTTTTACAAGTACCACTTCTACGGAACATGGTCACGTATACCGATAATGTCCCACCGTAAACATCCTCGAGGCATCAAAAAAGAATGCATTACATTTAATGGCAAAATGAACAAAGAAAACGAATTCATTTCCATTCTAGAGATCTATATAATTTAACATTTCTTAAATCTCTATTCAAAAGTTAGATATTCATTTTCTTGCTTATTTAAGCGGTTTCGTAAATTACCATTCCGTGAGTTCATTAAAGAAATCAATACCCTACTATTCATGAAAAATAGTACACGAAATTGGCTGAAACATTAAAACATGGTTATTCGGGCTAGAGGGGCTATTTTAGACATTGCGTTAAAATCAAACGACAATATTTAAAATATAGGTATCCGTGTAGGATGCGGAAATACTCGCCCGGCGCTGTGTCACCTGTTCGGGAAGAGTGGGGAGCCTTAAGGCGATAGGGTGGGGGACAACAATTGTTCCAGTTTTGTATAATAAATGAACCATTTTAAAGCGACCAAGGTCTCGGTGGAGTATTTCCGACTCTTCCATCATATCAATGATAATATTCGAAACTAAAACTTCAATACATAAATATCTGGTATTCCGAGAGATCGTTTAGATCTTTATCCCTGAATTAGCTATTCATTTACACATCTACAAACTAGCTGCCATTTCGAAATCGCTGATCAGGACAAGGTTTAATTGTCTAAATTTGTTTTATTCTTTAGAGAATTGTTTTGAGGTTGGTTAATCATTTCCACTGTTATGCAAATAATTAACCAACTCACCATATATATAATATCCCTTTTATAGCACCTTAACTACTGTTAACTATAGCTCGGCTGGGGAGTGATATTTTACATGAATACAATATTCATTTATCGCCTTGAATATATGGAAACGAAGGAGACCATTATAGTGACGATCGTAAAAATACCTCCGATCAGGCGGAAGCCACTATAGTGGCGCTTCGTAACTAAAGGATTAATATCTCGGTAAACAATAACTTGAGATAAAGGTCAAAGAGGAAGTACCGACTTCAAATTTTTTCAGTTCCTTAAGTTTCAGGAATGACTACGAGTTCTGGAATATCGTACTTTTCTCTTGCTCTTACAGAGGCTGTCGCCTTGTAGCGCTTCACAATTGTTTCATATAAAAAAAGAACGAAAAAACAATCTCTTTTCTCTGTTTCAATTTTATTTTCTTTATGGGCGGATTATAGTGCGGGGTTCATAGGTCCTACGACCATAGGGTACGGAAATACGTATCCGGCGCGGCGGATCCGGGAAGAGGGGAAGAGGGGGGCGCTTCAAGGCAATGGTGGGGGGCAGTTGTGCGACAATTGTTCCCGTCTCGACTTGTTACTACCTCGGAAACCGAAGGCCAGTTTTGTATAATGAATGAATCGACCTGGAGCTGACAAGGTTCCAGATAAATGTCATTCGCTTAAACGCAATATCAACAACAGTGACCTATGACATTCGTATCCGAAGAAAGGTCGCCTTTTCACGAGGCTCGCTTGTGATCGAACTGACAATAGCTATGTCAATGATTATTAATTATTCCGTAGGAATATAACGTTCGTTTACTTCCATTTAAGGAAGTCAAACGGACGCGCTCCGTCTCCAAGGAGACGGGAGCAAAACAAATCTACCATCAACAAACCATTACTCATTTAATCAACCTATCATAACATTAATTAATGACGTTGGATAATGGAGGGCACAAATGCGGATTTGTAGACGGCAAAGATGATTAAATAGAGAACACAGTGAAAAGGAAGATGTACCTCTGTCGGTCTATTTTAATTTTCACGTTTTAGAATTCTCCCAGAGATTAATCCTTAATAATTGGTGTGTAGTATCTAGAAGTTGTTTAAATTTGAGATGTTTAAAGTACTTATTAGAGTCGGATGCAATGAAATACATGAGAATGCAATAGAGCAGATTTCTGAGGATATAAGGGGAAGTGAAGATCAAGTAAATAATCGAGGTACTTGAAAGAAATCTAAATGAAAAGCTGCGAGAATATAGAAAAGGAGCAACGACGTTAGTTATGTCATCCTGAGCTATCCCATTCATTGCCCTGGAAAATAAACAACCCGATATATGGTACCATCGTCGATATCAATAATGCAGTCCTCTCGATGAGATATCGGAAAACAGGCGAGTACAAGATGAAAGACAAAAGCAAAGCAGAACTGACAAAGGCTCTTTGATTTCGACAAAGAGAAGCCCCGTGGGAGTGTCGCATGAAAATTGAACTACGCATTTTGTGCTATCTTGTGCTTGTGTTTCGAAGCCCTGATAAGTCTAGGAGCAGCGGTTCGCATAAATCCCTGTAGAATAGAGATGTCTTACCCGGATGCGTCCCGACGCACTCCCTTCGATGATTTACCCAATCCTGGCCTTTGTTGTAGCGTACGATCGAGAAGAAAGAAAGGACTCGGTGGACTTTGGTCGGTCTGAGCTTTGACAGTTACCCACACAAGAAGCAATGGCGTCTCTCGACCCAGCTGATCGTTGTGCGCACGGCTCTGCGCCGGTCGCGTCGCTTTCGACCAATCAGGCGCCAGCAATACTGACGCGGGTCCTCTGCGCATGCTGCTGCGCAGCTTGCATGCACCATGAAAAGTAGTCCGTTTAGCTGGCGAAAATTTAGAATTTCTGTTGATTTCCCCCGATTATCAGGAAATTTCGAACAAAAAATGTTAACGTGAGGTGGAAATAAGCGTTATGTATTTGAAATTACGTAAGGATTGAGACATGAATGCGAAATTCATTTTTCAAATTCTGCAACGGCTGGCCAGACAGCATATATACACGTCGAATGCGATCCATAAATCTCATTCAAAATTAAAACCTTTTGTTTAATTTCTAAGCGGAAGTTAAGATTGCGAGAATCGGTAAAAAGTGGTTAGAAATTAAATGATCGGGGAAATGTGTCAAGTTGAGAGCGTTTGGTTTTAATTTTGGATCGTTTACAGTCTTAAAAAAATATTGTAAGGGAAATGAATGGAAATGACAAAACTCGACTCGATGTACCGTATTTTTGGAGTCTTTTTTGTCGGTACTTTCTCTCTGCAATTTTAAATAATGAAAATGGTAGTTGCTGTTATAATGTTTTGGCTAAAAAATTATTTTTATACTGTAGTCTTTTTACTTTTTTATGTTAGCAATGAGATATGAAAGACATCTTATCCTTATAACAGATATTTCACAAAGTTGCATTGTAGTTTCTGTAGAAATAAAACGTATTTAAATTGTTTAATAAAATATTTTTACAATAGTATAGGTCACTTGGAATTACTACAGCAGTGTTATTAAATATTTATTACTAAATTTCTGAAAAAAGATTGCTGAGCCTTAAATAATTTTTTCATATTTATCAGTCATTTTTTATGGAATCTCTAGCATGCCATTCAAATGTATATTTGTGGGAAAAACTATACGTAGATATATTTTCTTAAAAACAAATCTTTATTTATTCGCTAAAAGACATTAATGTATATAAGCTGTGAACCCAAATAAACACTGATATTAAGATCAATAATTTAAACTTTATAAAATTTAGTTAGTGTCGGTAAAACATCCGAATTATGTCATTGTTAAAGTTAAGCACTGTTCTTTTGTAAATCAATTATATTCTTAATCCTTTAACACTTCGCAGTCCACAATATGAAGTACTCTATAGCGTTGTCTGGTTCAAGCAAACTGATCCTATGATGCATGTTTAGCCAAACTTTTTTTTAGTTGAAAATGAGTTTCAGTGTAAAAGCTCCTATACATATTAGGTTTTGATTTATATTCATCATAAAATTAAGGTTTTTCGTCTGTGATGGCTCTGTGTCATTAACGGATTGGAATGTCAAAATTCGCATGACAACTCTACCATCAGTGGACTGCAAAGTGTTACGTTGGAAAGAATCTTTAATAATATAACATTTTATACATTGTCAATGCTATAACACTTTCATTCATATTAAATTGTCCACTTAGATTTTAAAATTAAATTAAAAACGCATTATAATAGAATTTCATTAGTTAATCTTCTTTTAATTCAACCACTTTCGTGATTGTATATATGTTGATTTAATGTTAAATCTTCGTTTCCCATTTTATTTTTTTCACTTTCTAACTTACGAACAGCTGCTTCAAGTGCAAATAAGTGTTCATCGTTAACACCTGGAGCTATAGTCCGCATAGCAGCAGCAAGTTTACAGACATATTCAATATTGGATCCACTAATTCCCCTTGCTTCAATAACATGTCTAGCTATTGTTTCTACATCTTCCTCTCCTGCAAAGTGAGGATTGTCTTCCCCACCTATATAAATGGTAAGATGGAATGGAATTTCTTCCGACGGTGTAGGCATCATTGGAGTTACGGAATCTGTGTTTGAAAGACTATTTGCAGGGACGTCACTTAGATTATTTGCATTGCTAGGCTGTGGAGTATTGCAGGGATAAAAAAGGACTGACTTCCGTTTATATCCACCTTTCTCTCGAAAATCTAAATGATTAACAACATTTTCTATGTTTTCGGATGCTATTTTATAGGCATGTCCCCATACCTCGTCGGTTGGATTTGCTGATGAAAGCAATGTTGCAACACGACCTGGCTAAAAGATTAAAGACTATAAATATACTAGGAAATATGGTCGAAACTATGCTACTTTCTACGATATACTAAAAAAAGAAAGATTATTAACATCAAATAATATAAAAGTAATATAGAAAAAGATTAAGGCAAGAATGACAAGAAGTAAAGGGACATTTATTCCACCTTAACGTATCTCGTTATGCAATACCTACCTTGCCGGGTACCCCTCTGTGATCGGTGCTTTTTTGATAAAATCTCCTCACATATCCTTTGATATGTCCAACCAACTTTTTCTCATATGGAAAGTCAGCTTTCCATATGAGCGAGCCATAACCAAAGACCCACATTTTGAACAATTTAATGGTTACTTATTCGTAAAATCATTAAACAAAACCATGTACTTCGATGAACCTGCCAACGGCTTTGATGGTATTAATAATGATTTATTTCCTAGTACTGTTCCTAAAAACAATAGTTCTGGTGTTAGTAAATTTTAGAACCATCAGTCCTTAATTTGTCAACTAACAACTTTGCACATCGTTTGATTGGAATAATACGTTGATGTGGATTCTCATGTTATACTACAAGTCAAATGTCACTTCCACGTGTACTACGTCAGGTGCACTTTGCAAGGTTATGACCACCCATGATGATCACAAACATTTTGTCGTCGATGTTATCTGTTACGTGATAAGGTTAAAAAACGTCACTAAATATGTTTGTGTGCATAAATGCAATTTTCTTGCACACTTACTGATATATGTCGACGAGATATAAGAGCCATTTTAATTTTTTAAGTTTTGTATAAACTGGAATACAGTTTATGGTCCTTGAAAGCTGATTATCTTTATGCAAGACGGTATCTTTTACCACTACTATTTTATCGTCACGTGTTCGATAGATGTCCAGGTAGCACTGCCTGTTTTGCTGGATTTTCATTTGTTAAGATTCTACAGGAAATGCTTGAATGTCCAATGGAATGCTTATTTCTTTTGGAGAATATAAAAGGAGTCGCTTTTCTATTGGTCAGGGTGAATGACGTGCCAAGTGTTCCACCTGATTTTATATGTAACTCAATATGGCGTCCTCGTAGAGAGAGGCATGTTGACATGTTTCAAATTGTTGCATATAAAAAAATGCGTTAACTGATTTCGCGATTGATATATAATCACTGTATATTAATTAAAGAAAATGTTGTCGAAGATTTTAAGTACGGATGTTCTTGCTTTGTTATGTGTCGACGAGTATGTTCTTATAGGTTAGTTAAAAATTAAGATTATATATGTCAGAAGTACGTGAATATTATATATATAGAGATTTGTTAATTTGTTTTATTGCAGTGAAGTTATAAGACATAAGATGGTAAAAAGAGTGTATAGCAATTGTCAAATTTGAATTTTAAGAATACATATATACTTGAATATGAAAAATATGCAGTTCGAGATTTTTAAATTTAGTCAACGAAATATGAAACGCTTTTAATGAGTTAATATAATAGGTGTTAAAATGAATATAATAGTAAATTTAATAAATATTTATTGTATGAGAATTCCGTTTATATTAATTTACAGGTATTGGATGCATACTCCATGTATTTCACAAAACCACTCATAAAATAACAGCAAAGTTAAATGTTCTATCGCCTGAAAAAATACATGGCATTATCAAGGGATCGGATGATGAAATTATTGTATTCGGAGGACGAAGTATATGTGTAATACACTGCGACATTAAGGAAGATCATGTAAAGTATGTTAATTCAAAACATTACATGAAAGAAAAATCAAACTTGGATTAATATTATTTTTTATACATTTAACTTTAAGGGTTAAACAACCACAGAAGACTTTTCATTTTGATGACTGGATAATAGCAGTAAAATGGTTACAGCAAATAGATGAAAAGCAAATAGTAATTTTATTTGCCCACAATTATGTATGTATACATAATGTGAATACAGGAGAACAGAAACATATTTCCTGTAAAGAGAAGTGTATCCTGTATCCTTTTGTGTAAAAGATATAAATTATTATTTTTTAAAGATATTTTACAATGACTAGAATATTGGATGTTTGTTATCAATACAAAAGTATATCAAGAAACTTGGTAGAATTTGGAGATAAATACATTTTGAGTACAGTTAAAAAGAAGTCAAGAGTATTACCTTAACGTCAGGAAAAGATATGGTGGCTCTATTTTTGATGATTACTTAAAGAATTTAATTATTTTTAGTGGTACTGTATTTCAAGAGATATTAGTGTGGCAGTTAGACAACTCAATGTCGAGCAAGAAAGATGCATCCATTTTGCATCGCTTAATAGGGCACAAAGTCAGTGTTTTTCATATTTTCTAATTGGTGATTATGAATGCTATATTATATAGAATATAACATGTAGCAAATACTCTATAGAAGAATGAAATGTATTTTATGCAAGGAATGTGTGATTTACTTGATAAGGAATTTACATGAATATGATATTTATTTACGACACTAATTGCAATCAATTTTTTTGAACATAACAGGGTGTTATATTCTCTGTGATTTATGACGAGAAGAAGCGACTTATATGTTCCACATCTGATGATAGAACAATTAGATTATGGAAAGCTGTAAACACATCCAATTCTGTAAAAGATCATATTGACTGGAAAACGGCAAAGATTAATCTAATAACTACTATGTTTGGACATGTAGCTAGAGTATGGAGAACTGTGATAAGTGATAATAATATCTTCAGTATTGGAGAGGTATTAAACAATATAAGATTATATAAGGTACATAGATATCTTCGAAATTAAAGAAATATATTTTTAGGATTCTTTATTATGCATATGGAGGATTGATGGAAAATTACTAAAAAAAATACACGCACATAATGGAGCTGCTATTTGGAGTATTGTCATTTCAAAACGTGAAAATGTAATTATTTCTGGAGGTGCAAATGGAGCAGTACACGCATGGTCTTTTAAACAGAGCCAAAGTTGTGATACATGCTGTATACCACAGGAGTCTGTAAATTGGTTACCAAAATATGTGTTTTTTCTAAATAAGGACGTTACAGTTATTCTAACAACAGATGGAAAATTATTACATTATAGTAAAAACAGTAATGTTTTACAAGAATCTATTGATTTGCAAATATTTTCTAATTATTGCATCATGCAAGTGTCACCATGTCGTATGATGATTGCATTAGCATCCCGATATGGACAAGTTGTGATATATGAAGGTATTCAGTTCAAATAGTCAAAACTTATATTTATATGAAAAACATAAATTATTATGTTCCACAGCCATATTAACTTAAACGTTTATCATGACAGTAACAGATGTTGCAAATGAAGTACGATTGCAGAAATGTATAGAAACAAACATAATGGAATGCCAAATATTTTCTGTACAATGGCTAAGTAGTAGCACATTATTATTATGTGGAACCAATGGTTACCTCAAAACAGTAACTATAAAAAACGGTATGTACTTCTTCACATTAGTATATTCATATTGATACTTTTTAATAAATAATGAGGTATAGGGTATGATGTCAGGTTTTTTCTTCAATATCTAATAATACATCCTTTGTTATAGATACATTATGCATTAATTCTAAACACCTTTTACCCTTTAGTCGTGAACGCTGGGTAACTACTGCTGTTATGCATTTAAATTTATTAATATGCGGGGATAGAATGGGAAGTATTCACGTTTTTAAACTGGACGATTGTGTAAAAGTCGAGGGGTCTGGTATAGACAAGAACACTAGCTTGAAAGAGCCTCTACAATCTTTAAACAAAATTCATGGAAGACTTGGAGTTCAATCATGTACTGTAATCGGTACAAAATTATTATCAACGGGTCGTGACGGTACTCTAAGATTTTACAAAATCCAAGATAATGATTATGATAAACCACTTCACAGTTTACATGCAATAAAACTACCTATGGACTGGGGATGCAGTATCATTAAGACTAATAACGATTTGTATGTATTGGGTTTCAAAGAGGTAACTACAAAGTGATCTATATCTATTCTAATATATTAATTGATGTTACTGGTCCTTTTTATTTCACCATAGAAGTATAACAATAACATCTTCGCAGATTGATTTTATTGTGTACAGCACAGTTTTTCGTCGATGTTTAGTAAGAATTCCTTGCGGAGGAGGGCATCGTTCATGGGATTGCACCCTCAATACTGATTTTCTTAATTTTATGTACATACGAGATAAGCAAGTTCATCTGGTCAATAATAACTTACATTCGCTATCATTGCCACCGATAATAGTATGTTGATTTATTTATGTATAGTTCTAAGTCGTTAATTTATGATATTAATAACTTTTCTATTTCAGAATGGTTTTCATGAGAAAGAAATACACATCATGAAACTCCTATCGTCTACATCATTTGGTGAAAATATTTTCATTTCTGGAGGAGAAGACTGTACATTGCGACTTAGCTCCATTTCCAATTTAAAATCACTCAGTAGTGAATTTAAATTAAGAACATTAAATATTCTAGAAGGACACATATCAAATGTTAAATCTATAGCTGTCCTTAAGTTAGAAGAAAATTACGTACATAAAAAATATTTAATTGTTTCTGGAGGTGGAAGAGCACAACTTAAAGTGTGGGAAATTATTTTATATATTAATGACAATTTTGTGCCTGAAGACGACATACATTGTACCGAACTCAAAAGTTATATGCTACTTGGAGAAGATAAACATAGGAGAAGAACATGGAAAGATCCCAAGAAATCTTATAACATAGATCCTGAAACTCGTTTTATGCATATAAACATTCATCAACATGCTCAAAATCGAGACAATGTAATGTTATTTATTGGCTGTTCCGATGGATATCTTAGGTAATAAGTAACTTTATAGTTTTCATATAAAACATTCGTTTAGAGGCATTTATTTAACAATTGATTAAAATTATTAATTTATTTCAGGATTTTTTCATATCATATAGTAAAGAACTGTCTGAATTTAATAACATCCGTGCCATATCATGAGCGCTGCATTTTGAAAACACATTCTTTCATGCACAATGAGAAGTTAATTATGTTATCAATGGCAACTGATGGAGTGGTAAACTTGTGGGATTTTACAGCAATGGCGATAAGCATTTCCGAATGTAAAAGTCAAGTGACCGATGAGCAAATTTGTCCATTTGCTAACTTGCATTTGCATCAATCTGGTATTAATAGTTTTGACCTGCATACAACACGACAGAATCAATACATTTTAGCCACTGGTGGAGATGACAATTTACTTAATCTGAGTTATTTTACTTTAAATATATCGGATAATGAAATGCCTTCCATTCAAACCATAGCAAAGTGGAATTCTAATTCAATTCATTCAACCCAAATTACAGGTAATATACATGTTTTATAAAGTCAGAGTGATGATAGTGAGAATGCTGTTGCATTATTACATCTCAATGTTAGTAACACTATGAATCATATTATATTTTGAAAATTTGTGGGTCTTATCAAACACGATATTATCAATAACACGCAATTGCTTGTTTGTAGGTATTTATTGGATAACTTGTTTCAGGTGTACAATTTTATGGAAGCAACACATTTTTCAGTGTTGGGTTGGGTCGGTTAATAGCAATGTACAATTACACGTATGACAATGAATGTTTATATGTATCCTGTGTAAAAACAATTATTACTTCAGTGTCAGATGTACAGGGAATGTCACTTTGCCACGCAATGTGAGTATACCTTTTGACTTTCATTATCTAAGCAGCATGTAAATAGTTTATTAACGTTTTAAGTTTAAACTTAATTTTATCAGGATTGTAGGCTTCCACGGTCTATGTTCCTTACATACTTTTTGGCTTTTGAGATGGAATCACATGAAGTGCTACTTGACAGCCGATGTTTTGCAAACATTCCAATTCGCATCATCAGAGCTTGGAAACGCTGATGTCAATGTACCTTTGTTCTTGGGAAGTTCTCTTATATCAAGAACAGATGTATCTACATTGACATCAGTATGAACCTGCAATCCCTGACAATGCAATCTGGAATATTTGTGAAACGTTGGTTGTTAAGCAGAATATCATGTAGCTCCATTCCGGAAGCAAAACAAATATGTTAATTTTATAAATAGGGTGTTATAAATCACAAATTAATTACAAGTGTATTTTTTAAGTCTGATAACTAAATGAATTCTTAACTAATATTTGCCACATAATTAAATGAAACTTAAATTATAGGCATGGCCAGGCGCTAATCTGTGTTTATGGAAAAGGTTTTGAGTTAATAACCAATGAAGATCAAAACAATTGATATTAGAAACATGGGTAATGTAATTAAATAACTTAAAATAAAAAATAAGGACAAATAAGTAACATTTCGGCTCTTAATGAAATCCATTTATATGGATTTTTGAACCACCCACTCCATCCACTCGAAGTAGATCCTGATTCTCTATAGTTTCTTTTTGTGTCCACCGAGATTTAGCTTCGTAGCACAGGCTCTTAGGCCTAGTTCCACGACTCGAGTTAACCGAAGTTTAACTAGTTTATAGCAGATTGAACCACGTGTAAACCAGTGACACTTCGGTTAACTAAAATTGTGAACCGGGTTTTAATTTAACAGCAGTCTTCATTAAGTACATTTATACCTGCTACCTTACACCGATTTTATAGTTACCAGAGGGCAGCACAGCATCGATCACATGACTCTGCCCTAGAGATGCGTTGGCTCTGCCCGTAAGCAATCTCCAGCAATCTCCCAACTCATCTCTGAATGGACTAACTGTATAAATTTAAAAGTATTGGATTTTTCCGTAAGAGTCGCTAGTGTTACTTTTGGCTAACCTCATAAGGAAATTAGGGTCGCTTTTACATAAAAGTGGGAGCTTCGTTCGCTACTGTTCGCTACTTCATGTTCGTATACTTGTCAAAGTGACAGGTAAACTTGAAGAAACGTGATTATATTCATACTAACTGGTATCAGGTTTAATTTAAATCCAATCTTCACGACATGTCAGCTATCATAATATCCGCGGTTCGTCCTCGGACGAGTATCCTCGATAAGTCATTAAGCAAAGGGAAAGCAGAGGTTAGTTTGAGCTGTTACGCACTTTTATTTTCGGAGCTCGTTCAGTACTGTCAAAATCGAGTTTATACTGTTCCAGAATTACAAACCAAGTAAGTATTTTTGTAAGTGCTTATTACATTATTTATACAGGAAGAAACAATCTTGTAATCATTTTCCTTGACAGGCTTGCTGAAATGGGTGCTGAAGTTGGGCATAGGATCACTGATCTTCTCGTGATACGAGAGAAAGGCGGGAAACGCGAAATTAAATTGCTAAATGCATTATTGTTTGTCAAAAGTACTTTATGGAAATCACTGTTTGGACGCGAAGCCGATAAGCTGGAGCATGCAAATGATGATGAACGTACTTATTATATTATTGAGAAAGAAGCATTAGTTAATAAATTTGTTTCTGTTCCAAAAGATAAAGGGAGTTTGAACTGTGCATCGTTTGTTGCTGGAATTGTAGAAGCTGTCCTTTGTGATTGTGGTTTTGTAAGTATATTTAATATTTTATATTGTATATTTTGTTGGTAATTTTCAGTTAAAACTAAATACATTTTAAAATTAAAAATCTTTATTTCCTTAGTTTAATTGGTTATAAAATAATTTGTTTCAAAATATGAGATAATCACTGCTACATATTAAGTTGGATGTGGCAAATTGAAATATTATGTACGATGACATGTAATCGGTTGTGATTCTTGCAGCCTGCAAAAGTGACGGCACACTGGCATAAAGGGACAACATATATGGTCAAATTTGATGATGCAGTCGTAGCTCGAGATAAACAGCTTGAAGATCGATGAATAAAAGTATTTTAGAAAATTATATATTTACTTTGTATAATTAAACTTTATAACTTGTTCTACACTATCTGCAAGTATTTCGAATGGATTTAAATATAAGATTATTAAGATGCAGAAAAATGTAATCTACGTGAGTTCATTTTCGACTGTTATGTTTCAATGTTCTTATGAATATATCAAAACGAATTAGAAAAATGGTTTGAAATTGAGTTCACAAACAGACATTGAAGAAATCAAAATAATTCATAGAAATGAATTGTGCAAACTATATGCAACTTTGTTCTAAATTTTTCCAAAATTTCAAAAGTAGTAACAGATTTCTTTCTCTTTATTCAATATCAGTACTGTTTCTACAAGTGATCAAATGTTGTTGATCTATACAAGCTTGCCAGTCCTATCCCTGTAACTAAGTTGACCAGTCCGAATTAGATGTTCTTTATGATTCTGTTGAAAAGAACATTAACGTTAATATCCACTTATATGTATTAGAAAAACTCAAGTAAAGACTTACTCGCTCGCTTTTGATGAGATATGCATATCCAAACACAGGCACTACAGTCACAGCGAACGATATGAGACCACTTTTAATTGATGGTTTAAAGTACTCAACTGCTTTAGCATTCAGTGCCATAAAACGTTCTATACCAGCATCAAGCTATATAAGGAAAACATTTTTCAATTGGTTATGTTTTCAGAACATTAGACTATCAGTTATGCAGAAAATGCCATATAACAATTATTTAATTTCACTACTATGGAGCATAAGCAATCACTAATCAAATTTCTGTCAACATTGATCTTCGCAGTCTGTCTGACATTCATACACCATGATTTAGAAACAATGCTAACTATATTAAGAATCTTTTACAGAACCATAGATGTAATCATGAGAGATACAGAAAATTGCAATTTCTTTCCTATTTGTTTTCAATAATTTTCAACAGATTAGGAAGCAACGATTGCTGATACTTTTTGTAAGCAGTTGACATTACATAATAGGACATCATGTGGTAAGTTAAACTATAGATATCTTAATATGGAATTTTGTAAGCATTAAGATACATTTTACTTTCTTACTACACAACTATTTTATGATGCAATTAATATTCTAGCATGTAATAAATTATGTTTCTCTTTTGTACATAGAGTAATTAGTAACCACAGTTTCTATAAACGAGATTACAGAGAAAGTACTTGCCATGTATCCACCGCTTGTTTTGTGTGGATTGTGAACCAGTTTTAAATATTGTTCCCGGTTAAGTTGCCGTATTTGAGCCCTTCTCTCCAAAATACTTCGTTCTTCAGGGGTTAAATCGAATTGATTACGGCCACTCATTTTTGCAACTTGCTACAACTTGCCGTGAATCTGGAGGGGGATACTTCTATGTGAGTATAATGGCTGCTTCACAAACGCGCGGTGCGTCCTATGGAACCATTGAAATATATAGCAAAGAAAAGGCGAGAGTAGCTAGACCCAAGGAGACACAGCAATCAAATTTTTGCGATACGAGCGCCGTTATTCCTGTGGATGCTTCTGGTACCCGAGGCATCGTTCAACAATGGGACGAAGGTTAAAGCGCCATCTCTGATTCAAACCGGTTACTTAAAAGTACTTGAGAGTTTGCACTTTAAAGTAGGGAGATCTTTCCGTTCGGTCGGCTAAGTGTTAAGAATACACGGCTCGCTTTTCCAGAGAGATAGATTTGGTGTTTCTGCATCCTTGTCGCACAAACTTCGGTAAGTATTTGTCCCATGCTGCCCCTTGGTGGTGGACGTGAGCGGCTAACGTATGTACTTGTTACCTGTTACCCCTCAGTGGCGTCGAAACTCATTTATGGTGGGGGCTCGCGCACTCGCGATGGCGGTGCCATCTGATATTCATACTTCCATGATAAATACCGACGGTGGAGACAGTAATAAAGTGAGAAGAGACCTCTCTGTCTAATTTTCTCCTGAGGCCCCTACCCTAACCTACATCCTCTCCATTCGTATAAACTCTAGGTTCCAAACTCATTTCTGCTTGTAATAGTTTTCATGATTGTTATAAAGTGCTGAATCAGAAAAGCCGAAAATGACTGATAAAGAAAAGAAACCCGAACAATTGGAAGATCCAGAATTGAATGATCTATTAGACAGTATGTTGAACTTCTATTGAAGTAACGTCATGCAATGGTTTTAACATAAAACTGGAAATTAGTCAATGAAAACATAACCCCAAATAACGTATATTGTGCTATTCGAATGTAGGATGTAATCTTAGAATTATCAATGACTTTCAGGAAGACCAGTATATTATCACTGCAGAATATAAATTAATTGCCTTATAATAAGTAGAAATTATATTTTATAAGTATTGAAAACGGCGATTACATAAGAGTTTTAAAATATTCTTTCCTTACGTTGACTAAACTGCTGTTAAATATTGTATTTATCGCAGCCTTGACATATGACATTTGAAATTCAGTTAGTATCTGCAAACATTAAATTGAAGTAATGCAATTAAAAGTTTTTTTTAGGTGCTCTTCAAGACTTTGACAAAGTACCTAAGGTAGAAGCAAAAATGAAGGATGAGCAAGCTACATCCCTTGCTTCAGCGGCAGAATTTTTTGAAGGAATACCATCATTCGACGATGTTTGTACAGACGAGTGTACACAGGAAATGAAAGATCGTGTTATGAAATATTTCGAGCCCATGTTTACAGGTAAGATCTTAGAATTACTGAAATAATGTTATGCTATTTGTTTTTTAAATTAGGGGTAAACACCGAGGAAGGATGTCCATTTCAAAAAGCTGTGAAAACCGTGACTGGTGCTTTATCAAATATAAATGAAATTGGAAGCTCACATGCCGAATCTACTATTGCTGAAGCTTTGAAAGAATTGGCAGCAGTATCTGAAAATACACAGGTGCAATTATTTAATACTAATACATCTGATGTACTTGAAGGAGAAACAAGCTCTAATTTACCAAGATAACATTTTTCAAACGATAGTTGAAGTTGTTTAACAGACGATGCAGATTATGAAACGGAAACTGAATAATTTTTTTTTTATATTGTTACTGGCAACATTTTTCTCATTGTTTCAATGTGTTCATTTCTTTTTTTTGAGAGGCCATTCACTTGAAAGGATATGTTATCTAGTTATCTAAGATCCTTAATTTTATACTGTGCATAAGTTGCAATACAATTGAATGTTCATATTTTAATTTTAAATTTATTATCATTTTACCAAGTATACTTTATTTTCCATCATTTTAGACTCAACCTAAAGGGCCCAACCTAAGCGAGGCCGATCTAAGTGCAATGTTCGGACAAATCTCGTTAGATGATGGTGCAGGTGATGTGTTACCGTTTATGCAAGGAATAATGCAGTCGTTATTGTCGAAAGATGTTCTGCATCGACCTTTATCAGAGCTCGTGCAGAGATATCCAAGTTGGTTGGAGGAGAAAAAGGATACGTTACCCCCTGCCGATTTGGAGAGATACAAAAAACAATTGGACTTATTGTTAAAGGTACGATGGTATTACATTTATTAATGAAAATAATGTCTAAACAGTTAATATGTTATTACCGAAATGGAAGATAATTGAGAAACCGCATTAATGGAACATATGTTGGACACGATAAAATATACTTTTATATCGCATGATTAGATTTGTGCAGAATTGGAGAAGGAGAAAGAGGACGATTCCGAGGCGGTGAAAAAACAACAGTTCGAAACGAAATTTACACTTATGCAAGAAATGCACAATTGCGGTCAACCCCCGGAGGATTTCTTTGGTGATCAAGCACCTCTCCTTCAGTTCGATCCCCAAGGAAATCCGATTCTTCCATCGTTACCACTGGGAGCTGATCCCCAGCAAAGTTGCTCTATCATGTGAACGAGACGCCTAATGTAGCGGTGATGTAAACTAGGTAATGTTTTTTAGCGAATAATTATCCTCACGCGTTCATACTTTGTATAGCACTGATTGAATAAATTGTAAAAAAGGTCAGTGGACTTGGTGAGTTTTTCATGGATATCGTTTGAAATATGTCACTGTAAAATGAGTTTAATTTTTCGTTTATTTGTTTTGTGGTATAACCGGTACATATATTTATTTATTCGCGCATTATTAGAAGTAAGTTTTATTTATCGTGGCTGATATTAAATGTCACCGTGATTTGACGAGCCAATCTTCATAACAGTAAGTGGTGTTATGTCTGCCTGATGCACTTTTCACCCTTTTATGTCCAGGTTTCAGTACTTGCCTGGTACTCGGATGTCAGTTTCTCATCCGATACCCTTTCTGCGTAGAAATGCAAAATTGGCATTTTTTTTTGTACGCAATCACTTACGGGTTCACGCAGGAAATGCGAACTTGTGACGGTGTCAAGACTTCAGATATCTACGAACAGATTTGCGTAATTGCTCAATGCTTGAAAAATGCACTTTTCAGGTTTCTCTTATAATTGCGATACAACCGTGTACCATGGGGCTGATAAGATAACTGGCATCCAACGTAACAAATTGATAATTAAAGGATATCTAGAACGTTCCTTCGACATACTGATATTATACATCTTCGAATTTTCCCAGAACATTTCAAAATTATCTGCACCCAGTAAGCAGGACATCAAAGTCGATTTCATCGCAAGCGTTCATCTCACCATTTTCTCATTAAATAGCCCTTCCTTATAATATTCTTTTATCATCTCACAAATCTCTCCGAGTCCAAGGAAATCCTTGAATTTAACCATGTACATAGCCATCGACAAGAATACACCTTTAAATATCGATTAATACGAGACTTCTTTTTAGAGACATTATAAGCAGGATTTAATAAATAAGCTACAGACAATGAATCCTTTCTTGTCGTTAGTTAATTCCTGCTTTTTGTTTTCGGAATCAGGCTGAAGCTTCTCTCTCGGAGGGTTGCAAAATTATTTTTATGATGTATATACTCTTTCGATTCAAGACCCTGTCGAAAAGAGGAGCGATCATGATATCTGCGATGATGAAAGACCAATTACCATTATCTCTCCGGGTACGTTAATGTTCCACTTGCATATAAACGCCGCTCGGATATAAAAGAAAGACATAATTGCCAATGCCTTTCCTTCGCGAGATAATCTAATCCGCGACACGAGACTCCGAAGAAGTTTGGGAAAAAATAACCTCGTCTCGAGCGACGCCTTCCGAGGCGAAGAGGTCGCTTATCATTGGGCGCCACTAATATATATATATATATATATATTTTATCTAGTAATTTAACATCACCAATCCGTCATCGAAGATCTTGACGTTCGACCGTACGATTTATGATCATTGTATAAGAACTCCACATAATTCCTGATAATTACATTTAAATGAAAAGTACATGAAGTACATTAGCGAAACTTATAATAGATATTGATTATGAGCCTCTTCATAAATTCTTGATAATACGGTAGCTTTCCTTGTTTGTACCTTTGTTTGTACCTTGTTTGGACCCTTTGTAGAAAACTAGGGACGTATTATACGTTGTAATATACGTGTAGAAAACCACGTATGTAACTTGACGTATTATACTTACCCAACCTTGGTTGGTCTCTCCTATCCAATATGGCCGGGAATTGTTGAACTACGATTGTGATTTGCTTAAAATAGGAATACGAGAGGTTACTTGGGCATGTATTGATGTATTACATAAGAATATAAATATATGTACGTAAATGTTACGTATGTCGGAGGCACGTGAAACGAAAATGTTGACAGGATCGAGGATGCGGCCGAAGAGGAGAGAGACAGACGAGAGGCTATCGCTCGTCTCAGCCTCTAACGTTAACGTTGTCAATTCAGCGGCTAGTTATCGGAAGTCAGAATTTTTCCCGTCTGGCAGTGATAGTGGGAGTCGCACGAGCCGGATCCCCCATATTTCCCCGCGATAGCGCATGGGCCGGGATATCCAATTCGCCGGGGAGCAAAAATAGTCCTTATCGTCTGGATTTCGAAAGGGAAAAAAGGACGCGCGTTACATCAATTATTCTTCGCGACGCTCGATTAACCCTCGATAGCGCCGTAATGCGAATACGGTACGAGTTCATGTTCCAATTAACATCCACCCTGAACAGTTCTTCGCGTCTGAGCAGATCAACGACTGACACGACGCCGCCATTATGCGACGCTGTCTAATTAATTCTATTATTAACACCGTCTTAAGTAGATCTTTTGTAAACTCTCGAGCAAAACTTGAATATTAATTTCGTTTGAAATCATGCGGCCCTTCAATTGGTCGCTACGTTTTATTTAAAATCCCTTCTTGTTAGTTTGAATGGATTGACGACGACGCCATTTTCTAACGCTTGCTGGTTGAGCCGAGAAAAATGAATTCTATTATTAACCCCCTTTTAAGTCTACTTCCTGTTAATTTTGCGACCAAAACTTGAATATTCAGTTTTTCTGTAATCGTGTATACTTAATTTGTGGATACCTCTTATTTTAGCGCCGTATTTTTCGTCTGAATCGATGGAGTGATGACCGACACGACGCCGCCATTTTGTGAGGCATGCTGGTTGAGCCGAGAAAAATGTATTCTATTATTATCACCCTCTTAAGTAGATTTCCTGTAAACTTTCGAACAAAAGTGGAATATTAATTATGCCTGTAATCAGCGCATTCAACATTTATTGATAGTTTCTTCATTTTCGCCATCGTACTCTGTTTTTTGGCGAACCAATGACTGACGCGATGCCGTCATTCCGCGTCATAAAATGCTGGGGGTTGATTCCATGATTAATAAGATCTTAACTCTGTCATAAAATTCAGAAACATAATTTGAATATTCTTCTTACCGTTAACAACTGAAATGTAGTTGTTTACTAAGGTAATTCTGTAATAATTTCTAGAAATTGCACCAGAGAAATTTTCCCCATGACGAAGATTCAATCGCAAGAGGGAAGACACTCGGAAATGTTTTTTCCCTCCGATTTCTGCAGAAGAATGTCAGCGGCGTTACTGAACATAGGCACGATCGAAAGCTGGAATTTTACAAACGACTTCGAACGAGACGACACATCTTTATCGTCTCGACGAGATGAAAAAAAGAAAAACAGTCTCGATTCCCAGACGAGACATATCGAGCGATCTTCAAAAACCCCGAGGAACGTTTTTGAAGGATTACCGGAAAAACGATCGTTGTTTTGTCGAGCTATTTGAAATCTCGGTCAGCCTATCGACAAGTCCTTCGGATTGCGGATAATTAGGGAGTCCCGAGGAGGAAATGCTGGAATGATTTGCATACGCGAACGTTGGCCCAAACTAATTAATCCTTGTCAAATTAGCTGTCCTCGTGATATCTCGTGTTCGACAACATCGCGTTCGCTAATACGTAATAAGTTCCATCCTTATCGGCCTCGGCGAACGCAAGAAGCTGGCTGGTAAAGATTTTGTTCGTAGACATGATTTCGTCAATGGGTTCAAGGCTAAATGTTACGTGACCCTTCGTTGTGGTGCATTCAGCAGAACCCACAACATCCCATGACGTTAAACGTAGATGGAAAAATGAAGTTGCGCTTGCTTACCGAGAAGAAAATATTTCGACATGCAAGGTGTCCATCAAACGCGTACAAGGGGAAAAAAAAAAGAGAATAACAGACATTCATAAAGTACACATTTAGTACAAAGGATCAGCGTACATTTAATTATTTTATTACATCCTTTTGGGGTGGAAACTAAACAAAGAAATGTTCAGATTTGCGTTTCGTCAATCTGACAGCTATTGAGCTGCGGTTCGTTGTGTCTACGAGCGTATCTCGTAATTGAGTGGCGTTGGTCGTATCTTTCGAATAAATTTTAAACTCCTATCCTTTAAATTATGAAGAAATGTCGCCAGATGTATTTGACGTGCAGCTCGTACTTTGCAACGTCTTGATATATTTGCAAATCCGTATGCAGGTTATATATGTAAACATGTCGTTTTAGAGTTTCTATATTCTTCTCGTGGAAATGTCGGAATTCGTAGATGCGTCGAAATTTCTAGTCGTCTATCGAAATAATTTCACTAATTATGGAAGTTTTACGAAGCACATTAAGGAGTATTCGATGACGTCCGATACGAAGGGTTCTTTCTCAACTGAAATTCCTGGTATTTCATAATGACCCTGTTCCGATTCAGCGTTTTTCGAATAGTTCTGGTCGATTCGACAAAATTTAAGTAAACGTTCAGCCGCTTCCAATTTGTCAGCGAGAATTTGTAAAACTGGTATTGAGGTCTATAGAATGTGTCAAGTCTGTCAAGTTTTCTAGGTCAATGGAGCGATAAAGATTAATGAAAATTAATGATAACCGTAGCCATGCACACTCTGTAAAGAAACCCGGTAGAGTTACGTGGGAAGAAAATTGTGCAGAGTCCGCAACTGCTTAGAAATATTCGTATAATGCGTTTTAAATGTAAATTTAATGCTTAATAATGATTTTAATGTGTCTCTTTCCTCTCCCTTGGAAGCATGTGCTCGGGCCGGTGAAATTTCGGAGTAATTGGAAAAGGGTCATTCCAGGCTATAAATTGCGTATTAAATTTCGTTAGAGTATACTAAAACAATAGAAATGTGACGAGGAATTTGCGATATATAATAACTCACCATTATAGTATCATACTAAATATTAGAAACCAACTATCGTAAGATATTGAAAATAAGATGAAAACACCTGCGATATGACGACTTTACTGATAACTCAACGTATGTATGTCGGATGACGCGTCGACTATCAATCACGAAGTTTTCTTCAAAAGAGAGACGTTCAGAAATCGACGAGGATCCGTTATCGAGCAACTTCCTCGCCAGGGGGAAGTAAACCTCGAGAAATATCAGCATCTTCGAGAGACTGCGATAATCGCTTATCCCCCTCGACCAATGTCGATAACCGAGGCTCGTACGAGCAGCATCCGAGGATCCACGTCGATGAGACGCACCATCGTCGATATCGCAGGTATTGACCGAAGAGGTCACTGCGGCGACAAGGTTATCACTGCCGATTGAAACGGACAAAAACCGGAGGAGGGAGATTTTAGTCCAGCAGCACGTTGCTCAGGAAGTCAGTCGGTCGAAAACCACTTCGGTCGTCTCGCGGTCGGAAAGTTGGACGTCGAAAAGGATCGATCGACCAAGATCGTATTAGCTGGTCCTTGTTCGGGATCTATCTGCAAAAGGACCTCATCATCGAGGTTCGATCGACAAAGATCGTGTCAGCTGGTCCTTGTTCAGGATTTGTCTCCAAAAGACCCATCATCGAGCACCTATCTCCGAAAGACCCATCATAGAGCACCTATCTCCAAAAGACCCATCATCGAGGATCTATCTCAAAAGTCCCCATCATCGAGGTTCGATCGACCAAGATCGTGTCAGCTGGTCCTTGTCTAAGATTTAACTCCAAAAGACATAATCTGGTATATGAAATCTGGGCGAGGAAGAAGGAAGATCGAGAAATCGGATCCTGTGTCCAGGACCTGAGGAAGGAACTTATCGCTTGAAATTGGATCATCGTCTTCAAACTCTAGGGAGAGTAGGAAAAATTTCAAAGGAAAAAATCCAGGGATCTCGAAGACTCTCGCAGCATCCAAGATGGACTCCAAGGTGGTCCAGAAGAAGAAGTCCTGCGCAGGGAGGACCTGTTTGGTGTGGGGCATGGGCAGCATGGCGATCGTCGGGACTGCCATCCTCGTCGTCTTCTGGTGCACGAACCTCTTCAGGGACGCCATTCTCTCCGCCCTGGAGCTAAAGAACGGCACCACGACCTACGGCCTCTGGGAAAGACCTCTCGTAAGGGCGGCTTATCGCATCAGGATATTCAATTATACAAACGTAGACGAGTTCGAGAGCGGTCTGGACCCGAAATTGAAGGTCCAGGAACTTGGGCCCTACATCTACAGGGAAACCCTGACCAGGGTCAACGTACAATCCCATGAGAACGGGACCATCACCTACCAGGAGAAGAGGGCCTTCCAATGGGAAGGTGGCAGGCCAGATGATGAGATGATCAGGGTGCCGAATGTTCCTCTTTTTACCGCCATGGCTTTTTCACGGGATCTCAACTTCATGGCTCAAGTCACTCTCACCGCCATTTTGACGACACTTCAGGCCAAGACTTTTGTCACAGTTCCTGCTGGGGGATTCCTATGGGGCTATGACGATAAGATCTTCCAAATGGCCAAGCCGGTCATGGCTCTGAGACAACCCATCACTTTCGACAAGTTCGGCATGCTAGCCTCGGTATGTATGATACTCTATGTCCTGGGTGATAAAGATACCTGAAACGCCGTTAAAAATTAGTTTGATATCATTTTATTTATGTTTTGTAAATGCATGTTGTAAAGTTGGTACACGTAAGTATAGGTGTTTTCCTAGGCAATGTTATTTATAAAATGATCACGTGTTTATGTAAAATCATGTAAAATTTTGAAATTCATCGCAGGTACGTTTATCCACTTTTGAGGCATTGAATTTATAATTTTATTATAAGAGCAAGCTAAATGTGTAGGAATTTTATGAATAATTTTAACGGGGTATGATTACTCTTTATCTTCTGTCCTGTGTGATAAGGAAACGTGATACATTGTTAAAAAAATTAGCGTGATAACGGTAGATATAAGTGATTGCAGTATCGGTAGGAATATATTTTTTATATTTTTCTTATGGGTTCTCTGTTGGATTTCGACAAATTGCAGTTCATTGATCCAATTGAGAATCAGAGCACATGATTAATGCATGCTTCGGTAAACGATCGTTCAACCATAGTCATGAATCCCGATAAGCGACTAAAAATCATGTTTTTTTATTAATGTGACTTATTTGTAGTCCTGCTTATCAGTGGGCATTTTCAGTGCGACAGGTCGTGCCCTGTCAACTCTGAGACACTCTCTTATCAAAACATTTTTCGGAGAGCGTAGAGCAATAAGCGCAACTCATTCCTATTTAAGTCGTTACAAATTACAATAAAACAATGTCATTAGACTCCAAGTGTTAAAAGATGTGCAAAGAAAAACTGGGATTTCGACAGCGATTTGTACCACGTGAACTATAATGACCTCTTCTTCCTTCTATCACTGCTTATCAGCCAAGGGTAAGCGTTGCTTTTTGCAGTGCGATTAAAATCGTGTCATCATCGTTTGGAAGTAAATCCAGAGCGTTAAAGTTCTCTTAATAACACTATTTCCACCGTTACAAAATTATTGCAAAGAGCCTGTACCCGAGAATAAAAAATTCCAAACGACATTCTTAAATTCTCAAATTCTACGTTAATGAAATTTTGTTTGCACGTTTAAGGAGCAAGTGCGTATTCTTTTAATTACATCTCACGGAATTGCAATATTGGCGTGAATAATGTTTTTCTGAAGATGAAGTACAAAAATTGGAACGGTATTCTTGAATATTCAATTTTAAGAAATCTTTGTCAGGGGGTTGGAGAGGAAGTGTATGACGGAAATTAATGTTTCCGTAATTGTCGGATATTTGAAGACGTCAAATGCCGGATTAAATCGCGATGACGAGTCTGGAGAGGAAATATTGAATGAAGTGCAATAAAGATGGGGAATGAAAGAATAGTAGTGTGCGTACTACGATACTTGAGCTTAGCGTAATACGTCCATTCACAAGCGGGATATACTACCATTCACAATCAACATGTGTCATGTACAAGCGATACAAGGATGCGTCATTCAACTCTCCTCTATCTCGGTCCCAACTAAATCAACTGATCGACGACACTTTTTTTCGCGCTTGTCCTATTTTAATTTGAAAGCTGACGTCGAGAATTCAATTGAAAAAATTGGCTTTTTTGCTGGCTTTCCTTAATTTTTTTTTTTTTTTTCAGGGGGAATCGAATGTACTGCAGTAGTGTAGTAGTATAATATAATATAATAGAGTTTTTAAGGTGAAGCACGTAATTCCTTATCATTTTTACAGAAAGTCGGGGTGTCGAAGGATCGCATCAACATTCGCACCGGTTCTGGAGATTTGGGAAGTCTCGGGCTGGTCCAAAGATTGAATGGAGATGAGAGACTTCACGTATGGGATGACGAACAATGCGATACAATTTTTGGCACAGATGGGACCATGTTTCCTCCGCATCTCATCAGAGACCCAAATGCAACATTGCATGTCTTCTGCAGGGACATGTGCAGGACAATTCCCTTGCATTACGAAGGTCGCACCATGGTCCAAGGGATTCCTACCTTGAGGTAAGAATATATGTACTCCTTGTATATAAACATAGATTAAATATGTATTAAATATTTAGACAGGATGTACCTTTTCTTTTTTTATTTAATAGGTATCGACCCTTTCGATCATAGTCTATATATCTTGCGAGCACACGTGTCTATTATTACTTCACGTTCTTTTTTAGACGCGCTTCTTTTTATTTCCGGCCGATTATTTTAGTCCTGGCGATATTTTATCAGCTTTTACAGATTTTACAGGCCACGGTTTAGACAGGATTTAATTGTAAATATTTAATAACGTGGATATGTGTAAGAATATTGCAAGGACATGTGCCGAGAAAAATGTAGGATGCAATTTTTACACTTCTTGCGTAAATGGAAGGAATTGTTTAGGTATACTTTTATTTCCTTTAGGTGGACGATTAATCTAGGTTTCTATTTTTCATTTTAGATACAAACCACCGACGGATTTGTTCAATGCTTCCCGGTCTAAGGACTTTTGTTACTGCTCGAAAGTCTCGGAAGGTGCCATTTTTTCGGACAGGTCCTGCCCGAAGGCAGGGATTTTCAACGTATCCTCGTGTCATTTTGGAACTCCTGTATTGACATCTTTCCCACACTTTTATCTTGGAGATAAGTCGCTGTTGGAGCAGATCGAGGGGTTGAATCCACAACAGGAGTTGCATGAGACATACGTCGACCTTCATCCGGTAAATATAAAATTATGATTTCAATTATCCTTTAATGTACTTTAGCAGACATGTCAATTTCTCCATTCCATTCGTGCCATCTAATTCAAGTATTATTTACACAATGAAGCCTCTAGTTCCAAAAAAGAAAGAAAAAAAAAACATGCTTAATAATACTCGACATAATTATAGAGTTCTTCATTCTCGGATTCATAGGAAAATATTCATATTTCACTTAATTATACATTACCGTGAGAACTTGAAAAATTATCTTTGACACGTGTTCGTGATACGGTTAATTCATTCACATGATTATAACGAATTTAATTCAGGCACATATTATTTATTTTTTTTTTTTACAGCTACTTGCAGTTCCTATTGGCGGTTGGTCGAGGCTTCAGCTAAATCTTGAGGCAAGAAAAGCAGTCGGGGTCCCATTTATGGGAAAATTAAAGGACGGCGAAGTCCTTCCTTTATTCTGGGTCGAAGTTGGCATAGACAACATCCCGGATTCTGTTATCAGCATCCTGCATCATGCATATTTCACCGCAAGTGCAGTCGAAATTGGATTCCAGTGGGGCAGTTTATTTCTAGTTTTGGTGTCGACTTGCTTGTTGTTGTTTACCATGAAGAAGACGAGGACCGAGCATCGGAGGAAGCTGAAAAGAAATATCTCCGGGGAGAATAGACTTCTCGAATGAGGCGATTATTATGATCACCTCGTGAAAGAGATCAATTTTTTATTACATGCCCATGGCCAGGAAGTCTGCATTATGGCAGCTTCACTGTCATCTTGATACCTTGACTGTCATTTTGGGAATTTGACGGTAATTTTGGTATCTTAACTGTCATTTTGACAATTTATTCGACGGTTTCGGTACCTTAACTGTCATGCTGTCAGTGGAGGTGTTAAAGACGTCTAAAGAGCTTTTTTGGACTCACGTTACTATCTCAGTCTAGGCCCCAAAAGATTAGGCTTCGATTTTTTAAAGTCTGATTATCGAGGGCCTATCCAATTTCCGTACCGGAATTAATTTCCGGTATTCCGACTCAACTTTGATTAATTTATTTTAGTTAAAAGTATTGGGTTGGATTACCGAGATCGAAGTTAAGGGAAATCGACTAGACCTGATGAGCTGATAAATGTTGATCTTTTATCAGGAAAGTTCGCTCCTTTTTCAAGACTGCTCTGTTCTACGATAAAATAGTTATAGTCGCGGTAACTTATACAGGATGAAGTACTATAAAAAGACAGTTACTAAAATCATTAAGTTATACTAGTCGATATGAAAATTGGCGAGGAAAATCTAACGATAGATTAATAGTCACACCGAGAACGTAAAATTTCATTTAACCAAGGTCATGTTTCTTTGAATAGTATCAAAGAAATATTTTGTTAATTCAAAAGAATAATTATTTCACTCAAATAAACTCGAATAAATTGATTGCAACGTTTCTTCGGAATTAAGACAACTTATTTGAGTTCGTTTGTTTTTTTTTGCAGAATGTCGCATAAATTAAAGAAATGAAAAGAAAATAGGCAAAGGGCGCGTTTTTGAAATTCCTCATTTCATTTACGTTTCCTTGAACGAAACAAGTATTAAGCAGTTTTTCAAGAGACGTATGTGAGCTCTTAAAAAATTGTATAACGCCGGTCGATTGTAAACAGACTTTATTTTGTCTGCCGAGATCACACCACGGGATTATCAGCGAGCAACGAGCACCGAAAATTCCCGGATAATGACATTAATCCCGATATGTTTATGAATGAGTGTCACCATAAACATGATACCGAATGTGACCTGATAAACCAAAAATCGGTTGGAGGACTCGAAGCGATAAAAAGTTGTAATTAATGAAAATTAATGACATACAACACCGCTCATGTATTTTGGGACACTTGGCGGGATTCTTAGATTTCGTAAAGAACGAGCCGAAGTCTCGATAAAGTAATAAATAAGTCAGTAAGCAAATAAATTAACGGATAACAATATTTAAAAGATGCGTTCTCGCAATCTGACACCCTCAAAAGACACTTCCAAAAAATACGAGCGATAACGTACAGTAACTTCCCAGTTTCATTTAATATTTTTTACTGCTTCGAATTCCCTCGATTAATGCTAATCATTATCTTGTTTATAGAGATGTCAAAGATCAGCGGTTCATGATTTTTAACCATTAAAATACTCGATGTATATTTATAGTTATAGTCGTTGATTTTTCAGTGACAGACTGCGATCATTTCTTTTTCTCCTTATTGACATTTTATGTAATAGAAATGTTAGCGCGTATCAATTGAGTGATCCAATGTTCTCAGAAAATTTCCAGGAACATTTTGGGGATTAAATCTCGAGTCGTAGTTGATAATCGCCAATGAATTATGTACATAGCGTAGGAAAATAAGTCACCGTTACGCAAATGCGATTTATAGCGTGAGAAATCACTTCTATCGTAATGTGCCGATAATTACCAGTGAATACGTAACCGAAGAATCACTCTCGTTAACGATGACCCTTCTTAGTCTCTAATAGGTTTACTCGCATGTAAATCCCGGACTTAAACAAACATCCTTCGTCGAATCGAAGTCATCCTAGATAACCTCTGGCATTCTTATAAGCAATGATTTTCCGAAGAGCGTGATAAAAGAAATATTTTTTACTCGTTAACGTCAGCAAACTTCTCAGGAATCTCGGCTCTCCTGCGACCGGCGAATCCGCCGATTTCCACCTGGAAAATAACTAAAAGAAATAAAACTATATTTTTGCAAAAGTCACGTTGAATAATTTTAATAGTGAAAAAGAAGAAAGTGAGATCGATGTGACTTTAAGGAGATGTGATAATGGCATTATCAAAGAGGTCTCATCTATGGAACTTCGTGACGTTAATGTCGAGACTATAAGGAAGGTACTGATACCCATGGAATGTTTAATTTAAAAAAATTTGTAGACATTTTAATAATTTTCCATAAAAATGTAATTTCATGGGTGTCGGAACGACTGACCTTACGAATGCTATTTTCACATCCTCTTTATTTTCCCCTTTTCCACGTAATTCCTTCTGTGATTATTTGTTGAAAATGTTGAATTGGAATCGACAAACTTGAATAGAAGTATGACTTTCCTTATTCCTGCTAGCTATCTATAAACAAAAAAATAAACAAGCCAGGGTTGTGATCTATCGCGCGTCGTTATGAGTGGTAATCGTTAAGTCTCGGAATTCTATCGTATGATTATTTTCTCTGTTAGGAAACAATCTCTATTAAATATGAGTATGCAGGAATTAATGTTATAAAATAATTGCATGGGTTGAAAGAACTAATTCGTGGCAAAGAAATGCCTCGTATTGTGAAACGTGTGCAATTCTTGTATTGCTAGAGAGTTACTCGCAAGTACCGGTTTAATTAACAAATAGAATAACGAGAGTCATAGTTTACATTTAATTTGCAAGTCGATTGTTACATACGAGATGCGCTTATGTACGCGTAATTACCTTATACAGGGACGTGCACAATTCCCTGGTACACTGTTAAAAATTGAAATAAATTGATGAGCCACGTATCCGATGTTTTGTACATTTAACTTTTTTTATAATATACTCGTAGATGTTTTTAATATTGTCTTACAATCGGTTTAAAACATTTTCCATAAAATCTTACAAAACTCGAAACTCGTTCGTACGCTCACAAAAGTTGCATACTACTTTAACTTATTATTTAAAATTTGTAACTTCTGGAAAAATTTGTATACTTAAATTGTACGAGATTTACAAACATTTTTAACAGTGTAGGGGGATAGGGTTCGCGTAAAGAAAAAAAAAAAAGGCGACTGTCCTCGCATTTACGTAGAACTATTTGGCATCTTTTGATTTTTATTGTACAAAAGTATCATTACCTAATTCCTAGTAGACTTAGTCCTACGCATATTTGTAATAAAACATATACAAATGGACATTATATCGATTGATATCTTTTTGAGATAATTACAACAATCGGAATGGAACGCAGGCTGAGCCCCGAATTTACGTTGTTTATGTCAAAGGCACTGATAACATTTTAAATTGTATAAGGCACCCATTACAGTTATCATTTTAAATTGTTTGTGTCAAAGGCACTGATAACATTTTAAATTGTTTAAGGCACCCATTACAGTTATCATTTTAAAAATGATTAAATTGAAAAGCAATTCTGATACTTCTAATTCGACGGGTTTGAAAATTGTTTCTATAATTTTCTTGTCATTAATGTCCTCGAATATATATATGTTATAGTTTCTTTATTGTTACGTACGTTAAAACTATTTCTACGATAAAAATGAATGGCTCGAGGATAATTAATTCGGAGCTCAGCCCGAGTCCTTTCCTGGACGAAATCGTAAGACGGAGGGTGATTACAATCTGATATTAATTTTAACTGCACCAACGTTTACAACAATTACTAGAATTCCGCAAATAAAACAACTCGCCGAGGTAAAACTCAGCGATTACATTCCCCGCATTCTTCGCGGGGGGTCCCATCGAAAACGAATTACGTGCAACACGTGCTTATAATTAATAACACCTCTCTCTCTCTTTCTTAGCGTTATTTAAAACACCGCAATCGGGGGAATTAAATTTCCAGTAAACTATACTTTTCCACCAATTGGAGAGGACGCCTCGCTTATAAAAGCGAGACATTAAACAAGACGTCCACATCGCATAAATTAATCGTCACCAATAAATCGTATTCACAAGGAAATTTACAATTAATAAAAAAAGAAACAGTAAAGGAGAATCCAATTAAGTTCTGCACACCGAGCGCTCGACTTACCATCTCTAATTATTTCCTACTTGAACGATGTAATATCGTCTAATTGAAGAGACGGTGACGTGCCAAGTGTTTTAGACCGAACACCGCGAGTGACATAACGCGAGCCAATATGTCGAGAACGGAATAAAAAATAGCACAAGTGACGTGTAAATTAGAATTTCAACGATGTGTGACTCGCCGAGAGGCTATAAAAGTCTATCGACGTTTGATGACTTACTTTTGAATACTCAACGAGACTCATTGCCAGTAAGCTTCATTTCATGCCATCATAATTCCCTATATTTGTCTACTTATTTATTCGTTATGTTTAGAATGAGTCGAATTTTTTTTCCAGAATTTATTCAGCCCGCAAATTCGATTTCTCTTTCCGCTCAGCGACCTTCTCCCTCCATCGGGAGAATACATTTTTTCTCGAATTATTCATCGCTCGGTTATCGCACTTATACGTCGAACTACGTAAAGGAAGTATCAAGAGGAATGCATATGAAAATGTTAAATCGCAGGAAATCTTTTTCACGTCGTTTCGGAATGTCGAAAGGATTCCGTGCCGGCGATGCGACTATGCTGACAGTGAAAGCGTGACACTTAATTTGGCATTGTGCTAGGTCATCCGAGAAATTCGAGGTCACAATTTCGGAGGCTTTCGGGAGAAACTTGAGAAAATTTACTATTTTCATTACAAAAAAAAAAAACGATGAAATGAAAATTAATTTTTAGCGGAAAATTCCTGTCGAATAATTAAAACGCACTTTAGTCTTGCTTATCATTGCACACACGGGGGACGACGACAGAAAATAACGTGAAACACTCTTTAACAGCACTTTCGCTCCTCGTCGTTAATCTTCTTCTTTTACTTTACTTAGATTTTTCCCTTTATACTTTGCTAAGTACTTTCGATAGCGTCGAGTTCCACGCCTCGGAATTCAATTTCGAAAACCGCTGGCGGCCTCTCGATATTCTCGCACTTCGCCTGCGAATCGCAAACGAGGCCAAGGAGCGGAGAGAACGGTGAAGGAGAGAGCGACGAGTAGGAGAAGTCACATACAAGGCGCGATAAGTTACGACAAAACTGCGTCAACGCGGTTTGTTCCGATTGTCGCCTCGTCGTTCCTCCGCCTCGATCTTTTCGCCGCATAGGTTATGTACATTTCCAATTTTCCCGCAAGTAAAACATTTTTCAGGTTACAAGTCAACGGCAGGACGTCCGATCGGTAACTTCCCCGCGTCTGGTTACAAATTCAATTCCGCAGAACCGTAAGACCGGAAATCTCGATCGCAAGGGAACTTGAAATGCTCACTTCGATGGCAATCATGCACCCCTTCATAATATGTCCAAAAGCAATCTTGGAATTGATCAACTCATCTTAGATATACCTTGAAGAAGTGTAGATTGCAGCCTGGTAATACATTTCATAGGAGGGATAAGTAGAGAGGATCGTCGTTGCTACGGGAATCGCGTCCTAGACGCCATAGCAACGCGTCCTCGTTGCCCTAGCAACGCGCCCGCGTGACGCGCCATAGCAACGAATCGGCGTCCCTAACAACGCGAGTAGGGAAGTACTTTTCCATGCAGTGCCTCGAGAGGACCGATTCAGCGGAAACGTTAAGTGGGTAAACAGATTCCGCTGCGTCTTTCCGCAGGAACCTCGTCAAAGTCTTGGCCCTTCCCTGAAGGAGGTTCGACCGGTTGCTGAGGAAAATGGCGGAGGTGTGGCGCGGGAAGAAAGGACGCACCAGGAAATAAGATCGACGGACTAATCGAGGCTCGTTTGGGCGATCGATTTGCGATCGTTAGCGGCATTTTCAAAATTACTTGCCACCCATTGAACTTTGGAAACCGGGACCGAGGGCGCTCTTGTTGTTAATGGCATTCGCTGGTAGAGGACTGCTCAGGTGGAGTTTCTCTTGTCTTTTGGCTGCTCTTGCCAGGCAAATGAGAGCACCCACCAAGACGATCGCCCCGATTGCTGCTAGCACACCTGAGACTATTGCACGAGCCAAGGGAGGCACTTCCACCGCCATCTTGAGAAGAGTTCTTGCGCCCGATGGTAGTTCGTCCACGGTCTGTACAAACAATACATAAAATTACTACAAAATCTCCATACATTTTTACAGTGCTTGTTTAACATTTTTTTCTCTATATTCACGTGGTAAAGTTTCAAAAGATTCGGTTAATCCAGTTCGGAGAAAAGTTTCATAAACGATTGACCCTTCAGATATCGCATTCATATCACCTTAAATTATAGAAATTGAAGAATCGACTTTTAGCTTCTCTTGATTCGACTCGAGTGACCTGTACCATTTCTCGGTGTCCGACAGAGTGCGTCACGACGGAAGCGGTCGTTCCAGGATTTTGACGTTTCAATCGCGTAGGATATTGCACGCGACGTTCATTCATAACGTCAAGGTTATCTTCAATTAGGATGCGACGAGTCGGACATGAGCTGAATTTCAAATCGCACAGTGACGTCAGTTCCATCACGAAGCGTAACCCATGAACGAATTCTCGAATCGCGATCGTCGAGATCGCATCACGTCTTCCAACGTCACTTCTCATGGAGGAGTCACTCGAAAACGCGTTGAATATTCACGCGGTCATTAACGATCATTTGCAACCGCCTTTTTTCTAAGCGCGTAATCAAGCCGCCCTCGACGAGGTTCCGCGAAAGTGAATCACGGCAATGAAATAATTTACACGTTTTTTGCGTACTTAATAAGACGGATGCAAAATCGATCGCAGGAATCGCTCGAATGATGAATGGCGCATTCACGACCTGACACAAAACTAAATTTATCTTTTTTTTTTCCGCGAAGAAATTCCTCGATTGTTCATCAGAAGAGTTCATTTGCTCCTATTATCTCGGCTCTTCCTGATTATTACTGGGACTCCATGAACGAAGTTGGGTAACAATTCCAATTGAATTCATTTTAAGTAGGTATCTGAAATGTAAAATTTCATTTCTTTTACTTTATATTTTAAATATGAAGAGAAATGTTACTTTGCATTTTCTATTTTCAATAGATTGCGAGAACCATTTTATCCAGCTCTGTCCATAAGTTTGTGGTCGAAGTTAAGATTTAAAGATTTACTTTCTGCAGTGAAACGGACATTTTAATTAATAATGTATTTTCCAGCATCTCCCCACCTTTTCGGCAGTTTCATTTAAGCTTGCGATTGTCCTTGAAGAGGATTCGTCGCAGAAGAAGTATGCGAGTTTTTGAAATCCAATATAAATCGTGAGAAGAAAGAGTTATAAGCAACGAGCATGAAATCCGGCTTTTGTTGGGAGTTATGAACTCGCTTCGACTTTTCTCGGAAGGTAACGAAACCTTTTGCATTAGTTCAGTCAGTCGAGGGTACGATCGCTGAAAATGTGGGAATAATTTCACTCTGTCGAAATCGCCGCATTGTCTTCCATTTAAAGCGGCGAGTGCGTAGTGACGCATGCGCGGGACGCGCACGAAATGTTTAAGTATGTCGAGAGAACATTAAATCTCGTGACAAAGTTGCCGAAGTATCGAATTGTGCTAATAATGTTCCTTCCGTGAATGGGCAAACTGTCGGTCTATGAGAAAGTAGCATCCAAGTTTATCGATATTGCCCTGGAGTCAGATTTTCCGATATTGCAAGAAAATCAATTCTTTGTCATTGCTTTCTTAATTATTAAGAATACTCTTACCAGAATCTCATTAATAAAAATTTAACGTCGTTCACCAAAATTGGTAATCAATGATATTACGACTGGAATTTCCAGTTTCAACCTGTACCATTGTTTTCCAAAATTCCCCGCCGCATTTTATATTGCAAAAGACCGTTTCTTCCCAGCTAAATACCCTTCCAACTGCTACCCGATTCTCTCAAAGTAACTTTCCACCCGTAGGCACATAAATAATAATTCCGGTCACAAGATAGGTACCGAAAGTCATCAGCGAACGATTTACAGTCAATGCTTATTACAAAGGCAACTCCACCGACCCATTCGCCCAGGGAGCGCACATTAATGACCGAATCGTTAAAATCGCACGAATGTATCCTTCTGTCGAAACAGCCACATTGTCCTCCATTTAAAGCACCGAGTGCGTACAGAGTGGACGTTGCGTTACTCGGTACGTGGTCGAAATAACGAAACGTTAAACACATCTCTTAAAAGCGTCCTCGGAGCGATTGGGTGCCGTTTTGTCCCCTCGAAAAAGTTTCCTCGAACGTCACGCCGTATGAAAGGAGAAAGAAAATAGTTGGAAAAAGAAAAGATTAAAATAACGTTCCACTGATATTTGCATGGTGCATTTGCAAAGTTGAAAATATTTCCCCAGGCGCGCCTTTGAAAGGAAGAAAGGAAATGCGCGCCAAAAGGCGAAGGACGAAAGAGGTCCTCTTTCTTTTTCTTGCGCGCTGAGACACTCACGTCATCGAACCACATTATTGGAAAGACGATGTCGGGGAAGGTGGCGACTTGTTTGATGTCTCGAACTTGGCTCACGGCGAGATTAATTTGAATCCTAGCTCGAGCTCTAAGAGCTGTGCCCGTTATTGGTTGCACATCAATGTAAAGCTGGTGCTTCTCCTCTTCAGGCGGCGAAATTCCGGTGACCGCTTCTCGTAGGGCCGGATCAGCTGTTGAAAGAAAAATCACCAATTTTTTAAATTCTAACAGTTTAAATGATGATTTGATCAAGCGAAAAATCCGAGCCATACAAATAACTTCGAATAAATTGGATGCGTTTCTACATAACGGCTAAATTCCTATTAAATATTATAATTCCAATACTTTCAATGCTGAATATCAACAAGTCGCTAGTGAGTTTGAAAATACTGCAACTAATGGCTAGCAGTCGATGCAGAAATAGATAAAATAAAGAAAAAAGAAACGCTGGTCCCATTAGAGGTACCGCTAAGAGTGGCGTGGTTCCGCGTCTCTTTCCTTTCTTTTTTATAACAACACGGTTTTACGACGATGTAGGAGTAACGAGACGTTATCTGAGAGTGCACAATGTTGCGATGGATCGCACTCAGGTGAAGAAGGTAAAAGTAGCGCGTTCCATTTAAAATTATAACAAAAAGGAGAAAAAAAAAGAGGTTCCCATGATACACTAGGGCAAGATGGCGGCCTCCTGGGAGAATCGCGTTCCGTTATCCCACGCGGCGCGATTGCCGCCGACAGAAGAAAAGAAAAAGAGAAATGGTCGTCAGATTTACCAACGATTCCCAACGTCCGATAGGAAGGGATTTGCGAAAGAGGAAACACGCGAGATGAGGGTTACGAAATGCCCATTTTCATGCTCTGTATGTAAAAGTTACTGGATCCTGTATCGCGTCTGAGATGCTTTAATGGCGGCGCCTCATCCGAAGACACCCGATAGGAGTATTCCCCATGAAAATTCGGCAAAAATGATTTGTTGAATTTAATGGCCTCTAATCAAAATTAATTAACAGTAGTAACATAATATAAATAAGATTTCATGCGCACCCCGTAATTCAAGAAGGAAAGCTATGTATATAAGTGCAACTTTTAAATATTGACTTATGGCCAGGTTTTAACAGTAAATACTCCTATGTGTCGTAAGACTCGTTTTCAAAATCTGATATCGCAAATTTCAATTCTTTCACTCTTACAGGTAATAATTGAAACGAAGTTTAACCTCTATATATTAATGTAAATGAGATTGGATGCAATTTTGCAACGTTTTTGGGGTGCACTAATGGCGGCGCATCAGTAGGGGACACTCAAATGTCTATTCTTGCAATGAATGGTTCCAATGATTTAGAATTTCTTTCATATGAATATCGAGACATTGAAATTGAAAATACAAGTAGTGGGTAATCATACCTAGGTAAAAGTGCGGGAAACTGAGGAGAATCGGAGACTCGTACTGGCAAAGAGACGCGTTGAAGGTTCCCTCGGGAGCACAGGGTGGTCCTGCAGGACAGAAACATTGTTGCGACGGCACTTTATCGGGCGTCGAAAAAACGTCCATGGGAGGCACGAATCTATACCCAGGAACGTTGCCGGAGGACATAATCTCTTTCTGAAACAAGGAACAACAATTAGAGATTTCTTCCAGGAGTCCCTCAGGTCTAATGTTCTCCAAGTCAGCTGATATTCCCTAAAGCTTTCATTGTACACCATGAAAAAAAAAAAAAAACCATAAAATTCATCCATCCTTAGCTTATAAAATTACAACAGAATTATATTGCCTCGACGATGAATTAATACGCATTTATTATAATTTAAAAGATAAATGTATAATTTACCCGACGTTATTATTTTCCGAAGTTTACTAAGAAACTGGTTACACACCCGTGGTCAATTTCTAACACGTGTTGGACCTTTTATTTGAGAAAATATTATAAAATTAGGTACACCACGTTTGTATGGAATTTCCAACAAAAGTGATGTGATTTAATAACTTCTTTTTTGAGGCTTTTCATCCAGGCATGGTGTATACAATTTTCACGTTTCACCCCATTCATCTCACCTTGAAGACCAACGGCAGCGTCCTGCAGAGGTCCTTTTCGAAGACCTTCAGGACCGTGTTCTTCGTGATATGGGGTGGAAAGATGCTACCATCGCTTCCCATGACACTGTCGCACTGAGGCGTGGTCCAATGGCCTAATCCCTTTTTGCCGTTCCACTTTTCCAGCATCCCGTACTTGGTGATATCTCCCTGGCCGGAGAAGACGGTGTAGATGTCCTGTGAGGTGCCATTCTTGCCGTACATCAGGCCGAACTGATCGTAGGGGAGCTTTTGCTCTTTCGGGACCACGTCCTTGGCCAGCTTTAGAAGGGGATCCTCGTACCCCCAGAGGAGCTGACCGACCGACACCTCGACGAAGGGCTTGATCTTCAGGATGTCCATGATCGACGCCATGGCCAACCTCAGGAACCTCGCAGCATGTCGAGATTGACTCGTCGCAGACAACATTGGGATGTTCGGGACCACCACAAGGTCCTCTTCGGATCCTACCGAGAGCTCCTGGAACAGAAAGTAGTCTCATTCAATTTCCAGTTCCCCCTGGACAGAGCTTAAGACTAAAGAGCGCCAGAATCCTCGACAATGATTAAAATTGATATTTACGAACGACCTTATGAACATTCCTAATTGTACGTGTTTATGACTATTATTTGTTTATTATAATGTGTTTTGTACATCTATAAGGAAAATATGACGAAAACACGTGGGGCTAATATTATACAAATAGTATAAAAATAATATTCTAATGTATATGTTTCGCAAATATTTCAAATATCTCCTGGATATTTACAAAATGTATCGATATTTGTTAAATATATAGAAGATATAAGACAATTATTTTGGGCCACTAGGGAGGTAGCTTGAAAAACATCAGAAATCTTTCTTTAGATTACATATAGATGTCGATTTTGTCGGTGCTCTATTTATCTCAGTGTGAATGAAAGGAAATGAAATGTCGATCGATTATCAAAGTAAATCATCTAAGTAAATCAGGTAGCTCCAGGTGCGACGTCGCGGTTACCTTTCGACTTCATATCCATCGAGTAAGTGGCTCGGTGCTGAGTCGGCTCTTTACCGAAAAGGAAAAGGAAAAGATCCAAGATGAAAGCAAGAGACAAGGAGTCTCCACCGGGCGAGAAAGTCTGAGAATCCCGGAAACGGATGAGGAGCCGGCAAGGGTCGGGAATTGAATGCGCGCGCAGAAAATGAGAGTCGGCGCCGGAACGCGCAATTACGTCCGCCCGAAAGTAACTAATCCGTCTTGACATTCATTGTTGGCTGACTGACTCCAATTACTTTTTGTACGAGGAACCATTGTTCGGGAATGCGCGTAATCAACGGGGAACTTACCTACCGGATCGTTATCGTGGGTGAGAAAAGGACCTTAAGCTGTCCATTAAGCTGATTGCAGTTATTAGGCAAGAGGATACTAACCTCGCCTAACCTAACCTCAACTTGTAGTGCGCGAATTTGGAGCTACCGAAATACTATAATTTCAAGTTAAATTGCGTAAAGATCTTTCGATAGGACCATTCACTTTAATGAATAAGTCGATAGATCGATGATCAAAGGACATTTAAATTGCTTTTATATTTCTTTTTCTGGGATTTTATTTTTAAATCCTAAGGAAAGTATTCAACGTCGTTGGTTGTACGAGATGTTTGAATTTCACGATAAATAAGTATATAAATGTATGTATATTTAGTACAGGCAGTAGATGTTGTTCGTTGATTCTAATCGGAATAACTATTCCTATTCCTAACAATGAAGTCTTATTTATTTGATTCGGTGATTAGCGATGATTTTATTGACCTTGGCCGAGTTGTCAATTGTTACAGCGCGAACAGAGCCGAATATGCAGTCTAATCTCGTAGGCGGTGATGTAAAGGCAGTCACATTTACCGCTGGAAATGAGGCAAGAGCACGACTTATGGGGCCATTGCGTCACTTCGACTTAACATGTAAGTCTCGGCCAAAATTCAAACAATCGCTACGTTCACCTTCGGTTTGTACTTGCAGGGTGTCGACCCTGATTCTGAGGTTAAATCGCGTCTTGAGACTTAAAAACGCTGCACCGATAAAAATGCCCATGTAAATTTACATACTCAATGATTTGTTATTTCGATGCGACAATAAATTCTAGTGAAATTAAATAGTCTCTGTAATATCAGATCCGGCATCTAGTTGCATTTAATTCAAGTAAAAGTGCACTAATACGGTAACCATGCAATATTTGTTACACCAATTTCCTTTAAATTTGTTAAAAATATAGAAAAGGATAGCTCAATGTCGGCGCGGTAATAAAAGAAATAGTAAAATTGCATCCCCTGTGGAATGAAAAAACGATCTTTTAAATTTTTCTGCATCGGTTCTTTGCCTGTAACGAGAGTTTCGCTAATTAATGGGCTACTTAGGTTCACGCCTAAAAAATAATGCGATCTTTAATGAACTGAAAAACGGGTTTAATTCCGTTTACTTTCGGTTGGACTCCGTTTAATTTCTTCTGCGCCGTTTGTTCAATTGAAACGAGCATTTGCCAATTAACGGGTCGCTCGAGGTCGGGATCTTGAAAGGAGAGATGAAGATATTACTAAACGCGCAATTTTCCGACTTACCGGCGCGAAGACGAACTCCTTCCTCTGCTTGTAGGTGATGGTGTCGTTTCCGTTGAACTTAACCTCAACCTTCTCCCAATGTTCCTTATAAACGTAGGGTCCGAGCTCTTGGAGAGCCGGCTTTTCTCCATTGTTAAGGAACTCATCGGCATTGGTGACATTGTAGATGTAGATGTGCATGTGCGGCGTCACCGGTGGTTCCCTCCACCAGCGAAAGGTCTGTCCACCTTCTCTTAGAGAGATCTCCTTATTAATAATCAGCTTTACGATTTTTGGGAAGAGGGCTGCCGTGATGGCTGCTATGATTATCAGGAGCACCCCCGCGGCCACGGCTGCCCCTGGAAAAGAATAAAAAAAGCGCGAATTAATTCACCTTTCGTGGGAGCTCAAGATGGCCGACGCAGAATGCATAGAAATTTTCGTGCCATGGAATTTTTTTCATTCCTTTTATTTTGGTTTAGCGGAAAGGGCACAGGAGGTAGAGTTTAAAGTGGTACGCAAAGCAATGGGTTTTATCTTGAAAATACTTCCCGGAAAAACGAGCAATCAACGAAAGAGCCGAATTCTCGCATGGAGAACACTCGGAAAGAATCTCGCACTGCGAATTTTTCCGTTCCTATTTATTTTATGGAAAGGATCCACAGGGCAAAACTTGACGCGATAAGCTTGATAGTGGGTTTTATTTTACGAATAATTTGCGTAAGTAGGACCGGTCGGCCAAAAAGCCGAATTCTTGGGAGAACGTGGAGAACGGGTCGGCGAACCGGTCCCAAGATGGCGGCGAGACTCGAAATTGACAATACCTACTCGATCGCGTCGAAGAAGCGGAATTCCATTGACATCGGGTTACGAACTCCGAGGACTGATTAATTCGTAGTTTAATGACGCAGATGTTCTTTCAGAAGGCTAAACTAAATGCAAAACTACCAGTCGGAGACACGGTACAAGGCCGACAGGACGAGTTGTGGATACCGGTCTCCTGATGACAAACGATCTCGGATCCTATCGCGTGTTGTGTCAAATATCGAAAAGTTATCGAGATTACGTATTGACCTTCCCTGATTGCAAAATAATCGGATAATAACGATCCCCTCGGCATGGAAAATCTTCAGATGAAAAGTAATCTCATATTTTATCCGCATGTTTAAGCTACACCTCGCTGTTAACATTACTAATACAATCCGTACACTTTTAGTACATAAG
Organism: Orussus abietinus; assembly: GCF_000612105.2. Classification (NCBI taxonomy): domain Eukaryota; kingdom Metazoa; phylum Arthropoda; class Insecta; order Hymenoptera; family Orussidae; genus Orussus; species Orussus abietinus. Next base: position 259,251 of record NW_019394282.1, on the reverse strand, counting down.
GTCGAAACAAAATTATAAATTTGAGGTCTTAAAGGTGAATTAGTACGCGTTTGTTATAAATTTCTGAATAGAATTAATTTATAACCTCATATTATAATTTCGTGACATTCTGTGGCGTACTTGACATTTGCACTGAATTTTTAACGCGTGTTAAAGGTTTTTGAAATCGATGTATTAAATCAATATGATTGAAAATCAGTTGCTTAGAAAATCAATAGATGTGACAACGGTTATTTCTAGTATTAATTACCATATTTTAGGACGTACGTTTACCCATGATGCTAGGAATTCGGGAGAAAAAGTGCGAATCTCAAAGCGGATCTTCACATCCCGTCTCGGGTTTATTTTCTTGTGATAAAAAAAAAATGCAGCCTCGGGCCTTCGCTAGCGATTCGGAATTTGACGGAATCTTCGCCGACATTGAAACAAGAAAGAGTAAACAGAGTTCCCTTCACGCGGCTTGGCGACGATTTGTGAGAATTTCGTCGGGTAGGATTATTTCCGAATTTATTAGGTCGTCCTTCGAAATGATCATTCCTTAATCATTAAAAAGTACCCCGACGTTTGTTTCTCATTATACTTCATTGCCGAAATATTTTGTATCCGCGTTGGAATTAATTCAACAGTTCGACACGTATTTTATTAACTACGTCTGTTATGGCGCGCCTTAATCTGCAGGTATTATATTCCATTTGTTACCTAATCACCTATGAATATTAAATGAAAGAACGAGTAGGGTACCAGAAAACGCGATTAGCGTATCAGGCAGAACTTGTCCACGCAAAATGCGTACAGAGCATTCAATCTTGCGCAAAATTGCCGACGCTTCCCCTTATGCCTCCTAGAAGTCTAAGCTGTTGCGCAAGGACTTAAAGACCCCCCGCGAACAGGAGAAAATCCGACAGGAACGCAACTCCCATGGAAGGCTCAACGACCGCACAACACCCTAATTCGTAATCTTGTAACGAGCGTAATTCGTTGCCCAATAACCCGCAACGACGGTCGAAACAAAGCTGGGCAAAAGTGTCGTTTCACCTCGCTGATGTTAGGGTACCCCATAGTAAAATGTCCAAATCGTTTGTAATTCATGACTTCAACTCGAGTCCTAATTTTCCGTGCCTTTAAGAACATATAAACTCGTGCAGTCCGCTTGCTGAGTTAGGTTAGGTTCGCATTCGTAAGATCACCCTGACGCTTCGGCTGTTGTGAATAAATATTAAAAATATTTATATAATTCATGCGCCTTCAACAAGCAAGGCTGTAGGAAAATTATACATTCAAGGCTTTATTTTCTATGAACGAAGTGAATTAGTACGCATTATGAATTTATACATAACAGTCCAAGGAAATTTATGCATTTTTATGCACCAGATTTATATCGTATATGGTTGTAAAATATATAAATATAATGTTATGAGAATAGTTTGCCATATCTGAATGAAATGTTGAAACCGCTGGCGCCATCTTGCGAGCGCTTCGCCTTCTAAACGTCGCAAGAGCCGAAGATGTCTGGATTATTTTTCTTTTTTCTTCTTCGAATTTAATTTCGCGGTCGGAACTTGCCGATTTTAGGGGCGATTTTCCGCACCGGAAATTCAGTCGCAGATAGATCTCATGCATATTCTAATAAGATCTGCATGTCACCGAAGGAAGGCTACTTACCGGGTCGAGGATGTTCGTTAGTCCGCAGCCTTGCGACAGCTTTTTAAGGATGGTGTCTAACAGCATCTAAGTTGCTTTTAAGAATGTCGATTAAAGAGTTTAGAGACTAGGAAGTGACTTCAAGGTATTGGCGTCCTTAATCGCAAAAGTGCACTTGTAGACTATGAACGTCTTTACTTAGGAACTCTGATCTACTCAAGAAATAAAATATAAATAAAAGGAAAGCAACGTTTATTTCTAAATTGCTACATCAGCACCACTAGAATACATTTCATTATTGAAAAAAGATTTTTTTATTTAGCCCAGACTAGAACCAAGAACATGTATATTTTTTTAAGTGAAATTTCATGACGACCGTAATCACGAATTATTCGGCGCATCCAATTTGGAGCAAAAGTTTTATTAATATTTTCACTTTTAGTATTTATATAATGGCTATTTTATATCGCCTTGTTAGTTTTGGAATTTCTTGAGTTTCTCAAATTTCCGGAGGTCAGGGAAAAAGAAAATGGCGGCCACTGGCCGGAGCATCCCCGCTCGCCTCGGGAAGTACATACATCTCGTAGACGGTCTTACCTAAGTATCCTCGGTAGAAGTTCTCGTGATTACCGAGCAGCACGCGCCTCGCCATTTTCTGGCCTGGTTCGCTGCTCGTGAATCGCGATATCTACATTGTATTTATCCTTTCTCCGACCGACTCTGCGCTCGCTAGGCCAGCTTGGAACCGTTTCGAGCGCGGTTTTCCCGAGCATGCCGGAGCTACGATCGTCGCCGGAAGGGGGCAAAAAGTCTCGTAAATTTCGAAATACCGAATACCGGACCGTCGAACTCGACGACGTCGCTGCGTTACGCAAAGTTCACGAGTAACGGCCGTTAAATGAGATCCTTTTTGCGGCTCGTCGTTAAAGACCGCCGCGTCCCGTAAAGAACCTCGCGAATGTACTTGGTGCGAAACTCTTCCGCTGGACATTTTCATTCCTCCGGTATTAAAAAATATGACCAAAAATTGCCTTTCGGATGAAATTATCAATTTTTTTTTTCTTTTCTTCTAACACTTTCGTTTAAGGTGATGTGATAATGGTCAAAGAGGGCTTGTTTATCGGACGTGGGCCGTTAAACGGAATGGGAAGAAAGTGGAACTGCTCGCGATAATTGCGCAAAATAATGAAAATTCAACGCGGACAACCTCAAGGCTCCGAAGACATTGTTTACGGAAGCACTTGAGTTTGTGCAATTGTGCAACAAAGAGTGCACGTGCCGAGGAAATGGCCGTTTCCATGTCCGTTGCCCTCATCTCGAGGCCCGTTATTACGAAACCCTCAATTTTGTCCTTCCTCGTCCGATCTCGTGACACGCGATGCAGTAGTTAATTATATCATTAGCTGCTGCGTCGTTAATTATTAGAAATTAAGGAGAGCCCTCCCCAAACCGAAATTCTTGTCCTTACTCCGAGTCACTGGTATCGATTTTCAAGTGAAGCCAAAGATATATAGGCTTACGAATGAAGTCATTAACCAGCTATTAAAGTCTAATTGCCTCCGATTTCTCGGTCTATTACCGGATAGAGATAGCATTTACCTAATTTTAACCGCTTCCCGTTCCTTGCAAAATTAACTGAAACTCTTTTTTCTTTTTCCCTCGTTTAAGCCAATGCACTCGAGTCCTAACAATGCTTTATCGAATCAATTGGTATGCTCGATTTAGCATGCCAATGACGACAATAACGACTCGAGTTATCACGTCAAAGAAGATAATAAGGACTCGAAATAATCGCTGCCAAAACGTGCGGTCTTAATTTTTCAAAATGGCGGCGAGGTGCGTCGCGGATTTACATGAAATTCGAGTAATTGTCCCATGAGTTTAAGGTATGAAGCTATTAACCAGCGATTAAAATGTAATTGCCTTAAATTCTCGGTATATAAACGGATGTCAACTTTAATCGTCCAATTTTAATCACTTTCCGCTTTCGCAAAATCTGACAGGAAATCTTTTTCCTTTCGCCTTTGTTAAGTCGATCTTCCTGTCTTTTTCGTGTCGTAACGTAAGGTTTATCGAATCAATTGGCCCACTCGATTTCACATGGTAATAACGATAATAAGGATACCGAGTTATCATGCCACTGAGGATAACAACGACTCCACCAAAACGGCAGCGCGTGGTATCAATTTTTCAACATGGCCGCGAGGTGCATCGCGGATTTGCATTCATTAAGAAAGGCGTGTAAGCATCTTACAAAGTCATACAATGTTGTAATAATCGCCCGACCGATTGTCCCGCGGCAAACAGACGGAAATAAATCGGCCGAAAATATAACGAGCGAAGTCCTCGTTTCTGTTCCTCTTTCTCTCTTCTTCGGCGACGCAGTAAAGGCGCATCGTTAACGAGCCTATCAGTCACGACGTGGACACAGGATAATCTGACACCTTGGCCAACTCGTTAAGGAAAAATGAGAACACCGAAGGTGGGTAATCGATGACCTCGACTCGAGTTTCAGCGGTTTGATCGGTTTTAGGGACGCCCGCAAGAAGATGGATGGCTCCGCCATTTTGGTGCACGCCCAAGCGGCGTCCCTTTCAACGTCGTTGTTCATAAACTCTAATAATGACTCCTTTTCAACGGTTCAGCTAATAAATTTAATTATGTGCGATTTAAAATTAAGATTGTCTTTAATGCAAAAAAAAAACACAAGACAAATTCGAAAAAGAAGTTTTCCTTTCCCCTCTCTTAGCGCGCAAGAAGATGGATCGCTCCGCCATTTTGGTGCACACCTAAGCGGCGTCCTTTTCAACGGCGCGGTTAATTAAATTTGAATAAGCAATGTATCTCAGAATATACATTAGAGAGTATCTCGTTACTATGTAATTATCTGCGATATAAAATTACGATTTTCTTTCACGTAAAAGGAAGCATAATGCAAATTGGAAAAATCGATTGATTTACACGGAAAAGTATGCGGCAAAGAAAGAGACATGCAAATTCGAGAATCCTCGGCTTATTCGAGGGGCACTCTCGAGTTGCCCTAAACTAACAAATAAGGCGAAATTTTACGGCCTCTAAATCGGGATTTTTATAACCGAAGCCTTGAAAGCCTCGCGAGAGAATAAAATTAAAAGGGGCGATAAGATCTATAATTTCTTTTTTTTGCGTTTTCGGTTTAAAGGTCGCCCGGAAGAAACGGGTTTGAAAGACTTAGTTGGAAGCCGAGGATGAAGTGGGATATGTCGTTTTATTAATCGTAAGAGGTTAACTCCTCGTCGGCCTTCGGTTTGATTCCTTATTCGCCGTCTCTTTTTCTCTTCTCCACTAGCATTGAGAAAGACGTGATATAAAAATATTCCCGCAAGGTCTGCAGGAGTAAGAATGAATGGGATCGAACATATCGGCCGATCCAACATTTTTTCCACGTTTGTTCAATCGATGTATAATTAAATCTCTAAACCGTCATTATCAAATAGTGCTTCCTCTCACCGCGCCAGATTATATTTCAAATAATTTCCCCTTCTTCACGTGGGAATAATTTTAATCAACAACACGATAAAATTATGGAGATTTACGTAATTCTTGGAACTATCGTCTGATGCGCAGATTTGTTTATCCCGCGTAGCGAAATTCTCAGAAATTCGGTTCCGCGAAAACGTGAGACCTTCCTTATTCGATTAGTTAACTGAGGTTATTTTGCACGTACTTTGCAGCGAGGTAGTTAGATAAAGTAATTAGATTAGAATTGATTCCGCCATGACAGCGAATCCGACACCGCGTTTCTCTAAACGAGTATCGATATGGAAGGAAGTCCTCGTGAAATTGCACACCATGCATGCAAGATCGATATACATCGACGATCGATAGTGAATTGCTTAACAAACGAGTCGTATGTCCTCGGTACTACAATAATACCTTTCAGCTGCATAAACCCAACACTGCATGTGCAAACATCAAACAAACCACTCCGTAATTCTGCAAAATCGTCCTTAGTCACGCTTTGAAATGTCATTTAACAAGCAAAAAAAAAAAAACAATTCCACCCACATTGAAACAATTTTAAACCGGCCCTAGCATACTCAATAAAAACAGAAATATAATTACATATCCAATAACGCAATAAGGAGAAGCCTCACGTTTCTTAAAAATAATCCCGAGGACTAATGCCGCTCAGCTATTAATTATTAACAAATCGAGATGCTTGAGAAAGTAAAGAAAAAAAAAATATATATCGTAGTAAAAATGTAAAATAAAGGAGAAGCTTTAAATATTGAAATTCAGGCTTTCTAAAAATAGCCCCGACGAGTATTAATTATCAATTATCGATGTCAAGATGTTTAAGAGTACAGCTATTAGGCGGAGACGTCAATGTCGAAACATCGTTTTTCGACATAAATCAATCACTTCCTGCACTTTCCCTCTTCTTGTGTGACGTCACATACCGATTCTCGTGCTTCTTAAAAATGAGATATATTTATAGCGAGCCGACCTCAGTTTTATACATTCCTATCGTAAATAATAGGATTTTCACGTTATGTAACGAGCACACTGACCGTGATGTTTAACCGGCAGTTAAATAAATATTAACGGCTATGTCGCAGTCGTCGATGGCGAGGCCGCCGTTAATTACAACGAAAGACTCTTTCTAACGATATTTATTCCCCGGGGGTCAATAGGAGCCAAAGTTGAGTCGATTACCCTGAAATTCAGGGAAATGTCGAGAGGGGCAGTACTTTTAATGGTATTTGCCGGTGTCATCAAAATGTCGTTTGGGAACGAAAAGAAATTGTTAACGCCGGTCACGATCTCCTTCGGCGGATGTCACGAAATCCGAAGGCGATGACTTCGCCTCGACGAAAAGTCGCCTTCCTGTCGAAATGTCACTCAAGTGACTCCCTGGACTGGTGGTAATTAATAAATATTCTACGGGGAAAGTGTTCCAAGATATGTGAAAAATGTCACGCGGAAAAGGCGACGTTCAGGTGGTATGAAAGTGGCCTCAGAAGGGTCAATCTCGCGTGAAAGTTTTCTCCGAACTGAGTGTACCAAATCGTTTAAAAACTTTACAACGTGGATATGGAGGCTAGAAGAAAGGTCCAGACACCCATGAGAATTCAATTTTGATGAGATATTTCGGAAACGTCTATAAACAAATTTTATACAAATTAAAATCTCATGGACGTCAAGACCTTCCTTATTGCCTGCATATTCACGATGTAATGTTTCATACGACTCGTTACATTCCTTTCGGAGAAATGTATCACAAACGAGGCCTCTTTGACGTCAACTTTCATATCGCCTCAAGGATATGAAAATTCTGACAAGAAAAATATGGTAAGGAGATAATATGGAAAATATCATGGTAAAAATGAGGAATGAAAAATGTGCCACGAGAAATAGGTCGAGAAAAGAATATCTATACGGTATGATAATCGTATTTACCGTAATGTCGTAATGTATTGGAAAATAATTCTTTCTTATCGGAACCAACAAATATGCAGTTTTGTCAATTGGGTAATGAGTACGGCAGCTCGTTTCCTGTCGGAAGACACTTAACCGCGCCTGACGCGACATTTCACCACATTCGACATGTCAACAATTCGTATTAAGTCGTGACTAAAACCCAAGCTTATGAGTCAGTCGTAAAAGATGTCTTTACCGACACGGAATATCGGCTGAACTTTGCGAAAGGAATAATTTGACTTCGATTCCACTGGCAATTTTTTTCGTATTCATTTACACCACTTCTGAAAAATCTGACAATAAGTATTTGGCGCGAGACTCTACCGAGTCTCTTGATACGGCGTCTGATAAATGTTCCATTTGTAGGGGAACTAATTGAATTACAAAGCCAAAGGAATTGCGCAATTCGGTCGGATGGAAAAAGAAAATTGAAGCGGAAATAATTTGCGTTGTTTCCGCGGGCGGAATTAAACTTTGTACGGATCTCATTCATGACTTTCATTTGCGCGGCTCGTTCATGATCTTAATTTGCTCATGAATACTTATTGCCTAGATAAGAGGCTTTTGAATATCTCCCCTGTTATCGCATTTCTTTTTTCCTCCACATTACCGTATCTCTTGCAAAGTTATTATCGTTTGACTCTCAACTAAATCTCGTGAGCCAGAAAAAAATGAAAAATTCCTATACAGGATTTTTTAAAAATAAATATTGAACTATTGCATTAAGAGTAATCAAAATAATGTATTTTTAATTTCTCTTCCAGGAATTTCGCCCATTCTTAGTGAGTACGAAATTTCGGACGCTCTGTATTAAATGATTTAGTGTTTCGGTTATTCGTCATGCACGTTGATTATTCATGTATCGTATGACTCAATTAAGAAGATACGTAAAATAAATACGTCTTCTTTCTCTCCCGAGTTTTGAATCTGATGAAATTCTTTTCATATGAAATCAAGGCGTCAGCTTTTTAAATTGGACTTCACATTCATGCAGGAAATTTCTTCCTTCATTTCCAAAAGCCAAGTTCGCCAATTTTCTAGCGAGAAAATGACGATACTAAAAAGCAATATCATTACTCTAAAAAAAAACGTCCTCATTCAATGTCTTGCAAAAAGTTATATAACTATCTTTGTAAGATAATTATTTCTCCTATTTTCTCTTAACGTCTCATTTCGTAGTTCCCATTTTTATTCGGTCAACTCATCGACTTATCATCGGACGTGAAATGATTTCGATAGTAGCACAATAGATTAAGGTTGCACGTAAAACCTTGCCACGGATCGATAGTCATCGGAGTAATTATTTGAAAGGTTCATGTAGCAAAGTCGAGATCGAGAGATAAACTCGAATGACTGACCTATCCAACAATCGAATGTAATGTGTTCGTGGTATGCATGATAGATAGTATCAGAACTTCTTATCAGCGTTTTCAGTCTCATATGAAAATCCAAACAGCTCGAATTAAACATTGGGCAATTGAAAAAAAAAATAAACTCATTGTCAATTGACAATGTGTCTCGAATCAGAGTTTTCAACCTTACATGAAGAATAAAGTATTTTGAATTGAGCATTAAGAGACTTTTTAATAAAAAGACGCATTTGATAGTACATATCATATCAGCGTTTTTAATCTCGCATGAAAATCCAAATAACTTGGATTAAGTGTTAAGAATTTTGGTGGAAAATAAGAAATCGACAACGCGTGTTTGTATGAATCATGTAAAGTGCACATAACTAGAAACAATATTATTACCAAATCCCTTTAATATTAATTTTATCTTTTCCATTTTCACACCATTCACAATCTCTAGCGTATTGATAATTTTTAATAAACACCGGCGACTTTGCAGTAAAATTGTTTTTATGAAAGGATACCGTAAAAAATAATGAAACCCCCCGGGCTGATTATAACATATCAGTAAAGGTAATTGCGTACTCGCGTGTATTTTCATGTACTTTTATGTAAGCGAGGAAGTCGTTACCTCTCATTGAAACATCTCCGTCGTCATTTTTATTTGTCCTACCCTTTATTATGTAATGTTATACAACGAAATGGACTTCCAGGTACCACGTGTATGTAAAGAAGTGCTGAAGATTGACATTTTTTAAACCTCAGTAACTCTCACCCAACCATCTTCCTCATATTTATCTATTTAACCGTCGTTACTTAATATTAATATACAAAAAATACAGTTCTAAATACCAGCCACGTATGAAGAGATTTTTTAATTGCGAATACTTCTCGTTACCGTCGACATTCTTGTATGTCCACTTGGTATTATCTAATGATGATATCTAACAAAATATCATTCTACGTATCGAGTGTGTATTGAATATGTATATTTAAAAAATATCGACTTACAGGCCCACTAATTCTTTTTACCCGCGAGAGAGTGAAAGTTCTTACGTGATTCTACTCGCACGAGGAAACAATACATGAAATTACAAGGCATGGTTTTATACGTCTTGCGTGTCCCTCTTTGGACGATATTCTCATTCGGCACTTGCTTTCGCGACATAGAAATCCTCCTGGAAATTGGATCAATGGCCGTCGTCCCTGAAACGGTACCGGCCTAACCGGAAGACGAATGACACGGTTGACAAATCACTAGTCGGTTTTCTAGTCATTCCTAGAAACCTCAGTTTCGACTAGCTTCGTTAGTAATTCATATTTATAAATGTTTCCATTCATAATTTCACGGCCGACAAATCCCTAATCGAGTTTCTAGTCAATCCTAGCGACGTCGATATCGATTATCTTCGTTAATACTCCATGTATATAAATATTTTATTTAACAAATGACGCAGAGAATTATTTAAGACGCGTTTCAATTGACTTTCAAAATCTTCGAAGTGACGACGTAATTAAAGTAATGGTGAATTTTTCAGACGTGTCTTTAATACGGACTATTGTCGGTAAGAGTTACTTAACGTGAAAGAATAAAAATGAAAAAGTTGACAATCACGGGAAATGGTAATTGATACACACACTGAGAAAAAAAAAAATTCATTGAACCGAAGGAATATCTTTTTGAACAGTGCCAATGAAATATTTTTTTAATTCAAAAGTTGACTCGAATAAACTCGAATAAATTGCTGTCATACCGAGGAAACGTGGCATTCAATTTATTCGAGTTCATTTGAGCCGAATAACCATTCTTTCAATTAATCCTTGTACAAATCAGATTTCATCGTAGAAAATCGGCCTGATCTCATCCTCGTCAATAAAATACTTTATTAATTCAAAGAGTTGGCTCAAATAAGCCCAAACAAATTGCCATAGTACCGAGGAAACGTTGCCTTCAATTTATTCAAGTTCATTTGAGCTGAATAACCATTCTTTCAATTAATCCTTGTACAAATCAGATTTCATTGAAGAAAATCGGCCTGCTTTCATCCGCGTCATCCGAATGAACTTTTCCTCGAGAAGTCGTATCTCTAGGCAAAATGTTACATTCGGGTAAATCATAGAGTATTTCGTGTCTTCCCAGCGTGTAGCCACTCCCATCTGGTCTCGCGATCGGATCGCGACTGCGTAGCGCCGACAATGGGAAAGTGCTAGTTCCCGGTTTCGTGAGACTCCTATGAACTTTGAACGCCGGGACCGGCCCAAGGTGTCTACTGTCCCGGCGCTTTCTAAAAACGCGGCCGGTCCGATTTGCTTGAAAATCCTCCGAGCGAGACTCGGTCAGTGTGCCACTCGGTGGCCTCGGCTGCAATGGCAATGCCACGCTTGGAGGGATTTCAGTGAATTTCGATGCAGGCTCCGATCTCGCGGTCCATTCGACTCGCCGGCGTAACAGCTTTCAAGATGGCGTCTCCCAGTCCGCAATTGTTAAATTCCGCGTTCTGCGGTTTTAGCGCCCAGCAAACCCTGAATACACCCGGCGATAATTGATCCGCCTACAAGGGAAATTACACATTGTTCTTGCAATAGGTTATCTTGCGGGTGGAACACACGTTTTCGTTTAAGATTTTCATTGATAGAGCCGCCCATTGTTACCCCGGCAGGTTTTCACGGAGTGGGAAACGCTCGTAACCGTCAATGATTTTCAATGATAGAGAAGCGTATTCGTGAATGATTCTCGGTAAGGGAAAAAGTACTTACTTCCGTCAATAATTTAATAATATATAACTCTAACGCGAAATTTAAGCTTCTCGAGAAGAAATCTTTCATTTGCCCTGGAAGAGAACTTTTCATTCGCAAAAATTAAATTTCCGGACTTTCAAGACTTTCATTAGGACCTCCATGATCCACGTGTTGAAGCTTCAAATGATTCGGTGCACCCGGTTTGGGGAAAAGTTTTATAATATTTTCACGTTTATACATAGAATGACCCATTCGATTATCACCTTAAACTGTACGCGTGTATACACTATACATAATTGCATTCTACATACATTATATACTATACCTTACATTTTCCATTTTCCCGAAGAATAACGGTAGGAAGGTAAGGCGCCGTAAATTCTTGATAATCAAATTGCGCTATTGTAATCACCAGAAACTGGGAACCGGGCGTAACGTTAAGGCCGGTGTCTGACTTTCTAGGAGCCGTGTATATAGCCTAATGAAACTAGAATACGCAGCTTTTTACTCCCCGCACTTACATCAGGCCTCGATCGAGTTGCTTACGCACTGGACGGCATAACTCTCCGTTTTTTACCCCACCACGTATACAATTACATGATATACCCAAGCGAAAGCTTTTTTTCCACAGCTCAGACGTGCAATTAGATGACGCGATTTTAGTTATCAATAAAATGACACGACAAGAATTGTCATTCTCGAGATACCTTGCTGAAGATTTCAGCACCTCTCAACATCATATTATAATTTCTATAAAAAACTCGCTATATCTATCTCCCAGGTGAATTGAGATTACATACAAAATTTACTATTATACATCACATTACGATGCTTTCTGCATAGTAACATGTTTATTACCGGGATACAGCTAGGTTATATATGAACATTACAATATATCAAATTGTATACCAAAGAACAATATGGCCGCGATGGAGCGTCATGGAGATGGCTGAATTTTCTAACCTGACGAGTGTGCAATTCTTCATCGAATTATTCTTACGTAGTGGCCTTTAAGCGCGAATGACGTTTCATTGGCCACGCGTCTAAACACGCGGGCGAAATTTACGATCCACTTTGAGGAGTGAGCGTGCAATCGCGGGTAGAAGTGCAGAGAGTTTCCGAATGTGTGACGTGCGCGCTTTGAGAAAGAGGAAAGGCCCCGGGAGAGCAGCGGCTCTCATCCGGGGGAGCAGCCTCGCCGGAGGGAGTCGGGGGGCGTGCTGATTGCGCGATCGACTCGGCTGCCGTCGCGAAGGAATGCAGCGACTGATCGTAACAGCTGGTAGCACGTTGCACCGGTAGGGAGCGGTTTACTATAGTTTGCGGGAAGTCGCACCAGCCAGTTTACAACTATTGACAGAAGTTCCCAGTAGCATGGAGTAGCTTTGAATAGTTTGTAGTAGCTTGCAATAGCTCGCAATAGCTTGCAACAGTTAGCGGTAGTTTGCAGTAACTCGTAAAGATCGCAATAGCTGTCCAAAACTGTTTGCGGGAAATCGCAGCAGCCAGTTTACAACTATTGACTTCTGTCGCAGTAGTATGGAGTAGTTTGCGATATCTTGTAGTAGCTTGTAGTAGCTCGCAATAACTTGCTGCAGTTTGCAGTAACTCGTAAGGATCGCAATAGCTGTCAAAAACTGTCGAGCGGTTTACTACAGTTTGCGGGAAATCGCAGCAGCCAGTTTAAAACTATTGACTTCTGTCGCAGTAGTATGGAATAGCTTGCAATATCTTGCAGTAGCTTGTAGTAGCTGATCATAGCTCGCAATAACTTGCAGCAGTTTGCGGTAGTTTGGAGTAACTCGTAACGATCGCAATAGCTGTCAAAAACTGTCGAGCGGTTTACTATAGTTTGCGGGAAATCGCAGCAGCCAGTTTACAACTATTGACTTCTGTCGCAGTAGTATGGAGTAGCTTGCAATATCTTGTAGTAGCTTGTAGTAGATCGCAATATCTTGTAGTAGCTTGTAATAGCTCGCAATAGCTTGCAGCAGTTAGCGGTAGTTTGCAGTAACTCGTAAAGATCGCAATAGCTGTCAAAAACTGTCACGTAGCTGCAACGAGTAACAACGTGCAGTAGCTCACAGTAGCTTCCTGATACGAGAGTTGATCATTTTTACTTCTCAAAGGAGAGCCCGAAAATTATAATCTGAAGGTGAATTATAACTAAAGATAACTAAATTATTAATATTCGACATCTCACTTTATAGGGGAATGATGTATGGGCATTTCCAATGCGTTTGAGACGCGTCTCGGGAGGTTTCGCAATTAACACGTGCTAATAAAGAAATCTTTACGAGGCAATGCATGCATCTTGCCGATCGCAGACGCAAAGTACGAAGAGTAACGTAATAACTCTCGAAGATTGCCAGGATAACCGAGGATCCGAATTTCCAGGAAGGAGGTGAACATTTCTCGCAAAAAAAAAATGGCGACTCGCAAGAATTTCGTGGGTCGACAAAGTGCGGGAAAAAAAAAATTTCCCTCTTTCTCTTCTAGTAAACCACACATAACCAAATCACGTAATCCAAACGCGTAAACCAAATCCAATCACGTAAACCAAACATAAACCGTGGTTGTCGTGGAGAGAAAGTACCAGGCGATAAAGAGAACGGAATATCTGGACGCCGAATATCGCGGAGACGTCGAATCGTCGGGCGACTTTTAAAACCAATTTCCTCCGATCTTCATAATAAAGCAGCATATAAAATGCATGGCTGGCGGAGGTGAACAAAGAGAAAGCTTAAATTCCCGATTCACTCCTGTATACCCGATTCTGGCAAAGCGGAAACGATCCGGCCGCCACTTTGAGTTTCCACGGCGGGACCGATCGCTGCAACGCTACTTTCACGGAGCCACCGCGACTTTTGTTAATTAACAGGTGTTGCAGGAACGTGGAATGAAACGGCGTGGGGGTAATTAACGTAATAATCGTACGCAATCGAACCAATGAAAATAGTCCATGTCCCACGGATATACAGGGTGTGACAGAACCGGTGGACACGGTTTATATGACGCTATCCTTGTTGAAAAAGTCCTGTACCATTTTCCCCTGGAGCGCATAATTTTTCTGTAATAATTAATCGAAGCGCAGCCAATCAATCGCGTTCCTTGATGAGAAATTTGCCGTGATTGGCTGTGCTTCAATTAATTATTACAGGAAAATTGTGCACGGTAGGGAAAAATAGTACAGGACTTTTCGACTTCTTTTTCTTTTTTTTCTCCTAGAAAGCGATAAGCGCATAATTTTTCTGTAATAATTAATCGAAGCACAGCCAATCAATCGCGTTCCTCGATGAGAAATTTGCCGTGATTGGCTGTGCTTCAATTAATTATTACAGGAAAATTGTGCACGGTAGGGAAAAATAGTACAGGACTTTTCGACTCCTTTTTCTTTTTTTCCCCTGGAAAGCGATTACTTTTGCTCAGTGTAGGTGTTGATCCGACGTCGGAGGGCGATCAATGGAAAATCGCAACAAAGCTTGGTACTCGTAGAAGTACATAGACTGCAGTTACGCGGGGACAAGTGCAACGTACGGGAGCTATTCGCGGAATATTCCACCTTTCTCTTGCAGCCCGTCGGTCGAACCGCGACAACCTACATCGCTCCTTGGAGTAACGTAGGTCAGGTTGATCCAAGTGTACGTAAGGTAAGGCAACGTGGATCTGCAACAGGTGCCTGTCCACCTGCGGGTCTCATTGCGAGCTGCACCGACCGCGGTATTTCGGTTAGCGAATTGCAACATTTACGGACTCGTGAAAGTAAACGTAAAGCTCCAAAGAGTAGAGAAAAAATCGAAAATAGATAAACCGACCGTTTGTGCAATTGCAAACTCAGGGATACCCGGAAAATACTCAGGTGCATGTAACCTGCTGCAAAGTGTAGGCACTGGGCGCTTCCAGCGATGGACAACAATTACCGGTCCAAGAGAATAAAATTAAATAAAAATATATAGATAGAAAAATTAAACGCTGTTAAACTGTAGATTTTTGCAAATCCTCTTTTTAGAGATTCCCGGAAGATCTCTTTATAATGTACATGTACGGACTTCTACAAATTACAGGTGACGGAGGGTAAATTTCAATAATTAGCGACACGCAGGTGGAAAAAAGTCCAGAAAATTTCAGAGAACTCTAAGTGCCAGGAAATTATGAATACTTGCAGATTTCTTTTTTTTTTTTCTTCTGGAATTCACGCCTAATCAAATGGTTCTTATCGAATAGTGACGTAATAAATTGCAACCAAATATTACGTCTTAAATTTAAAATACACGTACATACATTTAAAGTACCCAGTAAGTGCACACGATATTCTCATACTCTCGACTTCCTTTCGGATGGAACTCGAATAAGAGTTTGTATAAAATGTCACGTCTTGTACCTTCATATCCAGCGAAGATGCAAGTTCAAGTACGTTTCCCGGTTTGACATTTCTCCGTGCGTCATGTAATGCAAAATTCGCGTCAGCCGTAAAAAAAAAAAATGACGGCCATGAAATACGGTAAAAAAGAAACCATTTTCCGCAATCCTGCATTTAATACTCTGTATTTAAAACAAAACTAAAAACATTCTGTTATTTATCTTTTGAGAGAATTCCACGACCCTTAAGAATTTTCGACATACGTTTTCGTTTACTTACATTCGGCGCCGCTTTTTTTCTCAGACCACTTCAAGTAGAAATTGTTTTCAACTGAAAGTAGTCCGCGGAATGGGAAAAAGAAATGAAAGGAGGAGAAAAATGAGAATAACTGCCGTTGGTACGATTAGGAGCACCGACGAGTGCTCGATTTAGCACGACATCCTTCGTTCCTGATTTCACCAGTCACTTTTGCGATTAAACATTTAAAGAAACATGTAAAAGCGTTAAACAAGACTGAATTTAACAACATTCGAGGTCCAGTGAAATCGGTGCGAGTGATTTTCGTGGATCCATGACGAACTTATGAATCATTCGGACAGGAACGTGTTAAAATTCGTGATGAGCGCCGCTTTAAAAGATCGCCCGAAGAAATAAACAATCAACGTAGGGTGTAATTATATTCGTCACGGATGAAAATATTTCATAAATAACAAGGCGAGCGAAGGAAAAAAAAAAACTTATACGCGACCTCGAAATTACAACTTAAGAACAGGCAGTTAATGAGGAAGTTACGAATGCCAATTACCTAATGAGACTGTAAATAGATTCCGCGTTTTTTCAACATTGTTTATTTACTTATTTCCCTTTAGTTTCTTCTACGCTACTCGCAGTGATTATTTCATTAGTCAATTGTCGCTACTCGAGGACGTGAACTGCAAATAATAAATTCACGGTAAATTCGTAGTCAAGAGACACGGGATTTTCAACATTATAGAAACTGTACACGACTTTTTCAGGTCATGATCTTCAACCTCGGTTGACGAAGGACACCGAAAATAAAGGATAAGAATTCGTGATACGTACTGAGGGAAGACCTTATTCGGTGCGTCACGTGGAGGCAATTGCAAACCGCAACGAGTACAAGCACAGTTGCAAGGAATTCGAAAAAGATGAACTTCAATCTGCATGATAAAGACCAGTAATTTTGTTATCGAGAAGGAGTAACCAAATTAGCACGAAGAAGTAACTCCAACTGTTAACAAATGGACAAACACTCTCAAAATGAAAATACCTAACCAACGAATAACTGCGAACCTGTGAAAGTAATTAAAAAAAAAAAAGTTAAGAATTTCAAGAAAATTGAGGAAAACCTTTACCATTTCTTGAAGTAAAAACACTTCACCTGGTATTACCGTAAAACCTAACTCCCACTTATAAATAAAAATGAAAATATTCATTGTTACCTAGACACCTTACAAAAATCTAATGACAAAATGTGGAAACAATTGAAAAATGAAGAACTGAAAAATTCCTCGGAGTAAATCCGAGGGCCCTACTTTCGATATCACCGAAATATATCTCCTATTGTAAATAAATGGGGAAAAATTCATGGGGTTAATGGCACCTCGCCAAGATAGAACTACGAAAGATAAGATTGCCTTAACAGAAGTCGGTAGAGGTTGGACTTCCTTAATCGAAAATTTCGTCGAAATACTTTTTATTCCGGGAAGCTCAGAGCCGACGACAAGAATTTCTACGTGTGTTATCATCATCTCCGCTATAGCGGCGAGTGAATCGTCTGATTACTTGATTGTCCATCTACCGAAGGCCTTGCACCGTGACCCGAGCAAGAAATTAGTGATACACGGCAAAACTGCAAATGCTCGTAAAACTCCTCTCCCGGAAGTTGGAATGATGATCGCGAAGGTATCATCCTTCGAATTTGGCCGTAAAAAATCATTTCTCCTACGTGAACAAAATTAATCTCCTCTCATTGTTAGTCACCCATTGTAGCCAAGCCTCGGTGAAGATTTATCCCTTTTGCATCCTGCCGTCAATGAAATTATTATCACCGAGTTCTTTATAAACCCCTCGTCATTCTCCTTCCACCGCGGAAGGAATGTGGCAATCTGGCCAGAGAAAAGGGAAGAAAAATAAGAGGCAGGTCTTAAACTTGGCTTTGTGAAACTTTAATTGAAACGGTTTACCGCACGCCGAGTCCAATGAAGGTTGGTTTTGCTTTTGTGGAAGGTTTATCTTCCAGCTTAAGCGCTTCCTAATAGGCACTTTTTTTCTTACCTGCGAAGAATTATTTAAATATCTGGTCATTCTAAAACTAGCGTCGTTTTTATAGGCGAATTTTGAAGTAAATTAGTGCTTTAGACATCCTCTAGAGGGTTTCGACGTATCCGTTTTTTTTTTCCTATTTTCTATCTGTCTATCCGATGAAAATAGTAATACAAAAAATAACATTTCACGAAAGTCCATATTGGATAGAAATAATATTTTATATGAAAGTTTTAAAAAAATGTTAAAAAAAAGACCGTAAGTTGTTACTGGACACGTGTTTATCGCACAAATGTACTTGGCGCGGAACTCAATCGAGTTTCTTGATTTGGTTACTTTCCAAAATAGGGATTTCAAGCTTCTGACAAAGTCCTTCAAAAAGTCTTAAATGCGTGACCAGGAAGGTCGCAAATCGGCCTTTAACAAAACCCTGACATCTGCATATAATTTAATAGGACAAAACGAATATATTGAGTAAATCGAAGGTCGCATCTCTAGGGGGCCGAATGCAGCGATTAAAAGAACCACACGAGAAAGATTAATTTCTCGTCTCACCTCGCGAAGACCATGAAAGTAACCAGATCTCAGATTTACAAGGTTAACAGACAGCCTGCTGGGCAAACCTTGCCCTTTGTATACGGGATTTTATAGTATAATTAAGATAATGAATAATAATGAGATGAGGATGGTCCCAATTAATCGTCAGATTAATCTAGGGAATTTTTCATTTCCGGGACACATCTCCAAGGATACAATTCCGCCACTCGTGATTACGAATTCTGGAAAATCTATGCACATGAATCTTTCAAAATTCTATGAAGGTATATGCAAATTTTAAGGTGATATGAAAGTGTTAGGAGGAAACAATATTTTATGGGATTTTTCACCAAACTGGGTGGACCGAAAGTTTGAAATTATTCTATATGAACATAGAGATCCTGACACTCATTAAATCTCTTTCAAAAAAATTGTTTAAATGTTTATACACAATTGGAAAAAAAAAATAAAATTCATGAATATCGGAACTTTCACTGGGGCCTTGATATGCATGTGGTAAAATTTCACACAATTCGGTATTTCCAGTCTGATGAAAAGTTTCATAAACGAGATCCATTCGCGCCACTTTTTTATTACCTTAGAATCGCGTATGGATTTCTATAATTTCATGTTTAAATTTGCATACTTTAAGACGTGTTTAAAAAATCATGCGATGCCCATTATTGGCTCGTTCTGTTCGATCGATCTCGGTATCGAGATAAACGCGAATCCCGGAACCGCGTAATTCTCGTTACTATTACTCGAAGTGGAACACCTTACCTACTCCGGAATTACTTCCTCCGACATAACGATTACTCGAAACGAAACCACCGGTCGATTTCCCCTTTCGCGGCTTCAATGGAAACTTAAACTCATACTCATACCTCGTCTACGAGGAAATCGGCGAGCCAACAAAAGTTATCGCCCACGCAAAACTGTTCACGTTTGGACTGTTTGAGAGAAAACCTCAGAGATACCTTTAACTCCATTAAACTCCAATTTGTTACAAGAATATTATTAATTCCTTTAAAGTCATTTTCACATTCAAAATTTCTCTTAATTTCGTCTCTAGAAAGTGGTTTTCTTTTAAGGTACATGCTACAACTCGATTTAATGGGGTCTCGGACGAGGGAGGGTCAGTAAGCTCACATGACCATGTAGTTCGGTTTTCAGTCCCGAGTTGCCGCTCATGGAAGGGATGCATACTTTCAGGTATAACTTTCGGGAAGAAAGTTTCGATTTACGTTAAAATGGACGTGCAAAACTTACACCATCGTCGCAGGAAGCCCGCCTGAAGCTTCGCGCAGATTCCTCGGTGCACCCTCATGTTTCCTCGCAGTCTGCGCTCACCGGGCGGTGGTATGCGGGTGCACACCTAGAGTGGCGCCTCGCGGTTCGAATCGGTCGGGGTTCGCGGTATCGCGGCGAGCGCGCTGATTGGTCGGCGAGCCGGGCCCACGTGACCGGCGCTACAAGGGCTGGACGAATCAGCGGCGAGTCCGCGGTGCGCGTCACGGGACTCGAGGCGGTTGCGGCACTTCGGAGAAAGTCGCGTCCAAGTGTGTCACGCCGGCGACAAAGCCGAGGATCCGAATCGAGATAAATCCGAGGTAAGTTCGAGGTAAATTCGGGGAAACTCGGGGAAACTCGGGGAAAACTCGAGGGAAATCGAAGGAAATCGGAGGCTGCCCCGAGAGGGCTCGAGATCGGTCCCGTTCCTCGGGGACCGAGCGAGGCCGAGCAGTCCGCAGGGGTCCGCTCGGTGCGACGCGTCGGCGGTTCTCGCTCTCGAGGCGACGGGGCAGCGAGTGAGCGGTACGAAGGCGGCCGAGACACTAACCAGGCGCAGCCGAGCCTGCTCGCCGCTCAGGTGAAACATTTATTATTGCCCCCTCTCCCCGATCGGGTCGCATCTACTCGCTCGACCGCCGCGAGTGTTCCTTGCTCTCCGTGCTCCTTTGCCGGATCCCCCTCTCAGGCTCTCCTTGATCGAGAGATACCTCCCAGCTGGCCCAATCTGGACGTCGACCTCGAGCGTCCTCTCCAAATTGTGGCATCCTTTGAGACGCTCGATCCGAACGGGCCCCGTTGAAAAAAATATTTTCAATTTACGTTACATTTTTACGTTTTATAGCTTATTTAATTGTAATAGCTTCCATTTCAGCAGAATTTATCACATTCCGCTGAATTCCAAGTGTTATTGATCTCCCTACGCAATTTCACGAGGTAGTTAAATTTTATATACTATATAAATTCACGAAATCTCACGAGACTTCAGGTGACATTATAAAATTTTTCAAAAATCCTCAGGTTTCCCGTGATGTTATAAAGTTGTATATTTATTCGGAAATTTATTTTCATTTATTTCATGGATGTGTACTGGTTCACTTTTAAGACATCAAATGTATGATTTTAGTACAACCTTGGGTAATGAAAGTTCACGAATTTTATGAATATTTTCAACAGTTCACCGCTGGTCCACAACCACCTTGGGCCAGTCTGCCGGTTAATTGTTTCGACACGGAACATGTTTATTATGCTGCGGTCTAAATAATTGTACCGCAATGACCGGCTCCGATTTCTTGCAGCCTTGAGCGATTCCGTGCGGTAAGGCTTCGAAATGCGAACTCTTGGCGATTTTTGTTAACGTTCATCAAGTTTCAGGATCAATCGGAGGTGTTTACCTAGTCGTTTCTACGACACCAGTTTTTTAAGAGACGTTGAATTTTCAAGATCTGGAAAGTCCCACATCCTCACTTTTAGTGTTAAAAGACGTTTTTTATGTACAGTATAAATGGTTAAAAAAACTTTTTTAACGCCAAAAGTGGGACACGAGGAGAATCCTTGGTTTATAAGATTTATACAAATTATGTCAAGAAGTTTGGCGTAAGAACAGTTACTACTCTCCAGCAGTTCGAGAAATCCGGAATATAAATTCAATGGGATTTTATCAACTGGAAGTGCCGTTACTCCTTGGTCTTAAATAGTTCTCCAGCCTGGTGTCGTCGCGACGACTCGAAGACGCCTTGGGCGTCGATGCTCCTCTTTCTTGAGGTGGATACGAGCCTAGTCCTTTTTGGACATCAAACAGTAGTATGAACCGAACGATTCATGCTCAAGGTATCGTGAAAGTACCGCTTTACCGACTGATTTTGCAAATTGCACCATTTTAAGGCGACGTGAAAGTACCGTTCCACAGCCTGACTTCGACCAATTGTAGTTGCCTACTATACCTGATAAATGCCGCTCAAATCTGCTCGAAACTGCCCTACATAGGAATTTGTGTGTGTACAGTGGACTGAAAGTCTTGAAACATTATTGAAGAACATTTCATACGGTAAGTA
Organism: Orussus abietinus; assembly: GCF_000612105.2. NCBI lineage: Eukaryota > Metazoa > Arthropoda > Insecta > Hymenoptera > Orussidae > Orussus > Orussus abietinus. The sequence goes on along the minus strand of NW_019394282.1, from coordinate 237,529 downwards.
TACACAATATCACACATTTCCTGTCTCGAAGCTATCTGGCAGACCCGGTGTATTTACATCGTTACGCATGTTTTCACGCTTAGATATCTTACACAACAGTGGCAAGTCGTTGAATCCATTCATGATGTCACTAATTATGGCAAAGGTTTTAGAGTTGCATTTTACATGTAACCGTGAACGTGCTCTGGAAGAACGAAGCGTGCAGAGGAAGTTCAACAGCCGCGAAACGAATCAGGAAGTGTCGAAAGGGTGAGATATCTAAGAACCGTAGTTTTATCTGTATATATTAGATACAGTGGTGGTTCGTGACTATTCGGAAAGGCGGTGCCAAAATATATAAGTTTATAGCAAACTTAAAGGATGGATTGTCTTGTTTATTTTGTGAAATGTCCAAAAGTAAAAAAAAAAAATTAAACGGCTGGCTCTTTTTGATAGTGCCATGGCTCCTTATTATAGCGGGCCGCCATTGATTAGATACTTTTTTTTAGACAGTAAGCTAAAGAGGGACGATTTGATGCCTTCTGGATATACGATTTGGCGCATCTCACGATTCCTTTTCGCTCGAAGACATGTTTATCCTTTCGGAGCACGAGCGGAATGGACGCGTGCACTTTGACCGATTTCGCAAAACGGTAAGTCAGTTTAAGTATTCCACGAATTCTGGAAGGCCAGGAATGCTTTTGGTCATTCCGTACACGACGTTGGCCCGGTCATTACTCTACCATTGACTACTGACGTATTGTGCCACTATTACGAGTCGTAACCGATGCTTAACACTGGCTCGACATCTCTTTCCTGTTGCTGACGTAAAACACCCACGTGGGAACCGTATCAAGACTTTTACTATTACTTTACTCACTTTTACTATTTAATCGACAGTTTAGATCCACAAAAGACGCCCTTACGACCGCCGATATCATTATGCGGATTCTGGTAAAAGTCAACAAAATACTAAAGCTGCGATTAATTTTCGTAAAAAAAAAAAATAAAACGTGCGAAGCTGACGTAATTACATCTAGATATTTCATGCGCCTCAATCTCTAGTTGAGCCTAGGAAACTGTTTCAGGTTTATACACAAATGTAAAAAATTCAATTATATGGACGTCGGAACCTTCCTTAGAGCCTCCCTACATATGTAGCAAAATTACAAACGATTCGGTACCCTTAGTTTAGAGAAAAGTTTCATAAACGAGACTTCGCAGGCCCCACATTCATACCACCTCAATATTATTTTTCTTCCACGTTATGAAGAAGCCAAATGTTCTTGCATCCTTCCGTGCATGCGTCACCCATCTCGTCGCAACGCTGCTTTGCATAACCGGCGAATTACCGTGGATTTATATGAATTGCGTAATTTATGTGCAGGGAACAAACGATAATCAGTCATATAACAATACGGGACATGATTTGGGTGTAAATACGTGTATTACGTTGTAGAAAAACGAGCGTAAAGGCGGTTTTCCACGTGCCGCGCATGCGCAGGACTATTCTCCCGTCTCTATTTAATCGTTGGAAATGTTGTCGGGGTACACGGGTCAGAAAACATAGGAGGCGCGGAAAGTAGACTTGATTGACCGTCCTTAATGATCGGCTGGCTGCCGGCGAATAAAAAAGTGAATAATCGAGCCGAGTTCGTCGAGTGAACAGGACTACGATGCAAATCGCGGACGGTGCCAGCGGTCAAACAAGTTCTGCCAAAGTCCACCGTCGTAGCAGAAGGAGACCACTGACGTCAGTACCTCGCTTGGACACGCGTATCCTCGCACGTCATGTCACGGGAGAAACACGGGGAACAAGATAGTCAAGACCATTAGACGCTTTAATGTTCCCACGTCCACCGCTCGCCCGTAAAGTGCCCCCGCCTCCCCAGGAAAGTCATCCTCCTTCGTGATGATCAGACTTGTTTCTTTTACTGTAACGTGGAAAAAAAATTACCGGAGAACTGGCGAATTCATCCAGGTTTTTCGAGAGAGGGCATTAAGCAAGAAAAAGAGAGCTTAGAGGACGTATTTAATCTTTTAACACCGTGTAACTTTGAAGACACACATGTGATATTTTATGTCCTACCTTATTAATGGAAAGTTAATGTCAGAAGGTTGATACTTGCAAATATGCTATGTCAGGTTTCTTTTGGCCTAGAAAGAGGTTGCAGAGGGTTAAGAACGCCCGAAAGGAATATTTTATCTACCGAACTTTGATTTCAGAGCATTCGAATGGCTCTCGTATACGAGGGTTTCTATGGCGGAAGCAATTTTCTCAGCGTATATATCCTACGTGTATGGCTTTTCGTTATACGTTTCCAGCAGTAAGGAAATGATCTCGAAATGATTCACGTATAAACCCCGTTTTATTTTGCATGTTAACGAGGGTATAAGGATGTTTATGAAGGAGATGTTAATGCCGCGTTTGTGAGCGCCCCCTGACGTCGATACTAAAAATTAAATCTCTGTTAATAATTACATAGCTTTGGGTGAATCCTTGAATTATCTCCTGAATTACATTAATTATGTGAGATCAACGACAATCAGGAATGATGGATTCCATTTTTGCCTGATTTAAATGTGCTGCCGATAAAAAGGTATATTAATCGGATACGAGAACTCATTGCGAAGCGGCTATTGATGTTAATATGCCGGCTAAATACCTACTTACCAGAGTGTCGCAACCCATTCCCGCGTGTTTTCTGAAAGACGCAGCAATAAACGTAACAGACACGCGCATCGGTAATTAGAAACTCGATATTCCTCAGTCGGTCAACTCACGTTATGAATCATGCCCGCTAGATTAACCCGTTCGCGTTGCGGCAGCTTTCCTCATCTGCAGCTCAGCTTCATTGCCCTAAAGTTCATCGCCCTTTGCGATACAATTTCCGCGTTTAGCCGAACTGCAATTTGTAACAGTCGTCTGTTATTAGCAGGATCGCCTTAGAGTACTTACGCAGAGGAAAGGAATTACTTAACGATTCCATGACGCCATGACGTTGCACTCGGGAATAAGGACGACGGAATCCTTCCCCGTATCCCAAAGTCGCTCGAGTCTTCCCTCTTGATTGCTCTACGGCGCCATATTCAACGGTCGAACGCCTTCGAGAATTTCTTCGGGTATATATCGCGGTGAGAGTTTTTCTCAGACGCGTATACCGGAAGTTACGTCACCGATGAAAGCTAGACGGGTATCGGTGCGGTTTGCAGCGCGTCGGCATTCAAACTCTACAGTTAGGGTCGGTTTGAAGCGCAGTTGCTGCAAGGCGTCATGAAAATCGCGCGGTCGATGAATTCGAAATTCCCTGCAACGAACTCTCGATTGCATAAGAACTCGTCATTAGAGTTCCGCGTTCGAGAGATTAATTATGGATTTTAGAGAGGGATGTAGAGTATCGCATTGAGGGAGAAGGTCCAAACGTAAGGGGAAGGGACGGATGGCGGCCATCTTTGTTTATCCGTCTTCGCGTCTTTTAAGATACGAAAGTGGCGTTTATGAGGTCAATCGTTTATACTTTCCTATGAACTGGATATACCGAATTATTTGGAATTTCTCCACGTAATTCAATAATTTTGTCACCCACGTCTCTATTGAAACGTGAGAAATGTGGCTACATTCGCGTTTGTCGCCTCAATTCAAAATGGCCGACCCGCCTTCGACCGGCCCTTCGAAGATTATATATCATAATATATTGCACACCATACTGGAGACTGTCAGAAATGATTAGCCATTTGACAAATGATATCTTTGTTCAACGAAGGATATTTCTAACAGGCCCAGCTATCCCATCACTACGTGTACACTGGGAGACATCAATGCCCTTCCGTCTTGCACAGGCGATGCCGTATCTGCAGGGGAGGCATTCATGTCCGCCATTATACCTAGCCATACATTAAGCTTGATATTACTGAAGAGTATATATATATACTGTATATTATATATATATATAATTGCTTGGAATTATTTTATTTTACAAATACCATTTCTCTATTTTATAAATATTGTGTCTACTTCACCGACCTGCCTCGTCGTGACCTAGCCTCGGAAAAGTGAAGACGCGCCGCTTCGGAGAATGAAGCGCTCGAAAATACAGCGGGACGATTAAAAACTGTGGAACATTAAAATACACACGCTCCTCCTGGATTGCAACGCCTATGATTACTGGCTGTCGTGTCGAAAAGCTGTGCACTATGGCCTAATCATTCGGCTACAATAGATGTGATTAATTGGCCTCCCGACACCATTAGCTGGCGCGATCACAGTGTTCTAGCTTATAACTGCTTTAGATTAAATATCTTTTGCGATATAAAATCCGACATCTTTGAATCCTTCCTCATAAAAAGGCGTTACTCTCTCTCTACCGGCGACGCTAGTTATGTGTAAATTAATATTACCAGTGCCAAGTGATATTGATATCGTTACACCGATACTATCGGTGCATCATTAATGACGATATTAGAATTAAACCGAAATCTTTGTATCGATACATGTCAAGAGACTCATATCTTATAAAAATTGCGATCTTAGAATTAAACGGTGATATCGGATTGTTCCGTAAATTTGAGAGCAAATTTTCTATGCTGCGAATTATCCTTCGAGAGAATTATATGCTATCAATTTCGACATTCATTACTCTTTTCGGAACTCCTTGTCCTGAAACCTTTTCTTTTCAGTTACAAATCTGAAAGTACTTCCAATAATTTTTACATGTATTTTCCGACAGAAGGAAAAAATTATTTTCGTACTTATTAAAAAAAAGAAAAAATTTGAACAACCCAAAAAGACGGCAAAAAGTCATCAAATATACCGGAGGATACATTGTTAATTAATGCGCATTTCATTTTGCTGCAAAATGAGATACGTCTTTTAATTTTTGCAAATCTGTCGGCGAATTTATGACATCGCCTAATAATGGCACTAATAATATTAAATCTACAAGATCCGCGACACCGGTAGTGACGTTGATAACACTTTTTTTACAAGGGCTGTTCACAACGCAGTCTCTCGAACGGATGAACAAATTAAAAACATGTACATATATACAGTTTCTCTTTTTCTCTTCTTTTTAACCAGCCTGCAGAACGTTAGGTGGTGACGGAAAACACGAAGACTGGAGAGTAGCTCGTGATATTTTTTTTTTTCTTTTTTCTTGTCTTAAGTGTCATTGACAATCGTAAACGATGGATACATCGATTCCTCTTGACAGTTCGTTACGGCGTAAGTTTAATTTGATTCTGTTTTTCTTTTTCTTTCTTTCATTTAGATCACGGTTGTTCGTATCGTACAGTCGTTCTCGATATCGCACGCGAGGGCTTGACATCGGCGCGAATTCGATCATTTGCGAAGCTCGCATTAAGGTAACGTAACGATATAATAAGATATTAATAATTAAATTAAATGTCCACCAAGACGCAATAGCAGACATTGGAGGTATCGACTGATCACCCGAGAATGCACTGAGAAAAAAAGAAAAGAGATTAGTCGTCCGACACAAATATATATTCTCGACACATATCCCGTCGCCTGATAAATAGCAATAAACAATTTTCTTGGAAAGAAGAATTGCCACCGATTTGAAAGAATTTCGTTTACTCAATCCGACGTTTAATTAGATTTTTTAGTCCCACTGCATATTTCTTTGAGCCAACTAATTCTTTTTTTCCCAGTGCCTGAAATCTTGAAAAGATATGCTTCCAACTTACCGTGTCGCTAAAGTAAGTTAAAGGTCCTTTAAGCCTTCAAGACTACCTATTAATTATCGAGATAAAGGCTTTGGATGTCATTTGGATAATATCAGCCGGTAGAATTATTGCAAACGCGGTCGAAAATTCGCCCATCGATATTAAGTTACTTTCACACCACTCCGAAGCTCTCGGGACTGCTTAAAGACTCATTCAGACATATATCCGTACCGTATCCCTTCAGTGAGCATATTTTTTTAGAGTCACATCAGTGTGTCAATCCTCTGTACGGATCTGCACGGATGCAGCACGGATACGGCACGGATAGGGAACGGATACGGCACGTATACGCCCGAATCAGCCTTAAAAATACCGAAAGCCGATAAACCCGAGCGTCTCGAGATCGAAGGTAACTTAAACACGGCCTCTCTAGATTACTTACGACTACCTTATCCTACAAACGAAATGGGGAGACGAATTCAGCTCGATCGGAAAGCGTATGAATGAAAGTGCGGCTGTAATCAACGAGGCGGAGTACGATGGAAAATTTCTTCTTTAATTTCTCTCGCCCAAAGGCGCAAAAGGACGTCGATCGCCGTGTAAATAATAAAATTAATCGGTTACGACCAACGTGAGAACACATTTTGATATTACGCGTATACATATATTACATATATTATATATGTATAATATATATAATATATATGTATTATTGTGATGACAGACTCGCCTCCGGTTCGTATCGTCGCGCGTCTTACAAAACTTCCTCTCGGGATCGAATAGCATCTCTTACAATGTAAACGTGACTCAAATTATAACAACAAAGCGCCATACTTCTACTTGGTAATGTTGCTACGAGTTAATAACCTCTCGCTTCGTGCGACGCAACGTGGCTTTATGTACGGAGGCCTCCGTATAACGGATTATCACGCAATAATTGCGTTACGCGGCCTTAGTTGACTAGTCTCGTTTATCACGGAATTCGGCTAACTAATGTATAAACTTCTTCGGGTTAAGTTTGCGAGGCGAACGGGAGCTTTCTCAGCGCGTCCCTAAACGAAGGCGAAAACGCGGAGGACATTCTTGCGAGTCCTGGACACCTCTCTTTTTATGTATTTCTCTTTTCTCTCTCTATTTCTCGTCGTTGTCTGTTTATTACCAGGCACAAATCGACGGTCGGTGGAAGCGATCGCGAGGAAATGCCGAGCGGCCGCCATCTTGTCCGAGAGGGACCATGGCGACTCTTAGGAGGAACCAATATCGTTCATCGATTTCTGTCGACTAAACGAAGACTGGGACAAACGATGACGGTGAAAATTGACGCTTATTTCAGATTTGTTCCTGGCTCGTGCCTAACCTCGTGGGTTTACGGTAGCAAGTCGCAGCAAGGGCAACGGAAGCGATCGCGCGGAAATGTTAATCAGCCGCCATCTTGTTCTCGCGAGGAGCAACTCTTCGGAGGAACTATTATCTCTTATCGATTTACACCGGATAAACGAGAAACGGGATAGCCGCTAGTAGCGGGAATTTGCGCTTATTCCTTTTTACAGCTTTTCCTACATCTGGCTCGGGTCTAAGACTTTACAATCGATCGGAAATCGAGTACCAGTGAAGAAATGCTAATCAGTTGTCGTATGATCTGAATGAGTAGAGATTTTTCGAAGGATCACTTATCAATTTATGCCGAACAAACGAAAGTCGGGGTATCCGCTAATTGCGACAATTTACGCTTATTTCAGATCTTCGCTAGAGCTGGCTAGTGTCTAGGGCTTTACAATCGATCGAGTCATCAAGGAATCGAAAAGGACCAACTAAGCGTTCCATTCGAAGAGAAACGATCTCCTTTTCTCTAGGTTTAAATATATCGTGTCCTATGTATTGACGTCGATTATTCGACAATGATTAAACTCGTTCACTATCGGATGTAAGTTTTTTCGACAGTTTTGCTTGGAATGGAGATTTTCGGAAAATGAGAGCTGACGCTACTCAGCGTTTAAGCGATTTAGTGTCATCCTTTAAATCGAAATAGTAAAGTCGCGCCCACCGCCTCTTTACTCCGCTAATTCGACTACTTGGACAGTTAATTTTTTTTTCCTTGAATTTCTATCGCCTCATTTGCACAGCATCGTCGCTTCCAATCAATTGTCGAGACGTTTACAATTTATATATTACTTTAACGAACTTAAATAATTATTAAAAAAAAAATGTCGGTGGCGCCATATATAATGTGCCTCTAATTTGGCTGTTGCAGCAAAACAAATTTACGAGGTTGAAATCAAGGTTTTGTTTACCAATAATTGTTCAATTATATTAACAGCGGGTGTACTGGTTATGCTATGCAATACGAATTAAAAAATATATTGTTCTTGAGTAAATTATTGTTGTTAACGTTTTGTTCGACTCGCCGACGGTAAGATGCCTGTTGACGTTATCTTATAGTGATTAAAATCTGCAGTCGTGGCTTTACACTGTTTGCCAATTTGATTGTACCGCAGGATGACCAGATCTAGTTAACTAATAAATTAAATTAAAGGAAAAAAGAGTCAACAAGAAAAGAAAGAGAACGAGGTCAATAGGTATATACAGTTGCCCTCACTTCGTGCGGTTCTTTAAATAAATAATGGTAAATGACATCAATTGTCCACGTATGCGGTTGCATTCGCCTGACCGGATTTTGCAGAAGAAACAGAAAATCCGCAAGAACATAAACTGTACGTATAAATGAGGTCAAACTCACGTTAGAAGTCAATGAATATATTATTTCTTTTTCCTCTTTTTTCTGTTTTTTTTTTTAGTTCGTTTTAGTCTAGCGGTGCTTATGAAATATTCTCATTAAGTGAACCCTTCACAAGTCTGCTTTATCGTATCAACGACGAAGCAGGCAGCGACGAAAGTGGAAAAACAATTGTTTGCTCGGTGAGCCCTGATTGGGAACGATAATTTAAATCGACAGTGCAAAGCATTCGCCCTGGGCGAAGTGACCCCGGGAGATCAGCTGACTTCCCCCACTCCGTCGCTTATTCCCTTCCCTGATTGGTCAACTCCCCCCCACTTCTCTCCCTGTCCCTTCGGTTGTAGACAACCCAAGAGTGAGAAGCAAGGACAGGTAAAATAAAAAAAAAGCTGCCGTTTCTAGTGAAAATCGCATATCTAACATTCATTCCATCACTAATCGTCGATTAAGTACATAAATTAACCCTATTAATTTCCCACATTACTGACAAGTCAATCAACAGAATTCCTGGCGTGACATGAAATGAAGTCTGCAAGATTCTTCTTTTCAGTAACATACAAAAGAAAAAGGAAACTAGCTTCGATGCTAGTTTTCTCCGTAGAGGAGAAAGCTATTCGAGATCCCGGAGTCACTTCACCGATCACCGATAATCAGCTGATATCAGATTCATACACTTATCAGCTGTATTGATCTTGATTTGACTATACCTTCTTCGGATCGGTTGGAATTAAAACCAAAAAAAAAAAGCGGCGAAACTTTCAGTCGGCGTACGCGACACACTTCGACGTGTCTTTCCTTCCTTTTTAAATGCTCAAGTCGAGGTTTCCAGAATCTCGCGAAATTCGAGTCGCGATTCGCAAAAGTGTACGGACAAGTTACAGGGTGCATCTGCTCTCAGTGTTTCAGGGAAAATCGGGAAAATCGCGAAATCTCGCGAACGCAGAACGGACAGGATTAACGACGACCCTCGTTGCCTCGTTTTGGAGCGCACCCTCGCAAATACCTTCAATTTACCTCTAAATACATTACGTTTCTGGGTCGGATCGAAGGTCCGACACGACTCGATACTCGCAAACCGTACATTACAACTTAAGAGTCATTACTACCTAAATATTGTTGCCTTTCCTCGAGTTCAATGTTAAATAATCCAAGACTAGCACACTCGCCCAGGTCCTGCGGAGCCACTCCGAGATTATTTCGCCGGAAATGGTCTCCATGCCTTTAAACGATAATTGTTAAGAAAGAACGGAAAGAGTCTTACACATCCGGATTAATCCGGCGGAAGGCATTACAAGTTTTACATATCCGAGTCTCCGTACAATAAGTTTCGTAAGAACATACACATGGTGTAAAATCTCGCCGAAAGTGCAACGCGATTACTCGTTTGAACATTTCTCCACCCTGAGCGAGAAATTGATACAAAACCATAAGAAATTCTTCCAGTCTTCATTTTTCACCGCGAACCAACGTTACTTTGCAAAACGTTTAAATACCGAAAATCTAATAATAATATAAGATGAAAACCAGATGAAGTTGAGCTCAAGAAATTTCTATCAGTTTCGTTCAATCAGTCCCACAATTTCTTTGGCTGATAACAGAGAGTCAACATCTTTACGTCACGAGAATTCCCCTTTTTATAGAAAGTAATAGTAAGTGGTCTTTTCGCTCAGGGTATTTTCTTTCTTTTCCGTGATGTCTCCCGAGATATGCAAAATCTTTCCGTGTAATTCTTAAGCCGCACGTTAGTTTTCAGTGTACATACACTACACGAATGCCGAGAGAGCAAGCACACCGTGCCAATTGCACCTCGCCGATTATTACACGTGGGAAACTCGCATTTAGTATCAGCCGATATTAGCAGCGTTAATAGCTCAGGATTCTCGCGTTACAAGAAGCAGCGTCTCTCTTGCACGTAATAAATACATTTTAAAACAAAATAAACCGCGTGTACGGGTTAACAACTAAATGTGAAACATTGCACGCTCGCCTACCGAGTCGTCCCTTTTCGCGCGGGAATCAAGCTCCGTGTTAATATACGTAGTATAGTCAATATGTCAAGCGGACTAAAGCTCTAGCCGAGACTCTGTCGTTAATGGGACAGTCATACTCATGAAACGTAACCGCAAAAGTGAAAATTATAAGCCAAACAAAGTAATAAGACAAGTCAGAGTGGCATCCAACGCACTTTCCTTCGTCGCGTTCAGCTAATTCTCTCATTTTTCCTTCGGTCGATATTTTCCTCTCTCTGAATATGAATTTAAATTTCGATTATTTCGCTGATCGAGAAGAAAGGATATTGCAGGATCTCGAAACAGAAATTATAAGCGAATTTCTTTTTATCTTACCATTAATGGATTTTACTAATTTTACTAATAATTCACCATTAATGGAAGGTGATATTTCGGGTGGTAAATTGCGTTTGAACGAAAATGTCCATATTGGTATTATTGAACCGAGGGTGGCGTAGAACGCATTGAAATATGTTTGCGTTTGCGTTCAGGAGTATGATCGACCTTTTACTCAAGACCCTCTAGAATTACAGGTCCAAGGATCCACAGCCTCCTTTTCCCGGAAGATCCTCTCTGCGAAGGTTCGTTCCGAGGTGATGCGAATCCGTTTGAGGTGCATCTTTAGGTTCCTCTTATAATGGCGCACTTTTTGGGCCCTTTCTTGTGACAAAGTTCGGATAAATTCGGGGCTCCGTCGAATGATTGCACGCTCGAAGGCAAGCAGGATGATTCTTGGGACTGGCTTTCAATTTTGTGCTTAATGTACAAACTAGAAAAAAAAAAAAGAAACGTGCTTTCGTAAACCCGAACGGAGGAATCCGCTATAAACATGGACATACAATTAAATTCTTACTCTGCACCGTGTGAATAACATTCTGAACTATTGACAAGCATTAATCATCATTTAAGAGAGCCTGCTCAAGAGCACAGCGAATTTGCGTGACGTCCTGACTTACAAATCTGAATCCGAATGAATGTCAATAGATAATTTGTAAAGATTCTTCCGGGTACATCAGCCAATATCGAGACTTCGATTATCAGCAGCTGAAACAGTTGGGCATTTAAAAGAGCCAGCTTTTTCCCCGTCTGAAAGAAATCCCACAAAGGATTCCTTTATATCGATTAGCTCGACTGGCATTTAAAAACAATTTTCCTATCTTCCTTCCGGAGGTAATTTTCCTCTCCTTGTAAATTCTTGCGAGGGTACGTCAATATGGACGATTTGTCATGATTGGTTGTATAACCACAGAGAGGAGGTAGAATTAATAATCGCCTCCACGTTCGATTTTACGAAAGCACCCACGGTCCGTTACCAATCTCGTCGGATTGTACCCATCGCGAAGTAAAAAACCAAAAAAAGAAAGAAACAACACCCTCGGACGAAAATGGGGAGAAACCAATACTAAACGTAAACTCGGTAACACCAAACTCGGCCGTATGGTTGTAAGTCAATTTTGTCACCTGGAAACCTTACAGTAATGACAACTCGCTTGTCACTGTAATCCGTAAATACAACGTAGCTTCGATTTATAACGTCGAGGGAGGTGAGAGCGGCCCCCTCTCGCGCGAAAGTCTTTTTCAAGTTTTACACGAGTGTTTTCAGCTACTAGAAAGCCTACGTACTTATTCGATCCAAAAAGGTATCACATTCCTAGTTGGCTGTGGTAGAACTTCGTCGATTGTAACGCAAAAGAGGATTTCTGCAGGATCCCAACGTTAAGTCTCACGACTCCCTGGTCACTACCGTTGCATCCGGCATAGGCCTAAATCTGCGGCACCTGGGAAAAATAATTTCCTCGGTTATTCTCGATTGTCTAAAATTCCACAAAAAATATACTTGGCCCCAAAATCTCTAACGAGTACGAAGAAAATTACATCAAGGCCAAAACGTATCTCCCAATCGTCCATCCACGCTCTAACCACCCACTCAAAGTAAAACAGTCAATCAAAAAGGACCTCGCAAACCTGAATCCAGAATAGGATTAAAAACGATCAGGTGGTACGTTTAGTGTTAAAATGCTCCACTAAAAAGGACCTGCCAGGACCCTTGTAGGGTCTGACGACTCAATTAGACAAGCGTTATTTTACATTTATTATTTCTAATATACCTAACGTTATTTTCTGCTACTGCAATTCGACAAACGTTATTTTACATTTATTATTTCTAGTATACCTAGCGTTATTTTCTGGTACTGCAATTCGACAAGCGTTATTTTACATTTATTATTTCTAATATACCTAGCGTTATTTTCTGCTACATGAGGCGGTAGTGTCGTCGGCGGAGGCGGAGGCTGAGGATTCGGTGGCTCGCTGCTGTCGGAGTCGTTGTCGCTGCTCTCCTCGTTCCTCTTGCCAGCCTCGCCGAGGAGATGCGAAGGTACACCCCTGGGGTAGAATCTGGAGAGGACCTCGGAGTTGGGCCTCGTCCTGCGTTGAGGCCTCTGGAACCTCAGGTTGAGCTGGCTGACGTCCGTAACGTACTTCTCGCTGAGTCGGCGTCGTCGAAGGGCCGGCGTGCACCCGGTCAAGTTCTCCTCGTCGGTGGAGCTGGTGGACGTCAGCGGAGGTACAGGAGGTCGAGCGTCCGGCAGCGTCAAGCAGCGTCGCAGCGTCGGCGCCTCCGGCAGCACTGTCAAGGATTTGCCTTTGGTAGCTAAAAGTGTTGTCGGTTAGTGATGGCATGGAGCTAATTAACGGGTTAATGCGTTAATGGCGAAGCGAAGAACCCACTATCGACCGCGGCTAAGATGCACTCTAAGGATTGTACACCCTGAGCGAAAAAATTCTCATTCTAAGCCTTCAGCAAAAAGCTTTGTTGCACCCACCGTTTTTAGCGTGAGATTTCTTAAAGCAATATAGAAGCGGCATCCGAGAGGTAAATCGTTGTAATAAGCCGTAATTTAGTTTGATCTTGTTTCGTTAACGATAGCAAGGAAAAATCAATTGGTCACAAAAATTCCCTTTTTTCTTTTTTTTTATATATTGAAAGTAAGGTTTTCACTCAATGTAGAGCTCAATCGAATGTTGGCACTCCTTAACATTTGCATTCGAATGGGGCAACAGAACTCAAAGTCTATACAGCACAATCATGTACTCTACGGTTAATCACATGTTCAATACAAAATCAGTTTCGTGACAGCGATTACAAATCATTATTGTAATGTGCATTAATTACAGCTAACGAAAGAAAATGATAACATGCGATTCGCTTAGCAGTTTTCTTTCTCTAATAGGGTAGTGAGTAGCGAATCGTGATCGATTGAAAATGGACCCTGGATGAAACACTTGATTGTGATTACTTGATGCGACATAAGAAAAAGGAAAAAAAAAAACTTCGGCGATGACGATCGCGTTAACAAGCCCGTCTCTTAGAAACAAAAGCGAATCTCTGTGGCTTAAAATTTATTTCAAACATGTGAAGTATATGTACTTTGACCACTACACCCTGCCTATCGTTATTAAGAAAAGTCTAAGACTAATTCTAAGCGAATGTTAATTCCCTAGGACAAGCGATGCAAATATCTTCCACATGCGTTAATTCTACGTCCCTTCATGACTCCAAAGTACGCTTCGTCCTTGAAAGAGAGAGAGAGAAAAAAAAGGTGCTAATCCATTCTATGGAACAAGATGAGTCAAGTCGCAGTGTAGATGTGAATTTTTGACGAGCACGCCAGATGATAAGTAGATTCGACGTTATGGCATATCAATTTTAGTCTGCGTGAAAACGTCGCGCCGCTGGCGAGAGAGAAATTAATTGTTATGAGTATAAACGGAGGTATCTGATAACGCATTACTTACTTCTTAAGTGAGGAATGTGGAGCGCTCCATCTTTTTAATCAGACTTTTTTTTTTATATATATGTATATAACTTCGACTTAGTAGTACAATCTTTATGGCGACTAAATTACTTTGGATATCTGTCCGAGCTTTATGGCAGTGACTCCGCACATGGCCGTAGAAACTCTCCCGTTGCCCGGCATAATTAAACACGACGTATTCGTCCCGAGCAACGAATAATTTCACGTTATTCATCACTCCCGGGTGACCTCGAGTAGCTTGAAAATCACGTAACACAATAGCAGGAGTCAGGAATAACTCGCCTCGGTCACAAATCTCACACTCCTCGGGATACGTCCCACTCTGGAACAAGTGTCCTTTAGGAGCGACTCCTTTTCTCTCTCTCAAAACTGCGATTTCACTCTTTATACACGTCCCTGCCATTTTTCACTTTTTCTACATCTTATCTGTGAAAAAAAAACGTACAGTTACAGTTCTAATCTACGATCAGAAATTCACATCTCGCTGGGACTTGAACTATCAACGTAAAATAAACGAGGTTTTAGCTCTCAGCCATTTCCCGCAATCTGTGTCTAACTCTTCGTCTACGACTTCCACTTGTTTCTGCGAGTGTTGCTATAATTTGCCTCCTAACTGCGAAAGCACTCCCACTTGATCGATTCATAGTGGGAAGGATTGAACTGTAACCGATAACCAAATTTTAATCGCAGCGTGAATTACTACGGAGAATTTTAAATAGTACATTCAGGTAGATTTAACGTTTATCTTGACTGATTTTTAAATAATGCATGTTTAGCCAATGTACCTAGTCCATCGAACACCATTACATTATCGTACGAGGCACGTGTAACACTTTTGCTACTAAAGCATCAGTCGAACATGCAACTTTGCATATTTTACTCAAAATAAACACGACGGACCCAATCAGGTTTACAGCGATACACTTTGAAATTTTCACCACAAAGGAGAAACACGATGGAAGGGAAAGAAAAGCTCACACAGAAGATCGAAGGACCACCGTAGGAAAAAGAACGCATGCTCTCACCCGGTCAATCTAATAGAGTACCAAAGAAATGACATTATAGAGCTACGTAGTAGAGTGTAAATCAGGAACAAAAATCACAGACTGCGAGTAAACATTGATACAGCACAGAAACACATTAGACAAAAAGACGTAGTGAAAACGTAATATCATTTCTGGTAACAGAAGCCACCGAGGTTATCTACCACTATTCTACTCGGGAACAAAATTAAACTTTTTCTGCGTCTGCTAGAATTTCCAAACCCCAGCTTCATCGTGACATTTCAGTTTGACACAACGAAGCAAAGCAGTTTTCGAGTTTTCTCAAAAAGTGAACGAAAAAACGCTCGCCACGAAGTAATTAAAGAAGCTCCCACGTCGATATGAAACTAAAACTAACCCCACATTTCGTGCCAAATCAGCCAACGGCGACACGAGTGGCTCTGGCGGAAAAATGGAACCCTTTCAAACTTTCAAAACAATCGCCACGTCTAAAAATACACGATAGTCCCAAAACACTTATTAACCACCGAGACACCTACTAAACACCTTACAAATATTAATAAATAAAAACAAGACCGGTAACCCCCGACTGTGTTTACACCTATCCACAAATAGTGCCATATTTGAGTCATATTCTAAGCTCCGCCATATTGGATAATCGCGTTACATTTTCCCGCAAGGATCGCTAGTATCGCAATCGACTACCTTGAAAAGGAAACATGGAGTCAGAATTTTTTACACAGTAAATTCGTAGAGTGGAAGCTTCTTATGCTACTTCATGCTCATAGGCTTAAACTAACCTGTATCTCTATCTTTGGATTGCATTGTCGGTGCTGGAGACTTATCAGGCTCACTTCCGGTCCCGGTTTTGGTATTTAACGTGTTCGTATCCGGCGTGGACTCGGATAGTGAACACTTGGGACTTTTGACCGGCACCGGTATTTTACTGTAAGTGACATGCGGCCTGGCAGGAGCCTCCTTTTCCTTATTATTGTCCTTGTGTTCGCGCAAGGGCATGGCACTTGGAACGGTAGTCGCAGTCGACGCGTTCCCCAGAGTTCCGTTCGGCATTCCGTTCGAGGGGGCGCGATTCTCCGTGGCATCGTAATACACCGAAGACTCCTCCGGTCCAGGATTTGGACTCGCCGGACTACCTATAGTGCCATTCGTCAACTTCCCTGAAATCGCGAAAAAGACTTATTAAATTACACGCGTTAATTACCAACATGGAAATATACATACTTCCAAAATTGCATAGAGATAAATACACTAGTTAAGGTAACGAGAAAGTGGCGACACACAGATCTCGTTTATGAAACTTTTCTCTGAACTGGGTGTATCGAATAGTTTCAAAGAATACAACGTGAATATGGATGCTTTAAGGAAGGCCCTGACACCCGTGAAATTTAATTTCCTTTTTCTAACTTGTTTATAGATATTTTTTAATTGTTATCAAAAATTTAATTCCATGCGTATTGAGACGTTCCTTATAGACGTCCATATTCACGTCGTAAGTTTTGAAACGAATCGATACACCCAGTTCGGAAAAAAGTTTTACGAACAATTGTTCCCTCAGATGTCACTTTCACATCCCCTTAAAATGACGTCAAAGTGACGTCTGAGATATAAGAGTTTAAATAAAAATAAACACTTTCATAGTTTAACTATTGGCTTAGCAACTAAATGATTGCGGATTTTGTCGATAGATGGCATTAAAAAATCTGCAATCACTTAGTTGCCAACCCAATAAATCGGGGTACTCGGTAGAGTTTCGCGCCAGGTCACTAATTTAGAAATTAGTGCATGGATTAGTCCTTGGCATCGAGCTGCCAGAGGTGAATGCCTTCTCACTATACTGGCCATATCTGCAGGGGAGGCATTCACGTCCTCCATGTACTTGGCGAGAACCTCGACCGCGTTTGAGATCCTAGGCTAAAGGAGTGTCTTTTCTCCGTACTCTGCAACGGCTCCTTGTCGGCGCTGGTTTGTACGACCGTGGCACCGCCAGTGGCATCCACTACTCTGATTTCCAGTCTTCCCGCGACTGCTTGTTCCTCTTCGTCGCCGACCGGAGTTTCGGGAGCCGTGCTAATCGAGGCGAACGCAACCGCGGGGACACTCGCCCGCCTCGCCGGAGGACTCTCTTTCGGCTCGTCGTCTCGTGTGGCAATATTCCTCATCACGTCGACTTTGTACAATGAATCGTCGAAAGCTGCCTGTTGGACCTGGAACCAGAGGCGACGATCATTCAAGGAACCATTTTAAAATCCAGCGATTAATTAAAATCAATACTCGACATTCTTACATCCCATTTCTCCAAGTGCGAAAATAGAATGAAAAAAGGATTGCGAGGGGCATGTTACCTCCATAGAAATGTAACATGAGAGTGGCAACTTCATCGAGTGAAACCACGAAAATTCTATTTTTATGTATTTATAACGGTTGCACATGAACTTAGACCGCATATTTATCGATTTTTATCAACCAGCGATTTCGTAAACGATTTCTGATCAAAGGCTGAGATTGTGTCTTGTTAAGTTTAGTACAGGTGAATGAAGTGTCAGACTTGTAAGGGAATCGGTGATCGCATTGGCGGATCAGGCTCGGCCTGTTTGAATCAACCAATCAGATCGAAGATACGACACGGGAGTGGCGCGCCTGGCCAATCAGATTCAAGAACCAGCGGGAGTCTTACAAGTGTGATTCTTTATCGCAGTAAATACAGCCAGGGAGGTGTTCGAAGATCTCGACTATTCTCCACGTCCTCTTTTTTAAAGAAATGACAATTATTCGTTAGAATGATCATCTGTTCCAACCATCCCGCCATCTTACTCAACCACCACACCTCAGTTCGTCAAGGAGCCCAAATCGACGTCTCGGAGTATCTCAAAGACCCAGTAAAGGCAAGTCAGCCATGTTGGATTGTGACGTCAGAGTAAAAAAGAAATCGCGCGAAATTCCCAGCGGGTATTCGGCTACATTATTCACATTTTCACATTTTGTGAAAACATGGAGACACGGCGTAAAACAGCGTTTACACTTGCTTAACACCAGTAATTACGAGACCAGTGTTAAATACACTGAGAAAAAAAAAGAAAAGCAAGTTAACACAATGAAATATGCATTGCGACAACGAAATCCTGCGATCAGACGCGTCCAAAGTAATGGTCAGCTGAGTAAAGAAGATTATTTTAAATCAACGCAACAATTAGTTTAAATCAATATCAATTTTTTCTTCTCAACGACACGATGGTTCCTTTGTAGTTATATACGATACAGACAACATTTACTAACGATATATACTTGTTTCAGTTAACTCTCCTTCTTTCCAGTGTAGGACGTGTAAATGTTCAAATAACTTTGCTTTACTAAGACCTTGAAAGCAGAAAAAAAATATATTAAAAAAAAAAAGGAGTATATATCGAACGAACCAAAGGTGCCTCAAGATGGCCACGAACGTGCGGCGCCAGCGCCGGTACGCTCCAAGCCCGAGGCAAGACACCCTGGAGCTCCGGGTACTTCTCGATGCCGGCGATGTTCAGGCATCTGTGCGGCGTCTGCGAGGTCGGTCTCGGTGAGTCCTCACTTATCCGCGAGAGCGCGGTCTGAGCGGTCGGCGTCGTCGTAGCCGGTTGCTGCTGCGCCGCCGTCTTCTCCTCGTTGGGCTCACCCGTCGACGCCGGCGTTGCTACGACCTCGCTACCAACTGTGGACTGGACACTGAACGTTTTACTCGTCGTACCTGGCGACTCTGGCAGAAAGCAGAGGAGAAGGAAGCCCCGGAAAGCCGCGACCGATTGAGTTCGACGACGAAATAACGAGATGACGACGAAGTTACGAGAAACGCTTTAAATCCTGTACTGCGTGTCATGCGTTTAAGGTGACGCGAGAGGTGCCGAGATAATTAATTATCATCTTGCAAAATAAACTCTAGCTGAATACAATCTGAAACAGATGTCACCGAGGTTCATTCCCCTTTTCTCGGGTCTGACTGTATAACTTGATTGTTATCATATTTTAAATTATAGAGAATGATTCCTGATGCTCTTATGGTCTAATAGCAAAATATGTGATAAGGATGCAAAGTTGATTCCGGCTTAAGTTAACTTAATAAGATTTTGATTGAAAAAGTGCAATTCTTTGAGGATCAGGAACGGTATAGGTGCCTTTAATTATGTGGTTAAATTTCAGGAAATAGATTAATGCATTTTTAAGATATGTGTATATGCGGTACTTAACCGTCACCGATTGGCAAACACCACCTTTCGCATCACCTTAATTTAAAAGAGAAAACTCGTTTCGAGAACGGGACTCCTATGTGCGATTCCTGGATCTGTACCAGTGAACATTCTTGGGAGATGCTGCGAAGCAGAAATTAATAGTGCTCTGCAATAGCGGATGAAACTGGCAAAGTAAACGAGTGAAACTGCGCGCGAACCTGAATGGCGATGTGAGACACCTAAAAATAAACCTTGCGATTACAACGATGATCAACGAAAGAGAAACTTAATTAATGACGGACGGATGACAGATGGAAACTTAAAAAGTGATAAATGAAGCTCGGAGAGCATAACTGAAAAGACGAAGTTCGACTTGGGAGGAGTAAATTTAATAATTGAATGAGAAAAATAATATCCATCAAGACTTTCGGAGACAGAAATAATGAATCGTAGTATGTTTTGATTAAGCCCGATCAATTGATTCTGGGCAATTCCTTGTGAAATTAATTCAGTTTGAACGATGTACTGTCTATAAATCTAGATGTTGTTTTATTGTAGTGTGTTATCCGTGTATGTGGAATGCAGTGTCTTCAAAAGGTGTGCCAGAAACACTTCCTTTTTGGCACACCTTCGGTCGTGCAGCTTGACCTTTTACAGTTTGTGCCAATAATACTGCATCTTCAGCAGGTGATAACGTAGACTCATTTCTTCGAGCATGCTTCTATCTCGGGTGTTTCACACTCGAAACCCCTTTCGCCCGTTCCTTGTATTATTGTAGTTTTAAATAATTGCCCAATTTGTCGAATGCTTACCTTATATCGACTATGCAGTCCGGAATGCAAATGTTGCCAATAATGCATCTCCCTTTTCCAAACTCCGACTGCGTTAGCAGTGACACTTTTCTTTTTTCAAGCGATAACAACACTTTCCCTTAATTCTCATCCCTCTTCTCACTTATCGTTCATAAATCTTTTCGATCTCAAATACAAATAATTTATTATATATCGGAATTTATATCGTTACATCTTCAACTTTTTAAAAGTTAAAATGAATGTAATGTTATCACATCAAATTAAATGAGTCTCATTATCGATACAAACTCAATCGAGTGAGTATCGATGAGACATCAAGACCAACATAGGTCCGTAGCCAATCGATAACTAAATATTACACTTAATAGATTCATTATACCCGACTTAAGTACATATAATAGCAAGTACTTGTAATCTATAATTAATAAATGACTTAAATTTTGTACTCTGTGACTTCACGCCCGTCTCTGTCTGGACTATACAAGAAATTCATTCCCACTAATGATTTTCCACGAGTTCATCGGTGCAGCTTTAAGTTCAATTCGATAATCAGTTTCGATGAAAAATTTCTTCTCATCCATATCCTTCGTCTCCATGAATAATTTGATATCATTAACTCGCATTGAACAAATCGTGTCATTTTCAAGCTCGAAGACGTTTGAAATGAAGACTATGATAAATTTACAAGGGGAAAAAAAAAAGTAATGTGATCTCTCGATCTGACACGACTTGCAATTTTCAAAGGATTGTCACATTTAAAATGAAGCAGGCCAGGGTAGATTGCGCGAATAAAAATAAATAAATGTCACAAGGAGACTCGGAAGCCGGATAATGCGGATGAACGTTAATGAATGGCCGAAAAAAAAAACTAAAATCAAAAGGCAACCAAACTGTAAGTAACTCTACTGGTCATCCCGTAGCGATCTCGTGCCGATGCGTTCGTCGAGTCGATTAAAAAAGCAAATCAAATCCCGTGTACGCGCGTATGATAATAAGTATATAACTTAAAAAGTGAAGGACTAGTGCGGGCATTCAGGCTTTTAGCGGTCGCAGTCAGAGCTTGGGTTGGCAGTGCATCAGCGTGAGAGAGGTGTGAAGCGAGGATGCCGATACAGGCCAGACGTGGCTAGAATATCAAACACAAACTACCGTCAATCATCACGAAAACAAAGTAATTCAACATAATTAATAAAGCCTCGCATGACTACAAAGCGGCGTATAAATCGCTTAGTGGATTTAAAAATTGAATAACCCTCCTGACATTAAGGTGATGTGATGTGAAAATACCTCCGAGGTTTCGTTCATGAAACTTTTCCCCGAACTGGGTGTACCGAGTCGTTTCGAACTTTTCAACGTGAATGTGGAGGCTATAACGAAGATCCTAACACCCATGAAATTTCAATTTTTATAAACCAATTTTTAAAATGCCTACAAATTTTTCTAAAAATTGGAATTTCATGGGTGTCAAGATCTGTCTTATAACTTCCATATTCATGTTGTAGAGTTTGAAACGATTCGGTATACTAAGTTCGGGGAGAAGTTTCATAAACTTCTATGACACCACTTTCGCATCGCCCTAATCTTTTCCAAATTTTTGTTACAGATATTAAAAACTGTTTCCTGGAGATTAATATAGCCACCCGGCCAGAATCACAATGCAGCTGCTATGACGAGAATTCTTGAAGAGCGAATAATCTTGTAAAATTTAATCTTCTTTTCTTCCAATTCGACGGCACAAGAGATTTTTTTTCTTTATCACTAACGAAGGATCGAATGAAAAAATCCAAGCGCTGGGGTCAAACATGTTACGAATAGTCAAGAAAATGCCAAGAGGCTAATTAAAGCCCGAGTTCCGTGAAATTATTCGCTCTTTCTAAATCTGCCTTATTAGTTGCACCGTAGTTCTAGCCATGGGTATAATAAATCTCCAAGGAACGTACTTTCAATGTCTAATACAAAAATGAAAGAAATTAATGCCAAAAACGTTATTAAATGTTTAAACGGTAAAGCGACTTACGGGCCACCCTGGACTTCATGCAAAACGAATACACGCCGGGCTCAAGGGTCATCTAAAATGGACGTTCTAGTTGGCACTGGACCATCGCATCTCGTTAACAAAAAGTACAAACAAACTCTGCCGGGATCACCAAAACACCGACGTTAAAAGCTTCCTTACGTCGCGTAACACGGAACCGACATATTCTACTCATGTCTGACCTTCTCCGCAAGGTATATTCGTCTCCATCGTTACCTGCGGAATTATCGCCGATGGATTCGTGGTTCTGTGCTCCGGACTCTGCAGGTTCTCCCCTTTCCATTCGTTGTCGGTCTCCTCCGAGTCATCGAACTGCGACTTCCACTGCGATGCCAGGGTTAGTCCACCGCCACCTCTTGTCACTTGCTGTAGAGCTGAGACATTATCGTCGTCAATTTGTGCAAACTGTGTGATGGAACAATCCCGCAACGCCGCATGACCTCTTCCTTGCTGCCGCGTCTCAGTGCGTCTTCTGAGGTCCCTTTTCAATGCTTGCCTTTGTTCCGTTACCTGCGACATGTTTTCTCAGTTACGATACACTCCCCAGAATTATGATGATCAGTTGACTGGTTAATTATGTTAAAAAAAAAAGATGCAGAACCATTTAATCGTAACATTACTCACTGACAGTTTAGTCAACTACAGTTAAACAAGGGAAAATAACTTTTATGTTATGTGCCGAAGCTCTATCATGTAATTGAACGACTGATATCACTTTGATTTCAGCCTTTCCCCAACAGATATTTAAACCGTGTATTATATTAATAAACTAATATTTCACTCTTAACCTTTAAGACATGCTATATTGACATGGTCAAATCTTGGAAATCAAGTTAATCCATGACTCCCTTAATTCCACCTTAATTCTACTTTAATTCTACCTCAAATCCACCAAGAATCTTGAAACTCACCGGACTTTGGTTTCCTACATGTTTAGTGTTCGTTACGTCGTACGAACAATAGGAAGCATCCGCTTCCGTCTGTATCCGTGGACTCGGCGGTTCGCCGGAAGCAGCTTCCGGTGCTGCCATCACTCGCAGGCGAGCGAAAGTGGCGCCGCTCGCGGACTTGCGAAGAGGCGCCGCAGCATTGGCAACCGACTTAACTCGAGGAACTTCGGACGCAGATCGAGCAGACGCCATGAGTGCGTCCCCTTCATTATCGACTTGTTTCTCCGCCGGCGTAGCCGGTGACTGCGGCTCCACGGCCATCGATACTGCACGCCTTTTCTTTGGCGAACCTATACAGTGCGATAAATCGGTTAACTTTCACTTAATTACACAGAAACTAGAAAACAAGTCCACGTCTAAAAATCAAAGATCTTAACTAAAAATAAAAGAATAGAGACAAACTGTCTCGCCAACCTTGTACAAGCGGTGTCGCTGCGACTTGTTGGCCGCTCTGTTGGTGCGTGTTATCCGTAATTGGAATCGTTGCATTGCAATTCTTGTCCCGGCCGTGGTTACTGATCGCCGAGGCGAACGGAACAGGGGAGCCCTCTATCCTCCTCTGACGGTTTCTCGCGCATATACTTTCTAAATCAAATTGTGCCTGAAACACGCAAAACGGTACCGATAGTACTCGTTGATAAAGTTCAAGTCTAGGTTTAAAGAGGCCTTAATGATCTAAATTAACTCGATCTCCCTCCGCGATGAAGTGAAGCTGTTCAATTCAATGGTTTGACTTACTTCTAACTCTTTTCTGTTGTCAGGTTCGACGTTTTCTTGATTGTTTGTATCCAAATTGGGTGTCGTTGGCGGATGATTGATCGTAGTAGCTGTCGTGAGTGCTGGAGGTGCGGTGACGGTGGGTAACGACCTGGTCGTCGGAAGTCCTTCGTTCGCAATCAAAGGCCTTTCCCAGTCGTAAGGATCGCTCGCCTTCACACCTCTGCGTGCCATACACTTCTCCAACAGACCGGCTAGCATGGTATAATCAGGCCTGTCGGCATATCCCAAACTCTGTTGACAATGAAATCACATATTAGTTAGTTCATCAACGAAATGCACCGCTCAAAACCGCTCTATCGTTATGATCAATATCGCCGCACCTGAATATGTTCCAGGAACAATTTGAGGTCAGACGGAAGGTGTTTAAGTAACGCGTGGTGGTCGCATTTCTCCTTCATTAATCCAACCTGTTGAGCATGAAACAAAAAAAGAAATAAATGCGAGATGAGTACACGAGTGTAACGTGAATTATCACTTCAATAATTGTTTCAATTCAACGGGGAGGTTACTTTTCCGCTCTACCCTGACTCTGTGGACAGTCGTATAGCATACGTGAACTCACCCTCTCCTTATCTTTTATCTTACGCCATGGAAGCTGCCCGTTGACGAATTCTGCCAACATATAAAACAGGGACCACAAGTCGTCGTGTCTTCCCATCTCCTTGTTCTTGTGAGCATTGACCGAGGCGTAACGGACGGTTCCTCTAAATCCTGCCGCTGTTCGAGGGGGCCTCACTTCACCGGTGGCCATTGTAAATTGACGAGCCAAACCGAAGTCCAACATGTATACCATCCTGGTGTTGTATGGATAACGCCCGATTGAAAAATTTGACTGTGAACACGAGTTTAGGTCTAAAACGAAGCGTATACAGTATTCATCCTGGTACCGTCAAGTCGCATACATAGACAGCCATTTTGTTGACCCAAAGATTCATAAACAGTTTCCGCTTCACATATTCACAAATCAACCGTACCACTTAATTTCGCTAATTAATGTTAAATACCATTTAACAAAATCGTGCCGTCTAAATCTTTGACTTTAATGATTATAGAGGAAAAAGAAAAGA
Source organism: Orussus abietinus (assembly GCF_000612105.2). Taxonomy (NCBI): domain Eukaryota; kingdom Metazoa; phylum Arthropoda; class Insecta; order Hymenoptera; family Orussidae; genus Orussus; species Orussus abietinus. Next base: position 212,436 of record NW_019394282.1, on the reverse strand, counting down.
GTACGCAGGCAAAAGTAAGGGTTACGAGTTATGTAAAGTTATTTAATCATAGCAGCGAAGTCATAGTATTTGATGATATCGATGGTCTGAATCTAAGTGATACACTATCGATGATCCTAACTGATTAATAAGTTCGCCTTAATGGTAAATACATACCGGCTTAATGTCTCTATGAAGGAAGCCCGCTTGGTGTATACTCTCTATTGCTTTCAAGATTTGAAGACCGAGTCGCAGAGTGGTCGACAGCGAGAAGGCACCTCTTGGCTGCGCGCGGCGCAGTTCCGCCAGATTTTTCCCCTGCAGCTGCATCACGACGTAATTGAATCTGTCGTTACGTCCGCAGCCTATGAATCTGCAAACGTGTTCTTTACCTGAAGCATAAAAGGATTGTTCCGCTCAGCACGAAACACTGCCAAGAAAAACGTGGAGTGGCTCATGTGACGCCAAATTTGCAAGCATATATCCGAACGTCGATACAGTCGTTTGCTGATCTGACAGGTACTGATCGGTGCCAGAAAAACAGTCACCGATGAAATCGATACTTCATTACCAATTGTGCCGATGATTATGAAAGTTGACCTAAAGCCCTTTTCCCTTTATTATGAAACAAACTTCAACTCATTGTTGTAACTTAAATGAATTCAACACAAAATATGGGATAGGTCCATATTTCAAAATATTTCTTTTACTTAAACCACATTTATAATTACCGGTACAATTATCCCTCCTTAAGAGCAACTATTTAATTGGATGATTTACCCTGAAGTTTTTTAAGCACGGCCACTTCCATCTTGAGGACTTGTTTCGGTTGACGGGCAGATTCCACCTTCAGAGCAACTTGTTCTTTCGTCATTAAATCTAGGCCCTCGTAGATCTCTCCGAATCCACCCCCGCCGATTTTTCTCATCTGTGTCACAATAGATAGGAACGATTATTAATTACAAATTATGACCAAATTCCTAACACCTCGTTACATAATTCTTCGAAGCATATCCTACATATTTGCACTCCGTTACTTCGTATACCTAATCATATCGAAACATTTTAATCTGCTTGTCAGTGAACTCATATAAATTGTCATTATACAGGCTGTTTCATTTGAATTTTGTCAGCCAAAATCATCCCGCAATCACATAATCCCAGGTGGTAGGGTTCGGCGCGTCACCCTGTATAAGAACTGGAAATACTTTTGTGGATTCAGCAATCCGTTTAAGGAATCGAGTTTTTGTAATGAGAAACCATTCGCCGATTTTCAATTACTTGCTCGCCCTGCATTTTGAATAAATCGCGTGACCTTATATGGAATCCAACATGCAAAAGTGGATCGTAAAGTGTGATCTTCGAAGAACATTCTGCAGGATTGCTTATCTCCAGAGTGTTACTATTTCCACTGCGGACAATACAGAATCAGTATCGATTGTGATCTCCCCGTTCACTGATACGAATTGTTAAAATGCAAGTGAAGTATGTCTTATCATCGATCTGAAATAAATTTATCTCCGAACAAAGCCAGAAAGGTATAGCGCTCTCCATATTTCCAAGAACCTTGAAATCAATGTACGGACAACAAATTAATTGACACCTCCATTAAGAATCCACAGTAGGCTGAAACAATTTAATAATTCATTCGTGTTTGTTAATAAGGAATTATATCGATAAACATGAATGACAAAAAAGTCATCCTCGAAGCCTATTAAACATAAGAGCTGCGAACAAAGAACAATATATATCAAAATACCGCATTATCCCGCGTCATAAAGATCAATAATTTGCTTCAAAATTGCAGGAAGGCGTCTGCAAAAAAAAACGGGAAATAAAAATAGATATAAAAGAATCGTCTTCTTTTTCTTTACAGAAAGTTGTATAAGAACTGGAATCCCAAATATACGAGCTCTGCACACGCACAGGTCGCTTGGACTTTTATTTATAGCTTGGATTTATAGCTTGAAAACGATACATTGTAGGATGGACATCAAAAATGACTTTTCCACTAGAAAAAAAAATGTAAGGATCCTAAAAAAATAAAAAATAAAAAAAGATTTTAGTAAGTAACGTTTGAAATGTGTCACTACATTCTGCATTGACCACCTCCCAACCATTGATCCGTAAAAGCTCATACCAATCCCATTAAAGTACTGCATTGACACGTCAAGCATGGACTTGGCCTAGGTTTGATTAGATTGATTGCCTAATCAGCGTCCGTCAATGTAAAAATAATTCTTCAAAGCCTTGATTAATAATTGATGTTCATTACACACTCGAAACATAAAAAGGATAAAGATAGAAAAGCTATGTAAAGAGAGGTAAAAATAACCAAAGCAAACACTTTTCACGTAGACCGGTGCTTACAATAATACACCTTAAACATTGAATAAACATGACGTGAAAAAAATTATCTCTTCAAGCAAACTTCCAGAAAAACTGTTGAAGTTCCAGTAAAAATGACGAAAGGGAGAATAGGGAGAAACGAAAAATGAGAATATTAAAAATATTCGTTTCTCTTATTTATTGAAACGGCAGTAATCAGTTGTTTGAAGCTTGGATGATTCCTAACCAAGGTAGTGATGCTCCGAAGCAATTACGATAACCCACAAATTACCTCACAGTAATTAATGCTCGGTTGCACCAACCTCCATTAATATAGCTAATTTAAATTAGTTAATCTAGGATTCAAATTTATTCATAGGTTAACTCAATCTCCGTACCAACCACCAAATATTCAATGAAGATTAACTAATTAAATAGATGAATATCACATCCATCGTTTTCTGATTGGCAGAAAACCATTTGCAACACCGTTGCACATTAATTTTAACACCATTTCAATTAAGATTTAAGTATTAATAGGATGAAGTTGGTTAATTAATTAACAATGGTTTCTTAATAATATGTTTAACCCACGGACATAGGAAATATGAATTCCCCTCTTCCGATCACTCTCTTAATATCCCTGTAAAGGCAACAAGAATAAAAGAAGGCAAACGAGAGACGACCTTTTCCCTCTCTTGCCATTTGATACCCCCTTGCCATATTGTGCTACACAGATCAGCACACAGTATTAAATTGTGATTACCTAATCATATTTAACTAACGATATAGCAATCCCAGTCGACGAAACCAATTTTTAATCCTCCTCGACATCTAGCTATGATTCTAAAGCCGAAACTCATCCCTTGTTTTTATCGTTTGAATCCTTTTTTATCCACAGTCTCTAAACAATTAAAAGACATCTTTTAACCCTAATGGTAAGATACGAGTACTAGTCTAAGTATTCAAATAATTGCTACACAACTTCGGAGCTCCGAATTCATTCAGGGTGAACATAAATCAGAAAATCCAAAGCGCTCCGGCACCTCTATGTCTCTTTCTTTTGGAGCAGCCGAAGGAAGAAGAGACTCACCACTTTCCAGCGCTCTTTAACGACGTGTCCAGGTTGCAGCAGGTCCTCGCTCGTCATGGTGTTGTTGTTATTCCGGTCCGTGTTCCCGTCGCCTACATGCCTCGGTATCGGTTCCCCAGGTAGAGTCGGGTGTCTGTAAAATCGAATCAGCTTACAGTCGATTCCATGGCCCCCCGGATCGGCGTTAACTAACGAGTCCAGACGACGTCCCGGCTGTCAGACTTTCATCTCCCGAGACGGTCCCGACACGCCCCGCAGCCCACGCACGAGGTTTTTAACCTATAACTCCGCACCGTCGTCGAGCGACTCGACGGGGCGAAATCGGTCGATAAGCGCCCCGCGCTAGGCAGCCATGATTGCGTGCGAGCGAAGGGTGCAGCCGAGCGCCGGGGGACGAGCCTCGGCGTGAATCTCGATTCGCGACTCGTGAAAATCGCGAGAGTCACGATCGAGGCTCGCGAGTCACGGCCTACGCGGCGCCCTCGAAGCTTCGAGGAGCGTTTTCGGCGCGGCGAGTTCCCGGGCGTCGCCGGGAGGAGCCTGGCTCGCACGAGGCCAGGGGGCACGAGTAACGAAGAGAGGCCCGACGACACCCGATTACCCCCGATTACCGCGACTATCGGCTCGCCTCGGTGCGTCGCGAGGCTAAGGTGCATCTCCCCCTCGCCCTCGGCCCCTAGCCCCCGCCCCCGGTGACACGCGCTCACCGAAACGGTCCAAATATAATGACATTTTATTTTTACTAACAATATCGTCTGCTAGGTGCTGACGGCTCCGGGCCAGCTCGCGCCGCCTCACCTTTCCGCCGCTGTCCCCGTCCGGCTCGGCTGAGCCTTTCTCTCGGGACCTCTCTCTCTCACTCGCCCACCCCGCCGCGCTCCCTCTCGCTCGCTCCCTCGTCCCCTCGGGCACGGAGCACCCGCGCGCGAGCGAGTCGCGACCTGCTCCCGGCGGAGCACCGATGACCGGCTACGCGACTGGATCCGCCATTCCCGGTGCGGTCTCGGCTACTCGGCGGGCACTCGCGCGGTCCTCACGACGCACTCGGTCGGCCCTCACGGAGCGCCCGTGGGGCAGCCATTTTTCGGACACAGACACCGCGGCCTCCCCTGGCTTCCCCGTCGCGCCGCCGGATGCCGCGCGTCGCGTGACACGCGCAATCGATCGCGCCCGGGACCGCTCGCCGCCGGCGGGAGCATGGCCCGCGATCTCCCAGGCGACTCGAGACGACTCTCTCCTCGCCCTCGGACGCACTGACACCAGAGTTGCGCCGCCGCGGACGCCAAAGGGATCTCGAGAACCGGGCCGAGATCGATCTCGCGGCCCGCCGGGCTTTTAAATCTTAAGGCTGGTACGACGTGTTACCAAAATGGCGGCCGCGCGACCCGTGTTCGCCGTATCTCGCCGTTGCCTATGATGCGAACGAACGTCCACGAGGAATTTGCAATTGGTTACATACTAGTGCAAAACGGTACGGCTTTCGGGACGGATTTAACATTTTCTTCGATCTCCGAGGACTCGTTCACGACCTATGGCGAGCGGATTGATGCGCGGCGTCCGCCATTTTTAAAGGGTGGCTTATTCCGTGGAACATGGCGCAGAGAGGTGTACCACTGCGCCGTCCTTTTAACGCAACCGATAGCAGAGATGAGTTGGGAGATTGCTCACGGGAAGGATCGTGCGATCGCAACCTGTGCTGCCCTCTGGTTTCGTATGTTAGCTTTCACCGTTTTTTGCCCCCAAGGGCGGCACAACGAATTTCTGATAGGAGCTCGCGTACTCGCGATGGCGGTACCATCTACCAGTCGTCGTTGGCGGCTCACGTACTCGTGATGGTAATACCATGCGGCAATTGACCGTGGTGGCTTACCTACGCTTACCGACACTGCTCGCTTTTGATGGTAAGGGAAGAACACTCGTGACGCTCCATTTGACTTTATTTACTTATCCACTTCTATTAAGTATGTACGTGAACCGCCAATGGCGATTGATAAATGGTACCGCCATCGCGAGTGCGCGGGCTCCTATCAGAAATTCGTTGCGTTGCCCTTGGGGGCGATAAACGGTGAAAGCTAATGTACGAAACCAGAGGGCAGCACCGGATGCGATCGCACGATCCTGCCCGTGAGCCATCTGCCAACTCATCTCTGCCGATAGACGCTTTCTTTTTTTCTTTTTCTTCGATTTTAAACATAATATGGAATTCTAAGGATTCACGTATCAGTTGATAACGTCGATTGAAAATAGCGCGGATTGGGTTCACTGTTTACACGCAAGTATGTATAAGCTATGTGGAACTCCGCCTGAGGGCAGTACACGAAGGTAGGACCTCAAATTATTTTTCGAACGATTCCTCCATCTACTCCCTGGCGATAAATAAGTGACCTACAATGTCGACATTGCCGGTGTTAAAGGGTTAAACGTACTCCTTATAATTAAGACTTTATAAGAGAAGATTAATAAAAACATTGATTGGAATGTAATGAGAAGTACAAGATGACACAGTTTTTAAGCAGGCTTCTTCGATACGGCTCAATTCAAGTTGTCAAGTAAGAGACGATTGCATGAAATTATACAGCTTTTGAGATTTTCTGAAATTCTCTTTACGTGTTTATTTATATGTCATAATTTACTCTGTTTCCTACAGGAATACTGGTAGTGTTCGTAAATTGCATACTGCATCGCTCTTGAAAGGTTACGAAGGCGAAGGGAAAACTACCGCAACGGTCTTGAACATAGATTATTCTTATGGACTTATGATAGATGGCTGCAGTGTGGTATGTATAACACAGTAATAGTTCACCAAAGATAATCTTATATCAAAGGAATCATTTGTTACAGTTAGGATTTCAATTAAACAATGGTATAAATGTCATTGGTCCAATGATAATATTTCCCAAAACTGTTCTAAATTGGAACATTGCTTCCTCTGAACACATGAACGAGGACAGTTTTGCATTGTTTTCTGTACTGTATCCACAAGTTGATATAATGGTAATTGGATTGGACGATAAATATCCCCATAAAGCTCCATTTTTGGAGAATGTACGAACGATATTAAAAAACCTAGACGTGTCATTTGAAATACATACTACTTCGCAAGCATGTAAAATGTTTAATTTCTTAAATGCCGATAATCGGTCTGTAGCGGCAGCTATGGTACCACCGAAAGATGTTCTATCGCATAAGATGAGGAACATACAGAAAATTCGCGCAGAGAGAGAGAGGGATGATAAATGGAAGAATGAATAGTGCCAATTAAGGAAGCCCAAGCCAAGTAGTACGCTATCTCAAACTCAAAACACTAAAAATCACCTAACGATTCCACATTTCCCGTTAGTTTCTATGCGCTAACCTTAATCTCCCTCAAAATATTACATTATGAAACTTTGAAACAACTGCGAAAATCCTGTCAAATTAAATGTATCGCTGCTCTTACTCCATCTGTACATATGTAAATGATTTAATTCAATAAAAAAAATTATTAACCCAGAATATGTCAACCGATATAGTCGGGGAGAGGTACGTAAGTCAACGACTACGTGACGTTTTACGTAGACTGTATTTTTGTTCAATAGTACTAATAATAATACATACACCATTACATAAGAATGCCGTTCTCAATACATATTCTTTAATGCTTTATAAAGTCCGTCGTCGATTAAAGGAAATATCATACAAAAGAACGAAAAGGGATGGGATACTCCTCTAAAGTAACTTAAATTAATCATCTCGACTCGCCGGCCGAACGGATCGCCTGGCGTCGGCGGCATTACGAAAATATGGTTTCCACACGCTCTCCCCTCGGATCCATTCGCGGTAGCCCTTGCAAAAAGTGGCCGCGACTACAAAAGGGTGTCGAGAAATGAAGATCCTTCATCAAGTGACGGAAGAAATCGTTTACGTTAAGGTACACAGTTGTCTATTCTTAAATACAATATATTACAGTGAAACACACAGTTATAATTTATTGTTATTAGTATTATGTCCATAGCGTTATAATTAACTTAGGAGTTATCAATATTTATTATTCTTGTTATTAGCGTATACTGGCCTGAACTAATGTGGAATTTAGCACGAGTGCGACGTAACGGGAGACTAATTTGCACATCCTCGTGAGACGACGGCGACGACGACGACGTTCTTTGATTACCGCCACTGTCGCGATCCCTCCCTCCCTCCCCGGCAGCTGTGCAGCAGTAACTGTGACTTCAGTATAATAAATAGTTAATGTAAAGATAAATATTATGCTACCACGGCAGTGTGCTCCCTGGATTCTGCGTATCGGAGGTCCCTTCCATTTAATTCCATCCCGTCGTCTACGTAATCGGGTCTAAATTAATATTCTACACGGCCCTCCGCTCTCTTTCTCTCTCCTCCTCGCGGTCCCGCCATTTAGGCGTCTTCCTCTCTACTTAGTCTCGACTATATTAACAAATAGCGTTTACACAGGCTCGATTAAATGATCGGCTGGATAAAATCTCGGAATCGTCGTCCTTTCCATGGCCGCGCGAGCATCCGAGCGACTCCCCGTTTTTCTCTCTCTCTGTCTCTCTCTCTCTCTATAGTCAACGGCAAATCGATTAAGGGGGGAAGAAAAAGAAGAAGAAGAAGAAATAAAAACGAAACCTAGGCGTGTGGGCTTGGGCGTGTGTATGTGTGGGCGGGTGTGTGTTATGTACGTACAGGTAAAACTATCTAAAAAGAACATGAGTACAAAAAACCGTTTTGTACGGTACAGATAAGAAACGTCGTCCTTTCTGGGTTTATTGCTCACACGAATACCTTGGCGAGGGCGTCCGCCCCGGCACTCGCGATGAACGGCCGCGTCGGGTGAAACGCTACGTCTAAGATGCTCTCGTCGAATTTCTTACGGTGCGCCGTGATCTCCTGCACGCAGGTCTTGTTGTCCATGTTCCACAGTCTTATACTGCAGTCGTGACCTGGAAGAGATAGAGCGATTACATTAACTACAGCCCTTATCCTTCCTTTTCCACCCCTGTTCAAGTACCCCGTCTGGACGGCTCATTTAGTTACCCACTCGCCCCGCGAGAGGGAGCACCGTACAGGGACTTCCAAAAATAACAGACATGATCCTGAGGTAAGAAACAAAGAAAAGAGGCAATAAAAAGCAACGAACACATTCCCCGGCAATTAATGAACTAACAGTAGTAAGCGGGTCTCCTGACAAGCATGGGATACAAAGCGGCGAATGTTTCCTGATAAAAAATAGATTATGCCATCAAAATGGCACACGTGTTCCCCGGACAAGAAATAAAATACAAGAAAGGAGCGAACGCGTTCCCTGGCAAAAATCAGGGGATAAAGATATAAGCATAACCAACAAGAACTGGCCGATGAAACTGCAGAACATTTCTTCACTTACTTCCTGAGAGCAGATACAAGCCATGGGGGTCTACGGCAAGACTAGTGACGGCGTCCAGATGCGCCACCATGGCGTGCGCGAGAGTGGCCGAGCGATGATCGTAGAATCGGATGTGCCTGTCCTCGTGGGCGGCCACGACGAGCGGTAACGTCGGGTGGGCGACGACGCGGTTCACGCCGGTCGTTCCGCTGCCTTCCAGCCGGGCGACTATCGCAGCCGTTTCGGCGTCGAACACGACGCAGGCCTCCTCGTACGCCACGACCAGCTTATGCGGTTCGTCCCTTATGAAGTCCACCGAAGTGGGGATGCCATCTAGAAGAAAAATAGACGTCTAATTAATATCAATTAAAAACCACCGCTCTAGCTTCTCACTAGATCCTCCAATCCACGGATAACCAAAGACCTGCTTCAAATATCACCGTTCTCTTCAACTGATTAATTTTCCTTGAGGTGACCTATACACACCATTTTACTTAGAGGTCCATGCACGGACTCCATTCGAATGGAAGATAAAACCAACCTCAGAATCATTGTCTATAAGTTACCAGAACATTTTCATATCTTGAGATCGTGGCCAAAGACCCTAGGATGTATTCAACGCCAATAAACTTGTGAGACGCTACCGTGTCTCTTGGTCACGCGTGGATTGACGTTTCAAACAAAGGTTTTGGACGTTCAATAGCTCTTAACTACCTTTCTCGGAAGTGTACGTATTGAGGAGAGGTACTTTGCTCTGCGGGCTCCAGAGTTTGACGGTCCCATCCGCGCTCACCGAGAGGAGCTGCGATCTCGGATGGTACATGCTCAAACCCCACACGGCATCGGTATGTCCGGTTAACGTTTGGCTGAGTACGCTGGGATCGTAAGAGTCATGTGGATCTATGTTGGCCGAAGGGAGAGTCCAACAGTGGATCATGCTATCGAGTCCACCACTGTAGCAACAGCTACCCGTGCTGCACATTGCTAGACACAGCACGGGTCCCGTGTGTGATCTGAACGTGTACAGCGGCTCAACGTCCAACGAAGCCGATCTGAAAGGTTCAATCCAATCTAGTTATCTTCCTCAAAATTTTAAAAACGACTTTTTAAGAGTGACATGCACTTGAAAAGAGTTGTACTCTACTTTTTAGCTGGAACGGTTTTCTGAAGATTCCACAATTTCAGGGTGTGATCGTCGCTTGCGGTGATAAGTACGGGATCAGTGGGGTGGAAGACGAGGGCCCTGACACCGTCGAAGTGCGAGCGTAGAGTGTACTTTGCATTCCAGGTCTTCCTGAACGTCTCCTTTGTGGTCGCAGCCATCTGTATCGGACATATAATACCATTAATTAATATCTGCATCTAGCACTGTTACGTCACGCGACAAAACTTTAAAGTAGTTCAGAAACTATTTTAAGTACAAGGGAAAGAGAAGTATATATCATATGTACTCATCGTATAAGTCATACACGATCATCGGAATGGCATTGGACTCACATCATATGCTACATCGGCATCATTGTTGACTGTCAATTGAGCTAATTCCCCTAGTCCCAAGGTAGAATCAGCTTCGTCACCTGGACATCGCGGATCAGCTGCGACCGCTTTAGGTGGTAAAGGTTCTACAAGTAACAAGGTCTACGTTTTACACTTATTCGCCACATATGAATCGTCTTTGATGAAAAATCGTCAAGACGAAACAACGGCAACATTGACGACCGTAATACGTCACGGTCTTCGAGTGAAATCCGATTTACTAACCATATTCCTCTTCAACGTCGAAGCAATAAGTGCGACGCATAGTGGAAGGCAGTCCGCTCGAGGATTCCGTCAATAGATTTAATTCATTTAATACTTCTTCCGCTTCGGCGTCCAAGTCTTCTGGTATCAGTAACGCCGCCTAAGAACATTAAACGGTAAAGATATATCACACGTGTCATGCAGACTCATCCACCCAGAGAACAAATTCCTAATTCTTTCGATCAACAATTGGCAATCCCGACAAACCTAATTACTTTCTTGCACGTACCTATAAAAAATTCACACGATTCGTGACGCACGATGTAAAATAAAAATTCCAAGGAAGGAAATTCGTAAAGAGGTAAAGAGAAAAAAAACTCGTTAAGTTCATCGCGTACGAATTAAAATACAAGCACAGTCTGTACGAATCAATTAATTCCCGGCGACTGTTAGTAAAGTAAGAAGAGCCATGATTCCCAAGAAATTCATCCACGAAGGAAAGTCACCGAAACAACGCACCTTATTCTGCTTGGTCTCTATACTTGGATTAAAGAGTAATTCTTCTACGTCTCCCTCCTCCTCCTCCATATCGATGTCAGTCTGAGCTAGGAACTCAAAATTGGCCATGACAGCAGCCTCCGTGTCGAGGATCATCGCTTCTGCGATGGATGTCGGCTGTTGCTGCAACAATGTACCCGCGTTATCGTGACCGGCTACGCCGTTTCCTCGCCGAAACTTCCGCGGGAATAAAAGTCCTTTCGAATCTCGGCTCGTCCTGTCCTCCTCTAATCGAGGAGACGCGAGGTGGACAGAACGAGTCCGCGATATGCCGAAGTGAGACTTTCATAGGCAGCCCCAGATAGTAAGTAGCGTGCAAAAAAAGAAACAATGCCGGTGAAACCCCGTAACGCGCGTACTCGTGGCGATGTGCAGCAAACGCATCGTCCATAAATTAGTGCCTCCGCAGGGCAAGCATGCGGCACGTCAAAGCCAGAGTACTCGAAGCATGTTCCACTTGAACGGTGCACGGTTACATTACACCGCGTGCTTAGCAGTCAATTTCATCGACTCGAATTAGCAACGACCCCTCGACATTAACAAGTTACACGGGAAAAGCATCGTCTCGAGGAATTTCAAGCGCAATCTTCAAATGCACCTCACATGACGAACACCTATTTGACCTCTCCGATACCACTTTGATATAACCTTAAGCTTCGGCATAAGCAACTAGGTACTTACGAAACCAAAGGTTACAAAGGCGGTGTCGAAATTCACAAACGAGCGCAAAAACAAGGGCCGAGTACGGAAAAATAAACTATAGTTTCCACGCCGATTCTACTCGCCGCTACTTGCTAGTGGTGCTGTTCCTTAATTACATAATAATGCAATTCCCAGTAGGAGTCTCGATGCCAATAGCTGGTGTTCTTAAGCATAATAAAAGTGAAATAAGTAGAATGACTATTTACCTCTACCTTTTTCGCTGGGACCCGCCGACCCTGATTCTCACTAGCTCTTTTATTAGAAGACTCATTTCCATTTAACGCGGGGGTGTTCATGTCGTCCGAATCTGTATTGTTATTTAATCCAAGCAATGTTCGCACTCTGTTGGACCGTACATCTATGATTGTGTCGGTATATCCAATCTCTTGTAAATATCTGCAATAAAAGGATTACTCGTTGCATTAAAAGTTTAGGGCACACGAACGGATGCACACATTGTTCTGACACTGCAATTGAGGTTTCGCAGTTTTATGCATATTTAAAAAAAAAAAAACACTGCCCTTGACTTTGCGATATCAGTTACATCGATAACAGAATACATATGCGCATTTTCCCTTTACTCATTAGCTCAAGAGTTACCGTTCATTTAATATTGAAACAAAACATCATTTGCAAGTCGATTAAATTTTCCTCATCCTGGGCGTGAATGCAAAACTTGAATGCCACGTGACAACTGTACTCACTTTCTAAGAAGCTGACGACTTTGCCTCCAGCTAATAATGTCCGACGTGAATGGAGTTTCCCCATCGCCACCTCCTCCGATGGGACCACCGCAAGTACTGCTTTCCTCATACAGGGGAGGCTTTACGTCCCCTTGTACTAGATCAGTACCGTACTTTAATTTATGATATTTTGCTCTGTGCAAATAAAAAGGCATGTTTAGGTACCGAAAATAGAAAAACACTAGGGGAATAAAAATCGCGCCAAAAGCCCACAAAGAAAAGAAAATTGTCTGATACATTATTAAACGAAGTAATGTATTAAAAATAAAAGGGGGTGGTTTGATTTTTACTACTTAAATTTGTATTTTCCATACATTGTTGGATCACCGGTAAATATTGCAATTAATTTCAAAGTGGTGCCCGCACAAAATTATCGACAGTTCGAAATGTCAAAATATCTGATTTTAAAAGTTTAAAATATATGTGTATATCTTGTCTTGTTTTTAGTTTTATGGCAAATGCTACAGAAGTCTTACCTTTCTTGTTTGAGTGCATACTCCAACATCTTTATTCGTCGTATCAAATCATTCTTCAAATTTTCCTGTCCTTTTCGTTCTCCTTGTAAGAAAGCTATTCTGGCCTGCAAATTAAAGAGGCACGTTATACATTTCCTCCAATTTAAATTATGCCCCTAAGGCATCGATAATGTTTTACATTAAATTAACATATTGACTGTCGCTGCAGTAGGGTCGTTAACACGGAACTACTAAAATATTTATGACACATTGCACTTTAAATTATTTATATAATGAAATTATTGCATCGTAGAATGTTGAACCAAAGAAAATTAAGAATTTCTTCTGTAACGTTATTTGTCCTTATATAAACCATAAGATGCTGTAATAACTCATCAGAAATTCCATTAAAGATCCTATAAAAGAAAGCTTCAAGGTTGTTCTATAAATCATTGTTCAACAGTTATTTACGTGCCATCTTTTGCAACAATTAAGTTAACTACCTTCTTTACAGAATAGATAAATGTAGGAAATGTATTTCCTGATCTATTCTAACACCGCATTTTTATGCAACCTTGAACTATTCTTCCTTGAAATTATATACATACATACATTTATATATTTATTTTTATGTATGGTAAGTGATTTATTATCTACACAAAGGCTAAATAATTGCACTTTTCAAATTGCTGGGTCATTCCAATTAGTTTTGTTCCTTTCATCTATGGATTATCTACACAAAAAGATACAAGGAACTACCAATATCCTAATCCTATTGTGTGCAATTGTATCCTCGAATAAAAATAGAAGGATTAGTATTTTTTTGTACTCGATATAACTCCTTGCCGACGATATCGTATACCTTTGGTTTTCTATTGATACTATTTATGACTTTAGAGATACTGCCAACAATAAAAATTTCACCACAATTCTCGTGACCTTTACCAATACTCTTAGCGATTAAATATCACAAGAAATTCAACTTCTTCTATGAGCTCAACACAGATCATAAAGCAGCCACGGTAGCTCATATCTTCGATGCATTTTTCCCAGGAATCACAAACGAACACCCAACGCAACGGCAATTTCAAACCTTCCATAGCAGACACGAGACCCTCGAAGATCGAGAGTATTCTAAACGACCTATGCCCATTGACGCAGTGAAAAAAGAAAATAAATATGAATACTCAAAAGACAATCGTTATAACAAATGCCGAGTGAGGTCTGCGCTTCAAACTCGAGTACAAGAACATAAAGGAAACGGCAATTTCAAACCTTCCATAGCAGACACGAGACCCTCGAAGATCGAGAGTATTCTAAACGACCTATGCCCATTGACACAGTGAAAAAAGAAAATAAATATGAATACGCAAAAGACAATCGTTATAACAAATGCCGAGCGAGGTCTGCGCTTCAAACTCGAGTACAAGAACATAAAGGAAACGATACATTTGGAAACAAAGCGTGAAATCAGCAAAACCCGTAATAATTTTCTGGACAACCTAACAGCTCGGTGTTTCGGTTTCGCACTCATAACTAGCATTTGTTCGTACGGAAACATCAAGTTATAATAAAAAAAAATGGTCCGAGTCGACTCGAGAGTAAGGAGTCAAAATATTCGACTCGCCGCCTCCCTAACGGTCTAGGATGTCGCACCTGAAACTCGGCCCTGTCGAGTTCCCACTGGGACCTCTCGAGCTCGAATCTGGCCCACTCGTGTTGAATGAAATGCAGTATGCCAGGCATGGAGTACTGCGGCCTCTGTTCCTTGATGGCGCCCTGGGCGTCGTTCTCCTGGGTCTGATGCTTGTTGTCGGCGTTCGACGCGCTCGTCCCGGGTGCCGAGGTTTGTCGGACATTATTCGAGGGCAGGTCCGGGCTGAAGACATCCTCCATGGTGGAACGGCTAAAGCGACGGGGCACCTTCATTTCATGACACGGCAGCCATTACGGCGACCCGTGAGCACGGCTCGGTTTCGTTTGCCCCTCGGCCTCGCGAGAGTGCTCTCCGGTCGACTCGACTCGGTCCGGCCCGCCTCTCCTCGCCCTCGGCCCAGCGGGGCTGGCTTCCCTTCGATCGGACGCCCTAGCCTAGTCTAGCCGGCCCGATACTCGACGCGTCGCGAACGCCCCGCCTCGCTTCGCTCCGGTCCGGCCTCACCAGGCCTTACTGCGGCATCTGACGCGAGCTGGTTCCGCTCCCTCGACTCGCTCGACGAAGCTCGACTCGCTCAACTCTTCCGTCAAATCGAACGACCGAACGTCACTTCTTCGCTTCGCTTTCAACACCGAGGAGGCACGGACGATCCGAGAGGGTCAACGCTCGCTCGGTTTTCTCCCTCGCTTCGACTCGCGAGCGACGACCGCGGAACACGTAGCACGACAGAGATGAGTTGAGAGATTGCTCACGGGCAGGGCACGCGATCGCGCCTGTGTTGCCCTCGGTGGAGAATGCGGGCGGCTCGTGCACTTACTCCCAATCGCGATCTAACTAACAATAAGAGATGAATTGGAAGCAGAGGTGAGGTGGATCTCTAAATTAGCCGCCATTGAGGGCAAGTGCACGAGCTGCCTGCATTCTCCACCGAGGGCAGCAATCTCCCAACTCATCTCTGCAATGGTACATACATTTAAAAATCTATTTATCCATGATAGATGGCAGCATAATTTCTGTATCAATATGTTACCTTCGTTTTTTATCTCAAGAATTTTATTCAAAGAATCTCTGTTTTATATATTGACAATGTTTAGTGTGTGACAGGTATATACCAACTGAAAGTAAGAGTAGTTTATATTATGCTTCGATTATGTACTTTTGCGTTACTGTTACATCAATAAATACCGATGATGTAATTCGTAGTTGGAAAAGAAGGCCTCAGAAATGTAATTTTATCATATTCAATTAAAGGAAAAATTACGTTTTTGGTTGTAAATTAACTTACTCTGTTACCTGTGAATTAGCGTTTTATTCTAGCGGTAAGGAGGTAACCTAAAACTCATCATGGTTCACTGGATTCTATTTTTAATTGCAATGTTGCAATTATTTATGAACCTTAAATGTGACGATATAATGCTTACAGATCATGTGTAAATATTTCATTCATTATACAAATATAAGTCTAAATTGTTATATTAAAATTAATTGTTTAATATAAAAATGTTAAATCTGATTGACTTTAGGTCCGAGGAACAAACGATCGATCCACATTCATTTTTCTATGATAAAAATACTAAGACGATGCTCTATGATTTTCCTACAGATTCTGAAATAGTACAAATTAGGTAGGTTTCCTTGTTGGTAACGTGATTTAGCACTTATGAATAATAGTACGTATTCTCTATTTAATTTTGCAGAACCGAAAATATAAAAATCAAGGATGTTAATAAAAATGAACATGCTTTGTCTATTAGACAACCGAAAACAGATCGCCCATTTAAAAATGAAAGCGAAAGGACGGAATATAAGTATTTCAAAAGGTTGCTTAATATCCTGCTTGCAAATGCTCATTATAGGGTATTTCAACATTATACATCTATCAGTTAATAGAAACACGTGATTCTATTTCGTAGCATTTGGAAATAATATGTGACATGTATTATAGGAAGAAGGTGATATAACACATGGAACTATTTATTTACGCGCATCCTATGATCAATTGGAAATATTGGAAAATTTTATTAGAGGTAAGGCATCTATTAAAAATGTTGATGCAATTTTGAATGATGTGTTCCCGAAGGAGCATCGTTATTGGTCTCCTGAAACATTGTACGATTTAAAAGAACTCGTAAAATATGCATTTGTAAGTTATTCAGTTTTACAAATTTGAGTTTATTTGGAATGAAAGCGTAATTATGGGAAATCATTCTATTTTCAGAGCTACGAAGCTGTAATGGTACTATGTGGTCTCTACTTGCTTTATTTATTTTGGAGGGGACAAACTGTTACAAAGTTAATAATGGTATTTCTGGTTGTTGCATTTTTCATAAGCTACCATATTACTTGGCAACAACTTGTGATGGTAAGTTTTATTTTTAAACACTAATTTATCATTAATCACTATTAAATATGAAATAAAGAATGTTAGAATATGTACATTCTTAACTGTTAAACCATAATATATAGGAAGCTAAGATTAAATTAACTATTCAACAATCCAAATACCAAAATGCGCCTGATAGTTGCTTTCCTCACAAGATGAGTACGTTCCAATGGCTTCGTCAATATTTTGTTGGTAAGCTGGTGTATTTAAATTTGATTATATGCAAAAATAAAAATGAAAAAACCCTGGACATCTAAAACTAGACTCATAATATTTCATTTCTCTTTAAAGGTTCCTCTGAATGCGAAGAATATTACACAAGTATAATGACGAATCCAGTTGAGACAGTAACACCGATTCAAGTGTTGACGCACCTTTGTTCTTCCATCGTTCTGACTTCTGTTCCAGAAATTGCTACTGCTTTTGGTCTTTTTGTAGAGAATGCTACTGGTGAGTAATTTGGTGAATACTTGCATTCAAAATTTAATTTTCACAGCTACGATGCTTATTTTGTTGGCTCATATTTTTACAGCACCTTTGCCATGGCCATTATCATGGATTATGAAAACGCTTCTATATATCGGAATCCCATTAATATTTATATTCTTGGTACTGTGCCTATCGGGTTATGGATTGAGTGTTAAATTAGGACCTATTCTTAATATTTCTTTCTCGAGGAATCCACCACCAACCACCATGCGTCAACCAATTGAAATTCTTCCCCAGGTATTTATCAATTATCATAGTTACTTTGAGTGCATTTAAAAAATGTTATTAAAACAGAGTAAAAGAATGAATAAAATCTATAATATTCAGTTTTTACATATATCTATATACTTTTATGATTTTTAGGTTCCTATAAAGATTGAGCTTAAACTTGATAGAACTTCTGATAATACAGAGGCCAGAGCTATTACAGATCTTGCCTCCGATTACAAAATGGTGAAACCAAAAATTGATCGGAATAACAAGAGCAGTGTACATACTAATGAAAAGAGGAATACAAAAGATGGTAATAGATGTGCAAGTACAGCAGTCGATGGTGTTCATTTATGTTCCACGTGTGCATCAACGATTTCAACACTTGAAGATATGTGTCCAAATAATAGTGTACAGCCTGTAGAAGAAATAGGAAGTGGGGATGCTTGAGAGTTTCTCTTTCCCACATTTAACACGTGTAAAATATTTGCGATTATAACTGAAGTCATTACAAACAATCATCAAACTTAATCGCTTTTAACAAGACTGTGATGTAATTTATGGTAACTTTTTCATGAAGCATTCGAATTGTAACCTAGTTTTAATCAATATATCAAAGAAACCTTTTTAAAAAATGTATGATACGTGTCCTTTCATCTTTGTGTATATTCTTAAAATCACACAAAGTACGGTATTATGTTCTACAAAAATCTCTCTACAAACAGTCGAAATTAACTTAATTTCCCCTCAGATACAGAGCTCTGCGAGGATCTGATTCTCTTGGAACCGCCCAAGGGCTGAAAGTGTCGTTAAAGTAAGTTACATTGATTGCTCTAGCACAGAAGTAAAATTTTAATTAGTCTCGGTCCTCTTGTTATTTACGGCCAGGAAATAAGACAGAGGAAATGAGGCTTGCCGCACCGACTTATACAAGCCGCGGCATTTTAATCGGGGTTACCTATTAAGGTCCTTCCTCTTTACATTACGGTTGAATCAACGAGTGATGAATTCCGACCCGAGTCTCCAGACACGCATACAATTATCGAAGATATTCAGACCGTAGAAAGGAGTTACTGGAATAGAATTATATTGATAAAACTTAAACATTTCCCAAGACCGATTCGAGAGTCACTTTAAGGTGATATGAAAGGGTCAATGTTAAAATATTTATAAAGCTTTTCTCTAAACTGGATGCACCGAATCATTTGAAACTTCAACACGTGATTATGGAGGTCCTAAGGATGAACGTGGTGCTCATGAAATTTCAATTTTAATAACACCTTTTTTTTATTTATCCCAGACTACAACCAAGAGTACATATTTTTTGTTTGAAAAATGAAATTTCATGAGCACCGCGTTTTTCCTTAGGGTCTCCATACTCACGTGTTGAAGTTTCAAATGATTCGGTGCGCCGAGTTTTGCGAAAAAAGTTTTATAAATGTTTTTACGTTTCGCATATATAAAATGGCCCTTTCATATCACTTTAACTTCATTTTTGCCGCTTTCCAATGATTCGGAACTATTCTTTACGATTAAATCCTGATTAAAGTAAAGCGGGGTTAAATGGGCTTTGCATCCCATTATTCTTTGGAAGGTTCGTGACTAATGGAGAGGAGAGGAAAACGCGTCGAAGAATTCAGTGCTTGTTGTTCCAAGCAAAGTCAATAGCGAATATGGGAGAAAAGGCTTTCAGGAAGCTCCGGGTGCAATTGCGCTTTATCGACGTCGGTAAACGGTGCTCAGGGTCTAGCAAATGTGAATACCCCGTTCCGGAAGCTTGGTCAAATTTAATACTTTAATAGATTAGTCTAATTAATTTCGGTATTGCGATTGTGATAAGCAAACTCGTCAGAGGATCACGAATCAACGTCCGACCGATTCCGCGCAGACTTTGATGACA
The DNA here is from genome assembly GCF_000612105.2 of Orussus abietinus. Classification (NCBI taxonomy): domain Eukaryota; kingdom Metazoa; phylum Arthropoda; class Insecta; order Hymenoptera; family Orussidae; genus Orussus; species Orussus abietinus. Next base: position 192,834 of record NW_019394282.1, on the reverse strand, counting down.
TTCTGGATGAATTACCGTTTGTAATTAATGCATCGACTAATATTGTTAAAACATTAACAGCACATATCCACGGATATCGACGAAAGCTCTCGCGGATATATCTGTCACATATGACTCCTTTCATAAGCGAAATTATGCCCCGATCAATCGTGTGGTCATGCGGTTGGCGGTTACAACGCCTGCAACATGAGCAAAGAACGTACACGTCGTACGCATGACTCGTAGTGAATTATGTCTATCGAGGTGTACATTGTATGATGTTCAAATCGGAAGGCAGGACATACTTGGTTGACGGGAAATCGACCGAATTACCATTTCTCCAAGTTGAGGGCCATCTCCTACAAAGGACAATCCATAAATATAGATAATCCCACATTTAACAGCGAATTGCCAAATATAAGATTCAGAACAATCAGCAATTTGCGCTCCTCACCAACATAATCTCCTTATACATAAACAAGCTGGTCTTTACATTTCTATGAAAAAATGAGGATTTTTAAAGTGAAGCTACACACGTCGAGAAATTTGATGATTTGATTTGCTGAAAAAGAAAAAGAAAATACATTGTTAGCTCTAGTCTAGGATAGATAAAAAGAATTTTTCTATTAAAGATGAAATTTCACGAGCATCGTGANGTTAAAGTTTCAGATAATTCAGTGCACCCAGTTTGGAGAAAAGCTTTATAAACATTTTCACGAGTTGATATATATAGAATGACCCTTTCATGTTACCTTAAGGTTGTACATACATAGATACATAGAATGCAAGCAGACGATAAGAGGGCCACGCAGGACTCGCCTAGCCAATCAGGATCAATCTATACGATCTTCTCCCTCAATGGTTCGCGGTAAACCGCACCGAAGCAAAAAATCTTTGACCTATGGGTTCTCTCTCCTTGTAGTTGGTGTAACGCCGCCAGAGAGGGGGAGTCATCCGGCTTCAATGTCTGTAAACATAATATTTTGGGTCTGACCTGAATCGAGCACAATCGGCAACCAGGCCCTTGGTCGTGTTCGCGAGAGCGTGAAGATCGGTGGAGCCGGATGTAAAGATATAGGTATTCCTTGGGCGGGGTTGGACGCTTAGCTGCGATGCGTTACATGCTCGAAATGGCGGGAAAGAAAGGGCCTCTTCCTCTACAAACCGCACAGCCTCCTGGGCCTTATTCTCAGGCCACGTGAAAACGCGTTTTGTTCGGCAAAAAGTGATGGACCTCGAAGACATCCGGGAATCGCCATTCAGGGACTGCTGAAAGCGTGAACGCTTATTAAACGTAACGTCTAACCTCTACATCCTTGCATGTTCATAGTATGCGATAATATACGGATAGAAAACCACGTATATTATACATACCCTACCCAGGGGATCGATTTTGTATCTTTAGTAAAAGTGCTCATTTTTCGAACTTTCATCTCGCCTAAGTTTATTCACCCGATTTTGTAATCTTCGGGGGTGGGGTTTGAATTCGTACGTTGAATCTAGTAAAAATGCTGAAAGTGCTGGTTGCGGCACGAGTGAATACAGACGCATACATTAATAAGTGTACTAAATAAGCGGTTAAGTGATTTAATGACATAAAAGTTATATAATTAAGTTGTATATTGCTAAAAAGAGTAAATATTACGTGGTCGTATGTTCGAGAAGCGAGTCGGCCGCGTTGGAATTCCGTGGATGTATCGTTAAAGTTGATGGCACGGGGAACGGTGTAAGGGAGAAAGGGGCACGCGCACACGGAAAGGGTTAGGTAGCCGGCAGGACACTAGGGGGCGCTACTTGGTGAGGCAATAGGATGTGGGAGTGCGGTACTAGGTACGCCGGCAACCACTACGGCGGAGGCTATCAAAATAACGAACCCATCTCATCTCAGAGTGCGTTATTTGCGCCCGGTTGCACCTGAAACGAGCCGAGTTTGAGCCGCGCCGTGTGCGCGCGCTACGAAGCCGCGACTCAAAACTTAGGGCCCGTTTCCGCATCTGCCCCATTGATGTCCCTTTTCATGCTCGAGAGCCATTGACCGAGAGAGGAAACCGCCAAAAGGAGGGATCCGTACACTTTGCGCCAAGGCCGGGTGCATCTCCGATTATCCCGCTACTCCCTTGCAGTGCTGCGGTCGCGCCTCGCAGCAGGCTGCAGCGGCCTCCAATATGGCGCCCGGCAACACTTGCGTCTACCTTCGGAGTTGTCTTTTCTGGGTCGCGGGCCTATTCGAGGGAACGTATAACGAGATGTCCCGAGATTTCACGCTGCTGCACATCGAGGGGCTTTCCTGGTCTCTTCCCTGTCGCCTTCTGTTCCCCACAGAGGAGATAATGTTCTAGAAAAATGTAAAACAGCGTCGAGGGGTGACGGCGAAAGGTGGTTATGACCTCTTCTTCACCAGATCGAATTATCAAATTGTATCGATGGTTTATGCATCGCATATTCCTCGGATTAGTGCACATTATTTCCTAGGCGTGTTATTTGCATTGAAACCGAGAGAAAATCAACTTCGGGAATTTTTTTTCTATTTTTGAAACGTAGTCGCGTCTCGTCAAGCGATACTTTCGCGCGAACGCAGTCGGCCATCTTTTAGCTGAGGGCCCGTGGTTATCTTTTGAAAAAAGTACGTTATATAAAATTATATCGAGGGTTTATGCATCCCTTATTCCTCAGGTTAGTGCACATTATTTCCTAGGTGTGTTATTTGTATTGAAACCGAGGGGAAACCAACTTCGGGAATTTTTTTCCATTTTTACAACGTAGTCGCGTCTCGTCAAGCGATACTTTCGCGCGAACGCAGTCGGCCATCTTTTCGCTGAGGGCTCGCGGCTGTCTCTTCAAGGAAGTACGTTATCCACAAGGCGCGCAAGGGAATCGGATGAGCTAAAGCGAGATTGATCAAAGGAATCCTCCGAACGTCGTTTCGTTCGTCGAGTCCAACGCGGTTTGCACTTCGTATCGCACTTGGCCTCACGCCTTGAGGCGCAAATACGGGTCTACTCGGTTTGAGGTTAGGTGCGCGCTCGAGGGCCCAACGAGGACGGATGCACTTGTCTTTCGAGTTTAACAAATAATAATTATCGCAAGGAATTTCCCTTCCAGGGCAGAAGCATCGAGATCATGCAAATAGATACCCTGGGTGGAGATTGAGTACTCTGCGACGAGAAGTATCATGACGCGGCACGTAATGCGGCATCATCCGCGTGACGGCACACCGAGAGAGATCTATTCTGGCATCGCGGATCACGACTGCATCACGAGTTGCGACAGTGATGGATTTTCGCGGCGGAGACGTATTAATATACGAATCCCTTGCGCGAACAAGTCAGCTGAGAGGAATGGAAATTTTCCATGGGGAAAATAGGTCGGAACGCGTGCCCGAATATTCCCTAGAAAAGCATGTCGACTCGTGTCCAATACGCAGTCAGGCAAAGTAAGGTGAAACTTGAAAGTAATTCCTTGATTTAGCCATTAATCGTGCAATTAATGTTATTTATTTCTCGCCAAGGGTGTGCCAATGTTTCGCCGATTTTTCTCAGTTATCTCAGTCATCGCGAGTCATAAGGTTTATCTTCTTATATCGGAGAATTGGAATTTAGGGTAAAGGTGAGATGAAACACGCCGAGAGATTCGATAGACGTCGGTAAAAAAGATTCTTCTAAATACCTACGTCACCGACGTTCGTATTCATACCGACGCTGCGTCGAATTGTAATGAGTATTGTGGTAAATGGCACCCTTCATGTGTCGTTTCCCCTGATGTTAACTTAACATTTCCTTAAACTATTAGGTACTGCCGGGATTTATTAATTTTCTCGAAAACGCTCTTTCAGATCCGCTCCGTGACCCGTTCCTTACCTGCTGCGCCCACGTACGAGCCGAAGATTCCACGGTGGATATTAGGACTGAGGTAATTATAGCCATTAGTTCGCGCATACATCAATTATCGATGACACGATGACACGGGGCTAGTGCCCCGAGGCGTCCCTCGGGGATGCACCTGGAACCTCTCGTTCCGGGTGCATCAGGACGACCCATTTCCGGATGTCCGGGTCGAGAGGATATCGCGATGACACCGCGATGACTCGCGCACTGTATATTAAGCTTATGTACCACGATTATGAAACATTACTTAAGACCTTTCATTGCATCCCAGGGTGCAGCATTGCAGTCTGCCCACCCACGAAGGAGCGTTGCAACACCGGCCAGGAACGTTTCCTCGACATCTCGCCGTCCATGAAGGAGCATTTCGCTTTCCTCGAAGAAGTGGGACGTGCATGCCGTCGAGGAGAAGTCATCATCCGCAAAGCTGTCTGTTCCCACCGGTAAGTGTTTCTTCGATTACCGGATCGAGCGATTCTCTCGAGGTCTTCATTAACGCCTGATAAGCCCCCAGGTCGAAACCAGAACTCGTGTTTGGTTTTACGAGGAAATGGGTAATTCAATGACCCCTCGAAGCGTCCGCCAGGAAGAAGTTTACCACGCGATAACACGGCATTCCAAACCGGGGCCATTAATGGCTTGTAATTAAGACCTCGCCTGGCCCTAAGAGCCTTTCTGGAGGTTCCCCACCTTTTCCTCGGCTTGCACCTATACGACTTGCGAGGCAATGGGAATCTTATCGTGAAAGGGTCGCTCACGGTTCAATGGGAGTACCTAGCACTCGTAACTGCATCCCCACAAGTGGTTACATGTATATCCGTGGGTCGGTACCTTTTACACCTGTATATACGTGATGTACACCTCAACCGGAGACAGCAGCCGGGCTGAAAGGTTCGTCGGTGCCGCGAACGTTTCTTAAACGCTATCCAGTCGATTAAACCCGACGGATAACCCGCTTATTACGGGTGATTTATCGGTTTAATGCACTTCGCGGGGGGGGGAGAAATCGACAAATCGACCTATGTACTCGTTCCACGCGCGCGCGCCTGCATTGTTTCGATTCGCGGTTTACTTTGTTTTTCTTTTATCAATCCTCAATGTTGACTTACTGTCACCAGTCACAGAACGACGAGTACAACGAAGCCGTAATTTTATTTCACGACAGGGCTGATAGAAATCATGATTTCTAATAATAAAATAAAAAATCGCTGACATTTTAAAATCAGGATTAAAATCCGTGATTTTAATTTTAATTTTTCTTTTCCTCACCTGGAGGTGAAATCGTTTAACGCTTTCATTAAAATCTTTAGGGCCTGGGTTTCGAACTTTCGGCATAACCTGGTGGAGTACGTGCGTGGCATCGACGTGCCTTCATCGATATGCAATGTATCAATTGCATCAATTGACGGTAACCGGGCATTGCTCGAAGTAGACCAGTAGACGAAGGTAGTAACGAAGCGGCAGGAAGCTCCCGCCGTTCGCAACTTGAATAATCAATCGAAAGAAACTAATACCGGCGCATCTATCGATCGTTTGCGGAAAGGACGAGGGGACGTGCACGTGCGCGTGCACATGCACCGCAGGTGCAATTGTCAGGCCGCCTATTTGCACGGCCACTCGAGTGATACTTCCATTACGCGATAGCAGCCACTTCGGCTCCTAGCTTTACGAAGTGCCGCTCGAGAACAGCCTCGAGGATTTACACGTCGAAATTAATCTGCGAGCTCGTGTCATTTGCCACTCGACGGAGCGGAAGGTTCGCCTCTGTACACTTGTTCGTACGTCGAGGCATTTACTCGATGCACGACCGACTCGATCGGCGTTTCTGTAACGCGATCGACTAGTCACGATTTGAAAGAGCTTAAAGTGCCATTAAAGTGCCATATATGTGCCCATAATTATGAAAGTGGTCTAAGTCATATATTTTTAGTTTCGAAATTACATTGAATTAATTTAGTTTGACATAATGTGGCGTGAAATAACTGCTAAACTTATTTTTTTTTTCAATTTTGACTTAGACCACTTTCATAATTATGGGCACATATGTAAAGCCGAAATATCTATAAAACATTTCTTCAAACCGGGTACTCCGAATGATTCGAAACGTTGACACGTATCAATTTTTGGAAAGTCCTTCGGATGTAAAAGAGTGGTATTTAAATTTTTAAGCCGAGTTTTTGTGAATCGGAAAAATTTGAAAGTTCATGCCAGGACATGCCGAAGAGCGTTCAGAGTGTTCAGAGTGTGTCTGGAGATGTAAGGTCGACTTATCTCGACCGGGGGAGTGTGAAAGCATCGAAAGACATTAGTGCCTCCGGATAGAGACACCCATGTCTCGAGGTTTCCCTCTCTTTTTTTTTTAACTTCATCAGAGAATCGGGCGGCGGCTTTCGAGTCATCTCGAGGAGAGGAGGCGAGTGTCCTCGATGTACTGTTCTTGATGGTTTCATGAATTATGGCCTCACTCGGTGTTCCTCGGTGCTCGGTCCTCGTTGGAGGGCTCACGTGTGGCGGTCGTAGAAAAAGATCCCCGGGAACGCAGGGTGTGTCAGGAGTTAGTCGGGCCGACTTAACTTGTGCAGATGGAGGATTCCTATAATAAGCTGGGACGAGTGTAGGGCGACCTGGGGTGACTAACGAGCCTATCGCCAGTGCAAAACCAGAAGCCTGACTGGGTACCGCCCAGGTCGAGTCTCTTCTGGTGGTCCGATCTGGGAACTGCAGGAGAGCCACTCGAGATGCACTTTTGACTCTTCAGATATCTCTTCTCGTCGCATAAGTCTGGCCTCGAGTATCCCAAAATCTCGGCTTTCCAGTCGGAAATTAATTACATCGTGTACTACGGCGTTGCACTTATTTAACGCCCTGAAAAACGGCCTTCCAAGCAGAAGAAAAAAGACATTTGTACTTTTAGCATACGGCAACTATGAACAGAATTTTGGTTCCCCTTTTAAAGTGCTCAGTTTCTTTTTTATTGTCAATATAAGAAAAACGTTTCCGGAGAAAAATTGTATTGGTCCATTTTCAGGTGTTCGCGTTCATTGCACCAAGTAAAATTTCTGATTATGACTCCGACGTCTATCTGGTGAAATTCGGGGGAATTAAAATATGTCCGTTCCACGCGTCCCCCGTGTTAATTTTCCACCGATCATAAGGCGATCATCCTCTTAGACTAAAATACGGAGGTAAAGAGGCCTCCCTTTTTTATAATTATTTTTTTTAAATCAATATATAACTCGCTTCCGCGAAAGCGATAATCCTCTTAGAGCCAGCAGACCAGAAGGAAGAAGATTCTTCTCCTCCTTCGGTGTTACCATCCTCTTAGCCCGAAAACAAGAGGAGCTGAAACTCGATTCCGGGGGAATCCGCTTGCCTCTAATGGTTATTTTTCCGCATTTTTATTTTCCGCAGGACGTTTATACATCAGGACGTAGGTCCCGGAGACAACGGTCGAATCGGCTTGCCGGAATGACAAGTCGCGATTCCGATGAACCTCATCCCCAGGGTTTGGCCACTTGTGGCCAGGGTTAGGTGCACCAGGAAACACGCCCACTTGGCCGGCACTTGTTATTCCCTGCTGATGGTCGTTTCTCCCGTTCCGTACGCCCAGCGAATTAGCCAGGTCGGCATTAGCATCGGATCAATCTCCAGGGGACAGGGTGCGAGGGAGCGGACACTAATTCTCCCTCGAGAGACTCCAGGGTTCAGCCGGCGAAGCGTGCCGGGGGCGGTGCCTTACTAATGTTGTTATTGAATTATTTCGAGACTTAGTTTTACGCACGGGACTGCAGGAGCCGGATTAGATGTGCTGCAGATGGAAGAGGCGTGTCTCCTCGGCGGTGCCGCTCCCTGCGGCCTCCAGGGCGCGCGAGTCTTTCGGCTCCTCTCGTAAATCAAGATGCGATTAGCCGACGCGATCGAACCCCCCTTGATCGGCACCCTCTGCTACCCCGGAGGGTGTCACGAGATGCATGCTAGAAGGTAATCCTTGAAAAAACGCGAAGGAGGGGAGCATTATGCGGAGCAGCGCCCTGGAAAGCCGCTTTTTCTTCCCTATCCCGCCCAGCGCGACTTTTCGACGGCGGAAATATCTCCTTTTTTCTTCCTCTTTTTTTTTACTCGATATTTTCACTTCCACTTTTTTTCTCCCGACATTTTTCTACCTTCCACGGAGACACGCTCTTGCGTTTTGTCGCACCTGGAGGTGTTAACTGGGTCGGATTCGGGGAAGAAATTAATATTGATACGGGGCCGCGTTGTTCCCTTAATGCCGTTCCATACTTGTTGATTCACTCCGCGATGACGATCACGCGATCGTGTTATTTTTATTTCACGGTTCTTTTTTTTTTCCCGGTTTTACTGCATCCTCGACGCCGAGGGTAGACGCGGCTTTGACGTCGGGAAAGAATGGAACATTGTGTGCCAGCCTTCTGCTCGACTTTTCGCTGCTTCCGTGCACGCGCATCCGCCCGCGGGATTAGCTGCGATGCACTCCCCCGGACCTATTTATTATATGCACCCGCGAACGAATTCCCTTTCGAGGATAAGCCGGGATTTAATCGCTCCGAGGCACGCGGTACGAATCAATCGGTCGCAGCTGGGATTAACGGATCAAATATATTAATTTTGTCTTTGCCGAACTTGTGCGCCCACGTTCGGGGAATTTTACAAATCTTCTTACGAACTCTCTGCTGCACCCGGTCCGGCAATAAATGTAGCGAGATTGTTCCTAATTGAAAATTATGAACAATGGATCATCGGGATTTTGCGTAACGGGAAGAAAAATGAAATAACGAGTCAAGGTTGAAATTCCGATCGTGGTATCGTAATCAGGTGCCGCTCGGCATCATATCACTGCATTCGGTCCAGCAATGAATATAGCGAGATTATTCCCAATCAGAAATTATGGACAATGGATCATCGGGATTTTGCGTAACGGGAAGAAAAATGAAATAACGAGTCGAGGTTGAAATTCCGATCGTGGTGTCGTAATCGGGTACCGATCGGCGTCTTATCGCGACGTTTGATTCGATCTGGGTCGAGTAGCGATCGGTCGCTACCTCGATGGTTGTTCCATTACAAAGTAAAATGAAACTTCGCTCGGGGGAATATTTCGCTCGGATAATAATTCGCTCGGCGGCGTATCGCACGGTTCGGGAGGCTCGGAATCGCGAGCCGGACCGCCCTGCGGTTGAGACGGCGGAAACTTTCCTGCCTTCTCTCACAGCTCGGCGATCATACTTCTCCGCTCGGAATTGACGCCATCTGCGCGTAATGCAATGCTCCCTCGTCCGTCCAGCCCGCGACGTGGCCGATAACCCGCCACTGATTGCCGTAAAAGCAGGCGAAAACTTTATCCTCCGAGGTTGGCTTCTCCATCGCCGGCGGTTTACTTTCCGCCGAGCTTTCAATGCGCCAAGGCGAAGCGAAAGGGTGGAGGGAAGGAGGAACAGAGACAGGAGTCATCCCCCCGAAGACTGGTTACCCCGAGAGAAAAAGATTACATCGAACCAAGGAAATATTTTCTCAATTCACTGAATAATTATCCTCACTCTAATAAACCCGAATAAATTGGATGCAAGATTTACTCGAAATTGTGACAGTCTTTGAGTAAAAAAAAATTGATTTAATGGTGCCGACGGGGGTGAGGTGTTAGAATTTCGTGTTAAATGCGTTAACCGTGAAATTCGAGAGGACTCTTATTTTCGAGCCTAGCAGTAGCTCTTCCCTTCTTATCAGTTTATACGTAGAGGATCGGGAAGACTTCGCGCCGCTCTTAACCTTCTCTTCCTCTTTTCTCCGGTGCTCTTTTCTTCGTCCTCCTTTTGCTCGCGGGCTCGGCGAAGCGGATCGAAAAAACGCGCGACTGCTCTATCGCGCGCTCTGTTTTCCTCCTCCTTTCTTCCACTCCCCTACCTTTTCCCCCGGCCTTTTAATCAATGCGACCAAAGAGCTGCCTTCCCCCTGCTTCGACGATTTCCGATTCTTCAGTCGAAGCCGTTTGCCAGTCGACATGGCCCGCAGACGTCGAACGACGGTGGAGACTGCAACAAGGTCTCATGCATTTTTATACGCGCCTCCTTGGTCGATTATCCGACGCCGACTCGTCTTTCGGGGTGAATTCAATTTTTTCTTCCTTTCTAAAGATACCGAGACTCGCTAATCAAATTACCGCCAATTCTCCTGGCTTTCTACTATTGAGATATAATTTTCAGAGACCGTAGAACCGTCGCTCGTATTTTTGGACAGCCAGGTAAATGGCGCGGTCTTTGCGGGGGGTCTTATGAGCCTGAACCTTTTAAGAGACGTCCTAGACATTTTAGTCGTATGAGCGTGTAGCTCCTCTGCTCGAGGCCGACTAACCATTGAGACAGTCCGAAGTAGACACGCGGTCGGTAAACCACCCTTTAAACGACTCCGCGGTTATGGGGTTCCTCGACCGAGCGTGCGCCGCCATTATGGAGGTCCCTCCTGAGAAATAGGTCGAAACATTTGGAGCAAAGGAATCTTACCCCCTTAAATCGATCGTGGTCAATCTGGAAAGTAATCACCTTAACCAATTAACTTTTGAGTCGTCGTGTAACATCTCTCTATAATTTTTTTTCTGCCCGGTCAATCCTTTGACGGACTTCAGAGGAAGAAATGGAGGGCATTGAAGAAATTGTCAAAGTCTCTTTGGTCCCGGTGATACACTGAGAAAATAAAAAGAAACGTGTCTTGAATCAAAGAAATATTAACGAATTTCACTTAACCGAGGAAATATTTCTCGACGTTATTTCAATGAAATTTTCTTCTCAGTGGCATTAACGCGGCTAATTTCTTCCTCTTCGTTGGCGTTGTCGGGACTTTTCCGAAGGAATTTGCAAGGAATAAAGGGAGAAAAGGAGAGAGAGAGCGCGTATATAGCGGGGCACTCTTTCCGCTTCCTAATGGAATCCCGGCATCGGGGGCTTTCGAAAAACCGCGCGACCGTGCGCCTCCGTTCACGTCCCCGGCAAGAAGTGCCGCGTGCTCCACTCGGAAGTGAAGCCTTCCGGGGAACAAAGTTTTCGAGAGCTCCGAGTCGCTTCGACGTTTCGTTCCGTTCTCCGCTGCTCGCCGCGACACGGCTAGACGTAATCGAGTACTATGCGGACTCGTGCACCGGAGCCGTGCGCCGATTTATGTGAGTCAGGTTCACGCCATCGCTATTTACTTGTTCACGTGATAAAAACAATCGCGAAGCCTCGACACGATTCTGGTAGGAAAAATTGTTTTAGTTAAAAATAAAAAGGTTCAAAGCCCGGTTCCGTAACTCGTGTTAACCGGAGTTTAATTGGTTTGCAATAACAAAATTGACGTTCAGAGGTAGCGTGATCATAGCAAAAATAAATCTTTTGAAAATCGGAGGTTACATGACTCGAGCTCCTCACGAAATATAAAGACGTTATCACGGATGATATGTCTCGTACACCGGTTAATGTGAGTGAGGTTCACGCCGGTCGCACGCCATCGCTATTTACTTATGCACGTGCTAAAAATAATCGCGAAGGGTGCACCGAATGCCCCGACACGATTCTCGTAGGAAAAATTGTTTTAGTCAAAAATAAAAGGTAAACTCGAGTTAATCGGAGTTTAATTAGTTTGCAGTAATAAAATAGTTCATAGGCAGTGCAATGGAAAATAAGTCGTTTGAAAATCGGAGTCTCGCTTATGAAACCTTTCTCCGAACTGGGTGGACTGAATCTTTTTAAATACTACAGTGCGAACATTAAGGCTATAAGGAAGGTCCTGACACCCATGAAATTTCATTATTTTGTTTAAATTTCTTCACAGACATTTCTAATTATTCTCCTGAAAATGAAATTTCACGAGCGTCAGGATCATCCTTATAGCATTCATATTCAGGTTATAAAGTCTGAAGCGATTCGGCACACCCAGTACGGAGAAAATGTTCTAGAACAATTGACCCATCAGATACCCTCTTAAATGTTGAACAACGAGATCTCCATTCGGAGGCAGCGCGATGAATAATAAATCGTCTGAAAATAGGGGGTTACGTTATTCCAGCTTCTCGAAAATATAAAGACGTAATCGAGTCCGATACGTCTCCTGGACCGCATTGCGGCTCATTGTCAGATTGGCGCCACCGCTATTTAATGCACCAACTCGACTCTGGTCGAAACAGTAGTCTCGGCTGAAAATAGTAATATCAAGTATGACCGTAGAATAACGAGATTCCCACTCAGAGTCGGCGGGATGCAGAATAAATCGGGCGAAAAGAAAAAAAGGGAGGTCGAACAATTCGTGGCCCTCAAAAATGCAAGATTCACTCCCGGCTCGTCGGTATCGCGAAGAGCGGAATTCCGCTCTTATTCGGGAGAAATTGCGCCGTGAAAAATTGAAATAGGCGCCGTTTAATTTTCCTCGACGCGTTGCGCCGCGGTCAGGGGCTTCGCGCGTGCACGCGCATCGTGGAGGCCCCTGCAATCGCGCCCGGAAGTGCGGATATCCGCCGTCAGCAAAGCGCATGGACCCCCCAGAGGGTGTTTATTGCCTTCGTTGGTGTTGCTCGTGCCCAGGAACAAAGCAGCCAGAAATCCTTAAAAGTTATTATCAGCGGTCGCCGTCGCCGGCGCGGACTTTCCCGTAAAAGGCCCGATACAGCAGTTCGTCGGCAGTTGCTCTCCTGCTTTCAATTAGATCATTGAAAATGCGAGGGAACTCCGCCAATGTGTTTCCCCAGTGTACGTCGAGGCGGACGGGGTTGCCCGGAATTTTCGCAAAAGCGGTTTCGTTAGGTAACCTCAGTTAGGGGGACGATGCGCCGCACAATGGCAAAAATGACGAAAAAGTCGGTAAAAACTAGTTACCTGAATATGAAATCGTTACGTTATAACATTATATTTCATCAGTTTTAGACGTAAGATAAACTTTAAAAGTTATTAGATATTCCACGATTTTTCGACAATACTCTACAATTTATGGAACTGGAAGTTCGAACTCGGTTACATTTTTCGTCTTGGAGACCGATGTCTAATTCGTACGAATGTAAATTTTAGATCGACGTAAAGAACCGTGCGTAACAATTAGGCTTTCGTCCGTTTAGCAATAAATGTCGGAATTACCCCTCTACCCAATATGACGATGAATACCACCGAAATACAAATTTCATTTTTAAGGATTACGGCCAGGCTTTTCGTCAATTTCGCCACTGTGTCGCGTTACATTTTCTCATTTTCCTTGCGCGTTTTCCTCGAGACCATCCGGCAGCGGCTCAGACCCTGATATTCCGTTCCCTAACGAAGGGCATTCGAAAGCCTCCATCTTGGTCAATCCTCGTCACTACCGATTGGCTCGCGAGGCAAAATAACAAGGCAGGAAGTTTCTTAAGGCTGTCCTTGCCGATATTTCCCGGCGGGGAAGGCCACGATCGGTTTTTCGTCGTACAATTACGCGGCAGCGGAATTGTTTCCTCGATGAACTCGAGGGCGGTCTTGGGGGGGGCTTAGGGTGTATCAAAGGCCCCTCGGCGGACGGGAGAGACAAGGAGGGCACCGGGAAGGAAGGAGACACGAAAGCGCTCGAGAGGGACCTCGCGGAACGACGAGACCCCGCCGACGTTTCCCTGGATATTAAGTATTAATCCCGCGAAATTACTAGCACGCCGGCAATCTTTCGCCTTCGTCCCGCCTCCTTTCCGGTCCTCGGAATCCCTAACTCGCTGCTGTCCCGCGCTCTAAGCAATGAGGAGTAATCTAGGCGCTGGATTAACCCGGGGCTCGAGATATCAGTCGGGATTTACCGCCTCCTCGCTGGGTCCTCGCGCTCGAGTGCGGGTGCGAGAGAGAAGGACCGATGCGTCGCCGCGCGGGAGCGAGTGAGACACCCTGCTGAATCGAGGCGCTCTTCGCGCGGAGCACCGAAAACGCGACCGCTTTCGACTCTCGCTTCGATCTGCTTTTTCGTATCGGTCGTACCCTTTCTCTATCCGACCTTCCCGTTCTGTAATTCATTGTCATCGACGTCTACCCGTCGACATACATTTTCGACACGGGAGTACCGATTCTTTTTCTTTTTTTTCTTTTTTCTTCCATCTCTATGGGCGTTGAATTTAATGCCCGACTTCACACGGCGCGGCCATTGAAGGAGACCGCGCGCTAAACGTTACTTTTGTCAACGCGTCGACAAAAGGGGCATCCAGCGTTTTTTTAATCCTAACCTCGAATGTGCTCGTGTCGGTATCATTGTCCGCAGATTTCGCATCCTCGGTGTCGGGGACAGGAGGGAAGGATGCTACCCCAAACCCTGAACACGAGATGCAATAATCGCACTCCGTCTGGCACGCGCATCTGGGTTTAACGTGTGCAACGAGTGTACATGCGTATGCACACGCACGTGCGGATAAATAAATACAGACGGACGTGCGAGCCTACTCGACACGCGTGTCTATCCTCGGAGGGAATGAGAGAGGACGTCGAGGTTCGGGATTAAAGGTTCCTGCTGCATTTGCATGCCAGATGCATGCTGAATTTTTTTTAACCCCCGTTTCCCTCACTTTCTGGAGTTTTCCCATCCCCCCCGATGGTGTTTAATTTTTTATCGACGGAATCGGAATGTTTGCGAATTAATTGCACGGCCGATTCGCGGAGGGAACTAATTCTGGATACAAAATGTCCTCGGAATTTCCCGAATTTTTATAACCTTCATTTTCCTCAAATTCTGGGGTTCCCTTATCCTTCCCGATGGTATATCATTTTTTATCGACGAAATCGGAATATCTGCGAATTAATTGCATGGCCAATTCGCGGAGGGAATTAATTCTGGATACAAAATGTCCTCGGAATTTCCCGAATTTTTATAACCTTCATTTTCCTCAAATTCTGGAGTTCCCTTATCCTTCCCGATGGTGTTTAATTTTTTATCGACGGAATCGGAATGTTTGCGAATTAATTGCACGGCCGATTCGCGGAGGGAACTAATTCTGGATACACAATGTCCTCGGAATTTCCCGAATTTTTATAACCTACATTTCCTCACATTCTGGAGTTCCCTCATCACTCCCGATGGTACATCATTTTTTTTTCGACGGAATCGGAATACCTGCGAATTAATTGCACGGCCAATTCGCAAAGGGAACTAATTCTGGGTACAAAATGGACGTCTCGGCGCGACATTCTCGGAATTTCCCGCGAGAGCGTTCCGCCTCGCGTTTCGAGTCAGGGACGAATGGCGGCGATCCCTTTTTTTCGCGCAAATTAATTTACAACGTCCGAATTTCAGCAATATATACGGGGATCGACGTAAATGGCCGCGTTTCCAGGTATCCGGCGATCGATCCTCTCCCGGGAGGAATCCCTAGCTCCGTGTAATTGCCAATTCTTTTTAAGCTGTCCAGGGGCAAATAAAAAAAAAAGAGAAAGAGAGGGAGAGAGAGAAAAAATGGACGGGAGTCGAGAATTTAATTTTCGCCTCCTCGATTTCTGGTGACCGCTCGCCGGAAGTAAATATCGCATTCGGAGGAGCTCTTGGCGATACGCGAAACGCGATTTGCGGGATCTTCTCCACTTCTGGGATAGCAATAACTCCCTATTGGGTTACCCTAAGCGGATATGCTTTCTAAATCGCTCTTTGTACCCGCCTACATTTTGTTGCCGAGTACAAAATGAACTTTTTGTTTCGGGACGTGGAACTCGTGCGCGCGCACTTCCTCCCCGGAAATTGATGTTAGCTTGGGGAACGTTCGCTGGCTAAAGCTCACTGCTAATGAAAAAGTGCACAGGTATAGGTGGACTGGTTAATCTACACTCGTAACCGTGTTCGCGAAGTCGCCCTCTGCAGCGGAAATGTGCAGCGTTGGTAATATTTAATAACCCGCAGAGCAGAGATTACACCGCGAGGCTTATCGAGATATCCTCAAGGACATGTTCTTTTTCTTTTAAAAGCCTGATAGGGATCGCGATGATTAAATTGGCATACGGATTTTGTCCTATCGGAGGCTACGAGATTCGTGGAGAAGTTTAATATAAAACATTTTCTGGCTGTGTCTCGGTGGCACCGTGCTAATCGATCGACGTGTATCTACATAAAAAGAGCCATAACTGGCGTCGAGTAGGTGCTTAATATTGTATGACGCAAAACGAGCAATATTAAGTGTCCCCGAACATGGATCCGATACTGCGAGCGCGCTAGAATACCCAGGACATATTTTATAAATGGAAAGCTCGCGAAAGCTTTGTCACTCAAGTAGGGCGCGAAATTACCTAGTCAGTGAATAATAAATTATCGCTCCGCGGCGTATATTCATTTATGAAATTATCCCCTCACGAGGCGCTGCGCGGAGTATGAAACTATAATACATACCAGGAATATTTGCTGGTCTTGTAGATAGACATCTTTTCTTTATCCCCGAAGCTTATCAACTAGTACATCAGAAATTACGGTAAGTGAAAACTTCGTAAGGGGGTCCCCCGTCAAGTAGAGTTCACTGATAAAAATCCATCGAAATTTACATAGATTTTGGCACACTTCATAACTTAAGTTTTACGTGAAAAAACGTAAAGTGGGAGAGTTACAAATTAGAGAATGTATAGATACACCTAACATTGTGGATTTACCGTATTGGTGCAGATTTACTTGAATTTAATGTAATGTTACGTTATCATTTTCTATGATTTAACTCGGATGCTGAATGTGATATTACAGAGGGAATGTAATTTTACTGCAATTTATCGTGGCATTGAAATAACCAATGATTGGGTATGTAAATTTACATGGGCATATTTATCAGTGTTGGTACCCAATCGATACATGATTAAGTAAAATTGGTAAGCTTTATAGTGGAACTTTGTGCACGTTTTCGTACTGTGTCGGTAGGTTCTCGTTTACCTCGCGTATATTGCCTCTTCCTAATCTCCTCCTTCTTATTTTTAAGAATATGAGTGCTACTGCCGTTCCGATAACCGCCGCGATGACGAGTTGCACCACTGTTATGGAAACAATTAACAAAGTGTTTCTCCCGTTCGGGACGTCGGTCTCACGTACTAGTTCGACGTATGCTATTTCTTCCTCTTGGGAAGAAGATATCCTTGCCACGCAAATCCATTGTCCGATGTCGTTGTTGGTCACCCCTGTAAAAGATATATTAAAAATCATCAGAATCGTCAAATGACTCGCATGACAAAAGGAATTATTATTTATGTCAGAAATGCACCGAGAGAAAAATCTCGTTAAAAGATCTATTTTTTTTTCTTAAATCAAACAATAAATTGCTGTTAAAATTCTTAAACAAAAAATGGTTTCAACAGGGTCAAGTTGTTCAGTTTACTTTCAGTGTAGACATACTTACCGGTAATGTCCAGCTGACAATATGTGAAATTCCTTTTGGGGGAATATCCCAAATGCACATTATTATCGTTGATACCAAGGCCATCGGGACGAATCCATAAACAATATTCAATAATCTTGTGCTCAAGAGCTGCGTGACATGTCAAAGTCGCGATTCCCGAGACAACAAGTACGCGCTTCTCCACCGCGTGTAATCTGTCATCTGGAAATACGATACGTTACGTGCCTTTTATCGTATCGTTCGGCTATTGCAATTATTTCATTGCTTTTCGATGTCCGTTTAAGGCGTGGATTAATTATGTAATGTCGTACCTATCATTTTGACCGACAACGGAGTGGTCAACTCGGTTCCACCTGTCGTGCCCATGTGACATGTCCACAGGCCTATGTCACTGTCATTAGCGTTATTGACAGTGACCCCACAATCGCCCAAGGAAAGTTCGGCTTTTATTGCGCGAAGGTGCGGTAATTGAGGGTTCTTGTCATCCGAACGAAAGTAAGCCTTTCCATCGGGACTTTGGAACCAGCAATAACGAAGAGCGGTATTCGTTCGACACCTGACCTGTTAATTAGGCTCGATTGATTTGCTGCATTGTGTGCAATAATTCATTCGTGAAGAACTTTCCTATCTGACGTTAGAAAATTCTTCCCAATTACTTTTATATTCTCATGGGACAATCAAGGAAATATTTATTCGTTACCGTGAACGAGTTTCCGCGTTTGACAGTCACGTTGTGGCCGTATGTCTTGAAAGTGTCGTTAGAGGTGTGGACGTGAATTACTTTTCCTGGGTGATATGCCCATCCGATGTCGAATCTACATTTCCAAGGACCGTAGTCCTCCTTCGAAGGGTTGATGATCGTCAGTCCACAGTCCTGTATATCAGAACTCCCATAATCCGAGCCGAGATTATCTCCATAGTAGGCGTATCTAAAAATCGGGTGAGATTATGCGAAAATATTAACAGCAATTCTTAAGAAATATATAAAGTACCTGCTGTTTCCAATTCCAGCCTGGACGGGAATGATCAAACCGTCGGGTTTAGCGAAGAAACACGATTTCAAACGATCCGATCGAATTTTACAAAGTATATTGATGTCCCCATTAGGCGTGTACGTGAGAGTGGTATTCAAGAACGGGATATCTGTAACGACAATTCTGTAGGTCTCTATATTTAATGTTTTACATTTTTGGAGCTGGATCCGAATTAATGGCAGCAATGAATTAGGCGAAAATTCGGGAAAAATGGGATCGAGTTCATACCATAAAGTCGCACGTCGATCTTCGATTCGAAATTGCCCAGAGTTCCTTGCAAGCCGTACCGAGCGGTCCAGTTACCTTTATGAAATTCGGTAACTACAGGTATGTCGTATTCGCAACTGCCAATTTGAATAGGCAATACAACTCCGTCCGGTCTTGTAAATTGACAGAATCTTATGCCGCTTCTAGTCAGTTTTAAAGTCTTCTTGGTACCGACTTTCAGATAAACGATTTCCTAATTGTTCATAACGGTGGTAATACACTTTTTTTTCGGTATTTCGCAAGAATAAAAAAGAAATGAACGGCGGACTTACATCTTCTGCCGTTAGATTAGTCTTGGCCACCTTGATTTTCATTTTCGCCGAGTAGATGACCTTGATCCCGTCAATTGCGGTAAATTCCCATGTTCCAGAATGTTCAGGTTTTGCAGATAAGTGGATACCGCATTGACCAAAAGCACGTACGTTTTCTATGCCTTTGTCATCCGGGGTGAATTCTGTGCCCTGTTGTCGGAAAAATTGAGGCAATTATTCCCAACCCGTGAAAATTGTTCAATGATATTTTTTTTTTTTTTTAATTTTGTCAAGCGTCAATATTATACCTGAGAATTTTTTATGACGCATTTTGTCAGATTTTTCACATCCTCCCCGAGCCTGACGGCAATGGTATTGCCTGGGTACACGTATATACTGTCATCAGGAATAATCCGCGAGTACTGGAAATATTTTTCATAACAGCGATTATGGGACAATACCATCTAACGTAAAATTATTTGTTAACCGTACCTTCTTCACCCACACCATGAACTTTCTCTCCAGTATCATGAGGTTATCTTTTTCTGCCCTGATCGTCCACAACCCGGCGTGCTCGATTTGAGTGTACGATAAAGTCACCGAACACGAGGATACGTAAAACGTGGAATATTGGATATGATTGGGAACATCCTTCGGTGGATATAGAGAAAACGTGACATTAGTACTGGTGGTCACTATACATTTGTCGAAGTCCCCGTGTGTCACTTTGAGCTTCCCATAATTGTCATACTCGGCTATCACCGTCTCAATACCTGCAAGAAAAGCAAAAAGAAAGGAGACTTCGCTCACGTCAGTGGAATTTTTCCAAATTTCACTACACGGCGACTTGAATTTATTCCCTGAAGACGGTGACCGTGAAAATGGCCGATTTTTTGTTTTAAGTCCATTAGACTGAGAGGATAAAAGGTTGGTTGGCTCAGAGAAGTATGCGGTGCTACAAGAAAATCCTGCTATCGAATACGTCCAAAGAAACGTCAGGAAGAGTAAAGAAAATTCATTTAAATCGACGATATCATTTTTTATCTCGGGAAAATAATTGTTCCTTGCGGTTATGTTTGATTCAGGCAACGATACATACTTTTGTTTCGGTCAACCAATCTTTTTTCTCAGGGTATAAGTCTTACTTTTGTCTTCCTCGACACTGGGTATCAGTTCCTTAACTGCGTGGGACACAACGTTGTGTATGGTGGAGGAGATGGGAAGCTTCGTAGTCGATATGAAACCCCTTGACAAAACCGGGGAAACCTCGACGAAGTTTTCACTTTCACTGGTTTTGTTGGGAGTTGGGGAGTCCCATAAGTTTCGGAGGTCGCAGTCGGTGGATTCTGCAGACACCAGGGTTAAATGTCCCGAAAGGCCCAACAGGCCCAAAAGGCTCAAAAGGCCCAAAAGGCTCCCGAAAAGTTCCACCCGCGCCATTACGCGACCGTGTCCGACGAGACTTTGAGGTCTCAATAACCATCATGCCGCTTATTTATATCGCGGGAATCGATTAGTGACCGAGATTAGTAAAAAGGCTGCCCCTTATCAACGCGGTATATAACCACCCCCGTTTCGTTGCCCCGTACATTATGCATCCGTTAATAAAGTCTTTCAGCTGGATCTGAAATGGACGTTGCACCGAAGCTGCATCTACGGTGCGGAGTACATAGAAAAAAAAAAAATTTGCACTTCTACCAATGAAACACATTGCTGATAAATATTTCGCCTTACTGCAGGAATGATTACACCAACTGCAAAAATATTTCTGATCCTTAAAAAATATTATTACCATTCGAACAAATGAGCGACGTACAACTTCGCTGGAAAAGAATATTGCAACCATGAATAGAATTTTCATTGTCTCGGTAAAGTAATCGGTTATATTTGTTCTCAATGTTACAATAATGTTTCTGGATATAAATGTTCCTGGTCCATTTTCAAGTATGTAAAATTTCTGATTATGACTGAATTCTTTTTCTATATCCTTGCATATATGAAGTCGCGTTACATTCTATTGTAAAATGCACGTTGACGTTCTCATTGTTTCTTGTCCCTCGCTCGGGGAGAATTTTTAATAAATTAATAAGTTTATAATAATTAGTGATAAGGGTTCGATAGATGTCGAGCGACGAGGGGGGCGCTTATTAACGCCGTTCCGACATCCTTTTGTAAGGCCTCGCGCCATTATCGGACGTCCACTTTAGATTCAAGGTGAGTTATCTCCCCGATTATCAAATTTGTCAGGCCCGGGGGAAACCAGTAAAACAAGCGCGCTCTTTTTGCATCCTTCCAATGAGCGACCCGAATTGAGAAAGATCCGGCCGGCGATTATCTCTTTGAACTTTATCTGGTTATCACTACGTGTTTCTTTCGAGTTAACTCACTCGACAATGAGTTCGATATCGAGGTCTTATCGCGTACCCATTCCGCGGTCTATTATTAAGAAATGGGTCCAAAGAGAAATGTGCCGCGTCGAAGAAGTCACTCAGAAATTCCTTGAATTTAACGCTGGAAATCATTTGGAGATAAACTGGAAATCGTTGGAAATCATCGAAACACTGTCACGATTTTAAGTCCGAACGCCATTTCTAACCGAATTGCATTGTCTATCATATGAGACAAAAGGCAATCGGTTCTTAAAGAAGGAAATCGTTTTCATTGATTTCCGAGTGAGAATAGCTCCTCGGACCGTGTGCGGGGTCTCGAAAAAAGAAAGAAAATCGAAGACGACTATTTTCCAGGCAGCATAACGAAGGGACGAAAGTGGCGAAACGGGGTTGGGGAAAAAAAAAAAAAAAATAGAGAGGACAAGTTGCGAGGGTGAATCTTGGCGAAGTCGGAAAAGTCCATTCCGGGTCCCTTGTGCCATCGGGCAATCCCATTTGAGATTAGACGTAGGCGTGAATTGTGTTACCTCGGAGTTTGAACGGATCAAAGGGAAATTCCCGGTTGGGATGCATACGGGCGTAATTGATATGCCTGATGGGGGTTTCCAAGTCGGATAGTCAATTACCATAATCTCGTTGCGGGAGGCCAGTCTATGTCCGTGTCGATTCTATACGTCGCGAGTACACAACCCGAGGATATGTCGATTCGATTTGAGGGTATAAAAGAAAGCCATGGCCTTTTTTAGAGTTAGCCGTATTACCAAATCCTCCCTTCTTAATTAACAAAGAGGTCATCTGATTACGGGACTCGATCTCGGGCAGTTTACGCCCTCGACGTGTAACGTACGCGCACGCAGATGTACCGAGCATGTATGCTCGCCGGTGAACGTGTAATTTGCGGGGGATTTATATACGTCGTATAATAAGAGTCCATGGGGATTAGTCAAGAGAGACTTGAAAGGCAGAGCTTTCGAGTCGCGGCCGCGAATTAGAGCGCCGGATCGAAAAAGGGATTGCATTAAATCAGCCTTTTATGTCCTGCGTTTATTCAAATTGGATTATTTTCATTGAGTCGACGCGCCTTTGGGACGGAAAAAATTCCGATGCGAAATCCCATCCGGGATGTACCGATGCGAAGAGTGGAATTTTTTTGGAAACTTTTAATTTGTAGATTTAAGACAAAATGAACACGTCGTGAAATTTAATCGACGTAGGTAAAAAAGATTCTTATAAATATCTGTGTTACCGATGTTCGAGTTTGTATCGACAGCTTGTTTATTTGACATTTTGTGCGTAAAAGTAGGATAATTCGGCCCAATATCCTTAAAAAACGTGTTTCATTCGACTCGACGGATTTAAGGGGATTTCACTTCACCTTAATGACTCAAGGGGAGAAATTTCCTTTTAGGGGTATTTTTCTTTTTTAAGTCGAACTCGAGGGTCTTTTGGAGGTTAGGAGGTTAGGGTAGGTCGCATCGATTCGATCGTATCCATTTGCGAGGTGTAGACGACGATCGAGGTTATTTAAACTGCTCTCGTCGCCGGTGCAAGGTTTACTCTGCGCTCCTCTTTCTTGCTCACGGGACGATTAACTGCGTTAAATATGGCCGGCCATTTGTTAGAGGCATAATAGAGACGTTACTTTCGCGCCATATGCCAGCTGTATACAATAAGAGCATGCGCGCAGTTAAATGGTTACGGGAGTGCAGCGTGTCCCGAAATATACGAGGAATGACTAGGATCACGGCTTCCCGTCTGCCCAACGTACCTTTGTGCTAAAGGGCCGAAACACATGTCGTGGTCGCATACGCAATTAGAGCAGGTTAGAAGGTCAGGGTGGGCGAATTATCCTGCAATATCCATCGATTCGACCATTTGCTCTCGGCGTAAAAGGAGTCCATTGCCATCTAACTACATCGTTTCTAGACAACTCACCTCAACGTCTCGTTCGTGAAACTTTTTTCCGAACTGGATGTTCAAACTTTGAAACATAAATACGGAGGCTCTAAGGAAGGTCCTGGCACCCGTGAAATTTAAATGTTAAGAAAATTTGTTTACAGACATTTTCAAAATTTTTCTATAAAAATGTGAAATTTCAAACCGACGCGCCGAAAATCAGGCGCCGCCATTTTGATTTTCCCGTGAGATCGGGGGTGGAAAATTGCGACGCTTCTTTCAGGGGGACTTTCGACGTTTCCTTAGAATCCCTGGCGTGTGATCGCATCGGAAAGTGCCGGAGCGGCTTTCATTTTTCAAATTGCGAAGTTTCGCATCCCCCGCGTGGATAATTCGACTTCGAAAAGGCAGGCGTCATTCTCTCTGGAACATGCAAATGCGAGGTCGAGTCGAATCTCGATCGATGCGATCGAGGCTCGCCGGGCGGACGAGCTAATC
This sequence comes from Orussus abietinus, assembly GCF_000612105.2. Classification (NCBI taxonomy): domain Eukaryota; kingdom Metazoa; phylum Arthropoda; class Insecta; order Hymenoptera; family Orussidae; genus Orussus; species Orussus abietinus. The sequence continues at coordinate 169,311 of NW_019394282.1, read as the reverse complement.
CCTGGCCGATAAAGAGAGGACAGAAATGTATCAAATTGGAGAGCACCGGGATTAAGGATTCTCACCCCGGAAACGGCCATGCCGGCCCGATCCTCGCCATTGTTGTGCAAATCCAACAAAAACGAACCCTCTAATCTCGCGCGCCCACTTGAGACCCGACGTGCACCCCGCGGCCGTACAATTAATTTATATAGGCACCTAAAGTGCTTACCGAGCCCGCCCAGTTTTCCCATTGTCCACTCGAAAGCCACCAAAGACGGTTTTTATGTATCGACCGAGATAATCTCGAATCCCTCGACTCTCCGACACCCTCTCCTCGCCTTCGGAGACGCGTGGGGTGGCGACGTTTCCTTTATCCACCGACATTCGGAACGTACATATGTCACTCCTTTCATCCCTGTTCCATTTCATTCCACCTTTCCCCGATTAAACATCGGGCCGAATCGATCGAATCGCTTCGACCAATACCCAAATCACAATTGCGATAAAAAGACCACCCTCGAAAAGAGGTTCCGCTTAAACCGACAATACGCCCCTGATTGCCACCCTGAGAAAAAAGTTTATTTAACTCAAACAAAAATATATATTGTTGCCTGAATCATATTTAAATGCAAGAAAGAATTATTTCGTTGAGATGAAAAATTATGTCGTCGATGTAAATAAATTCCCTTTACCCTTATCGACGCTCCTTTGGACGTACTTGATTGCAGGATTTTGTTGCAGCAATGCATATTCTTTGAGTCAATTATTTTCTTTTTTTTTTCAGGGCAGAACAACTATTGTCACAGCTAGATAATGTATGGTATTTTTTACGAGTACTTTAAAGTATGCAAATACGACACGACTCGGATTGAACGCTCTTCGATCGACGGTGCGCAAAGTAAACGTGGGCTGCACTTCGCGGTTCCGCAGCGGGCCGGCCGCGCGGAATGCCACCGCAAGCGAACTTTGTTGCGAGCCGTCTGCGAGCGATCAATCGAAGGCCCGAAACGGCGCGATATAATCCGGATTTGTGGTATGAAATTCCGCGGCGTGCAATTGGCTCTAAACGAGATCGCCGGTTGAGCGAGTCGCTCGTCAACTGCGAGCAATGGCGGCAATTGTGATCAAGCAGAAAACACGGCCAGCACCCGGCCGTGTCTGCGACCGACACGGCCGATTCCGGCATTTTGTGGCCTAATGCGACGACCGTTTGACGCTCTCGGCACAAATTCATTTCCGCGCCTCGACTCGGCCATTCCAGGGTCGCCCTATGCTCGATGCGTCCGCGATTATCGGCGATAGGGTTGCGTAGCGCATTCCCTGGACGACAATCTCGTCTCTGTCATCGCGACGCCGGAATTGCGCCATTATCGTGCAAATCAGTAAGCGGATCCCGGTGATGCGCGCGTACCCCGTATACACCGGTGCATCAGGCTCTACAAGTTCGTTTGCACGGTATTGACAAATTCGCCGACCGATGGATACTGCACCCGGTTGCATCGGAAGGCTGCGTCGAGGTGCATCCAAGTGGTCAACATTGCGTGACAACGCATCGTCATTTTTAATATCCATTTAATTCAAATTTAATGGAAATTTAATTTCAATTCAACTCCAGTTTTCTTTTAATCCCATCGAGATTAATTTACGAGGTTAAGACGTTAGGATTATTGAAAACTTCGCCAACCCATGGAGATTGCATACGGTGCATCGGAAGGCTGCGTCGAGGTGCATCCACGTGGCCACCGGGATTCGGTCAACATTGCGTGACAACGCATCGTCATTTTTAATATCCATTTAATTCAAATTTAATGGAAATTTAATTTCAATTCAACTCCAGTTTTCTTTTAATCCCATCGAGATTAATTCACGAGGTTAAGACCTTAGAATTATTTAAAAATTCGCCGAACGATGGAAACTGCACCCGGTTGCATCGGAAGGCTGCGTCGAGGTGCATCCAAGTGGCCACCGGGATTTTATGAAAATTCCATGATAACGCATCGTCATTTTTAGTATCCATTTAATTTCAATATAATATAGATTTCATGAAAATTTAATTTGAATTCACCTCCAGTTTTCTTTTAATTCCATCGAGATTATTTCACAAAGTTAGGACCTTAAGGCTGTAATTGCAATTACTAGAAATTGGCTCCCAAGTGGACGGAGTGCGAAAAATGCCTCCTGCATGTCGAAAAGCCGCATCGTTGCAAGCGTCACGACATCAACAGGGGTGATACCGATGATTATACCGACCCAGGTCCAACAGTTTGACGCGCGACACAAATTCATTTCCGTACGACAGGTCGCTATTCGAACTTCGCTCGGACACGTTCTATGCACGGTGCAATCGCGTTTATCGTCGATAGGGCTGTGTAACGCAACCACCGGCGCTGTCATGGTGACTCTAGAATTACACCATTATTGTGCAAATGAGTGAGCGGATCCATGCGATACCCCGTAACCAGATACTCTGCCATCGAGATCGACGACGTCGATCGCTCGTCCGCTCGATGGCTCGAAACTGGTCTCTTTAAGTCCTACATTTTCCTCTAAAAATCGGCGAGGGGTTCAACATTTCTCCCCAAATCAGGAAGATTAAAGTGACATGAAAGGTAGCCTCTGATGGGTCAATCTACGGATACCCTCCGAATTGGGTGGTACCAACTTGTTTCTAATTTTTCTCATTTTACCACGTGAATGGGAAGGCCCCAAAGTCGGTCCTGAAACTCGCGAGCCACTAATCCTGGGCCAAAACGAGCGGCTTTAGGGATTTCCCCCGGTTGCGGTTTTTGCGAAAACCCGAAATGCGAGTCATTAGGAAGAGAATTCGAAGAGGTTTCGCGCCAGTTTGCAGCCGGGAGGATCGTTTCGCTTTCGGAAGCGCCATTTGCCGTATGACACGAGGATCGCTATTTTTTTTATTTTTTTTTTTTTCACGAGGAACTCTGAGAGACAAAGAGTCTTTTCCGCCGTGGGAAGTGCGTTTCCACCAGCCCGAAAACGCTCGTAGTGTTCGGCAACGATGACGGAACAAATTTAAAAGAATGACTCGCGCAATTATTTCACTGGAGGGGACAAAAGCCTCTTCTCGTTCTGTTGTTCGAAGGGCTCTCGAAGACGTCGGTTTCGTGAAATTGCAGCGACGCGCATAATGGGGATGGGGGGGATTACGTTTCGACAAAGCAGTTTTGCCCCCCCCGGATTCGAAAAGAAAAGTTTCCTTAAACAATCTCACGCTCCTAACTAATTTCCAGGACTAAGACTAATTACAGAGTCCCTCTTTCCTGGCGTTAGCGCCCCGTTAAGGTCATCGCCGACTTCTTACGTTTCTGTCCTGCGAGTAACGAGCTCCTGAAAGGACTTTGCGCCTCTTTTGCCGTTTCCTTCGCGTTTTTAACATCTCGTTAACCGCGGAACCGACCCTCCTCCTTTCCTTCCCGGATAATCTGCGTCGGGCCGCGGAAATGACCGGGATAAACAAATGTTTCGCACCTGTGCACAGGATGTAACAGAATGGCGGTCGCAATTTAAACAGCGCTATCCTTGTTGAAAAAGCTGCCGAAAAGTCCTGTACTATTTTCTCCTACGGTGCATAATTTTCCTGTAATAATTAATCCTCAATGGAAGGCCGTGCCTCGATTAATTATAACAGGAAAATTATGCACCGTAGGAAAAAATGGTACAGGACTTTTCGACTCTTTTCTTCAACAAGGATAGCGCGGTATAAATCGTGACTACCAGTTCTGTTATTTTCTGCATATTTTTATATATTTGGTGCGAAACTCTACAGAGTTTCTTGATGTCTATGGACCGCGGTTAATTTCTGGTCCACTCGTTTCCGACTATCGATACCCTAGCTCAATGGCCGCCATTTCCAGGCCAGATTCGAACCGCTCCGAAGCAGTTAATAACAATTAGTATTCCAAGTGAACGGCCTTCGGAGAGCTAGGATTAGGCGCATCGCTCTAAATTACGACGCGTCATTCCAAAGTGGTTATGGTCCCCCGTAATGGCGGGACTCTGGTATTATTTTAATTGTTCGCTGCGTTACGTTCGTCCGCGCCCGTTAATTATACGTCTCTCTAGGGTATCAAAGAGACTCTACCCTTCCCTCGGGAACCACGATTTGAAGACCATTCTTTCACCGACGACTCGGCTCGAAGGTCCTGACTTGTCCTTTCTGTGGTACTCACTTTTTATTTATTAAAAATTGCGAACAATTTGTATACTTTAATCATTCGATGGGTTGACAGAATCGATGTGACTGCACTGAGAAAAAAAAGAGATAGGTCGATTCAAAGGAACGTGCATTGATAAAACGAAATCCTGCGATGAGATACGTCGAGAGAGATGTCAGGAAGAGTAAGGGAAAGTCGCTTGAATCAATTGCAGTATTAATTTTATTGCCAACAAAATAATTCTTTAATAATTCGGAGGAACTTTAACGGGACAGATTCGAAGAGGAGAGGAAACTGGACGAGGGAAACGAGAAGTCGGGGAGTACGTTTCTGTCAAAGGCTGTTTCAGCGTTTTGCCTGTTGCGTGGGTCGGCGCGCCTGCGCTCTGTCAGCATTTTTCCGTCCAATTATACGTAATTACACGGCGTCGTTGCACCGCGACCGTTTCGATAATTGCGGCTACGTGGAAAACAGGCGCGAAACTACCGGCGCGAATACGCGACCCACGCGAGTTGGCAAACAGCGGGGGCTTCTGTTGACTTTTCCTCGAATGCGCCTTGAGCGAGTGCATTTTCGCGCTGACCTTCCACGCTGAAAACGAGCATTCCGGTTTACACCCTTGCAGGCAGGAAAGGATCCCTGCACACAGGTGCATCGATCCAAGATTAGCACAGGTGCTAATTTTCTGCCAGCCGTGAGATACATTAACCATAAAAAGTCCCGAAACGCGCAGGAAAAAAAAGATATATATATTTTTAGCAAAGGACAGCATTGTTGATAAAATTTTTGCAAGAGCATTTTCGTGCTGATTTTCAGAAGACAGGAAAAAAATGCCTGCGAACAGGTGCATCGATTCAAGATTAGCACAGGTGCTAATTTTCTGCCAGCCGTGAGATACATTAACCATAAAAAGTCCCGAAACGCGCAGGAAAAAAAAGATATATGTATTTTTAGCAAAGGACAGCATCGTTGATAAAATGTTTGCAAGAGCATTTTCGTGCCGATTTTCAGAAGACAGAAAAAAAATGCCTGCGAACAGGTGCATCGATCCAAGATTATCGCAGATGTTAATTTCCTGGCAGACATGAGATCGATTAATCAGGCGAAGTCGCGAGAAGCGCCATTAATGTTGTCGCCACGTCGTCGGGTTGTCCAGAAATCGTCGAATTTCCTTCATCCCGAAATAATCTCGGTTTATCCAAGGACCCGACGACACGTCGGCGAGGACGCATAAAATTTGCCAGATCTGTCGGACTAGTCAGAAGTGTCAAATTTGGCGGGAATAATTTATCGACTCGGCGCGTCACCCTCTGTCTTATCGGTCCGGGAGAGATTTTTCGGAGGAATAGGAGGAGTACTCCACCTCGCGAAGGTACCCGACCTCTCGTATATAAATTCCTTCCTCTTTTCTCCTCCTATTGGCATCGACCGGGCATTAGAGCATTACTTCCGACAGATGTATTCCACCTCGAGGAAACTCGGTTTCCCGAAAGCATCGACTCGGGTCGGACGTCTCCTGTAATTCGCCGAGCCATATTTCACGGGCTAGGAAGGTCTCGGGGCAGCCTCGTTTAGACAGCGGCGATTTCAATAAATTATCTAAACAACGTGGCTCGTGGTACCGAGCCAGATCGCGAGAAGGGATAAACAGACGGAGCTAAAGGTTAAAGCGGCAATTTGCCGGTCTTCGTACCATCTGTCAAAGGTGGACGGGGTATTACGGCTCGGGGCCGCGCATTATAATAAGAGGCCGCCGGTCAAACCTGGACCCGGCCTGTCCGTTTGATCGAGGATTCCCTCTAATTGCTCAAAAATTATACGCCACTTTTATCCTAATTGTGCTCTTTCTTTCCAGCTTGCGAGTCTAACGTGAATCACGGCCCTTTCGGTGCCCTCCGTGAACGCCTCTCGATATGGGACCCTTGGATCGTCCGAGGATCGAGAGAAGAAGATCGAGCATCCCTCCCCATTTCGCAGACCCGGCAGATGCAGATTTCGGTGAGTGGGGAAGGTTAAACAATTTTTATTACCCTCGAAAAGAGAGAAAAAAAATTCCGGAGGATTTATTTCAGGGCAACAAAGCGGCGCAGGGTCCGAGAGATTTATTTCTGCCTTTTCGTTAATTTCCCGGCCAGTCTTGTGGGACATTGTAGAACGCTTTTCGTATTTTCTTGTCCCTTGTTTGCTCAGCGAGGATCGCAACGTCCGTCTTCCCCGAACACCGGTGCACCTCATTCTACGGGAAGAAAAAGAGGCGATCGAACCAGACCGACGATTTGCATGTTTTCCCCGGTGCATCGATGCCGGTAAAAAAAGGGGAATGAGGTTCCTTTGCACTCTTCCCACTCTTCCTTGCACCGCAGCGCGGTTGGAATTGCGGGGAATGCAATCGCCGAAACGCGAGCCCAGTGTAAATATTATCATTCGATGAGATCGGCCCGTCCTCTGAACTTTGCCATAACTAGGATATGAATTTTCGGTTCGTTCGGCCGTGGAGAAAAAAAAAAATGAAAATCGTCCGTGTACCTAGGGAGAAAATCGAGGAAAATAACTCGAGCGCCGACGTATTTCCCGGTGAAATTCCCCGTCAGTTTCTCAAAGTTTCTCGGCGCACAGGGTGATCAGCGTGGAAGAAATTTGACGAGAGTAAAATATTAAGTCGGCTCCTTCGTCCTGGTACGCGCGTATGCACGTATATATTACGTGTATACGTATATTATACGTATACTCCCGCGAAAGGTACCGCTGGGCGCGCCCGCGGCGACTCATCCGCTGAGAATATAAAGAAAGAAGAGCCCCGGAATAAAAAGAAGACGAGGAGCCCTGGCAATTTGCATTTTTCTACTTATACGTCGATACTCCTAACAAAGGGAACTCTCTGGGCTCCCTCGAAAGGCATTCTCCCTCGGACGGGCAAAGCGCATCTCGCGGTAGTGATCTCTGCAGTCCGAGATGCGATTGCCGAAGTTCAAGGCCGAGTACATTTCTCGGTAATCGAGTGCTCGATTTGCTCGGTTTTTCGACCTTGCCTCGGCTCGAAAAAAGCCAATGGACAAGGACAATGAGCCACGGGAGGTAGGATGTTGCGCGACGGGACGCCTCCTCTTCGGTTCTGGACCATCCTTCGTTAGGGCATCTCCCCGAGTCTCATCAGCGGTTCGACGATCGTCTTTGCGAGATCGAACCACCCTGGGGCTGTAATTAAGACCACAGGGGCAAAAAGTTCTTCATCGTTCACGGTCCCGCGTAAAGATCGATACGCGTGCACCGCATGCGGCCTCTTCTTGTCGAAGATGCATCTCGAGCGGATGGATACTTGGCACTGCTGCGAAACCGGGGACTTCTTCCTCCAGGTTGCAAATCGAGGGTTTTCATGTGATAACGACTTGGTTTGTCGATGAGGGGCTCTTCATTCCGACATCCGTGATAACCGTTTCCTTCTTATCACCTTTATCACAATTCTGGAGATGCTAACCTTGAAACTAGGTTCTGGATTGTTTCCGAATTTTACTTACATCTTCAATATTTTGTTCTCCGTTTCTCATGTGGTACAAATTATCCGATCATGATACAATAGAAGAGGACGATTTACCCACCTGGAGGTACAATTTACCTGATGAGCCGTTTTAATCGTACCGCTGTAAGAAATATTTGATTTCAACGTCTACCGGGTTAACTAGTATTTATGTACGTTTAGGTATTCACGTTGCAATGCAGAAATTCACAGATAAATGGAACATCAAATCGTTGACTAAAATACCCTGCCGAAAATACGTCTATTGGCATTTTAGTAAATCTGGAACAATTTACCAAACTTTATTCTACCCCTTCGATATGGTATCAGGTTCTCATCGCGTTTTGACTAGAAATTCGGGCTTGAAATAGGATATCCTATGCAAATCTATTTTTTTTTTCTTTTCGGCCCGATTCGTCGAGAATATGGTATCAGGCTATTTTTACCGGAAAAAGGAAGTTCTAAACCGACCCGTGTATTTTTTTTACCCTCAGGTGGGAATTAGGATTTGAAACGGGGAATTTTAATCTTTTTTCTGTGGAGGGATAAAATGGTCGGGAGTTGGCGGACGAGGAAACAATGGGAGGAAAAAAAATGGGCCGAATTTGAATGCATCTCGAGGGAATCGGGAAAATTTTCCTCGGGAAATCCGTCCATCCCTTGGATGCAGGGTGGCTTCGAGTCGTCTCTTTCGCGCTTACTACGGCAACGTTTGAATCCCATTCCCGGCAGTACCTTCTGGAGTAATTCGCGGTTGGATGCTCGCGACTTTGATAGAAACGAGCCTCTATCTTCGTCGGATCTTCCCGGCCGGTGAGATTCCGCGCCCCCGACTTATCTTGTCACTTTGAGTTATTCAAGGGGGTTCCAGCTTCTAAGGAATCCAACGGTCGTTATCGGGGTAATTTTGCATGTGATACGCAGTCTTGGATCTCTCACTTAAGCCAGTCGGTTGCGTTGTAATTTACGCACGTAACGTATAACCTGCGAGATTATTCCCCGGGTTTGCTTAGACCCGAGTTTTCCCATGGAGCCAAAGATTAGCAATTACGTCTCGTTACTCGGTGCGGTGGTACCTGTTGCACCGACAAGTTCGCCGGGAACTCTTCTTTCCGTATTATCACATCCAGGGCCGAGAGACCACCAGTTTATCCCAGTTCTCCCAAAATCTAGGAACTCCTGAACCCAATTAACGCTTAATTGGTTTTCATTTTTTTTTCCCCCTCGATATTCCATTCGGGTATCGAGTACCATACCTCAATTATTCCGATTTGCCCTAGTATTCTCCACGTAATCGACGCGGAACTAGGCTACCTATTCATCTCATAACCGAGCACAAATTTCAGTTTGCACGGCCCAATCATATTACCGAGATAAAGGAGTACGATCGATACAATATTGGATGAAAATTGTACGCGATGATTTTAAAGCTTTTTAGATAATCGAACCTTTGACGATGGGACCCTTTTCCAGTTCAATTACACCTTCCTTAGATATTTCGTTAACGCATCAGACATGAAAATGGCGTATTTCAATTATTCCTATTTACCTACCTCCTACCATTCGCGTAATCGACACCAAACTAGGCTACCTATTCATCTCATAACCGAGCACAAATTTCAGTTTGCATGGCCCAATCATATTACCGAGATAAAGGAGCCCGAGCGATATAATAGTGGATGAAAATTATTATGGGATAATTTCCAAGCCGTTCCAGGCTCTTTAAATAATCCAACTTTGACAAGGAGATTCTTTTCCAGTTTCGATTATATATTCTTTAGATATTTCGTTAACACATTAGGTATGAAAATGCGATATATCAATTATTCCGATTTATCTACCTTGTACCCTTTGCGTAATCTACGCCAAACTAGGCTAGCCGTTCACCGAGAGCGCAGCACGAATTTCTGTTTGCACGGCCCAATCATATTACCGAGGCAAAGGAGTCCGAGCGATACGATCGGCAAGTGGAAATTGTAAACGATAATTTCCAAGTGCTTTCGAGAATCGGACTCTCGACGAGGAAACGCTCCGAAAGGCCATCAACGCGTCTGATAATTGGCGGCGTAGAGGTACGCGTGTTGAGGGAAAATGGCGGCGTTTGTTGCCGAGAATCGGGCCAACCCGTCCGGTTGGATCTCTTTCGTGGTCCCTGCCGAGGGGAATATTGATCCGCCTTTTTTTATCACGTCGTTATTCCTCGTTTTACCCTCTACGTAGCTTCGTTGGCCGCAATCGACGAGCATCGCCATTACGCGGCGGATGGTCATCCTCGACGAGCCGCGAAACCGTGTCGTCGCAAAGGTGTTAAGCCATTGGTCCCCGTTAACACTGTTAACTCCTTTGGCATCCACCCTGTACATTTATTGCGTTAATCGCGTTAAACGTCCCCGAGACTGTTCCGAAGATCCCGCACCGAGAGAAACGATTAGTAGACCGAAACAAGCGTAGCCTATTGTCTGAATCGTACACCGAGAAAAAAATCACCTGACCGAGACAAATAATATATTGTTGCCCGAATCATGTACAATCGCAAGAAACGATTATTTCGCCGAGAGGAAAAATTATATCGTCTAATTGAACGAATTTTGTTAACTCAATCGGAATTTCTGTGAGTCAACCAAGTGGGATTTCGGAGTCGGTCGAGAAATTCGATATAGATGAGTGAATAAATAATTTACGAGCCCGAGTCGAGGTTGTATTTTTTTTTTATTATCTTTATTCATTCACGACGTGACTTCGCTCTTGTTCGGGGCATCCGATGTAATCGGGAATTTTTATCCATTTACCGAGAGCGCAATTTCGTTGCACCGCTCGGCCAGGTGAACATCGTGATTACGGGTAATACGGTAGTCATCCTTGGCCGCGAAACCACGTCGTCTTCACGGTATTAAGAAATTAAGCTATCAGCCTCGGTTAATACTGCCAGGCTCCCCACGTCCCTCGTATTCATTAACTCTATCGGCCACGCACGCATTAGCGACGCCATCTTTCTTTTTGCGGACGGCGCTTGGGAAGGAGAATGATCCCGACTTTATTAAACCTCGACAAAGCGTAAACTGTTCCGGGGAAGCGTCGAATTATCCGTAAACTGGACGTCCCTCGAAATTTCCGACAGTTTTTGCCGCCGAATCCCGGGAAATGGGGGGAAAATTAACGCGCCGATGAGCTCGTTTATCGTACGCATGGTATCGCATTCGGGATCCCTTGATTCCGGCGCGCAACAATATTTGTTTTTGTTTTTGGGGCAAGTTTACTCTTCGGGTGGATCATCATTATGTAATGCGAAGATCATCCTCGACAGACTGTAAAACCGTGTATTGGCCGCATGGTATTAAGCCGTCGGTTGCGGTTAATACCGCGAAGCTGCTCCAACGTCCACGGTACACATTTACTGTACCAGTTATTTACTGTATCAGCGTTGTCATGCATTGTGCAGCCTGCTTCGTGGCTTTTAATATAGATGAGCATAGCGGTTCCTGAGGTCTTCTTCAGTGGTTTAACAAACAGGGAGGAAAAGTCCTATTTGAATTGCTAAACTCTGTCCTGCAGGGTATCCATGGTACCCATACTCACGGCTGTCTTCGCCAGGAAATTTATGACCACGTGGACGTATGAAAAAAGTCATTTTCTCAAAATCTTCCAATCAAACCGAGGGAATTAATATCGCCGATCGAACGTACCGAATTTGTTGATCGACGTTGCAAATTTCGGATTTTGTCGCGGCATTACTCACGGTTGTCTTCGCCAGAAAATTTATGAACGCGTTGACGGATCAGAAACGTCATTTCTAAAAATCTTCTGATAATAATTATTAATTTTGGCGAATAGACGTACCGGATTTGTTGATCGACGTTGCAAACTCCGCATTGTATCGTGGTATAATTGATCAATACCTAATATGCTAACTAGGCGGCATAGTAACCATGTTTGGCTGGCATGATTGAACATTTATTTATTCGCTCGATGCCTATTATTCAGAACTCGTTACGTCTCGGGCATTTGACATTTAATAGGCCCAGCAGGAATACAAATATCACGCTATTCGCCGGTCAATGTTTATAGGACGTGTCTACGTGCTTATTTTGTCCATTTGCGATAATCAAGGGATCGGCAAAAATCCGCCAATCATCCATTCGGATCCGAGTGTCTCGTTCCTTTCTTTTTTCTTTCTCTTTCTTTTCAACGCACTCCCCGTTGGTCGTTCGTTAATACATCCTCGAAATAATTGGTATCCCGGGTACGAGGATCCGCCGTTATTGCTCATAGAACCGACTCTTTCATAAATTAATGGGAGCTAGTCCAGCAATTTTCGAGGGTCCAATCGACCGATTGAATATTTAATCGATTATTACCCGGGGAAAAATAAGAGCCTTAAAGTTACAGAAGCCTATCTGTTGTTCACGCGGTTAAAAACTGTCCCATTAACGGATTAATCCAGTTAATATTACTTTCTAACGTCTACAGTTATTAGAACCATTTCTGTAAAGGTCATGAAACTGGTGCATTTAAAGTATTACAAAATACAGATGCAAGGAAAAATATCTGTAGACATTACCGATTCGGTCCGTTCGGTTCCTATTATTCTTTCGGAAAGATTAAAAATATTCGTAAGTCTGGTAGATGTTTTTATATTTTTTTCTACGCGTTTCATCGGGGATATCGATCCCTGTACCCGAGGAGTAGAAAATCGATCACTCGCAGTTTCAGGTTCTCTTCAGGGTCTTTAGGCTACTTGGATGCTTCCCTCTCTTTTTGCCAGGTCTGAAAAAGCGACGACACTAATTACCCGCGATACCGTCTAGAAAAGTACCGGAGAAAATCGAGTAAGACGTCTTTGCAGGAACGATCTCTCCTCCTGGTCCAGCTGGTTCACTTTGTCTTATGGCCGGCGATTATCGGCGATCAACGAGAAACATTGTGCGCGAGTGAAAACATGTCGGAGGAGGGATCGACCTCATGCTGGAACCTGGTTTTTTTTTTCTGCCCCTCTTTCATCTACTCTCGAAAGCGTAATCGCATCGATCATCCGGTGGAGGCCGCTCCTCGATCGCGTCTAGTCACCGTCTACAATGACCGCGATCAAAATAAGAGAGCAGGCCGCGGCAACAAGACAAAAGGGACTTTAATTACTTGCTCCTTATTAATGATCGCGTTTTAAGGCCGGAATGACAGACAAATTGTGGCTTATCTGTAAATTAATCGAGATTAGCGACGTGCACCGACAACGGGGGCGTAGATGCGTACTCCGATCGGACCGTAGGGGTGCAAGAGCCGGATCGCTGTCAGCGAAAGCATTTTTTCTTGGCATTTGGCACCCCGTGGTGCATCCGTTGCATCCGATGCATCTGACCATGCTCTCTCGAAAATATCCCCTCGAGAGCGCTGTCTTCGAGTTTCCTTTTGTTTCGACCGGATCGCCTCGGCCGCTCCGATCTGCCATGTTTCAAATTGGGCTATCAAGTACGGAGATTTTAATGCCGGCGCGGTAGTGCCTTTCCACGTTCCGCCATTTTGGTACCGGGGATTTTAAATCTGGTCTGGGAGTTTGCCAAAAATTTCGACTGAAAAGACCGAATCATGCACCGAGGAAAAGGACTCATTGAACCAATGAAATATATTCTTAATCTTAAAAAAATAAAAGAATTATTATTTCATTGGGATAAATTGGGAATTAATCGTGGCAATTCCAAAGAAACGTTGCGTCCAATTTATTCGAGTTTATTCGAGTCTAATGATTATTCCTCGAATTGACGATACATTTCTTTGGGGATATTAATTATGGCCATTGTTCTCTCTGTGGAGCCAGCCTTCGATACTTGGATTGTCGAGGTTAAACGAGGTAATCGAAATCGGTATCGAGACCAGTTGGCTGTGTATTGAAATTGGTGGTCTCTTATCGCAGGGATCTGCAGGCCACATTGCTGTCAGTGGAATCATTATTTGGTATCAGGCACCCCGCGGTGCCGAAGGAGCAGGTGACCGTACCCAACTGCATTTCGAAGAAAATATGCTGATAAATGGGAAGAGAGAGAGACAGAGAACAGGCCTTCGGCTATTCTTTAACGGTTTACTTCATGATCGATTCGACCATTCAGTCCGCGTCTCTTGGAATTCCAGTAATTACGGGCAAATCGTTAATCGAGGAACCGTCACCGCGACTTCCTGCCGACGAGTCGCATAAATATCAAGCTCGAAGGAGCTGGAGAAGTCTCCTGGGCCTGTAAAAAAAAGATGATAATCGAGGGCCTTCGAATATTAACGCGTCTTCTGTCGGGAAAGGAGAGCCAGGAAGGACCGGGGCCAAGAAATCGCGGATACACGCGTCAGGGTGCAATTAGTTAACGTCGTTCCTCTCGGTAGATTGAAATTCTATTACCTGATTATGCAAGTGATTAGTGGGGGAGGAGTGCCCGAGTTAATTTCTGCCGGTGGTATTTTTTGCGCCCCTCAAAATGCCGCCTGGGGCCCAGTATTCTCTCTAGAGCTCTCGAAGACGACCCACAGGAAATTCCCAGATGATATCCCAGTGATGAAACAACGCGACGATCGCCAAGCCGGAGTGAATGATCTCCTCGGTTAAATTTAATCGGTCGCAATTAAGAATCAATATTCCCGCCTTTTGGATTTAATCTCCAGTCATCTGACGCCATGGGGTTTGCGTAATCTCCGGTTTAGCTGTTCCTACGGTTAAGGTGAAGTGAAACACGTCGAGGAACTTGATCAATGTTGATAAAGCCGATTTTTCTAAATGCCTACGTTGCCGACGTTCGTTTTTATATTGACAGCTGGGTCGAATTATATTGTGTATTGTACCAAATAGCATATTTCACCTGTCGTTTTCGTACAATAATTATAAAGAAGTCGAAGTAAAACTCCAGAAATCCTCTGGATTTATGCCTTCTGGGGCCCTAATTGACTGTGGAGGGACCCTCTGCGCCATCTGTGATTTCCAGGTCAATTAAATTTTCCCTCCGAGACCTCGTATTACCATCGATTTAGCAAAGAAGCGCCTACAACACTTGTTTTGCCTTTATTCCGTTCAAATGGGAATTTATCGATTACCAGAGTGTTCGAAATTCTCGTAAAATTGTCCTGACCCTTTCGATTCTCATATCAGAGCCTTCGATAATTGTATATTGATCGAAATATGAGAGCTCGACGCCATTTTGGTTCTGGTCTGGGCTGAGTTAAAAAATTTGTTTGAAAAATCCAAATTTTCAATGTGTCAGGACAATTCTTAGATGATCATGAGTCATGTATCAAAGTTTCGGACAGTTTGGTCTGATACCCTTAAAAAAAAGTGTTGTATTAGAACCGACCGATTTGAAGGATGTTTCACTTCACCTTAATACCAGGGAATGATTTGTGCTTCCGTCCAACGGTCCACCTGGAGGGATTTATAATCTCACTCGGGACTCCCAGATCGACTATGGATCTGTCCTTTTCTCCCTGCTGGACCCAGCATCCCATATCTCGAGGGGGTCGAGCGTCATCCCCTTAAAACGCGAAAGCTCGACTTCCATCCTCCGATCTTCGAGGGCCGAGTCTCGACAGAACTCGGGCGCGAACTAACGAGGGCCGTAAAGCGCGGAAACGAAATATGCCGCTTCATGCTCGCTCGATTTTAAAAGGGCAATTTAGCTCGGCGCGGCGCGTCGTAAAGTTAGCGAAAGAAAGCACCCGGGCATATTTAAGAGACGAAAGCGCGCCCGGCCATTAGAGGGCGACGCGTTAATGTCCGGCCACGGCTAATCGCGCGCCAGGTGACACGCGGGACTAATTGCATTTTATCTCTCGAATTAATCGCCTCCTGTCTCCAGCGGTGCATCGGTGATTGCACGGTACCAGTGGTGTCCACCAAACAAAGCCACCAGTCATTCCAGGCCACTCGTGGTCTTTCGAAACCGCGTAAACGCGAGCCGATTACAAGCCCCGGGATCCGCCGATATCGAGTGCAGATTTCGTCCCCGAATAGCGAGACATTACAATGGGCCCGATGGTGTACCTTCACAATGGGTATCGATTACCGGAACCGCGATTGTGCCGGGTTTGTCGTCCGCCGCTGGGAAATTAGAAAATGAATTTCTAACAGGAGCCCGGAAAAAAAAAACAACACATTCTCGCCAGTGAAAAGTACCGAAACAATGGTCACTCGCGTTTCCCCGGTGAAATAATGGATCGGGGGGGTGTTTACTCAGGAAATGATGGATTTTAATGCTTGAAATCCCGTGGCAATCCCTGAAAATCCTTGGAAATCACCGAAACATTGCCGGCATATTCTTTTGTCTTGTCCAAGAAGAGGAAAGTATTTCCGGAAAGGAATCTTTTAAGTGTCTATGTTTCCTGGAGCAAGTGAAGGTCCTTAATGCGTGGGTACATGTTGGAAATGACGAGATATTAGTCTCAGGTTCTTATCACAGGGCTCGGGGATCTTGTATCCGGGGTTTGTGCCCCTAGAAAACCCCTGTGCCGGGGAATCCCTAGGGAGCACCTCGCGGGTGCTGCAATAATTCCCCTCCCGTGACCCGTGTCTGGCGGCGGCGGTTTGTCGTTGATTTTACGTCGGTTTATGTAAATGCCGCGGCATACCGGCACACCTTGGCGCGTCGGCGAGATGTAAATCCCTTATGAGTCATTTAATTCAACAGCGGAGCCAGCAGAAACGTCGGGCCGTTGCAGCACGCGAGGACGTACGTACAGGTGGCCCCGTGGGTGGTACAAGACGAAAGCACGAATCCGTGATTGACTAGTCGGTTAAAACAAAGGCGGCCTGTCCTTTTTTTTCTTCCATTTCCATCCTTGTACCTTTCCCCCGTCGAACAAGGTCGCCTCGGATCTCGTGGGTCCGGCACTCGTTGCGCAAATCGTCGAGAGGGTCCGCGATGCCGCCTGATTGAGCGCTTCTTTTCTTGTTTCTTGTTTCTTTTTGTTCCTTCTTTCCCTTCCTTCGAGCCGTGCAAGTGGTCTTTTAGATAAAAACCCATTGTCCGGGCTCCTGCCGGTGACGGCTTGTCAGAGGAACACGGCTCTTCGAGGACGTCGTCGTACATTTCCTGGCCCCTGTAACGGGGACCAGGATCTCGATGATGAAGTCAGGCACGAAGAGGCGATGAGCACCGTTCTGGTACTCCATGGGATGACGTGGAAATTACTCCTGTACGCGATAAACCGACCGCCAGGTGGAGGGGTCTTGCTCGTGGGCGAATATCCAGAACCGGGGAACTCGGCGACGAGGGAGATGACGCGAATGGGTGGAAGGCCTTTTAATTTCCAGTTTTCCACATTTCCACGCCGTGTAGGGTCTTCGGGAAGATCTAGTCGGTCGGGATCCTATTAGTCGGTAGAAAGTGGAGGCGCCGAAATTAAAGGACTAATGATCCTCGCGGTCCTCCAGGTGACCCGGTCTAAATCAGCGGCGCGGCCTGGAGGCCCTCCACCGCCGCCGAAGACATTAATTCGTTCGGTCTCGCTTTATTCGAAATTCGCCGTAAAACGATAATTAACGGCCCGGGTCGCCGCGGGCGATGAGCGATGGCCCGGGGATAATGGAGGAAGATTCGAGGACGGAGGTGCGACAGCGGTGCAATTATGCGACACGCAATCAGCAGGACATGCCGACTGACACCGTGCCTCCGAGCGCATCCTTCTCCTTCATTCCGGCTCCTCCGGTAATTATCGGAGCGAGGATGCCGAAGACCACCACACGGCTCTTCAGGGTTCTGCCTTCGTGCCCTGCCATCGCAATTAGCCTCCACGGGGACTCGAATTCAGATTCTGGACCGTTCCTCGAGGAAAAACGACATCGGACGTTGCGTGCCGACCGAAGGATATCTGCGTCCCGAGGGAACGCACGTCCCGATAAATACCCATTTATCGGGATATCGCTGGACAGGCCTCTTCGGCCAGATATGTATTTTCGGATGGCGTGACTTTTATCTATATCTATTTCTCGGAGGCGCCGGATTTGGGCCTCGAAAGTCGACTTCGATGGGGTTACCTCACCGTAACTGGTTCTTCTCTCGGGTCTCTATTTGTAACCAGGGGATGTAGACGGCGAAGGAGCGCGGTGTAAACGGAGTAAACACTTAATTGAATAATTTCCTGGCCCGTGGACGGTCTAATTCGGCGAAATAAATTCGGGGAGTCCCTCTGGAGGCAGTAAATCTTCGGAAGCTGGGCTCCCATAGCCGAAAGTAGGAAACGCTTTCGTGCCCTGCAATTAGCGGTCCCCGGTCACCGAAGGGATCCTTAAATCTTGAATTTAGTGGAGAGAAAAATGGACCGGCCTGATGTTGCGTGCCAGTTGGGGGATACCGGGGGAACGTCCGAGATATATCCCCGGACAACTTTCTGCCCCGAAGAGTTTCCATTTACGGGGATTAAATATTTATTCCGGCGCATCTGAAGGTGCACCGGGCTTTTTCTTTTCTTTTGTTGAACGAGAGCCTTCTTCCTCCCGTTTCCTTTCGAAAGCCCCGCCGAAGGTATTAGATAATACCCGTTTAAAAACTGCCCAGCTCTTCGAATCCTAGCAAAACGAAGCCATCGACCGTTCCCGATCCTTTTTACTCGTTGAATATGAAGCGGGATTCAAATAGCCCCGGAATCTTGAAACGCCTGCAACGCAACAGCTTGCGGAAACGTAAAACGGAAGTAAGCTCGCAGGGGTTGCACAAATTCAGACGTAAATAGTAAAAATAAAAGGAGGAAGGATAGCGCCGGTTCATTGCAACCGTAAAGTACAGTATTAAAAATATTCATCAAATTCATACACTTGTGGTATATAAGGATATGATCAAATTATAAATTTGTCCTGATGTGGGGACAATTTCAATACATGGCGTAGGATCTCCTTACACCACTTCGTGGTTGCAACGTTCTCAGGCATGCGTGCAATTACGCGTAGTGAAGTTGTCCGTTTGATCCTTTTTTCCCTATTTTCCCCTATTTTCCCAATTTTCAGTGCGTAGTACGAGCGTGGTCCACACACCGGGGCAGCTTTGTAGGAGGTTCGCATGCAATATCCCTTTTTTCCACGGCGATAAACACGCTCACGGCAATTTGCGTATTTTGTAACATATAGCTCGGGCCAATAGTCTTTTCGGCAGGCACGCCCGGATATTCCCTCCATTGTTTATCCACGGAAGATATTTACAGCCGATTGTATACGATTTCGCCTGGCTCGTCGGCCGTGTGTGCACTTGCAACGCGATGTGTACCTTCCGTCGAGTGCAGCGACTGCATCGCGACTGCATCCCGCGTCATCCCGGCCAGGCAGGACAAAGAAATCCTTCTGCAATCCGCGCGCTTGATTGGCTCGAAATTGGCCGAGGGAAATTAGGTTCCGGCGGAAACGTCGCTCGGGGTTTTCAAAAAGTTACCCCGGGCGACGTTAAAACCCGCTCCTAGGGAGCCGGGATAGACGGGAATGGGGAAATGCAACGAGAAATTATGCGCCCGTTTCTGCGGAACCTTTCCCCTATTTACCCTCCCGGGCGAGATCCAATTTGTGCACGCTCACGTCTCGGACTTTCGCCGAACACGCGTGGAAAGTGACGTGAGAGCGTAAACACGCAGCCTATCCCTTTGGCCCAGAATGTTTGGGACGATATCTTCCTGAATAATGTCACGTGCTTTCTGTAAACGCGCCGTATAATGCAGATGGACCAAAGGCCGCGTGAGAACGCGCCGCCATCTTCTCGGCCCGCGGAGAGGAGAGATTGATTGCAAAATCGATGGATAGATGCGAGACCGCGAATGTCGCCGACAATATGCTCGGCGGTTCGATAAGGTGCTTTTATACAAGAGATATGTCGGGATTTGAATGGGAGTGTGGAAATGTTCCGGTAATTCGAAGAATAATTATTTGACTAGGACGAACGAATTTCAATAACGAAAGCTTCATCTTAACGGCGTTCACCACCAAAGTGGGGACGATGACTTCCACCGCTAGATGGCATTAGCATCGAATTCGGTGGGAGGTAACCAAAACGTACTTTCTCGCTCGGATGAGGGAGACGCGACGCATAATGGGCAGTGTTTAGCAACGGGCGAATAATGTGTGTGTATTTTGCACGTATACAACTCACACAACGGCTAGACGCCTCTGGACTAGGCGCCGAAACGTGTGTGACACTCGGCCACACGCACACGCAAGTTGGACGCTCCGCCTAGAGTCGGCAACGGTTGCTAAGGAATGCCCAAATTCCTCGCGAGAAACTTGAAAATCCTGAAAAAGGTGCTCCACGGGGACAACGATTTTGAGCGTATTTCTCAACCGATCGAGCTCAACGAGTGCTCGTTTTAAAGATAAAATGTTGATGTGTGTTTATATGGGAGCGATTTTCGATCAAGAACCTCCTTCCTAGGTAAAAGGGCATTGAAATTATGTCGTTGCACTTTTTTATATGAAAATGACCACTTATCGAAAATCGCTCCCATATAAACACAGGTCAACATTTCATCTTTGATGTGAGCACTCGTTAAGCTCGATCGGTTTAGAAATACGTTCGGAATCGTTGTCCCCGTGAGGCCCTGCAAAATCGCTGGAGTGGTGAGCGGCCTTAACGGCGACGGATAAAATCGGTACATTTTACAGATTTTTCTGCTAGTTTAAGAGATTTTTCTCTTTCGCCCTGAAGGAGGGCGTCTTTTTAGAGTTTGTTTAATTGCTGATCCTTTAGCCGCTCTCTCATTCGAGTTTAAGCTCGGCTTGGAATTGGACTCGAACTCGAGCTCTCTCTCTTCGAATTACGGCCATTTCCTCCGATTTCGTAGAGAGATTGAAAGGAGTTCATCTTCGAAATTCCTGGCGGCGATTGGTTCGTTCCGCGCCCTTCCTCGGTTAACACTTTGTCCCGACTCTAAGAGGAGACACCCGAGTCCCTTGATTCCGTAAAAAAGAAAAAAGGGGAAAAAAAACGTGCAGACCCGTCGAGATAATAATTTCATGTCCGAGGAAAAGGAGATGAAGTCTCTAGGGAGGATGATACTTCATTTGGCCGTTTACCAAATCTCACGCGCGCGCGCGCGTAATTTCGGGCCCCGTGAATAATGCCTTGGGCAAATGACAGAAGTATTAAACAAACGCTCATCTTTGCCGAGATGATGGGGAAATAATTGCCGGGATAAAGCGGATAAATGTCGGTTGGTAAACGGGACCGATGCCAACGTTGGCCTTCCATCTCGCTTTACCGAAGCGCATCCTAAAGCTGCATCTGCAGGGCCACGGTGGACGCGTGCAGGAACTGCGATAAAATTATAATTACGAATAATGGGGGAGTAATTTCCTCGGAAGTTTCGCCCGAAGCTCTCTACGAAGGTCCCTCTTCCGACGAGATGCACCGGCCGAGACGAGGGAATTACGATAATGCGTAATCGCGCAATTTGCCTGATATCATGACATTTTATAATGGAGCTCTACGGGGGAGTAAAAACTTTATGATCTATCGGGGGTGCATACGGGGGAACGGCCGTGATTGTTCCGGCCATCCAGGATGCATCACCGAGAGGCGCAACACTGTTGATAAACCGTTGTTTAACGACCGGCGTTATTTTTACTTATACCGAATATCGCGGCGATCGGGGCTTGTGAATTTCCCGGCACCCGTCTCCCTTAAACGGCGATACGATTTAAGTGGACGTGACTTTTTCCCCGATTAATTTTCCCCAAATTATGATTTACACCGGGAGCGATATAAATGATTTACACGAGACCGACAATGTATCGCCGGAATTGTGGAGCGTAATTGGTTGTGCATCGATATCGGGGAGTGATATGTAATCGTGACCCTGTGTGCACTTAAATTCCCCGCAGTGCAGATCAAGGTGAAGTGAAACACAGTGATTGTTTCTACCAGTTTATGATTTTTATTCCGGAGTCTATGTGACGGTTAAATTAATAAATCATTTCTTTTTTCTCCGTGCCTCAAATTTCCAGGTTCATGAAATGATTTTCTTCCGGGCTCTAAATCTCGATTAAATTTATAAATTAATTTTTTTCTCCGTATCTCGGATTTCCAGGTTAATTCGAAATGATTTTTATCCCACAGTCAAAGTCCCGGTTAAATTAATAAATGATTTTCCGTCATCTCAGGGTCGCCGCTCGGTGCGGTCCAGACGCGGTGCAGCAGTTTCGCGGCTCCCTTTTTGGGAGTTCTCTCGATGCAGCGGGCGAAGCCCCTCGCGAGTGCAATTCCGAAGTTAAGGTCGTCGCCGCGGAGCGATATAACGTTTTGAATCGGGGCGAAAGATCGAACTCGACACAAGCCCTCGTCAGGCGAGCAATGAAGCGTGTGCTCCGAGTGCGCAGTCGGTACCGACCCGACGTGGCAGGGTTGAACCGCGGTAAGCTCGAGCGATTCCAGGGTTAATCACTGTTCAGTTTGCTATCCCGTTCCCCTCCTCTCGTCACAATTCCGCAAACCCTTCCCAAAGCGCAGCCAGCCCGATACGGTCTCTTCCGCTACGTTTGCTCCACCTTACGCGCACCCTTCTCGCCCCTGCTCACCCCTAGGGCTGAGTCCTAGGGTCCCTAGCCGCAGCCGTCTTCCTTTTGTGTGTCCTTTCGACGCGACCACGCCCCCGCAGTCCTGAAAACATATGCGCGATAGGTCCTAATAATTAAAAGGACCTTTTAGGGGCAGAAACCCCCCGGCAAATGCCGATGGAAAATCCAGGATCGAGTGAAAGGTTAAGGGAGGCGCACCCCTGGTTGAATTTCGGATATCGGGATTGCTGCTGGCAGTAGGACTGAAAGAGAAATTCAGACACGTTTTCCTCTTCCTTTTCTCTCTCTCAAGGATCGATAATTATTTATCGATCTAATAAATAATTATTTATCTATTAAATCGTTTGCGTGGGAGTGAAAGAGGAATTGGGGTATTTTCATTTTTTTTCCCTCAGGGCCAAATAGGTCGTTTCAGCAGTCGAACGTCGAAATTCTGGATCTCTTCGGAGAGTTTCCTCGATTTTCTCGAAGGAAATGGAGACATTCCCAGCCGACGAATTTCTCTCTTTTCTACGGTCGGAAAACGGGAAGTCATCGCAGCTCGTCGCGGCGTCACGATTCGGCGGCGAGGGAGCGACAAAGAGGATAGGGTAGGTCGGGACGAGCAGGGGTTGAGAGGAGAAAAGACGATGATGGATTAAATTTACTCCCGCCGACGTCGGAGCTTTCCGATTAAGAGTCGTCACGTGACGCGGGGGAATAACGACAAAGAAAAAACCCCGCCGATCGCGAGGTCCGAGGTTTACGAACCGAGAGGAGGCGGCGTTCATTTCAAGAAACATCCGTGACCCGATTTTTCCTCGACGAGATTAAAATTTACGAAAACGAGGGCTGGACTGATTCCGCGATTCCTCGGCAGTCATTGCGGGATTAAAAGCCGCGACGCTATCCGCAAGGACGCGACGCCGATGACTCGGCGGGGGGTCCTCAATGACGATGCGCGGACAAGGGGGAGGATTCGTGAAATTCATTAAACGTCAACCACGAGAGATTTCGTTTTACCGGTAATTTCCCCAAGGCTGAGACGGTGCACCGAATTCAATATTCCCGGGAGGAAGAGGAGGAGGAGGGGGAGGGGGGGGAATTAATAATCCAGCGTACTTCGTTCAATCTAACGGAGCGATTCATCGCAGGGGGAGATTTATCGCGGAGGATCGAGCTCGTCGGTGCACCCGATTTAACGTAAGATCGAGCCGAAGTAACGAGCTTATGCCATGGTTGCCTGTCGATTCCTGGAAACCCGGGCTTTCTCTCTCTCTTTCGCGTTTCGGCCCCGACACGCGGCGGGGATTTCGAAGGACCTCGTCCCCGAATATATCCTGGCAATTACCGAGAGTGGAAGGACTACTTGTCCACGGGGGTGCCGAGACAAGGAGGATTCGGGTGGTAACTTCGCAGGGCAACCGTGGCGGGGTCAAGCCTGATTCGTGGGGTCGTCCTGGGTTAGTGCCCGTCGTCCCGATTGGTCGCTGCACAAAATGCTATTCTACGGGCCTTCTCCTCCACCGGCGGGATAACGCGAGGATTAGGTCCCTTGGATTATATTTTCAAGTGGAACGATGCCGCTCTACGTGCCCTCGTTCGATTCTAGGACTACAAACCCTTGGACAAACGTGTCCGCAGCGTCGCGTGTCTAAAAGTGCCACGCGCCACGTGTCGGGAATTCGGACTTTTTTTTTTAATAATCCGAATAAAAAAAAAAAGACATTTACACTTTTTGCGAAAGACACCCCGAGGAAACAAATTCATTGGCACTATTCGAAGAAATATTTAATTGTTTGAATGCACTTTTTTTTTAATTTTTTTTTCTCGGGGCACGCAGAAGGCGATGCCGTTGCAGGGTGCATGGGTACGTGGAATATTACTCGAGTCGATAGATCTGTAATAAATTAACGCGGGGCTTTCGGGATCCAGTCGCTCCGATTAATCACCCGAGGAATTGATGCTACTTCCCGGGCGGGCAAAAGGAAGAAAGGGAGTCGGAGCGAAAAGTCGAGTACGAAGTTCGTTCCCCTCGTGGGAATGGGTGTGAAAGCGGTGTTATCCTCCGCGAAGATAGCTGGACGTTGCGGCGCTCGATATCCTCCGATAAAGGCCCTTATCTAATTAATTGGAGAGGTAAGTCTCCGGACTCCGTCGAGAAGTTTCGTTTCGGCGGACATTCTCCCTAGACGGAGAGAAAAATGTCCCCGCAGAGATGCTAATTCAAAGAATAATTATTTAACTCAAGTGAACTGTAACAAATCGGATGCAAAATTTGTTTATCGGAATTGTTACAATTTATTACAGGGAAATAATTATTCCTGGGATTAATAAAATGTCTCTTTGGTTGAATGTTTTTTTTTTTTTCTCGGCGACGATGCAAATCCAGAGTTGGTCAGGGGAGTTCCCATTTGGCAGTTTTTCTGATCGACAACCGACGGTACGTCGATTCTTTCGAGAGATCGGCTTTCGACTTCCCATCGGGCATGGCGCACCCCGAGATCGACTTATCGTCCTCTGGAAACGAGAAGAAATAAAAGCGGGGCGCGCCTTAGCCTCGTAAATTTGAAGTAGTACGCATCCAACTCTACGGCTATTCCCTTCCCGAAGGACGATGAACCCTTCGATCGATGGTAACTCGAATTTGCGACGTCGCGTGAGCATCTCTTCCCGCCGATGACTCGAGAATCCGAGCGGAAAATGAAAAGACAGAGACCATCCCGACTGGATACGAGATCTGGCACTCCAATTCCGGACTAGAGACCCATCCCAATGGCGCGATAATCCGATAACACCGTACGGGAAGAAGGACATTTGTACTTTCATCAAAGGACGGCATTGCCGATTCAATTTTTCCCTTACTGCAGGAGTAGTCGCGTCAAGGAAAAAAAATATTCCCAATTACATCGAGTCGTGGACGTAACTCCCTTTAGAAAAAAAAATGCTTCACAAGTTAGCTAATGAATTTGTTGCAGCGGCTAAGATGTAATGTAATCGACTTTTTCTATTGTCAACATAACAAAAATGTGACTGCCCATTTCCAAGGGTTCACGCATATTGCAGTAAATAAAATGTCTTATCATGTCTACGAGTTCTTCTTCTGCATGCGCTCGGGATAATAAATGTTCATTGGACCGGAGAAAAATATTTGTTTGAAAGGTACTGGAGGAACATTTTGTTCATTCAAAGGATGATAATTCGACTGAAATAAATGCTTCGTAATTAGAGTGAAATCATGATTATTTGAATAACCAACTATCTCTTTGGTACTATTCAGAGGAAGTAAAACGGGATGCGTTACAGGTGCAAAGGCGCCGGGATAATGGTCGGCCATAAAAGTAACGATAACGAGAGTTCACGCATTACGGAGCCATACCTTGATACGCGTAATAATCCCGAGAAAGGAGGAGGAATTTCGAAGGATCGGGTTCAAAGTCGATAATCGCGGCTTATGGGAACAAGTTTCGAGTCCCACGGGCCTTATCACCGGCCATGTCTCGCGACACCGAGAGATGGACCATTGGCCACTTTCAAAGAGGTCGAATAACTAATTCCGGCCATTCCGGGGCGGGATGTTAATATTTTGCTCGGTATCTCAGGAGGTCTGGCTGGCAGGGTCCTTATCCAGTTATTGCAGCCATCTGCGACTGCTACGCACCGACTAATAGCCAGGATCCTAAGAGGTCCAGACTCGAGAGACGAGTCGGAGATGTCCAGACACGAGAAAAAGGAACAAAGGACTCTCCTCCGGGTCCAGCCCGACAGATGTCAAGGGCAAAAATGCACCGTGCGTCTGCTGGTCCAGGGTCCAGGATCCGGCGCGTTACATTTAAATGATTGATGAGTATTGTGAACGAGGGTCGCAGCTGGATCGCTCGTCTTACCTCTGGGATGCCCATAATCCCGGACGGGTTGAAGTCGACGGGACGTCCCGAGGGAGCGCGAACCTGCGACCGGCCACTTAGAATTTCGGAATTCGAGGAATTCTCATCACTCTCGAGGAGGATCTTTATTGGCTCCCCGGCAGTCCGGACCATCGGAGGACCTCTCCCAGGGTGATCGGTCATCGTCGCGGAAACGCGAGCGGTTATTGGGCGGTCTTTGCATAAGATGGCTCGCAGGACTCCCCCGACAAATAGCCGCGGTTCGTCTCTCTTCGCACTTTAAAGTGGACATACGCGTACGCCCTCCGCCTCCCAATTTGCATATGGAATTTCGAGACCGTCGCGGCGCCGTCTCTTTTTCTGGGTGGCCACGCCAAGTGCTCGATCGCATTGTAGACTCTGATTTATTGACAACCTTCTCATTGTTCCCATCTGCTCCAGGGGTAAACCTGGTCGCTCCGTGTCCGGCACTGACAACCCTTCTAAAAAGTGAGCCGCTCTTCCCACCACCCCCTTCCCCAAATTGGCCCCTTTGTTCCCTCCTGTTTCGACAATGCCGATTGATATCGCACGCGAGACTCCGACATTTAGCCCGATATATCAGGAGCAGATGTGATTAAGACCGGGCTTCTTTTTGGAATTATACTTTAAGGGGGGTGATTGATTACCTGGAATTTCCAGTGGGACAGGTGGACGGTCTCGTCGTCCCTGTTCAAACGAATGAGCGATATACAATTTCTTCTCCCTGGAATAGAATAGATTTTGCATTCTAACGAAGTACTCGTTTCTTTGTCGTCGATATAACAATCCCGTTCCATTTCCATGCGTTTACGTTTGTTGCGGCGGGTGGAATTTCTCGTAATAACCGTGAAATCTCTTTTTTTTTCGCGTGGAAGCTCTCGACTCGATTCCTCTGGCAGGTTTTCCCAGGTCTCGCAGGGATCGAAAAACGCGGGAAGGTCGGGGTGCAATCGAAGCTCCAATAATTGCGGATCGTTTTTGTCGGCGTCGAGGGATGGTCGGCAAACATTTATCCGGCAAACATCTTCGGATTAGCATGCCGCCGCGGCGGCGGGTCGATCCGTAACGATGTAAACAGCGCTCGGTCGCACAGCGGAATGACGTATACCCCTGTATTAATATCGGTGACGGAGGGGTGGCCAGCTGAGCCACCCACGGGCGGAGCAGGAACCTACCTGGCCGGCCAGGACGAGCGTCGCGACGCTCATTTGTCTTTGAGGATGGATTCACAATTCAAACACGGACAACGCGGCCGATCAATCTCCCGGTGAAAATGCGTGCACGTCCCGCTGAGGTCGGCCGACACAAGGTGTATCAAACCCGACGGACGGAACCGCGGCGGCCGGGCCGCGCGGTAACTCCCTCCGGTGGGCACATCCATCTGGACGACCGGCGCGGAAGAGCCGCGACGAGGCGATACGTCATTCGCCTCTTCCCTTTCTTCCCTTTCTGCCCTCTTTACGGTAGGGAAGAGTCGCGAGGACGTCGCGACCCCGCGGCGGAGATCGATAAGGGATCGCCCGGGACGCTTCCATTATCGGAAGTAACTTCCTTCCGCGGGGAACCGAATGTTTTTGGCCGAGGGGCCGAAGGTACCGAGAAGAACGGGATGAATAAGTACGACCCGGTGAAATATGTACTCGAACCTCGTTCGAGATATCGCCCGGAAACGATGAAACTATTTCCCGCACGGCTCGGGACTTATTAATCTTCGTAAAATTGCCTGACCTCTTTCGGTGGACGCACTCCTTCGGACTGACGGGAAAAACCACGGGAGCGAGGTCGTTAGTCGTTTGTATCCTACCTTCTTTCGATGTCTGACGGCTCTGCGCGGGAAAGAAAGACATTTGCAGTTTTACCGGAAGACGGCATCGCTGATAAAGTTTCACCGTCACTCCGGGAATGTCCACATCGGCTAGGATAATGCTTCCGATTATGACGAATCGTGAGCCGAGCTATGAATTTCACTCGAATCAACTGAAATAATTTGTCATAATTTCGATGAGACGTTGCATCCTATTTATTCCAGGGAAATAATTATTCTTCGAATTAACGAAATATTTCTTCGGTGCGGTGATATTTTTGGTTGTCCCGATGCAAGAACGTCTTTCTTGGATTTCTTTTTAGGAAGTGATCCTTTAGCTCAGACTCCGGGTAAAGGGGAAAGGGTCCTGGAGGGACTCGAAAAATGAATAGTTCTACACGTAATTACACGTTATACACCGAAATTACCGGTGATCGTAGAGTAAGGTCAAATCTTCACGTATATGGAACAGCAACCACGGGAGCTAATAATTTTGCACACGGGTCTTCCCTCCGTTATCGAGGAGACGACGGACCTCGGGACTCTTCCGGCGGGTTCTCCTCCGAGGATGACCACAGCAGCCGAGTTTTCTTCCCGGGGATAATTTGCATTCTCGCTCGGCCGAGACAAGAACCCACATTATCAGCGGGCAAAAATGGGATCGGCATCGAATCGGGCGCAGGCCCAATACGAGGGCCGTGCGGTTTCTTCGGGTGGTATCATTTTGCAATTAACTTTTTTCTTGCGTGTCTCGTGCCCTCGCCGCGGGAGACATGCGAGTCTACCAGTGCGTCGGTCCAAGATGGACGATAATAGTTGACTACCGGTGCCTTGCCATGCCCAAACTATTTTCGACGCCAAGAAATCAATTCCATTTCGACCCGCTAGTCGATTGCTCCCAACCGCCGCGTACATTAATTTCTTCGCTTTCATGCGCCGAGAAAAATTAATCTCAAGCATCCGCGATTTTTTTCTCGCTAGTTCATAGTGCGTAGATCCAAGATACACGGTGATAGTTGACTACCGGTGCCTTGCCATGCCCAAACTATTTTCGACGCCAAGAAATCAATTCCATTTCGACCCGCTAGTCGATTGCTCCCAACCGCCGCGTACATTAATTTCTTCGCTTTCATGCGCCGAGAAAAATTAATCTCAAGCATCCGCGATTTTTTTCTCGCTAGTTCATAGTGCGTCGATCCAAGATACACGGTGATAGTTGACTACCGGTGCCTTGCCATGCCCAAACTATTTTCGACGCCAAGAAATCAATTCCATTTCGACCCGCTAGTCGATTGCTCCCAACCGCCGCGTACATTAATTTCTTCGCTTTCATGCGCCGAGAAAAATTAATCTCAAGCATCCGCGATTTTTTTCTCGCTAGTTCATAGTGCGTCGATCCAAGATACACGGTGATAGTTGACTACCGGTGCCTTGCCATGCCCAAACTATTTTCGACGCCAAGAAATCAATTCCATTTCGACCCGCTAGTCGATCGCTCCCAACCGCCGCGTACATGAATTTCTTCGCTTTCATTCGCCTAGATAAATTAACCTTAAGTATCTGCAATTTTTTTTTACATGCCTGTCTTATGCGACCGACACTAGAGAAAACCTTAAAAAGTGTCTAGGAATTATCTGAGTATATTTTAATAATTAAAAAAAAAAAACAGGCGCAAATCGATACCGTCTGTAGAACCTCACTGAGAAACCAAAATTGACTTGGTTGACTCAAAGAAATATGCATAACGGCAACAAAATCCTGCGATTAAACACGTCTAAAGAAATATAACATTGAGTGAACCAAGTTCGTTTAAATCCTCAACATCTTTCTTCTCAACGAAATAATTGTTTCTTGCAATCATATACGATTCAGGCAACGACATACATTTCTCCAAGTCAACTAATCTTCTTTCTCAGCGCTTGCTGTAATTTACAACCCCCTGGAAATTCAGGGTAAATTTCATGACGAACTTGCGAATCGAGGAAATTTCGACATCCAATATCGAGAAGCAAAGTCTGGATAATCGAAACGATTTCGCTCGCACTTGACCCGTCGTTTGGTTTCGATAGTTTCGCTCGTTCGAGGGTCCACAGAGGGAGCCGACGATTGGGATTTCTGTAAAAAATGTCCGTCCTCGAAAAATTCCGAAACCCGTGGAAAGGAGAAATTCCGCCAAGTGGGGCCTCGCCCTTATTCGCACCGGCGAATCGCGTGTCGCCGTTCGTACACGCGTTTGCATGTACCCCCGTTTGATTTCTCGTCGGACAAGGCTCGTAGCGTACAGAGATGTGGACGAGCGATCCGAAACTCGTTTGCACGGGTCCGAGGGGAGATGCGTAATTTAACCGGTCGGGTGAACTCCTGTTTTTATCGAGCCCTCGTTATTTCAAACGAATCCGAAACAATCGTCGAGCATGCGACGTGTCCGAATTTCCCCTTCCTTATCAGGTCCCCAATTCGCGGCATATCATTTCTCCTCAACCAAGACTCATCGTCGGGAACAAAAAATCGTAAAAATGAAGAACACATTCCCCTCGAAAAAAAAAATTGTTTCTTGCAATCGTATGGATAACATGTTGCAACTATTCAGGTAGCAATATATGTATATATATCTGTTTCAGTCAACTAATCTTTCTTTCCCTCAATTCAGCGACCCAGATAGGAGGCCATCGCGGCAGTCGTGTGTTTCCAAATTAACGAGATAGTTCCCGAGATGAAATCGAGGCCTTGCTTGACTGCAAACGTAGCCTTGATGTCTCAGGCGGTCTGGACACACAGTTTTACGCAAATTAACGAGTTCCTCCTCACCTCCGTCGCTCTATCGCGCTTGACCCTGGGCGTTACGAAATCCCGCTTTACCCTCCTCTGTAGAACCTAATGAAGCTAATTTATCTTATGTATTCACTGGAGCAGCCTGATGAATCCGACTTTAACGCCGGGCTTTGTCCGCCTCTTAAAGGGGACGGAGCGATTTCGTTGTTTGGTCCTCCGATATCGAAATCCCGGGAGGATTTTCGTTCCCGAGGACAGAAATGGTAAATCCTCCTTTCGGGGGTGATCTCTCGTCAGCTCCTACCCCGGTATTTCCGGGGGGCGTTAAAAACTCGAAACAACCCGCGAAACGACCCCTTCGCGCCGGTACGTGTCGCGGGAATCCCGCAATTCCGGGATAATTGCGCATTTATATGCAGCTCGGCTGTGCGCAAACTTTACCGCGCCCATGTTCGACGGTTTGTCACCGCGAGTCGCATCCTTTTGAGATTTTTTCGGTCATCGGTGCTTTTTTAACCGCACCTCGTTCCTCCCCCTGCCCCTCCGTGCGCGAAGTACGCTCTATTATTCCTGGCCGAGCAATTATTTTTATTGTCAGCGGGACGGCACGGGGAAATACTCAACTATTAATAACAATAGCGAATGGATCGCCATGAGGTGGTATTGCGGTTACATTCAGCCGAGCAACCCCTTCGGCTAGGAACGTAACGTAATGTAACGTTCCGTTCTGTATGTTCAACGAGCTGGAAGAGCCATATCCCACTCGAGGGGTAGCTCTTAGGGTCCTGTACAAGGGCAGGACGCGAGTATTCCCGTGTTATGCCACTGAAAAATGAACCATCTGTATACCGATACGGATATCCGGAGCGTCGAGATGAAGAATCGCTGCGCCGCTTTTCATTTGACAGAGCCGCCAGTTGGAAATCCCAATACAAAATTTAAATCACCCTGGAAGGGTGGCGAGGGAGGGTGCACGGAAATAAATGATTTGCTGACTGACACAAATATATAGTCTTGACGTATATATCGAGGGGCACTTCATATGAAAATCAGTGAAAACGATTTTCTTCTTTGGAGCCGATTGCCTTTGATTTTATGTGATGAACAACAATGCGATTCGGTAAGAAATGACGTTCGGACTTAAAATCCTGTCAGCATTCGATGATTTCCAAATGACTTTCAGCGGTGAAATCTACGATCTCTTGAGTGAAAAGCCCCTTAGGAAAATCGATTTCAAGGATTTCCAAGTGAATCGCGTCATCGAGACGGGTGAAATTTTGAGTTTCGCGTTTGTCAATGTTCGGAAGAAAGGTCTCGTGTCATCTCGTCGGATTGCCGTGACAGTCACAATTACGAGGTAACTGGACAAACGGGTGAAATAACACGTTCGACGCTGCAGAAAATCCACGCCCGGTTAAATGACACTTTAATAGGTTTCCCGAACCACATTACTCCCCTGTCGTGAATAAATAATTCCTGCGTTCTTGCGGCGGAAGAAATAATTGCGTTTCAAGTGAATTTCTCCCCCCTGCTCGGTGGGGGGTGTTAGGTAAATCGCGCGGTTACGCGGCGGTACAATTTATCCGGCCAGCAACGGGTAGAATTTTTCTCCCATTTCTTTCATTTCTCTCTTTCTTTCTTTTTTATTTTTTTTTTCTGCAAAATGAGACTGCAGGTCTGTATATTACGCACGTGGCAAAAGTCGGGCGATTCGTACGGAGCGGATTGCAATGATTCTCGGCGCACCGAGCACTCCTTTCTAATTCAAGTCCGAAAGGAAGTGCGACCAGTTCCTGCACACCGGATACGCGACAGAAGTCGTACCGACGTGAAATATCGTCACCGGCGAATTTTCGGGGGAATTTTTCCTCTCCCCAAGGAATTCTCCCCTACCCGTTTCCGCATTCGCCATTTCTCCCCGGCATTACCGCGCCTCTTGAACTTTACCGCGTCCGCGTATACACGCGTCCCTTTATAAGAGCGTAATCATGCCCGTCCCCTTCGGTAAATTTTATAGTCAAATCCCGGCGACGCCCCGATCTCGGCGGGAATCGACAGTCTTCCGGAATTTAAGGATTCCGCCTGCGGAATATTAATAAGAGCCGGAGGAAATTTTTGTTATTTAACGCCTCGAAGTCGCGTCGAGAAGCGGACTTAAGGTGATATGAAAGAGTCATTTTGTACATATGAAACCTGAAATTATTTACAAAACTTTTCGCCAAACTAGGTGCACCGAATCATTAGAAACCTCAGTACGTCATTACGGAGGCTCTAAGGAAGAACTGGTAAAATTTAATTTTTCACAAAAAAGAAATTTTTCTTCCAGTCTGGGCTAAATAAACAAATTCTTTGTTGAAAAATGATATTTCACGAGGATCACGTTTCTTCCGGCCCTTTCAACATTTTTTACAATACCCTATATAATTCGATATAAACACAACGTTAATAACGTACGCATTAAGAAGAATTTTTTTTCGACGTCGATGACATTTCTCGGTATTTTTTTTCACTTAAAAAAAAAATATATATATATATAAAAATAATTGGAGAGAGAATTTGGTTTGAGAGGGCGTCGTGCAGGCGTCGTGCAGCGAGGATGACGCAGGCGTCGCGCCACGGCGAAGATTGGACGGTTTCTTTATAACGCATACATTTGCCGGAGCCATTGCAATCTCGTTCGGCCCAGCTTTTGCGTTATCGGCGGAAAAAGGATATCCCCGGTAAGAGGAAACTCGAGGGTCGCCTCGGAACGATTTGCGGGGAAATAAAAAGGGACCCTAAGGCTATTAAGCAGGACGTCCTTCCTCGAGCGCGACGCCGCGCAGCTGCCAGGTCGATCCTTCGGTTAATTGAATCTCAAGGCGGAACCTGTTGGTCCCGGAGTCAATATTATCTCAATGCAATCCGCCGCGCATGTAAAGTAAGCCGTAACAGAGGTTGCACGGTTGTTTCGTAAGGTCGGTCCTTGCGTAGATCCTGGCCAGAGGATTGTCAGCGGAGTAAAACGGCGCCGGAGCGTCGATGTTCCCCGGGATGACGGATGGAGACAACCGTGAGAGTGATTTAGGGGTGGCTGGATGTCAACCGAGCAGAGGTTGAATTGAAAACCCCAGGAGAATTCGGAAATGACGTCCTTGGGAATACTTCCTCCCGGGTGGGGATGGATTTTTAATTAAAAAGGGGAAACTAGGGGGAGTCTAAGGGAGGGTTACCGCGTTTGGTTAACTAGGGGCTCTTCGTTCCATAAGTGGAAGATGCAGGGGCTTTTACGAGGCGTCCAGCTTGGAATTATCCTTGCATGTGAAATCTAGTGCGTCCTTCGGGGGCAACCTTGAGCCGGAATACCAGGATACCAGACGGGCCCTAAAATTACCGGCCGTTTGAGAGTGGGCCGCGGATTCTCTCGAAACGCCGCGTCGTTTAGTTCTTGCGAAGGCCCCGGTTTCTTTTGTGCCTCGTTACCGTGTCAATCCCACGCTGATCGCTCTCGACGGGCGAGAAGATTGGCGCCGGACGCGTAATGAAATTCCAGTTTTTTTTCGGCATTCTCGGCGATCCGTTTATACGACAAGTCGTGGCATTCTCTCGGACCGAGTGCTGGACTCGGAACTCGAAAGTTACTACGCGGACGGACCGCACCAGTTACGCATCCAGTCATCCTTGAACCGCCCCCAATTCTGCATGAAATTATCCCCAACAAACTGGACGAGAGAAAAAAAAAATATATATTTTTTTAATTCCAAGTATACTTACTTGACTCTAACTCGAATGAATTGGATGCAAAGCGTCTTCGGATTTGCGACCATTTATTCCATTTTACTCGAGCCAAGGTAATTATTCTTCGAATTAACCAAATATTCTTTTAGTTCGATGAATTTACATTCCGAATGCAGTTTCAATGTCTATCCGTTCCGCGTAGGGGAAACACGGAATGCGCCAGTTTCCCCCTTGATCCGAGTGGACTGTTAAAAAAAAATCGATTCCTGCCAAACGAGTCTCTTTGTCGGTAAATCGCGTAAATATTTGGACCCCGACGGTCGCGTTTTGACTAAACCAATCGGTCAAGCTCCCCGGGAGGAAAATCCCCTTTTCCGCGTGGGGATGAAAAACTGGTCCGTGCAGATGAAGCCCGTGACAGCTAAACAGATTTTCCACTCCTCGGACGTTCTTGTTTCCAGCTCTTCTCCCGGGTGCGGACGGTAGCCCGTTCATGCGGAGTCAATGCGAAATAAGCCCGTTCGCCTTTCTTTTATCGAGAGCGTCTCCCGCCGTTCCGTCATTCCACCCTTCGGCGGCAGCCTCGCCCGCTGCAAAAAGAATCCCTCCGCGACGCGTTCCTCCTTAACACTCCGGACGTCTTTCTCTAGAATCCCGATGTCGGCGACTCTTCCAGCCTCTGGACTTGCCAAAACCCTCCGCGGCGGAATCGCCGCAAATAACAAGTCGGCCGGCGGCTCTCTCGGGTGTACCGCCGCGATTGCGATCGGGCCCGCGGAATCCGCATAAGAACTGCACCGCGCTCTACGCCAACCGATTCCGAGCCTCGAGGTTTTGCGCTTTTCCAGACGTCGTCTTGAGGGTGGCCCTTAATGGCATCCAAGGGACTGCCTACGAGATTCTTCAAAAAATCGACCCTTGCCGCGCTTTATTTCCCTTCAAAGAGCATATCCCATGTGTACTGAGAAAACGGGAAAATTTTTTTATTCTGGCTCGGGCTAAGTAAAAAAGAACATTTTTAAAGTGTCGGGATAATTCATAGGCGCTCGCGAGTCGAGTGTCAAAGTTTCGGACCTTCGGTCCGGCATTCTTTAAAATAAGTGTTTTGTTCCAATCGACTGATTTTAGGAAGGTTTCACATCACCTTTACGCTCGTCCCAATTGGCTCCAGGTCGTCGTCTCGGTTTTCCGTGGGTTTGTCTAGTCGCTAGATTTATGGAGAAGCGAGTCGGAGTGGGCGGAGGTGCGGCGTCTTTGAAGAGCGTCCTCAGCGGGGAGTAGCTCCGGTGTCGGCGGCTCTGCCGAAGCCGGTACCTCGCGACTCATCGCGCCTCGACGACCGGCCCTCCATGTCAGGTTCCTCTATTCACGCATTTATTAATTAATCTAGATTCGCCGCAACAGGGTAGCCGTGTAGGATCCAATGCACCGCGGTGCATCGCGAGATGCATGGACGCGGTGCAACGTTCTCAGAAACCTCGGCAGCGCCCAAAGCGGCCGCGCCTGGGACGTCTGGCGTCGCGACGCCGACCATAGGTGCCGAAGCGGTCCGCGGGCGATCGCGTTCCGCGGATGCCTGCGTCCCTTCCGCTTCCGTTTCGCCATGTCGTCCGCCGCAATAATGCCGGGCACGCCGAAACGAATTGGAAACACGCAACGAAACGCGTGCCCGCGATAATTGCGGAACACGGCCGCAGCCGACCGTCGAATTTACGGTAAATCGTTTAGGCCTTGCGGCCCTTCCGTGAGATTCATAATCTCGATTTAGACTCGTTCATTTCAGCACTTACCAATTTCCTAATGCACCTACCTAATGGTTATTTACCGTCCCTCTCTTCCTAGCGGCGGCGACCTCCGCTCTCCTCGGCCGCCCGACCCCGTCTGCCTCTCGGCCACCGCGCGGCCCTCTTTATTTCGGCCCCGCGGATGTCCGACGCGCGCATGCGCATATCCACCCAGGTGCATTACCGGAGATACCATTCAGCGGAGAAGCGCGAGCCGGGCGCCTTTACGACTTCTTCTCCTTTTGCGCTCCTCCTCGGGAGGATGCGGCCGCGATACCGCGGCTTTACGAGAAACATTCACTCCGCGGCCGGTTTTTCGGATCTCGCCGATCTCAAGACCTCTCAATGGCACCCCGTCCCCTTTGGCTTGATTACGGCCAATTACGATAAATCTTGTCGAAATTTCTAGGGGGGGCTCTCGATGTGACGCGTAAAATTGAACGGTGCTTTGTCGGAGGGGGGGTTTTAGCGCCCGGCTAATCTGCCATTCTTCACGGGCAATAATTCTTGCCCACTCCCATTCGATGGCCCGTAATTCACTTTTACTCTTCCCGTTGGCTGGTTTTAGTCGAGGCGGTCTTCCGCTGCCTCGGTGCACCTTGCGTCGTGCAGCAGGCTGAGCCCTTGGCGGCTCCTCGCTTTGTTTCCTCTCCAGGGAGACGTACCTCCAGCTCCGACATCCTCCAGGCTCCCTTTAATTGCGCCTCCCAGAGTAAATCCTGAAATTTCCTCGCGAAGTCCTTAAATACTGCCGCGTCTTTGTAGGGACCAGTCGTTTGGATCCTAAGAGGCATCTCAAAGCTCGTAATTATAATTCGATATCCACTCGGCGTGCTCGAAGCGACTCGAGAGTCGCTGTGCAAGCACGGGATGGAAACCGTGTGCGAACACCCGCGGACGACACACGGACGAGTCTCGCCGAGGACGTCGTTAGTGGCGGGCTCGTAATGACGACTCCGACGCCACGTTTTTGCCAAGACGAGTTCACATGGTGCGGTTAGATGTCATAAGGTTGGTCACTGGTGACGTTGCTCGCGGTTTTGTCCCTGGCGGCGTTATTCGCGTTTTAACCCGATTACATCTCCGCGGATCGAGATATCCACGCGGAATTTCTTACCGCGCGGAATTGTCCTGCTGCACCGTACCATGCGACGTTGTTTCGACTATAATAAACTAGGATTACAAAACCGAGATACTATGCGAACCCTTCATCGTCTCGTCGGAATATACGGCGAAGCGTTATTAATATGATAAGGTCATTCCATATTAATTAATACGTGAAAATATTTCCAAAACTGGGGGCACTGAATCATTTGAAACTTTAACACTTAATTATGTAGGTTCTGATCAAGGTCTTGAAACTCATGAAATTTCAATCTTAACAAAAAAAATCGTTTTTGGGTCTCATCCGGGATAAATGCACATTTTTTTTCTTTCGGGAGTTTCGAGACCTTCGTTAGGACCTCCATTGTCACGGGTTAATGTTTGACATTTGGTGCACCCGGTTTTGAGAATGTTTTATAAATATTTTGAATGATATATATGACACTTTGATAATAACTTAAGGAGCGGAAAGTTATGTTATTAATGCAAGAGCGGGCGATCGGCTTTGAATGCGGCCTCGATCGAAGGAAGACGTTTCTCGTGCATCTCGGGGACGTTAAGTGAGCCAACCAAGAGAAGTTAATCCGGATCAGTGGAAGCTTTCAAGGAGGCGGTGTCCACCTATGTATTCGCAATTGGTGCATCCTCAGACCAAGCTTACGGTCCACCACGTCGGGCTGCGGTCCAAGTTCAGCATCCTCTACGGGTCGGCCCTTATTGGACTAGACTCGTATTTATTTATCCCCCGGAATTGTTAATAAACCACCACTAAGGCGGTAATCAAGCTTGACTCGGTGTCTGCCGCAGGGGATGAAGTCCTTTTCAGACCCGGCGTACTTAAGATGTCCCGAAAGTGTCACATAAGTATGAAAAAGTGAAATAATTTATATAACTTTACTCCAAACTGAGTGCACCGAATAACCTGGAACTCTGAAGTGTCATTACAAAGGTCTTGAAACTCGGGAAATTTAATTCAGTCGGCAAGAAAACAATTTTTTATCCCGGATGGGAACCAAGGAAAGAAATTTTGGGAGTTTCAAGACCTTCATTAGGACCTCCGTAATCACGTGTTAAAGTGTCAAAGGATTCGGTGCACTCAGTTTTGAGAAAAGTATTATACACAGAATAACCCTTTCATATCACATTAAAAACTGCGATAACCTGGATTTTTCGTATCCTACGGTGCCTATTAATTTTCTCACTTTGTTAGTTAATTCCTCCTAATTTTACCCTGGTTGTTGCGCGGCATTTTCGCCGTAGAAACGTCGACTTTATTACCGGGTCCATGGGGAGGCTTTGACCCAATGATCGAAATCTGGTCCATTTAACGGAGCGTTTCCATCTCATCCTTCCGAGCGATGCAGGGCAGCTCGGCGTTTCGTTTCATCTCGCAAGGACGACGATAAATTCCGGGCTCCCTCCTTTTTCCTGACTAAAATAAGGGGGGAGCTCCTGGTAATAAATATCGCGAGCACGCACCATACTGCCGGGGATAGGTCGCGATATCTCCGCGGTATTCGTTGTTACGGGGCCGCCATTAATGCCTAGGGGTTTTAAATAAATTGGAACTCCGTTATGACCGGCGTCGCCTCGGCGAGTGTCCGAACGTTGTTATAAATTACCCCGTGCCAGGAATATCAATTGCCGGAACATTGTACCCCTGTACGTCGAGGCCTTCCACCCGGCCACTCGCGGTATTACGAGCGGAATATTCGCCCGGGCGAAATTAATCACCCGAAAACAAGAATCCCCGATTCCTTCCATAACTCGCCAGAAGGGAACCCTCGGCGATTCGTGCTTTCGGGATAAAATGCGACTCCGTTCTCGCCGGCTCGTATTTAATGGAACGGAACAGCTCCACCCGGGGGCGCTTCCTCGAATCTTGGATTCGTAACGACCTCCGCTCGCCGACAGCTTAGTAAATTGTTTCAACAATTTCGGAACAGGTGCCATATTCATTCACCCGGGGGTGGGATTCACCTGGGGATCCTGAAGGACTCGTAGATCCTCGGAAACCGGGAGCAGCCCTCCTGGTCCACGGGGGTGCAGTTAAATTGTCATCTCGCGATGTAGCACCGCGCCGGGTATGAAATTTATTTATCAGCCAGAGATTCGAAAGGGCCCCGTGGTATCTCCGTAGCCGGAAGTCGGAAGGCAAACGAATTGCACCGGAAACCTGGATTCATTGTAGATCGTCCCGGGGAATCGGGATTCTGCCGATCCCTTGGGAACCTTCCGGGTAGTCGAATCGTCCTCCGGTCTCGCCGAGCTCCAGGGTGAAGTTGTAACGACTATTCCATTAACCGCGAGTCCACCTAGTCGGCAGGGTGGCCATCCATTTCAGATTTGTCGAATTGAATTTTCGCCCGGCCCGTTCCACCCTCTCTCGTTTATCCTCCTTTCTGGCCTTTTTCTCCGGCGCTTCCACGAGCGTCCGCCTCGGCGCGAACCTTCGTTGTTTGGGTGATTACTTGCTCCACTGGCTGCGACTCAGCCCGCTGCCACCCACCGCCACCCACCGCCACCCACCGCCACCCACTTCCGCCTCCCTTCTCCGGCTTTCCTTGCTCCAGCCAATTTTCGGCGCAAGGGAACACTGTCGATCGATGCCGAGGAAACGGTCGAGTCGTTTCGCCATTTTCCTCGGACCGTTCTCGGTTTAGCTGACAAATTAGTGACGGCCAAGGAGATTTACGGAACAAAGGGAAATTAAGGGCCGGGAGATGACGTTCGCTGAGTCGCCGGGAGGCGATTTCGGGGTCGCGAGGAACGGACGAAGTTGCCATTGGAAGGGACGGAGGTATCCTGGAAATAAGGAGGACCTTGTCTCCGATGAGGACGGATTACCCGGGGGAACGAACCGTCTCGGATGTGTCATGGAAGAAGTTATTAAAGACCGGGAGTGGAAATTGCGCTCGCTTCGGTATCGAGCTTCTTATTTCGACCCGGACGGATTGGGAGGCGGAGATAAATAAATAAAGGCATTCCTCTCCGGAGACTTCCCCGTTTAAATATCCTCTTTTATATACAACCGTCTGGAGACTCTCCTCGAATTATCTGACTTTCCCAACTCCAAATTGTCATGACAGCGGTAAAGCAAGTACCAGCGTCTCCCCGGTTTCCCTTAGAAGTAGAACTTATGAATGGGATCATTTAATTCCAGTAAATTCAAACTCTCCTCAGTTTCAAGGAGTAACAGCCTCCATTATGGCCGGTCTCCAGCAGCGGATGAATTATACCTCTCTGCAAGGATATAACGACTTCGCTAAACCCCTCCGACAACCGGGCTAAGATATCCTTGAGGGAGGATCCGGTTGCGGGGACTTTGGCTGTCATCGAAAATGGGAGCACCGAGACTCAGCCACTCGGTAATCGGTTTTCGGCCACCGGGAGGAACGATTACCGCGTTAATTTCACTTGCCGCGATTATTGGACCCGGAGAACTTGCCGACGAAGATCGCTCCCATCGTCGCGGTAAGTCTCGTCTTAAGGCGATGTTAAGGCCTCGAAGAGGTCTCATATTTCAAACTTTCCTCCGAACAGGGCTTGCCGAATCGTTTCAAACTTTGCAGTACAAATATGAAAACCATAACCAAGGTCCTGACACCGATGAAATTTCATTTTTTACAAAAAATATTAAATATATCAAGAAATAAATTAAAAGAAACATTGAAATTTTACGGGTCTCGGGACCTTCCTTACACTTTTTATGTTCATATTGTAGAGTTGGAATAGATTCGGGACGCCTAGTTAGGAGAAAAGTTTCATAAACCGTCGATCCCTCGGATGCCGCATTCACTTCACCTTAATGGCCGCGTTAAAACGCCGCCACGCATCGTCGTATCCGTCTTTGCCGATCCGAACACAGTGTATCACATTTAGAGGGGGCGTAGCCGAGATTTTGACGAGCAAACGAAAGCATCGAGCCTGGACTATCCAACGTTCCCGGGGGACCCGGTGGCCACGTGCGTATCATCAAACGCCACGCCGACAAGGGCACTCCTCGCGATATGGTCCACAATTCTAGCTCCAACGACCATTCCGTGCTTTATGGTTACGGTCGTCGCGCAGTCAATGGGGGGGCCTTTAGAGCGGCCCAGTTAAACCTCCAGTGGCATACCTTTACTTAACCCGATGTCCAATCTTCTATTGCCCTATCGGTTGGCCCATTAGGACGATCAGACATGGATTTCTGACCGTCCGCGCCAATCGGATGCTCCCTTTGATGGCCTATTATCGGTAAAATGGTCCTTCCAGGGAGGAGGAATTTCCCGCGTATCTACCAGGGCGTCGGAAGTACGTAGAAGTTGCCGCCTTCGCGAGGAATATTAATCGGGACCGCCGGCTTGGATTTTCTGCACTTCGGAGGAAGCGGAAGCTCATTTTCCTCGGAGGATTCGAGGCACATTGCGGGCAGCCATCTGGAATCCTAGATAACCGATAGGACCGATCCCTCCGTGTGTCTTCTATGCCATGAAACGGTTGCTTGTCGTTCTCGGCAGTCCCTTGGAAACGAGATCGGTTTACCGAGCTTATCGAACATCTATATTATGCATGAGGTCTCCATAAAAATGGCCCCTTGTTCTTGTTTCCCACGATTTAATGCCGAAATATGGTATCCGACTCGGCGCACGGTGGCGAAAATAACGAAAAAAATCGACAAAAAAATCAAAACCTACAATATGAAATTTGTACCTTGAGACTATTGTCGGATTGGGGACAGGGGTAATTCCGACATTTATTGCTAAAAGCCTGATCGTTAACCCCATGTATTAATTCCATAACTCCGCGGATTAAATATGCATATATCTGGTTAGGGCGTTATTTGCCTGATTTTTCATTTTTTTTTAAGCAATTTCCCCTGGGTAATTAAAAATTCAAGGTATGACCGATGAAATGTAGTATTAGAGTTTAACAATGTCATATTCGGGTGAATAGTTTTTATCTTATTTAATATTTTTATAAATTTGTACCTTGAGACTATTGGCAGATTGGGGACAGGGGTAATTCCGACATTTATTGCTAAAAGCCTGATCGTTAACCCCACGTATTAATTCCATAACTCCGCGGATTAAATATGCATATATCTGGTTAGGGCGTTATTTGTCTGATTTTTTTTTTTTTTTTTAAGAAATTTCCCCCGGGTAATTAAAAATTCAAGGTAAAATCGATAAAATGTAGTATTAGAGTTTAACAATGTCATATTCGGCTGAATAGTTTTTATCAATTTTTTGTCATTGTGCGGCGAGGGGGAATTTACGACTCGCGGGCTGGCATTTAAATCGGAACTCCACGGATTAATTCGATCTCCGATCCGTTGTCGGTCCATCAAATGGGCCGTTAGGCCGAACGATCGCGGATTTCTAACCGTGGAGCGTCCATTTCGAAACCCTGTACAGGGAGGAGAGCCAGGACGAAATCGGATTTCCTGTTTTCCGAGCTACTTTCGATTCGATTGTTGTCGGCGCGACGGGAGAAGGGCGCGTTGTTTCAATCGAGCATCTTTTGTTTCCCAACAACAGTCGGCGGGGCGTTTCGTTGAATAATCGCGAGTGGGTCGTATTAAAAACGTCAAGCCAGCGTTTCCGGGGCTCAACAAGTGTCGAGTGGGGGCGATTGTCGTAATTCGAAAGTGCGGGGAAGTTGGTCAATTTAATCGCGCCCTGTTTGTGTGGGCCGGTTTAAAGGGCCGGTTAATATTTCGGTGACCTGGGAATTAACCGGCCACTTCCTCGCCCTCTGCATTAGGGGTTGATTAATAATATCGGAGTACTCGGACACGCGAGACGCGTGCACTTCCGAGAGGCTTCCATCAGGTAACTATTCAATTCCACTTCCTGATGGGATCTTAACGCAATCCGTTAATCCCCGCGACGCGGCGAAACGTCCCGAAGACCCTTCCCCCGTTGTTTAGCGCTCGCAGATGAACTCGTCCCTTGAACAGGGGGGACTTCCCTAATTTATGATAATCTTGGCAACGCGCTCTCGCCCGTTTGCATAATTAATGCAAAACGCATCCTAAATAACCTGTGGAAGCCCGTTCTCTGCACCTGCCCGTCGCCGGCCGTATGGAAATGTCGCGTCCGAAATGGAGGCAATTGCGGGAAATTGGCTCACTTGGGGGGGGATGTTTATTAAGATTTCGGACCCGCGGCCCGAAGTGGGCCCTATTTATGCCCCCGCGTCTCGCGTTAACCGGGGAAAAAATAGGGTGCACTTCGTTAAAATCCCGGAATTATTAATATCCCGGGGCATATCGTCGCGCATCTCTCGGGAGCAAGGGCCCCCTTCGCTGAGCTCCTGCAGATAAGTTTCCCGATTTTATGGAGGTCTCCCCGATTTCAGGGACTTTTATACCCACGAGTCACGCTTTATACGAGCACTCGTTCCCACCCCCTGAGACATTTCCGAGGAATATTAATTACTCGGCGAGGGCGCGGATACCCTGGGCTCGATTTTCCGGCACGGGTCTCGTCAAAGGATCGACGGATAAGTATCTCCTTAAATGGATAAAATCTACGAATTTCAGGGCGTAATGCTGTTCCATTGTGTAAGGGCCGTTAACAAAAAAGGAGCCCTCGGAGCCCTGCGTCCCAGATAGGACGACCTAACGCGATTACGGCACGGAATTGTCCTCCGGGGTGACGAGTAAATGGAACGGTTAAGTTAATAAGGAAAACGTCTAATCTTGATGGTACCCTGTTGGGGAAAAAAAAAATGACCATCTGCTGACGGGATCGATTTCCAAGTCACGACGCGTGTAACTGACAGACCGGGGCTAGCTTAAGTCGTCCCTCGTGCGATCCCTCCCCGAAATGACATAATAAAAAAGTAAACACGTGTTTTCGAGTGTCACGTTTGCCGTGCCACGAGAACCCGGGTTCGTTACGAAGTCTAGGGATTTTTCCCGTCACGGAGTCGAAAGGAAAAAAGTCCAAGTTCGAAGACGCACCAGGTAAAAATCGATGGAAATTTACATACCCTTTTGCATCTTTACTTTAATTAGATGCGATATTACGGAGACAATGTCATTTCACTGCACTTTATTATGGCATCGAGGTAATGAATGATCGCGTCTGTAAATTTACACGGGAATTTTTATCAGTGCGTGCAAATTTCCGTACATTGGCATTGATAGGAACGGGTGGAAAAGCTCGGCCGACGATCGTTGGTTAAATATTGATAATCAATTTCAATTATCACGGAAAGATGTACCTCGGCGCTGTTTTTAAACGTTGTTTACATCCTCCGGAAATTTAATTTTCACGAGGAGGAATATACGTGTCAATTCCTCGCGAAGATCTCACTTGGACGGATACCGAGCAGAAGTGCCGGGAGAAACTTGACTTTCGAACCGGATGGAGTTATTTGCATAGTTTACACCGGTAACAAAGTTTACCTTTACCGCGGCAAGGAAGGGGTGGACGCGGAGAGT
This sequence comes from Orussus abietinus, assembly GCF_000612105.2. NCBI lineage: Eukaryota > Metazoa > Arthropoda > Insecta > Hymenoptera > Orussidae > Orussus > Orussus abietinus. Next base: position 124,625 of record NW_019394282.1, on the reverse strand, counting down.
ACATAAGAGAGGGTTTACATTAAAGGGCGGAGCTGTAAGGTGAATTTTATTCCGCCCACGCATTCTTACGGACTCGCGCGACGCTCTTTATGAGAATGCATAAAACGAGTGAAAATTCTCGCATGGCTGAATATACGAGAAACCCCGTGATTTCGCGCGGCATAGTCAAAGAAGTACGAGCCGACGACTCGATGCTAAAATCTGGATTACCATACTTCCCCGTGATTTATTCTTTTTTCCTTCAACTCGGCAAGAGGTCGAGGTTCACTTCGTTACGAAGTTCGAATTTTTTAACGTTTACCTCAGAGACAGGTACTCCGAATGTCGGACCTCCTCCCCACATTTCGATGAAGTCATGAACGAGATATCAAATGTGCCCATAATTATAAAAGTGGTCTAAGTCAAAATTAAAAAAAAATGAGTTTATCAGTTATTTCACGCCATATTATTTCAAACGAAATTAATTCAATGTAATTTCGAAACAGAAAATATATGACTTAGACCACTTTCATAATTATGGGCACAAATGACGCGGAAAAATAATTCAGACCCGCAGAAAAATAATTCATAGCCATACCAAGAAACTATTACTTGTCGCAAGAAACGTGAACACTAGAAAATAGGTATACCTCTCATTTTAACAGGGACAAGGATATTTTCTTTTTACTGTTGTTAAAAATTAATTTGCTAATTTAGGAAGCATTTCCTCTAAAGAGAGCTCTCCAACGGTTAGATTAACCATTCGGTGTAATTGCAAAACGTCTTTGCTGCCCGGGTGATTATTCCTACAGGAGTAAAACCGTATCGGCAATGCTGTCTTTTGTTAAAAGTGCAGTTGTTTTTTTTTTGTCCGCGTTCAAGTACCACAATTTCGGCGTAAAGTGATCGAATTCGATCGTTACTCCGGCCGTACTATCGAGATAAGACTTCTTCGCCCGTCATTTGGTCGAGAATCCGAGTCTCTCCCAGTGAATGGAAAGGAAACCGTTTGAGAGGACAATTGAACCGACGCTCGCAACTTCTAACTCAGACAAATGGGCCGAGTTACAAGGAGTTACAGCAGTTAAGCCGCGAACACGCGCTCGCATAATGGCGCCAAGTCCTGCCAGGTCGTAGTAGCATTCATCGGCTAGAAAGATAAGTTTTGGGAGTGCGGCCGGTGGAGAGACGTCCCCGACGACCCAGTTTCCTAGTTAGAGCTGCAAAGACGACCCTCTCCATTGATAGCGGGTCCGAGTCCCAAGAGCAGGAGGATTCCTTTTGTGGCGCCTGCCTAGGCCAGATCCGTCTTCCGGACCAGATTCCCGAAATCCCTCCCCTGGAACCCAGCTGTCCAGGGAACGAAGTATTCCAGTAGTCGTTACCTGGGGTGTCCGACCATGCACCGGCCACTTTACGACGTGGGGTGTAAATTGAATATCAAGTCGAGTTCTTGGCGCCGAGCGAGACAAGGTTTCGATTTCAGGTCTCATTAGACCCTGCCACATCGACAACTCTCCAACGTGTATTCCTTCAATCTACATTCCCGATGCTTCGACATTTCAAATTCACTTCGGAGTGATTCTTCACCCTCGACAATGTGGTCCAGGATTTATTCCAGGATTTCTGGGTCTTACCCGAAATTCTCGAGGGATCTCCAAGTTTCGTCTGGAGGAATACGCATTGCAACAAAATTCGGCAATTACGTCGAAAAAACTATCAGATCAAGTAAAGAGAATTGGTTTAAATCGATAATGTGCATCTTTCCTCTCAACGGAATATTTGTTTTTTGCAATGGTTTACGATTCTGACAATAATACAATACGTCAAGAATATGTATTGGGTTGATGCATAAGTCATTGCGCCTTTTTTTCAAATATAAAAATGCGCGCAGAAATTAAATGCTTAAACATAATGTTATGTGTTATTTTCAAGAGAAATTTTTGCTCTAGAAGACAGTGTTTTAATATTTCTGTTAGATTTAATTTTTGTGAATTATCAGGCAATTAAAATGGAGGGTCAATTGGACAAAACTGAGCATTTTCGACACTTTCTTTTGATCGAGTTTAATCGCGGCTTAAATGCTTCCAAAACGGCTCGTGAAATTTGCGCTATATACGGAGAAGAAGCTATGGCCACAAGGACGGCTCAATGGTGGTTTTCGCGTTTTAAAAATGGAAATTTCGACCTCAAAGACACAGCGCTCGCTCTGGACGCCCTGGATTGGAAATCTATCAAAAATATTAAAACACTGTCTGGTAGATAAAAAATGTCTCTTTAAAATAACATATAACATTATGTTAAAACATTTAATTTCTGGGCGGATTTTTATATCTGAAAAAATGCTCAAGGACTTATGCATCAACCCAATATTTGCTTCAGTGAACTTTTTTCTCAGGGTGGAGGCAGACTCCGATCGGCTTCGTTATCAAGTACCGGAATCGTTGCCTCTTTCCTACGGTGTGTTTTCGAGATAACGATTTTCCGGGATGCAGGGCACACGTAGAATCCGCGATCTCGGCCTCGACGAGGGCCAACCTGGCCCTGAGCATGGCGTTGATCCCCGTGGATGCCGGGAAGGTGCCGAATGCCCACTGGCGGAACTCGACTAATGGCTGGCGAGTCTCCTCCCCGGTCTTGTAGGAGGCGCAGTTAAGTGGCGATCACGAGGAGAAAGAAGAATCTCCCGGTAGGCTCTCGGCCTCGGTCGTGCCGCTCTTCTTCGCCTCTTTCTCTTCTTTCTCGGCTATATGCCCACGAGGTTCCGCACCGCCCCGGCGGTCTTATCCGTCGACGGAAGTCTCGGTGGGCGTTGGGCGTTCGCGCGATATGCGCTATTCCCTTAATGAAGTGCTCGCGCATTCGAGCAGTCGGGACTGCCCTGAAGTTTCCGCGATGCCATCTCCAGAGAGAAGACTCTCCTTCGCAGGGCCGTTCTAAAGTACTTGCACGGATTTCCCTTGCAGGCCTTCGAATAGCTGCACTCTTGCGAAGCAGTTTCCTCAACCCTTTCTCCCCGGAAGCGATACTGCTTTACGCGCCCTCCTCCAAATTCTCGATGTATACCCCGAAGAGGGAGTCCCATCTAAATGTAAAGCGACGTTTTAAACGTGAAAAAATAGCCAGCAGCGAGTCTTGAATATCCAACACACTTGTTACGGGGTTACGTTTCCCCCAGGGGAAACGGATAACGTCATGGGCATTTATGGGACCCTGTCCCCTGGGGATTTTGCACGTCTTTGGACCGAATGGAATTCCGGGCATCATCACTTGTAAAAAATCATCGCTGATAATTCCTGGACTGATTTTCGGCTCGGGGAGAAAATTGAAAATGGACCGACGCTAGGGAATAAAGTCCGCGAAGTGAATGGACGTTAATCACCGGTCCAGAGGGTGGAAGAAGAGGGAAGGCCCTCCTCTCGAGCAGAACTGGGGGCGAGGGACGCTGCTCGTCCTCCCCTATGCGAGGGACCGCTTAAAAAGCGACGTGGGTTTATTTTAAAGAGGTGCTTCGTAATCCGGAGTCGTGTTTGCGGGTGAAAGGCGGCGCCCTGGAAAGTGCGCTACGAGGGATGCCCGTTGTCCTCGGTCTCGAGACCTTTTGTACTCGTGGGAGCAAAAGCTCCCCGCGAATTTACCGGCCAACTCTACTTGGCCAGTAATTACCTGAGCGCGTCATAGCGCGGCCGCGAATGCCCGATCTCTCGTCTGCCTTGGGAATTTCGAGCAAAATGGAATTGTCGTAAGGAAGTTAAGATGAAGTGAAACATCCTTCAAATCAGTCGATTCGAATACAACACTTTTTTTTAAGGGTATTAGGCCAAACTGTCCGAAACTTTGACACATCACTCCTGATCAACTAAGAATTGTCCTGACACATTACAAATTTGGATCTTTCAAAGAAATTTTTTAACTCAGTCCAGACCAGAACCAAAATGGCGTCGAGCTCTCATATTTTGATCAATATACAATTCTCGAAGGCTCTGATATGAGAATCAAAAGGGTCAGGACAATTTTACGACAATTTAGAACACTCTGGTAATCGATAAACTCGCATTTGAACGGGATAAAGGCAAAGAAAGTGTTGTATGCGCTTCTTTGCTAAAACGATGGTAATACGAGGTCTCGGAGTGAAAATTTAATTGACCTGGAAATCACAGATGGCGCAGGAGGTCCCTCCGCAGTCAATTAGGGCCCAGAAGGCATGAATCCAGAGGATATCTGGAGTTTTACTTCGATTTCTTCATAATTATTGTACGAAAACGACAGGTGGAATATGCCATTTGGTACAATACACAATATAATTCGACACAGTTGTCAATATAAAAACGAACGTCGGCAACGTAGGCATTTAGAAAAATCGTCTTTATCGACGTTGATTAAGTTCCTCGACGTGTTGCACTTCACCTTAATGCAGACGAAGAGGGATTTACTGCGGAAATGAAAAGAATGGTAAGGAAAACTGTAATTGTGGTACTCGTAACCCGGTTGCAAAGCGACATATGGGATTCACTCAGGAAATCATGGGTTTTACTGCTCGAAGTGGAGGAGCTGCTTCGGCTCGAGGCTTCGTGACTGCAAGAATTAACGACCTCTACATGAATCATAATGATCGACAGGCCGATCATCCCGGGATGACTTAATCTCCGGTCCTCTTGAAACTATCTCGCAAGCAGCGCAGGTTTTTTTAACAATGCCTGGTTTGTTCTCCAGTGGACGGATCCAATGGACAAAAAGCTTCCGACCGGGGTCCTCGGATTCGTCGACGGCAGAGGCGTCTTAAGAAAAAGTATTCCAGTGCTTCAATCCCGGATAGACTTCTTTGCCTTTCGCCGCTGCGAACATCTCTGAGTTCTTCCTCGGGGATCCGATTGCTCCTATAAAAGTGGGCTTGAATTTATGCCGCACATCCAGTCGAGTGTCATTACTGACGGGATGGTCCTCGTCGATGATACTCCGGGACGGATTTCCATGAGAATGGACCCTGACGGCCCGACAACCGATCAATTAACGCCTCGATAATAACTCTTTAGCTGGACTGAATGGAGTAAAACAAATTTGGGGAGGCTTAGAAAAAATCCGGCCTTCGTGCCGAGCCCGACACAATGCCTGTCAGTCTCTTAATAAATCGTCAGTAATTTCGTGAAAGACTTCCGACCCACGCGTCAGCCCACCTCCATGGTTCCTTGATTTTGTTTATCAACCCAGAGGTAGGACCGTGAATTCCAATGAGTGCTCGAGACTCGCGTTGATAGGGAATCTGTCTTAGAGAAATCATTATGTTCTTTTTTTTTTATTCTTCTTTGGGTGTTAAATAGTTCGCCATTGCGGTGACTCGTCTCTTGGCGTCTAAAAGCTCTCGGAGCTTTGTCGGGTGCAATGCCGACACATGCTGGAATTATTACTCGGCCGAGATTAATCGACTCGGATCCTTCGGCCTTAACCTCTGTCGCTATGGTGTTCCACCATCTGTTCGGCTCGTTCTCACTTTGTATTAATGCCGTGGTCACATTTTATCGATCATTATGCACCACGGCGCAGCGGGAGAGGTTCCCTCCGAACGGCGAAGCTACTCGGTCGGATGACTCGCAGCCAAAGAAAGCAATTAATTCCAAGGACCTGTGTGTAATGCCCGATCAATGGCGAATCTTTCTAACACCTAACACTCGTCCCAACACCTTACGATTCGACTCGCGTCCCATGTAAGGTCATTCTTAAAGAGAAGTGCCGAATGAAGATGGCGCGAGCCCGATCTCATCAGCGAAGTTTAAAGTCTGTTTAGTCAAGCGCCATTCCATCAGTGTCAGTAATTCGAACCTCGGCTTTTAGCTGACTAATTCGGAAGTTACCTCGGCTTAACTGGAGCTTAAACTTCGCCAGCGAGATCTCGTCCACCCTTAGTCGGTATTTTCGTAGCTTCGATACCAAGTAAACGCAGAAAATCGAATTCGCAGTCGTAACAAGAAATTTCACTAGCCGCGATAAACGTGAACACTCGAAAATGGGCTAGCAACATTTTTATCCAGAGACATATTTGTTCAATTTACCCAAAAAAAAATAGAAAAGTCCCTCATTCATTTGAGTAGGTACAGTAATATTTTTCTTGCGGTTGCAACCAATTCATTCGTTAAAAGTGCAATTGTTTCTTTTTTTCTCCGTATTGAGGGAAATGATTTTGCATACTCGAAGGTGTTTGTCCAGTCGCGGATTGAAATCGTTGCTCCCGCCTTGCGGCGAAGGAAAAGAATAAGAAAGAAAAAGTAGAAAGAAAAATTATATAAGGTTCTCTTATCGCCCCCTGACATCGGGTATCGCTTTCACGTGTTCCTGGGTCCAGGAATGCGGCGATAAAAAATCCCCCTTTCTCCAACCTCTCATTTTCTGCTTTTTACTCCCGGATCGGCTTCTAGATTCTCGCGTACAAATCCATCCGCGCGTGCAATTACGGTTACGAGTAAATGGGACGTCGTCGGGTTTTCGACACCGGCTACATAGCGCCTCCTTAATTCGTTCAACGATCCTGTAAATTCTTCCGAGTCAATGATTAAGTGGCACTGACACGCGGCGCTGAAATCCGACTCCATGTTCCCCTCGACCCTCTTCTAGGACGTACGAGATGTACAGTAAAAAGTGTAGGGAGAGCCCTCGGTATATTTTTAGCCGTCGAAACAAATCGCCGTATGCCTCCTTCCCGTTCCTTTTATTTTCTGGCAGATGCGCGCACGCGTTTATTCACGGAATATCGTATCTGCCCCAGTGAAGGGGCGCCCCGAAACGGGGAGGCATCTTGTAAAAAGTGTTAGAGACCATCTAGTAAAAAGCACAGCCCGTGGAGACCGGAATCGCCTCGACGTGACGCGGCGCTCTCGTAATTCTCGCATCGATGCCCGAACCCCGTAAACGGAGACCATCCAATCTCGAAATTAGTCACGGAAACCGAGGGCGAGCATATTAAAAAGATCCGCATTACGGGCGTGCCAGGGTCTAGATAACTTTTTCTCCCCCGGGGTAAAACGGACGCCCAGAGGGGAAAGAAAGAGCCCGACCCAAAACCGCGTAGAGTATTGAATTAAATGACAGATTAAGTCGGACCATCGCCTCGCTGCCGCTTTCTCATCCACGTGACAGCTGTCACTTTTTACCGCCTCCTAGGAGGCGGCATTCGAGGAGCCATCACCGCCGTGAAGCAATCACCACGGTCGTCACCCTCTGAAAGCGGAACTATTAAACGTTAACCATTGCCATTAGACGGTGGTCGTTACGTAATCCAAGCCTTGCACTTCACGGTGCACCAGCACCATCGGGGAGTTAAATCCACCCGAGTTTTTGTGAGGTCCAAAGTAAACACGGGAAGGCAGCGTGTAGTCCGTCGTCCTGAAGGGACGTTAAAAAATCTACGGCATCAAATCCCGGTGGCCCCGTTGGAAAACCAGAGCAGGAAAGCTCCGAGCCGTGTTTTGGGACGTGGAGTTTCGCGAATTGGCGACTTGGCCCATGTGGCGAACGGGCCTTTTCGGGGTGGAAAAATCGAAGGGTCCGGAATAGGCATCGAGGCATTGTCCAGGCGGATCCTTCGTACAGGTCTTGGACATGGTCGTCGGACGCTGAATCGAGCCCGGGCCACAAAAGAGCAAACCCGAGCCAGAGGTAAGTGTCCCCGAAGCGTCCGGAATTACACCAACATGGGACCTCCGCGGTGGAATCCCCTTTCACAGGTATGCCTCCGGTGCAAGACGTTATCCGAGCCGGGCCATTGTCAATTTGGCCCACAATGGGACAGCTGAGGGATCGGGCAAAACATTGAGACATATCCCTTGTTGCTCCTGTCACCGGCGGCCCTCCCATCGGACATTATTACGAAAATATTTGAAGCCGTCCCGGCCATGAGATTCCCTGCATTGTCGAGCAGGAGGACTCGGCGCAATAAGGTTTTCACGATTCCACCGCGAAACGGAGAATGGAGACCTCCGTCGCTTTCCGAGGGAGGAAACTCGCGCCGTTGGAGATTTCCCTCCTGACGAATGGATCATTTCGACGGATTCACGTTTCTCCAGGAAAATATTTACTACCCCGCCCAGCTGGACCACGACCTAAGTGAGACGTTTAAGGGCGGGCGAGGTACCCTGCACCTCCACCCCGAAAAAAAAGAGAGTAATTCGACTGATTTTCTGAGTCAACCATGGCAAACTTAATTACCGACCTGGGTTAACCTAGATTCGGAGCAAAATCGCATTTTGAACTTGGATTTTGATATTGATCCATTTCCACGATTTGATTTTACTCCAAATGAACCACCTCGCTTGTCGAGTTTGGTATATTTAATTCAAAAAATAAGTTGGATTCATTTTTTTTCTTCGGTACCCTACACTGAGATAGCAATAGAGAGAATGCAATAAGGTTTTCACGATTTCACCGCCAAACGGAGAATGGAGACCTCCGTCGCTTTCCGAGGGAGGAAACTCGCGCCGTTGGAGATTTCCCTCCTGACGAATGGATCATTTCGACGGATTCACGTTTCTCCAGGAAAATATTTACTACCCCGCCCAGCTGGACCACGACCTAAGTGAGACGTTTAAGGGCGGGCGAGGTACTCTGCACCTCCACCCAGAAAAAAAAAATAGAGTAATTCGACTGGTTTTCTGAGTCAACCATGGCAAACTCAATTACCGACCTGGGTCAACCTAGATTCGGAGCAAAATCGCATTTTGAACTTGGATTTTGATATTGATCCATCTCCACGATTTGATTTTACTCCAAATAAACCACCTCGCTTATCGAGTTTGCCATATTTAACTCAGAAATTAAGTTGAATTCATTTTTTTTCATCGGTACCCTACACTGAGAAAGAAAAATATGATTACCTCAAAATATCATTATTACAGACAAGTAATCCTGGCATTTTAGTTTGAGTAATTATTCCGTGAATTAACAAAATACTTCTTCGGTTCAAAGAATTGGATTTTCTCCATTGTAGAAATGAATCTCCACTGCCCGAATTAACCGACTCGTGCCCGGACTTCGTTTCCATCGATTTATCGAATTTACCATTATTCCGTGGATTAAAAATCTATTCGCACGATCGCCTCGTAATTCGAAACGTGTCGCCTCGTTACGATCTCGAAATATCGCGGACCAGTTGCTGGTGTTTTACGGAGCGGGGACTTTTACCGTTCCACAAAATCGTTAAGTTAATAACGGCCTCATAAAGCGGCGTATAAAACATATTTCCGCGTCTCGACACCATCTACATCATCCGACTAAACCGCGTAGAATTAATTGTCGCCATTGGCACGACGACGTTACGTGCGCGGCCGGATAAAAATGTGTGCACGACCCGTTAGCGGTGCGGCCAAGGCACGGCGGAACAGGTAATAATTTCCGCAACGGAATCGTAATTGCTAATAAAGCCCAAGTATTTCCTGACCGCGGGCATAGATCACGAAGGTGGGAGGACCAGCTTGGTCCAGCGACATTAAGATCTTTTGCAGCAGGTTACCAAGAGGAGATCGGTCGCAACACCTATCGAGAAACGATTTTCGAGAAAAGATCGATAATACCTACTTTGCATATAATACCAGCGTAAACGATCTAGAGTTCTAAACGAAGTTACGCCAGGGAAATTCTTGGCAACTGATCGGTAATTTTTCCAATAATAATTGATATCTCTCAACGATGTTTATTATTCTTTAACATGAACTTCGAGGTGCGTAGAAAAGGAGTGTTACTCAAATGAAGAAACCCAGAGTACACGAATGAAAAGAAATTAGCGTTCTCGTGGATTCTCGGTAACTCACGGTATGTCTCAGAGTTATCTTCTAGAATTTTATGTTATCGGGGATTTTCTAACTCTAAGGCGATCATACGAGTCCGAGGAAGATGCGCCGATCGGGGGCGAATCGAAAAGTGGCGATCGATCCACGAGTCGATATCAGCCGGGGCGTGCCGAAAGCGAAAACGCGAAATCGTCGGCAAAATTCAGAGAGGGCCCCCCCCAGGGGCGGACGTTCCAATCGGCAGGTGGGCAGGTTATTTCAATTATGAGAACGGACGACGGCCCGTCGATCGGCCGGCACAAAAGGCGAGGGAGGTATCAATTTCCGAAATTGGAGCGAACTCCTTCCGTCCCCGGGCAGAGCGGACAAAACGGGTCGAGATTCCCGGCGACCTTCATTGTGGGGCGGAATTAAAGCGGAGAGGGCGAAAAATGAAGGATGACCTGGGGCTGGCTACCTTAAGGGCCGTTAAATGCCTCGGAAACGCACCTCTGCGACCCAATGATTCAGTATTTACGCACAATGCCGGAGATATTGGCTCCCAGCTTGCCGGCTGGCACGGTAGGAGGTCCGGCTTTTCTCTCGCCATTTTCGGGCCCGTCGACTTCCCGGGGCCCATTTATCCCAGGAAGGAAAATGCCCCCTCCGGAACCGGCGATCTGGGAAGCGCAACATGGAGGCCCTCGCACTCACGTCGAAGAAGGCCGCGTTGGAGTTCGCTTTGGGACGTAGTATACCTTACACTGACAAGGAAACATTCCCAAGTGTCCGCCTCCGATCTTATTGAGTTTCATATATGTTGAAGAACACNACAAAGTTTCGTCGAAATCCCTCCACTGCTCCTACGAAAAATATTTAAAAAACCGATTTTTGGCGGACACTTGGGAATGTTTCCTTGTGAGAAAAAAAGAAAAAATTCTCCCCCACCGGAAGGAATACTCAGGAAATTTATTAGACCACGTTTTCCCGCTTAACCGGCTTCCGCGGATTTCCCCGCGTTCTATTTCCCCGGGAAAAGTGCAACGGGCTAAAATCCACCGGAACGACGTCGAGGGGAGTTGGAATTTTGAGGGGCCGTCGTCGCGACGCATTTTCGGGCTCCACCGCCTTTCCGACCGGGTGCCCCTCGCCGTCTCAGCGTTTTTATTTAGACCCCGGAAAGGAAGAACGCCGAATCGCCTAGAAAGTGCAGTTTTTCCTGCAAATGAACCCCCGGACCTGCAACGCCGTCCGGGGACCCGAACGTCAGCCGTCCCGGCAATCCATTCGTTTCCGGCGCGCTCGGAATTGATAAAATCTCCCGACGAGCCGTAGGAAAATTCCATTTTAACTAGAAATTAGTGCGAATGAGCGGAAAGCGTGAAAGCACAAAGAGAGCCCGACGCGTTATCGGGATGACACAGTGGGTTAAAATCCTCCGGGTCTGAGGGTCAGCGGCGAATCAATCGAGCCCGATCGGCGGGTCGCTGGTAAAAAATGCGGGGAAAAGGGGCAAACGAAGGAGGAAGAAAAAAATTGATTGCCGATCGAGGACCCTTCCCCACCCTCTCCGGGGGTTGAATTCGAGCTCCAGTTTTCCCGGCGTTTTTCCTCGATTTCCCATCCGTGTCCCCGTGGACGTCCAGAGGCATTTCCACGGTATTCCCGAAAGGACGGTTTCCCTTCTTCGGCGACCTTCCTCCGCCGTTTGTCGAAATGTCACGCCGTGAACTATCCCGTGAACGCGTAACGCGGGAGTCCGTAATGACGGGACCGGAGACTCTTCGTCTCGGTTCCCGTACGGCGTCGCTCGTTCGGCTGTCCAATCGGCGCGGCGCTGCACGCTTCGCCGGTCGCGCCAACACGGGTAGCCGACGCGCCGGTTGGGTTCCCGCCGTCCGTCGCCGGATCCGTAACGGGCGTGTCCTAAGCACACGTCCGATCGCGCCTCGTCTTTCATCGGTGCCGCGGCTCCGTTTCAAATCGGACGACGTGTTACTTTCCGGCCCGCTCGACGCCGGTCTCTTTTGATTTTACTCTACACCGTTGACAAAAATATTATAATTTTATAACATATTTTCAAATAAAATGTGCAAGATATATTATAAATTTAGTACATATGTGCAAGAAATTTACAATATATACTATAAATTTCTGCTGATCGGTACTTGATATTAAACGTATTTTCTGCAAACAAAATATTTCTCGGATTCAAGAACATCGTTACAATGCTTCTCCGCCAGTACCACCGATACTTGTCATCTTTCGATTGAATTTGTTTAAAAATAAACTTATGTAGACGATCATAAAGTGACGATGACTCGTTTTTAAAAGGATTTAAGGGGTTGCTACGGTGAAAAAAAGAGAAATCAAACCAAAGGAGTATTTCTTAGGAACTATGACAATTCAAGTTTATTCGAGTTAAATAATTATCCTTTGAATTAACGAAATATTTCTTTGGTACCACTCATAGGAATATTTAATTGGATCGATGCTTTTTTTCTTGGTGGACTAGATGACTCGTTTTTAAAAGGATTTAAGGGGATGCTAGGATCGGCAGGTGCAATCGTTCTTAATGGAGGAGGGTTTCCGCTTTCGGGATCCTCGGTCCAGAAATGATCCATGGGTTTTTTTTTAATTTTCGAGAAGATCTCGGACGGCATAGATCGAAAGACGGAAAGCCACGAACCGGAAGCCGTTGTCACTCGTAGGGTTTAATGTTCTTGATTTATCGTTTACTTGGGTTATTCCGACACGTCGCGACTCTCATTGTCGGAGGTCGCTGCCAGGTTGATAGTATCAATAATTTATTCGCCAAATCGTTTTTACCGAGCCCGGTATAACTGCGGCGGGCGCGCGGTCGATAAATTTGAAATCCATTGTGTGTCGCCGCGAATGGACCTCGCGTTTTACAGTCGCCTATTCTTCTTTTTTTTTTCCGTTTTTATTTTTTTCCAGGGGACAGAGACGCGGCGATAAATTATCGACAGAATTCTGAGTAACTGCCTCCCCCGCGACGCTTTCTCTGGGAATCGACATTGATACCGGGAATAAATGTACAAGTGGAAAGGAATTTCACCGTTCAGGATAATCGACTCTAAAATCGTCTATATTAATTAAACAGTCTACCTTTCTTAAGTCAAGAGGTTAGCATTGACTTTGAAAAATCGTCACACCCTCGGGACACTTCGTAAAATGTCATTTTTCGATCTGCTATATTTAATGAAACATTTACAAGCTTACAGCGGGCTCTCTTACCGTCCGCATTTATTATCCCCGGGTAGTAGAAATTCCATACGTTTGTTTCTTGGGAGCAAGTGTGAAAAGCCTGGGAACACATTCTTCGCTCATTAGTGATCCCAGGACGACCAGTCGCTGTAGAAATGTGTATACCTGCTTTGAAAAGCAGGTAAGTCGATCTCCGGTACGGATGGGGAACCGTACCCTAGTTCCGACACGACGCCTCCGCTCTAACTTCGTATTTAAAACGGAGACCCCAGATTATTATAATTATCACCGGGAACAATATCTCAAAACTCCGAGTTTACTGCCAGAACATTAATGGCGGTCCGCGGTTGAACAGCACGCGATGACATCCAGCGCGTTCCAAATGAAGAAATAAAGGCTGCACCCTGAAGCGGAAAAAAACTAGGGGATAAAATATTCAAGTAATAAAATATAAAAATAATATAATAATAAAATACTAAAATAATGTAATAATAAAATACTAAAATAATATAATAATAAAACACTAAAATAAGGTAAACAGTCGTATGAAAAATTGTCTCGGGAGAACGCCATAAAATAAAGATGTCTCTCCGTCGCTGACGGACCAGCTCGGTGGGGCGAGTTGTCCGGTACAGAGTTTTCGTCTTCAAGGATTCGCGTCTCGTCGGTTTCATACGTCATCCGAAGGGGCGAGACATTCTTTGCATAATCCCAAGATTTTTCGGCAACCCGGGGTCAAGACGTCGCGTCGGCGGAAAGAAAAGCGGCCATTAAGGGTGGGCGAAGCTTTGTGGCCGAGGAACAATGAAGACGTTGGCTCCGTTTCGTGCATCGAGGGACCCCGGGGTTAAAAAGGTTTCCCGCTGTTTCTTTTTCTTTTTTCCTTTCTTTTTTTTACCCCCCTTTACCTGGAGCTCTTGCCCGGAAACAGAAATCGGCCGGCGATTGCCAGGAGGCACTCCCCCGCAATGCGCCCGAATCCGGTGCCGAATTAACGTCGAACTTCTGGATGCCATTTGTGTCCCAACCCTTAACCTGCACCTCGATTCTGGCCCTCCCCTAATCGACAACGAAAACGTTTCTTCGAAATTAATCTGACAAAACGGGGTCGATAAGAATCACGATTTTTTTGAAAAAAAAAAAAAGAAGAAAAGAAAAAATCTCAGATTTTCTTCAATTGCGATTAAAGTGACGATTCTTCAAAATATCTTGATTATTTAAATAAACTCATGTGTTGGTGAAATCAATATTACTCAAAAATTGCCGTTGATTTAAACGAATCTTGTTCAGATTGATCTGATATTTATTTTATTCGACTGTTTAAAAGATATCGTGATTTTTCCAAAGTAAACATCAGTCGATTAGGATCATCGAATGACTTTAACTTGGGGGAGAAATATTTCCTTTGCACCGTTTTAGTCGAAGTATTTTATTTTTAAACGAACCGCTTCCGAAGAGGGATATTTCAAGGTTCAATCATCGCTGCGTTGAACCCGCCCATTAATTTGGCCTTTATCGGAGGTGACAGTCATCAAGAGTGACGGATAAGAGCAACTCTGCGAGAAGTGGCCACCCTTCGCTTTATGTCATGCCATGAGATCGCGAGGGTGCGTATTCTACGCGGTGTCTGCCTACTATTTGTATTCCACCCCGAGCCCTCGCCGGTTCGGGGATGGTGGCAATATTTGGGTGGTTCCGACAGGAAGACAATGGGTTTCGACCTAATGCTCTATGTGGCATCCCTTTCCCTACTTTTGTCTATCGATCTCCATCCCTCTGAGCGCCGACACCTCCAGGGGGTGAGATTGATAATTCAGCATACGACATTCAAACGCTGACCAACCATGCGAGTTTGCAACAATACGAAATTTCTTCATGCAAATCTGTTCATACGCAAAAATTCATATGAACCTTGGAATAGAAGCTTAGGGCTGTATGTCGTAAATTTTCCCATGTGAGATTGATAATTCGGCATACGACTGACCAACCATGCGAGTTTGCAACAATACGAAATTTCTTCATGCAAATCTGTTCATACGCAAAAATTCATATGAACCTTGGAATAGAAGCTTAGGGCTGTATGTCGTAAATTTTCCCATGTGAGATTGATAATTCGGCATACGACATTCAAACGTTGACCAATCATGGGAATTTACAAGAACGCGAAATTTCTTTATGCGAATCTATTCCTATGCGAAAAAATCCATACGAACTTTAGAATAGAAGCTTAGGGCTGTATCTCGTCAATTTTCCCATGTGAGATTGATAATTCGGCATACGACTTTCAAACGTTAATCAATCATGCAAATTTACAAGAACGCGAAATTTCTTCATGCGAATCTATTCATATGCGAAAAAATCCATACGAACTTTAGAATAGAAGCTTAGGGCTGTATCTTGTCAATTGTCCCATGTGAGATTGATAATTCGGCATACGATTTTCAAACGTTAACCCATCACGGGAATTTACAAGAACGCGAAATTTCTTCATGCGAATCTATTCGTATGCGAAAAAATCCATACGAGTAGAAGGTTAGGGCTGTACCTCGGGATCGTAATTTCGATCCAGGGAGCAATAATCAGCCATCTCCGGACGAGACTTTCCGTCTAACCGGGCACTCGGTTCCCGGAAGCCGGGTAAACTTTCTCCTACGTCTTTTTCTCTAATGGAGTTCGTAAGAGGTCTCGGCGTGCACCGCAGGCAGCTCTCGGGTACGTCAGCATTGTGACTGCCGTTGGGACCGGCCGAAAGAAATTTATACTACCCAATCCCAGAGGATAAGTAGCTTTCGCTTCCGCCGCACCGCAAGCGGTGCAAACCCCGAAGAAGACAGGGAAGCTCGTGACTTTCACGGGTCTCGAACAAATTGTAAAAGGCATGATGTATTACCTCCGCAAACGCCGGGGCCCAAAAGAGAAGACCGGAGAGCCGGGACCTCCCGGGAACGTCAGCGGTCCTTTCTATTAGCTTCGAGTTGTGACCAAAATGTCCTCCCACTGCGGACCGCCCCAAAGCTTGTCCGACTCGTACCCCCCCACACCCCGACACATACCCGAGTTCGGACATCCTTCGGGACCATACTTCCGGGATACCCTGGGTAACCCCGGCTAACATTCGCATTTGGCCAAGCGAGATCGTTTCAGGGGCTTATAAGTCGCTATTCACCCCCTGGCGTCGCCGAAATTAGTTCCCCGACGCGATGCATACTCCAGGGAATTAAGACCGAAACGGGATCATTATGTATTAACGGATGGTAATTAAAATTGACGTATCTCGATTCCCAGGCCGAAAGAAAAAAAAAATTCACTCAACCAAAGGGACATCTCCTTGAACAGTACCAAAGAAATGTCTTGTAAATTCGAAGAATAATCATCGGACTAAAACGAACTCGCATAAATTGGATGCGACAATTCCAGGGTACTCCAGTCGAATAATTCGATATTATCTTTCGAAATGTTTCATTGCCAGTATTCAAGGAAACATGTCCTCGGCTCAATGGATGTTTTTCCTCCTGCGAGATAGTCGAACATAACCTGAAACGCGCAGGACCGATGGCCTTCGACCGGCCGAGAAATATATTCCCCGATATTTCTCGAACTCGCAGTGGGTTCCCATTAGAGTCGGAGATGACGAATGCCCTTGGTCGGCGAGCATCGAGCCGTGTTTTATAAAGCCATTATCGGACCTTGAGTGAATCCGTAAGCAGCGCCTATTTATCAGCGCGTCTTCCAGGTTCCCCGGTCCGGCCATGTTGCGCTGCCGGGCGAAAGAGAATTCGAATAATGAATTAGCATGGGACTCGAGAATTCGGGCCGAGTGTGCGCGCGTAAATCTGCATATGCATTCGATCACCCTTTACGAGCTCGATGTTTTTAAATGAGTTTTGTAAAATTATAACCGAGCCGCGTCGAATGGCGACCGTAGGTGCTTCGTTCGATTTCGCGTCGACGTTAACGCCCGGTAAGAGACCCGAGGGATTCGTCGTTATATATGCGGCATGTTCATTTTCATGTACCCGAGCACCGGTAGGTACATCGCGGCCGAACTGTCAGTACGGAACTAAATTTGACGCCGGCAGGCATCGCAAATTAAATTTGACACTAAAATACATATGTACGGTACGGTGCTGGGGGATCGTCGAAAAGAACCGCCTTTTCCAGGTCCTGGGAACCTGGGGAAATGCACCTTGCGCCTCTTTTCCTGGCTGGACTTTAATTAAACTCGGATGCGCGGTAGATATTATGTAAATAATCTGCGTTTCCGCGCTCGTTAAAACTTCGGATCGTCCCAGGTTGTTCGGGCAAAAATGGGTGTAACCCTTTCTCTCCTCTTTTCTTTTTTCTTTCTCCCTTAATTCTGCTTTATTTTCATATTTACCTTCCGTCCGTTTCACGGGTTTACCGACCACGCACCGTGGAATTCTCGGATTAAGCCATCCATTTTGGATAATGGCCGTCTCGGTGAATTTCAATTCCGTTAATTCGTCCATTTCGGCCGAGCGAGGACTCCTTTTGTGACCAATGGCGTCCCTCTACCGTGTCTAATGTCGACGCAACAAAAGGCATCCTAAACCGCAGTAGCGGCAATATCGACGCCTTAACTTCGGAACCTTTCCTCGAGCTGGTAAGTGGACAAGAAACAAAGGGGCTCCGAAATTCCTGGCGAATACCGCAAAGTGAAATCACCCCGGTGTTATTCGCAGACAGGGAAGCCGTCGAAGTCTCCACCACACCCTAGCCAGTCCCCGAGGACTGTCGAGACCAGAAGGGAGGAGAAAGGACCACAAGGGACGAGGAAGGACCAGAAGGGACGAGTTAGTGGTCACTAAGGGACCGTTTGAAAAAGCAAAAGCACCACAGCCCCGTTTTCCCTCGAGTGACTCAAAAACCACACGGTAAATTAAACGATTCAGTCCCACCATTGACAATGAACAAGTAACCGTCCTAAATGTTATACTCCAAACATCGTTTCCACACATAGTGTTCTAAATCGTCGTACAATTATCCGACATTGTCGTTTCTTATATCAGAGCCTAGGATAATATCATATTAGTTGAAATGTGAGAGTCTACTAAGTCGGAAAAATGTCGCTCGAGAATAAAAAATTCACACGTCATAATTCCTGGCCCTTCAAAAAAATTGTGCCATTCGAATCCACCGATTTGAGGAGGGTTTCAAGACACCTTAAGGTGAAGTGAAACATCCTTCAAATCAGTCGATTCGATTACAACACTTTTTTTTAAGGGTGTTGGACCAAACTGTCCGAAACTTTGACACATCACTCCTGATCATCTAAGAATTGTCCTGACACATTGAAAATTTGGATTTTTCCAAAAAATTGTTTAACTCATTCCAGACCAGAACCAAAATGGCGTCGAGCTCTCATATTTCGATCAATATACAATTATCGAAGGCTCTGATATGAGAATCGAAAGGGTCAGGACAATTTTACGACAATTTAGAACACTCTGGTAATCGATAAACTCGCATTTGAACGGGATAAAGGCAAAAAAAGTGTTGTATGCGCTTCTATGCTAAAACGATGGTAATACGAGGTCTCGGAGTGAAAATTTAATTGACCTGGAAATCACAGATGGCGCAGGGGGTCCCTCCGCAGTCAATTAGGGCTCCAGAAGGCACGAATCCAGAGGATTTCTGGAGTTTTACTTCGATTTCTTTATAATTATTGTAGGAACACGACAGGTGGAATATGCCATTTGGTACAATACACAATATAATTCGACCCAGCTGTCAATATAAAAACGAAAGTCGGCAACGTAGGCATTTAGAAAAATCTTCTTTATCGGCGTTGATCAAGTTCCTCGACGTGTTTCACTTCATCTTAACTATTACCCGTTCCTCCCGAGGGATGCATCTCGTTATTCTCGAGGCGTTCGTCAGGATCCCTTCGATTCCTGGAAAGACCACGAAGGAACTAGGGAAGCCACTTCGGCAGCCTCTTCATAAAGAACCGCGGGTCCGCTCTTAACTAAACTGCGAGTACTCGCGGGTCTATCGGTGACGAGGCCACCGAATTTGAAGGGGACTTTCATAACTCGTGGAGAGCCGATGACTAAAGGACTATCGGCGACCATCCCCGTGCCGGTCCCGAAAGTGCGTCGGAACATTAGGCCGATATTTATGCGCCCCGGCCGTCTCAATAACAGATATTGGAGTCCGAAATTATGTTACTCGTCCCGGACTAACAGAAATTCCAGCGCGGCCGTAAAGATGGCGGCCGTTGCCGTAGGGGTTCCCGTCGCACCCTGGCCGACCAGGGTTAGCCTCCGGCTCGGAGACACCGGGACCTTCTTCAACAATGCTCGACTGACCTGGCCGTCGTTATTAAACCTAAATCATTTGCCTCGGCTAGCTGCCATAACTCACGGCCCCGTAAAATATGGCCGCCCTTCAGCTTGTGGCCCGCAGCCCTAACGCGTCCGTCCTTCGGCTAGCTCTCTTTCCGCGTCATCTCCGAAGCAGCCGATTTTCTAAATGATGTTGATTTACTGCACGTCCAGACCCTAGACCTCGGATTAGGCTCGGCCGTTTTCGCAACGAGCGGTTTCGCCATTTCGCCGCTCGCCGTTTCGTCACCCCGGCGTCCCGGCCGTTTCAGCCGCCCAACCCTTGTAAACTCGCCTTCTAAATTCCCGCCACCTCTTGAATATCCATCCAGCATCTAGATACGTAATGCCAGCGATTCCGAATCAACGAAATCGCTGGTAGAATCATTATCTCCGCAGGCGGTCTTCCCCGGGATTTCGGTAAACGTCGGTCGGGACTGACGGGACCGCCTCGAGACTTAAGGTGATGTGAAACTCCCTTCAAATCAGTCAATTCGAATACAACACTTTTATTTAAGGGTATTAGACCAAACTGTCCGAAACATTGACACATCACTCCTAATCATCTAAGAATTGTCCTGACACATTGAAAATTTGGATTTTTAAAAAAAATTTTTAACTTAGCCCAGACCAGGACCAAAATGGCGCCGAGCTCTCATATTTCGATCAATATACAATTATCGAAGGCTTTGATATGAGAAACGAAAGGGTCAGGACAATTTTACGACAATTTAGAACACTCTGGTAATCGATAAACTCGCATTTGAACGGGATAAAGGCAAAAAAAGTGTTGTATGCGCATCTATGCTAAAACGATGGGAATACGAGGTCTCGAAGTGAAAATTTAATTAACCTGGAAATCACAGATGGCGCAGGGTGTCACTCTGCAATCAATTAGGGCCCTAGAAAGCATGAATCCAGAGGATTTCTGGAGTTTTACTTCGATTTCTTTATAATTATTGTATGGAAACGACATATGGTGTATGCCATTTGGTACTATATCCAATATAATTTGACACAGCTGTCAATATAAAAACGAACGTCGACAACATGGGCATTTAGAGAAATCTTCTTTATCGACGTCGATCAAGTTCCTCGACGTGTTTCACTTCACCTTAAGCCTCGTTTGTCCCGCGTCACAGGCGTGGTTTATTAAACCCTCGGTGTAAACCATCATGTCCGACGTTAGGACGTCGCGTCGAAACGATACACCGTCGTTTACACCGTGAGTTTGGTTAAACCACGCTTTCGACGCCGGTCATCGGCGTGAATTAAGTCTTAGAGAACTCCCGGCCGGGAGGGAACGGGTATTTTATCCCCAATCGGGGGGAATAAAGTTTGGCAGAATAGGTGATAATTTATCGGGGGGAATCGAATCGGCGATAAGCCCTAAGTATTCCGGAGAGACTCTTATAGGCGACTTCGGCGCAGATCGGATAGGCGTCGTTAAAAGGAATGCGTTAACTCGGAAGGCATTCCCTTTGGGTCGTTGGTGACGTCATTTGGCGTATCGTTACTTACGACGATTGCCGAGAAAACGGAGGGAGCTTCTCGGCATAACCGAGATATAGACGGGACTACGCTCGGCGCGGTCGGATATCGACGGATTGACTTGGGCAAACTTTTAAATCCGAGTAATGCCTCCTTGGCCGGGAAGTTGCCCGACATAAAGTAGTAAGTTCGGGTACGCTCAACTTTATAATTCGATTGCCGCCGACGCGTGGAGTAATTTACGGCGAGGCACCTGGGCAACTCCACGACGGCTAATTCGAATTTATATCGCAACTTGGCTGTATTCAATGATGTTAACGCGAGTGAATATATTAACCGCTCATTAATTGTCCATTGCCTAGCCGAGAAGGAGGAGCCGCGTCAAGAGATCCCGAAATGATCTGATTTATCGTCATCGAAGGGCTCGCGTGCAGGAATCTTCGTCTTCGACTCCACCGAATCAAAATAGACACTTCGACCCTCAAATTGGTAATCTCTCCAAAGCTTATACTTATCGAGAAATTAGGAGAATTAAAATCCCTGACCCCTCCGATGCCACTATCACGTCCCCTTACATGAAGGAACCTGAAGTACAAATGAGAAAAAAATGAACGTTCCCGTAAATTCTCGATACTGTCTGTGACTTGCGGTATGATTCGCGGTTACCTTCTGGATTTCAATGTTATCGGGGGTTTTTGAATTCTGGACAGGTCGCGATATAGAGTCTTGCTGGGAACTGAAAACCACCAACGGAGCAGGCGTCTTATGGGTTCCCCTCCACCCGATGCGCGTCGAAGTAAAGTGCATTAAACGTCAAAGTTGCAACCGCGTAATCGACCAGCTGCAATATAGTCGTCCCAAGGAGAGGCCTCCTGGTTATCTTCCGTAAAAAGCGGCGCCGATCGGAGGAAGGGCTAAGTTTTAAAACGTCTCCGCCATTAACCCGTCTCGAACGATGTCGCTCGCCGCGGGTTCCATTGCAGCGACCTCCAGGGCGTTCCTTTTATTCGGGCGATTCTTCCCACTTAGGGTGTTCACGGTTGGCGCAAAGTATAAAACGGGCACAATGCACCCGCCTTGATTTACGTCCACGGACGTGGGTAAAACCTACCCGTTCGAGGCCAGGGAACAAATTGCGCCGACAATTTAATGCCGCGGCTTAGAAGCCCCGGTAAGAGTAATCGGAATCTCGTCGGGATGATTTATAAAATGCGACAGGATTTGCATACGTAGCAAGGAGAGTTTTTCATAACCTAGGCTCCCCTAGGCCTGTCGTGTAAGCTCGTGCTATTAAGCACGTTTAGGGGCCCGACCTAAAACGTCGCTCCATCCGCGCCCTGAGTAATGTCGTCCCCCCCAGGATTCGGAGAAATTCCCCTCGACCCGAATCTGTGGTTCCTTTGCTACGCGGCGGAAAATAATTATTTTCAATCGAACCGGCGATCCTATTGCCGGGTTATCCGAAATATCTCGAGGGGTTACCGTTTCGTTTACGGGGCGCCCTAGTGGCGGCGCGGCGATCGCCCTCCACGTGGTGGATCACTCGCTGACTCATCACAAGGGGCGCCAACTCCTCGATATTAAACGTGGGATTACGCCCGAAATTCCACCACCTGCCTGTTCCTACACGGGGGGGAAAAGAATTGCCAGGAAAACCACAATTTCGGCAACCAGAGGGACTTCGTAAAAGAAGAAAGTTTATGAGCACGGTACAACGACTCGTTCATTGTGGTTACCTCGATTAAATGGGGAAGTAACTCTTACTACGTTACATAGTAAGGCATGTATATATAGTAAGGGCATAACATGTTAAGTTACCGAGTAGACATTCCCAAAAGAATTGCCAAGAAAACCACAATTCCGGCAACCAGAGGGACTTGGTAAAAGAGGAAAGTTTATGAGCACGGTACAACGACTCCTTCCTTGTGGGTACCTCGATTAAA
This sequence comes from Orussus abietinus, assembly GCF_000612105.2. Taxonomy (NCBI): domain Eukaryota; kingdom Metazoa; phylum Arthropoda; class Insecta; order Hymenoptera; family Orussidae; genus Orussus; species Orussus abietinus. The sequence goes on along the minus strand of NW_019394282.1, from coordinate 101,885 downwards.
TGGGGAAGTAACTCTTGCCACGTTACATAGTAACGCATAAAGGGCATAACATGTTAAGTTACCGAGTAGACGTCCCCAAAAGAATTGCCAGGAATACCACAATTTCGGCAACCAGAGGGACTTGGTAAAAGAAGAAAGTTTATGAGCACGGTACAACGACTCCTTCTTGTGGTTACCTCGATTAAATGGGGAAGTAATTGCTTGCTATGTTACATAGTAACGCATAAAGGGCATAACATGTTAAGTTACCGAGTAGACGTCCCCAAAAGAATTGCCAGGAAAACCACAATTCCGGCAACCAGAGGGACTTGGTAAAAGAAGAAAGTTTATGAGCATGGTACAACGACTCCTTCCTTGTGGTTACCTCGATTTAATGGGGAAGTAACCCTTGCCACGTTACATAGTAATGCATAAAGGGCATAACATGTTAAGTTACCGAGTAGACGTCCCCAGGGTCGATCTGGAATATCTCGAATCGCGGGCAATCGGTCTCGGGTTTCGAGCCAGGGTGTCGCGTCGAGTCGCCCCTGACAGGCAGCGTGCAAAGTCGCCGAACGAGCGATCGGCCGGTATCGAAAATCGAGAAGTCGACGAATAATCCAGCCGAACGCCTCCGTGCCTCCCATTCCAAGTGTCACGGCGCGTTTCGAAAGGTGTTTCGCGTCAAAGCGAGACATCCGACACGCGGACCGCATAACGAGTGCCGGCCTTTGTCGAGCCTTCGTTCGTTCTTTGGAAAATCGGGAGTAGCGCCGATCCGGATCGGTGGATCGAGAGTCGGACAGCCAAAAAGAGCAACACCGAATTCTGACCCAGAGGACTCGTCTCGTCCGGTCGATTTTGTTCGTACGAACGACTCCTATGACACGCACCCTGAGAAAAAAAAAAGAGTTGCTTCACTCATTGTCAGAGAAAAATGCATTGCTACAAGAAAATCCTGCGATCAAATGCGTCCGAAGAAATGTCCCGCGACAAAAGGCCTTTTAACTCCGTGTTCGAGAATCTCGGATAGATCGGTTCGTCTTAGCGGAGGGGTTTTTATCCGAAAGATATCCGAGGGATAGAAAACGTATCTCATGTAAATCGGGGCGGTAGGTGTCGGCTTTTTCTCCGGGGCGATATTTCCCTCGGCTTGGACGTTCGGATTTTCCGTCGGCGGGGCTGTTTATGCGGTTTTTGCGGTACAAGTGACTCGGGGGCAGCGTGGCGGGAAAGCGGGGCCGGAAGTCCTCCCGTGGGCGCAGCATCCGAGGACCACCGCAGCGTCTAACGGAGCTCCTCCGGGTGGCCGTCGAGGGGGCATGATATATCTCCCCGAAGTGCCTCCGAAGTTATCCTCCCGCCACTTCCGGCGGACGTAACTTCGACCCGGAGCCCGGCGCTCCGTCTTTTCGGTCCTGGAGAAAGAAAAGCCGCGGATTACGAGTTAGCGCGTCAGCGCTTTCCCGGCGGTCGGCCGTAAACGCGGAACCGGCCTCGGTGGACGATACAATTTCCGAGAGAGATTATGCGATGAGTAACGACGAAACCGCACCTCGTAGGTATTGGCTTACGTGTTTACTCGGTCATCCGGGGCATCGTAAATAGCGCGAGTACTTGGCCCGAGTAATACTCCCCGAAACGCGGCTCTATGCCCGGGACGAAATTTTCATCGAACCAAAGAAATAATTCTTCAAACGGTACATACGAAAAAAATTTCGAGGAATAATTATTTGACGCGAATGAAATGTACGCAAAGTTTCTTCGGAAATGTGTCAAGGAAATATTTTTTTGATTAACTGAAATTTTTTTTTTCCTTTTTCTCATGATCCGACCTGGAGGCGGCATAAAGGAGGAGATGGCGAGTCTCTGCCCGGAGACGAAATTTTCATCGAACCGAAAAAATAATTCTTCGAACGGTACACACGAAAAAAATTTCGAGGAATAATTGTTTGACGCGAATGAAATGTACGCAACGTTTCTTCGGGAATGTTTCAAGGAAATATTTCTTCGGTTAACTGAAATATTTTTTTTTCTTTTTTTCATCATAGGTATGAACCTTCCGTCTTGGAGGCGGCAAATAAGAGAAGAAGACGAGTCTCTGCCCGGAGACGAAATTTTCATCGAACCGGAAAAATAATTCTTCGAATGGTACACACGAAAAAAATGTCGAGGAATAATTGTTTGACGCGAATGAAATGTACGCAAAGTTTCTTCGGGAATGTTTCAAGGAAATATTTCTTCGGTTAACTGAATTTTTTTTTTCTTTTTTTCATGATGGGTATGAACCTTCCGACCCGAAGGCGGCAAAAAGGAGGAGAAGGCAAGTCTCGAGCTGGTCGCCTCCTGGTCGGCCGAGTGACGGGGTCGTCAATATTTTCGACCCTCCATTCCGTTTTCCAAGTTTTTCTCATTTTCCTTCGTCTCCCCAATATGTCCCTCGCAAACCTAGGGTCGGGTATAAGGTGGCCGAAGGAGGAGCGGCCGATTGACCGTGAAGGCGGAGGTTTAGAGATCGAAGTTCCCATTTCAAGGGTCGAAACTTTCCCAGCCGGATGATTAGGTCACTCGAGAGGACCGATGATCGATGCGCGATTTCTAGTCCAGAGAAAAAAAAAAAGGAAGTAGGCTGACTCAAAGAAATATGCATCGCTGCAGCAAAATCCGGCGATCAAATGCGTCGAAAGAAATGTCAGGTAGAGTAAAGAGAAATCCTTTAAATCGGCGATATAATTCTTTTCGACGAAATAATTGTTTCAGTCAATTAATCCTTTTTCTCGGTGGAGGTACGACGACGCGCTACGCATCTCCAGGTTCATTTATTCCCCCACATTCACCTGGGCGATTGATTCGGGCCGGCGCAAATTGCATTAAAATTTCATCGGCGACGCCTCCACCAGGACGCCGTTCGGCTCGAAATATGTAAAAGTGACCAGAAATGGCGCTTTGCATTCGCCAGGCGGAGCCCTTGAAATCGCCCGGGGATTTTTCCTTCGATGGCCAGGGCTGCCCCAGGAATAATTTATCCCTCCGGGGCGGACAGGGGTCTCTCTTTCCCGGACCTCGGTTTAAGGCGGCGCTCGCGCCTCCAGGACCCGCCGCCGACCCCCGGGAGGCCGTCCAGGAACAAAGGAGCGTCCGGCTAAACCGACTTGCGGGAAAAATACACGCGGGAGTAAGCAAACAGGAAAACAAATCACTGCCCTGCGAGGTGTGTCCTGGGATCTCATCCGTTAGGATTAAAGGACCTTCCGGCGTTCGCCCTCCGAATCATTTTTGTTCCCTCCTCTCGAGGGACGCTCGACGTCCTGAATTTCCACGAGGGCGATCAACCCTTTCCCTCGATACCTTTCCTTTTCATACCGCGCTCATACTTACGAGCTGCGTTTAAGTTAAGGCGAAGTGAAACTCCTCTAAAATCCGTCGATTTGAATAGGACATCTTTTTTTAAGGGTATTATACCGAACTGTCCGAAATTTCGACCCACAACTCGTGAGTACCTAAAAATTGTTCCGATACTTTCAATGAAGGTAAAGTAAGTGTCTTATGCGCTTACATGGTAGAAAATTAAGTTGACACTGAAATCACAGATGGCGCTGGGTGGCATACCGCAGTTAATGACGGTATCAAATATCGCGAATCCAGGGAATTTCTGGAGTTTGGCTTCGATTTCTTTATAATTAGTGTACGGAAACGATAATGGGGTATGCCATTTAGCACGACACCCAATATAATTCGATGCAGTTGTCGAAATAAATTCCAACCTCGGGAACGTAAGTATTTAGATGGATCTTTTTTTATCGACGTAGCTCAAATTTCTCCACGTGTTTCACTTAACCTTAACGGGTCCAGCGGAATAACGGCGCGTTGTAAAAGCGAGATCGCAGACCAGTAATCTCTAAACGAACATCGTGCGTGTTTATAGCAAGACCCCTCTGGCGGCCATTTTGGAGTCTCTCTCGTAATCCGAAATGGCGATTGCGACGATTCCGCCGCAGCTACGGCTCCGTAATTGAATATTGTCTATGATTAATGGAAGAAACGCTCGCCGGCTGCATCGTTTACCGCCACCTTGCGGCGAGGGAAATTTGCCTTCATTATGCGGAAAGCTACGTATTTACGTAATGGAAGGTAACCCACCTTTACCCAATGTAATCCAGGTTAAGTCCCGCCCGCCCATTTGCTCGTGGAGCACTTGAAACTGTTCTTCGATTTGTTGTTCCTTTTTTTTCCCCACTTTTTTTAAGGTGATATGAGAGTGGCGCCAAAATTTATGAAACTTATCGAAACCTACCGAATCGTTTCAAACTTTACAATGTGACCATGGAGGCGATAAGGAAGGTTTCGAACCCTCCTAAAATTTCAATTTTTTATAAATCTGTTTGTAGTTATTTTCCAAAATTTCGTATAAAAGTTGACATTTCACGAGTGTCGGGACTTTCGGTATAGCATCCATCTTCACGTTGTTAATTTAGGGAACGATTCGGTACACCCAATTCGGAAGAAAGTTTCATGAACGATTGACTTTTTGGATGTCACTTTCGTACCCCCTTAACGTACCCGTCCAATGAATGTAATATTGCTTTTCGAGTTATTTCCAACGACGCTGGATTCCCTACAACGGACGTCCGACCACATCGACGCGGATAATAATTCGGTGGCGATAAGAAAGGTCTCGAACCCCCATAAAATTTCAATGTTTAAAAAATCTGTTTATAGATTTAAAAAATTTTTTCAGATATTTTCCAAAATTTCGTATAAAAATTGAAATTTCACGAGTGTCGGGATCTCCATTATAGCATCCATCTTCACGTTGTAAATTTGGGAACGATTCGGTACACCCAATTCGGAGGAAAGTTTCATGAACGATTGACTTTTCGGATGTCACTTTCGTACCCCCTTAAGGTACCCGTCCTATGAATTTAATATCGCTTTTCGAGTTATTTCCAACGACGCTGGATTCCCTACAACGGACGTCCAACCACATCGACGCGGATAATAATTCCCGCTCTCGATTCTCGATACGCAAACGCGACAAAAGCGCCCCTGATAATAATATCGTCCTGGTTTAATAATGCACGGCGAAGGCACGAACGTCCTTCCCGACAATTCGCCGGCGAGCCAATCGATGTCAGTCCAGATGGTTTGGGCGAAATTATGTAACGCTTCCGTCATCATTTAATACACGAAGTAGCGTTTCGAGCGGGTCAGCCGAAATTGTTTGGACGTTCGGCGAAACGACAGCTCGTTATCCCCGCGTTCGACATGCGCCCCCCCTCGATTATTTCGCCAAAGTGACTCAAGTTTACGTTTCCGCAAGCCTCCGTACCGCGGAATCGCGGGATTAATCGACGTCAGCATAAGTCCTCGCGGCCAAGTTGGCCGAAAGTTCCCGGAGCCGTAAACGTGCTTACGCGCCGAAAGTCGCGTCGTCGCTTTCCCGGCATTATAAACCCCCATCGATAGGAAATTCGGAAGAATATCCACCCCCATAGACGATTACTTCTAATCCGATAATACAACGCGGCGTCATGAACGCGGTGGTGAGACATAAGTGGTGTCAGACCGCCGCGTCGCGTCGTTATCAAGGGGGGGCCCGAAACGGCCTTATCAGGTGAATTTACCGCCGTAGTTTCCCAGTATTTTCCTAAACCCAGTATAAACAAAGGGGGCGGTTTCCGATTAATCGTTCGATCCCCAAGAGGCCCACAACTTCCCCCTCAACCTTCCCCGTAAGAACGATTTCGAATTAAACCTCAATTAATTACAAACCGCAATTAAATTCTCTATCCAGGACGGGGTAAATCGGCGAATTCTCCGACGCCGAAAGAAAACGGAAAAAAAAAAAAAAACATTACGCGTATTAATATTTCCGCCGGTCCTTTCCGGTCATTTGGCGAGTTTCCTCCCTCCTCCCACCATTTGCCGCATTTCCGGGCGGAATGAAGTTAAGCAACTGTTTCTCCATTTCGTTCGCAAAAGTGCTCGGCGAGGCTACAAATTGCAGCCCTCTCTCCCCGGTTAAGGAAAATCCAATCCCAAGGATTATTCTAACGTTTACCGCGAGTGCAGCCGGAGTCTTAAATCGATTACGTAACGAGGGGGTAACGGAATTAGGCCTCCCGCGGGGGTGGCGGGGCCAACAATCGGGAGGTGACGTTTTAGGTCGAGGATATCTCCAGTCGAGGGCATAATTGACGAGGGCGCACCAGGAGTCGAAATTCGGGCATTAAGCCCGGAGGAGGACGACAAAGTTGCGGTCTGTCGGTTCAGAGGGGGAGAAAAGGGTGGACGGTGCGTTTCGTCCCTCACCTGGCGCCCTCCTGGTCGGAGACCCCCCACGGCGCGTTCCCTCCGAATTTGTCAAACAAGCTCGCGCGGGCGCAGTTCATATTACCGCGCATAGCTCGGTGCCCGACGTCGGCGTCGGCGTCAAATTTTCCCGCCGGAATTTAATCGACCGGTGGATACATGCCCGCCTAATTTGTACCGCGGGGAGCGGTGAAATCTATTGAAACGCGTCCCGATCCTGCCGGGCGGTCCCAGGAGACTGATTCCTCGCGGCGCCGGTGGCGGCGCGGCGGGCGGACCCGGAACCACCGGCGATGTTTGCCCGAACGGCCGCGAGGGGCGCGGGGGTGGCTACCGAGGACGAACACGGAGCCCCTGCCCCCGTGGACATTTGCGACAACCGGCTCCCCGAACACCCGAGGCAGGCAGAATTACCGTTCCGAGCCTTGAAGCTTCGAGGTATCTTTTTTCGGCATGCCCCGATAGCCCAAGTAAAAATTTGTAAAAACACATTTTACCCATTCTCTCTCTCTAGGTTGAATGTATTTCCGGAAATTCTTTCTTAGGGAGCATCTATGCCAGGAAAAGGAACATAACCCCCGAATTTCACGTTCCTATGCCCAGCAGTTTAGGCGGAATGAGTCAGTTAGTGTGTGAGTGGTATTTGGCTTTTATGGATGTATATAAAAAGAGATAAAATTCTATTCGACCTATTAACGTGCTATCTTGATCCTGAAAAAAAAAGGAAACATCGCAAAACGATCAAGGGATCGATGGGGGAAGCGACAGAAAGGGAGTCGGGACCACCGGGTGGGAAAAAAGGGGGTTGAATGGGAATGGCCCCCCTCGGACATTCGTAACAGGCGTCTCCGAGGGGAGGATGGAAAAAAGTGCGAAGGGTGGCGAAGTATCAAGCCGGGGGAGAGCAGTCCGCAGCGGTGCCGAGGTCGGCGGTCTACGGTACGGAGCAATTCCCCGGCGCTTCTCCCTGGGCCTTGCTTCGTTTGGCTTTCATAATTAATAAACTTCAGTTTCGGGAAGCGAACCGCCGGCACAGAAGGCGGTAAGGATGCCGGGCTCGCTCGGCAAACCCCGCTATATTTGCGGCTACGTTTGTCGGATCAGCACCGCGCGGCAAAACGATTGCGTGGACCGTCGGGGGTTGTCTGCCCCCGGAGGCCGCGGCGCCCCCAGAGGGGCGGATACGGGAGAGATCGACGAACACGAAGTGCCCTGCCCCTCGGACATTCGTAACAAGCGGCCTCCGTGGAAGCGAAAAGCGCACGGGGTGGCGGGCATCGGCGAGAGCTTGTTCGGCGCCGATGAAAAAGGGGTCGCCATCCTCGGGAGAGGTTAGGAGCACCCGCCGCGTCATTTACCCTCCGCGTTTCATTACCGTACGTGAAACGTTGAACGCGTCTCTCTCCACCTATTCCCCAGGCTCCCGTTCCCCGCGTTCCCTTTCATTTACACCTAGGAAGGACGAGCATCTACATGACAATCGTTTCAATGGTCACGCGTCGAGCTGTTCATCGAAACAACGGTGAAATCCCGCCGAACAACCAATGCGCCCTAACCTAACCTAACCTAACCTAACCTAACCTAACCTAACCTAACCTAACCTAACCTAACCTAACCTAACCTAACCTAACCTAACCTAACCTAACCTAAACATGTCCCAGACGAAGAAATCCCTATCCTAACCGGGCTTTTTGCATTACCTAACCTAACCTAACCTAACCTAACCTAACCTAACCTAACCTAACCTAACCTAACCTAACCTAACCTAACCTAACCTAACTTCAAAAACCGTTTCGAACGTTCTGAATGAGATCAACGTCGCTCGTTTCTTTTTCTTTCTCAACGAGAGAATCAGAAAATTCGATAGTTTCGCGCCAAATGTACCCTTACGTACGTTGTATCGAGACAACGGTGCAATCTCGCCGAACAACGACCGCGGCGCCCTAACCTAATTCCTGCCGCCTAACCTCAAAAACCGTTCCAAATGTTCCATATGAGGATCAACGGTCGCGAGCGTCGCTCGTTTCCTTTTTTCGACCGAGCGAAACGGCGATCGATGGCAACCCTCGCGGAAGGCAGAAACACGCGAGACTTTCTTCCTTCCCGGCGACAAAAAGGGTCGTAAGCGCGTTGAGGTTAGGGTACTCGCGCACGCGCACTGCGCGCCGCACGGGTTGGCGCGCTCACGGAATTCGCCACGGAGAGCTCCGCTCGTCGAGCGACGCGAATTGCACCTATAAATTACCGGGGCTAAGCGACGCCGGGATTGTAATTATTTAAATGCACCGGGGAAAGACGCACGGCGCCGAGCAAGGCGCGTGGCTAACGTCGGCCTGACGGAAGGGACGAAATTCGTTGGGATTAAAATTAAACCTTACCGGGCGATCGAGCAGCGACGGTTCGTTGGGTGGATCCTAACCCCTCCGTCTGATCGTCTCCAACCCGTCGAATTACACGGCAGGGCTGTTTAACGCCAACATTTATTACCTCGACCCAGCATTATCCTTCCTAGGATGACAAAGGACAGCATTAGAAATTCTACGCTCTAGCTACAGGAATTAAGGTGACGTGAAAGTGGTGAAAGGTCTCCTTGATGAAACTTTTCTCCGACTTGGGGGTATCGAGTCCTTTCGAATTTTACAATGTTAAAGTGGAGGATATAAGGAAGGTCCTGACACCCAAGGAATTTCAATGTTTTAAAAATTTGCTCATAGATATTTTCAACATTTTGTATAGAAATTGAAATTTCACGAGTGTCGGGACCTTCGTCGTAGCATCCATGTTCACGTTGTAAAGTTGGGAACGATTCGGTTCAGAGAAAAATTTCGATTGGCCTGAGAGCGACAAACGATAGCTACATGTGCGTGAAGTTAAATGTTCTTGGGTTTTTGTCGCAGGATTAATGAGAAGGCTCGAACCATCGACTGGGGACTTACGTGGTTAGTGTATTATTGGGAGGAAACGATTGAAAATTTTTTCTGCATATGTAACACATCAATAAGTCTACATGCCAAATTTCACATTCACCCGTTGTACAGTTTCCTCCCCAGAAAAACAGAAAAGAGCGGTAAATTTAGCGAAGAAAGATGAAAATTCCCCCTTTAAGATCGAGCAGGACTTGACCGAGTGAACTAAAACGGAATCAACGGGGAAGCCTAACGAGCGACGTTATTGGACCTGGCCCAAATTCGTTAGTCCCGCCTCTTCTAACGAAAAGATGTCCCAGTTTTATTGTAAACCGGGGAATAGTTAACTCGACAGGCGGGTTCATTATTCGGGATCCGACAACTGGTCGGTTAGTCAAACGTCCGGCTTATATCCTGACGCAGTCCATTATTCTCGTAGTCAGCAGTCGGAGGAGTCAAGCTCTGCTTTCCGCGGCTGATCGAGCTCGGCGGTCTCTCGTTACCCACGCGAACGAGTTAATTTCGAGGGGGCTATTGATATCTCGGAATAAATTTCGAGGCAGTCGGACAGGCTCGACGGCTCCCTCGGGAGAGGATCGCGCTATTTCGGGCGGACTCTTTGGCGGATTCGAGGCTTTTCGAGTCGGTCCTTACGAGCCGTTTTCCGGCCGGAACCAACGGAAGCGAGGAAACAATGTGACGCGCCGCGGCATTAGAAGGGATGAATCGGGTGGGATGGCTGTTTTAACTCTCCCAGGGGATGACTCCCGCCGACGGGGGGACTCGCGTAGAAACTCCTTCGGTTCTATTTAGTCGGCGAGCGGCATCCCGGCCGGAATTTAGAAACACGCCAGCCGAGAGCGCTTAGAGCTCTCTCGGTGACTCTTGATCCGAAACGTCGCTCGGCGTGCTCTGCGGCGCGTCAATTATGCGCCACGAAATAGGATATAATGCGTTTCCACTAACGCGCAACATAATACCGCCCGAGGACTCGGCTGGATGAAAGGACTCGAGATTTCGAGACGAAGATCCGGTTCCGCTAGCGGACCGCTCGGTTCCTGCGTTTCGTTTAAATCGGAGGAAAGCCATTCTCGTACACGTGAACACACCTACAAGGAAACATTCCCAAGTGTCCGCCCCCGATCTTATTGATATCATATATGTTGAAGAACACAAAAATCTAAGAGATACGTGTTTTTTTATATCTGCAATGGTCCACAGTTAAGGGGTGAAACAACCCCCCAAAGTTTGGCGAAAATTCGATTTTTATAACAATTTTCGTAGAAGCAATGGAGGGATTTCGATGAAACTTGGTATAAACGTATTCCGTATAAGGACGGTGAAAACACAATATTGTCCAGCAGTGCTACACCCCCCCAAGGAGGTCAAGTACCCTTCAAGCGACATTTTTTGTAATATCTATTAAACAAGCATTCCTACTTAAGTCCCACTTACGCGATGTGATCACTCATGTGACCAATTAATTGTACATAAATCTTGTGAACGTGCTTATTCCTCAATACGGAATACGTGCCAAGTTTCGTCGAAATCCCTCCACTGCTTCTACGAAAATTATTATAAAAACTTAATTTTCGCCAAACTTTGGAGGGTTGTTTCATCCCTTAAATGTGGACCATTGTAGATATAAAAAAACACGTGTCTCTTAGATTTTTGTGTTCTTCAACATATATGGAAATCAATAAGATCGAGGGCGGACACTTGGGAATGTTTCCTTGCTAGTCTCGCCGAAGGAGCGAGTTCAATCGACTTTTCCATCTACTTCAGGATGCTCGAAAATCCTTTATCCACCATCTTGGACGAGTATCGGACATAACCACAGTGAGAAAAAAAAAAAAAAACTCGCACCGAACCAAAGAAATAATTCCTCGAATGACAGCAAAGAGATACATCTCGTCGATTCGAGAAATCTCCCGGAAATAAATTGAATTAAATTCATCATTTCTCGGAGTTTATTCCGCTGATTTATTCTTGGAATTAATTTCAGATATTTCTTTGGCTCTACTTTTTCTTCTTTTTTTTTTTATTCCAGCTGTTCCTTTCCACGTCCAAGACTCGGACAAATTGCCGGACAATTCCCGGGGATTCTTCACCCGTTGACTCATGGAATCGCTTAACGTTTATCTGCCTCGATCGCGTTTAACACCGGTAAGTCCGTCCCCGACAAGGGGAGGCATCGCCTCCGGAGAATCGGTACCCGGTCTCAGGATACCCCTCTACCTCAACGATGACAAGATGGGTACAAGGACGAGGCATTACGACTCGGAGATTTCCATGTCCTTGTCCCATCGCGCTACCATTTCAGGGGCAAGGAGACGTCGCCTTGCGGCAGGGGTTATGTCGGTGCACGTGATATTTCACCTGTCTATGGCAGCCTGGGTTAAGGGTTGCCACAAGCCGAAGGGGGCTGCCAGCAGGGGCGAAAAGTGCGTTATACAAATGGGCCGTCCTTCGTCCACGCTGCTCGGCTTCCCTTAATTCTGATTCATGTCGGCCCGCCTCCCGGCATTACTCACGCGGACAATAAGCCTGCATTTAAACAATGGCCTTGCGCTCGATCCGCGCATCTTCGGCCACGTAGCCGCAGGATCGATGACGTTTATTTGCCGATGTCCAGGATTCCTGCCCACATGCGTCCCTGGCATAACTACTCTGCCCAGAATCGCGGAAACGCCCAGGCGGACTAATTTGCGAGATAAACTGTGACCATTGGTGGGTACACGCGAAACTAATATTTCCTGGGATCAAGACAATTATTCTTGGTTTCTTCTGGACGATGTAATTGTTTCTTGCAATCATGGGTAATTCAGAAATAAATGGGAACGAGGGGTCACGGGGGTATCGAAACCTTCCGATCGTACACGTGACTTCATTGACAGGTCCAGCCCACGTGGCAATTTCTTCGGCTTGCGCTGAAAAAAAGTTTAGTTGGCTGATATATAAATATATATGTTTATGTCTGTATTTGTTTATATATATTTTTTTTTCTCAATCAACTAATATTTTTTTAGCGTAAACCGAAAAAATTGCCACGTGCGCTGGACCTGTCAATGAAGTCACGTGTACGATAGGAAGGTTTCGATGCCCCCGTGACTCCTCGTTCCCATTTATTTCTAAGAAAATCCTGTAAAGCCCCCGATCGAAATTGTCCTCAGGGTCTCTTTCTAGTCTCGAGTGCAGAGTGCTAACGAGCCCGGGGTAGGGTGTCGAAGTTTGCCCCGGAGGAACCGACCGTCGAGGCCAATGAATGAATAATTGGCACACTTCCTCCTCTCGAGTTCGGATCGCAAACAAGAGTTGCCGGAAGGCCGATCCTGCCCCGGGTGCGCGGACGCTCGCTGCACTTCCGGTCTTCAAAGTGACTTGGCGCAGCGTAAATAAGAATTGTTTATGGTTCCAATCGGAACGAGCTGTAGCGGTCAGGCCAAACAATCGAGGGCGCTCATCGGAAGCGGGTATTATATACAGGGGTGATTCGCAACCCCCCCACGACTGGGGGCGGTTAAGGCGAAAGGAAACCCCCCTCAAATCAGCCGATTCGAATAAAACACTTTTTTTTTAACCCCTTAGTGCCGGACGATACATGGTCGTTTCCAAAGCTCTAGGGACTTCGGCCGACACTAAAAGGGTTAAGGGTATTGGACCGAACTGTTGGAAACTATGACACACGCCTCGTGAACACATAAGGTGTATCTTGACATTTCAACATTTGGATGTTGAAGAAAAATTCGATTCACTTAGGCTATACGAGAACCAAAATGGCGCCGAGCTCGCGTCGGAAGTGCGTCGCGAGGGGTCATTTTACAATATAATTCGGTACAGCTCTCAATATAAATTCCAACGTCGGTAATGTGGGGCTTTAAGGGGATGTGAAAGTGGCATCCGAAAGCTCAATCGCTCATAAAACTTTTCTACGATCTGGGTGTCTCGAATCGTTTCATACTTTAAAGCGTGAACATGGGGACCCTAAGGTAGGTCCTGAAGCTCGGGAAATTTCATTTTTATAAACTATTTTTAAAATACCTATAAACAAATTTCAGAAGAATTGAAATTTAATGAGTTTCAGGACCTTCCTTATAGTCTCCCTATTCACATTGTACAGTTTCAAACTAATCGGTAAATCGAGAAGGGAGAAAAGTTTTATAAACAAACCTCTTCGACGCCACTTTCGCGTCACCTTAAAAGGATCCTTTTTTGCCGAGGTCGGTAACATTTCTCTGGGTGTTACACCTTAACTGGCGAGAGAATCGTCGCCAATTCCTGGAGCCGGGACTCTTTCGTTTTTTATAAACTATTTTTAAAATACCTATAAAAAAATTTGAAAGGAATTGAAATTTAATGAGTTTCAGGACCTTCCTTATAGTCTCCCTATTCACGTAGTACAGTTGCAAACTAGTCGGTAAATCGAGTAGGGAGAGAAGTTTTATAAACAAACCTCTTCGACGCCACTTTCGCGTCACCTTAAAAGGATCCTTTTTTGCCGAGGCCGGTAACATTTCTCTGGGTGTTACACCTTAACTGGCGAGAGAATCGTCGCCAATTCCTGGAGCCGGAACTCTTTCTACGGGAACGAACGAGGGCCCATTAATCGCGATAAAGTTTGATAAGTGCACCACGGAGGGGGCGCGTCGCGAGGTGTCATTACGGTTTAATGGTCGCTCCCGGGCGAGTGACTCCGCAAACGACTGTGTTAATTAGAGACTCGCATCCGCCATAGGGTCCGGCCGCCCTCTCGGTGCCGTTTGTCCGAACGTCAATTATCCGAAGGCATAAATCAACATCGGCGGGCGGCCGCACACTTTTTTCCCTTTTTTATTTTTTTTTTTAACGAATGTTTACCCGTATTCGTTAAAAACGAAACGCCGCGTTTCCAGGGTCCGAATGTCGGGTGGTTCGGGCGGGATTACCCGAAAATTTGATCTCCCGGGCGCACTTCCGGGCCCCAATTAGTTCGGCGACGCGCCGCACCGCGGCGCCGGCGATTGGATCGCTTTTGTTCGCGCCTTTTTGCCGCCGAGCAGCAGCTTAACGGGCATCGGCGCCACCGTTATTTGCGAACCTCGCCAACGGGAAACGGTGGAGCGGATCAAAGGATTCGCCACGATAAGTGAGCTCCCGGTTGGAGTTCGGCAATTCTTTCGGATAGCGGCTCCCGATAACGAGGACGCAAGATAGCGACTCCCCTAGACCGCGCGAGATGTAGCACGGAGAAACAAAAATCCGTCGAACTTACAGGAAAAAAACTCAAGAAATGTTTTTGCTCTCTGTACACGTGAGGAATTAAAATCAGTGGATTAACCCCTTAACTTGTGCGCTGGAGTTAATTCGAGCGCGCTCGAGAGATGCAGCACGGAGAAACAAAAATCCGTCGAACTTACAGGAAAAAATCTCAAGAAATGTTTTTGCTCTCTGTACACGCGAGGAATTAAAATCAGTGGATTAACCTCTTAACTTGTGCGCTGGAGTTAATTCGAGCGCGCTCGAGAGATGTAGCACGGAGAAACAAAAATCCGTCGAACTTACAGGAAAAAATCTCAAGAAATGTTTCTGCTCTCTGTACACGCGAGGAATTAAAATCAGTGGATTAACCCCTTAACTTGTGCGCTGGAGTTAATTCGAGCGCGCTAAACAGGCCAAACTGTGCACACTCGAGATAATTCGAGTATTTTATGCTACTATAATTTTTCACCCTCGAATATAATCCAGGATTTTATTTTTTTGCCAAGACAATATTCTAGTGTTTTTTTTACATAATAAAAATTGATTTTTTTTGCCGTTTTTTTTTAATGCATTAATGGGACAGCTTTTAGCCGCATCGCGAATAATTCCCAACGGATAGGCTTCTGTAACTTTATGGCTCTTATTTCTCGCCGTGAGATTTTCCCGGTCGTCGATTCGGCTAGTGCTCTTTTTCTACGCGAATCTAGGAATTAGGGGAGATTTAGAATCCCACGACCCTCTCTTCGGTCGCGGAAAGCTTTCGGGAGGAATTCGGAGCGGAAACGAAAAAGGCTTTGTCCACTTCTCTAACTTCAGCCGTGGTGTTTGTCCGGTGGCCCTGGCCGGGCTTGAGCATGTCTCGTTCGTAATTCCCTGCACTAATATTTACATAGGTTCCCTGTACTCCGTTGTAATTTACACAACAGGACCTGCTCCGTCGAGAGAATCCCCGGATTCGGTCGCGTGCTTTCCGAACTTCTTGCCGGCGGCCCGAGCCCACGTGTTATCGGAAGGACCACGCCGCGTAATTCCGGCAAAAATATGTAAATATGTAAATTCCGGGGGGAAAATATGTATACGGGGTTATTGCCCCCAGGGAAACGGCCATAACCTCGGCCGGATAGCTTTTATCAGCAAATTTGTCCAAGCGGTTAACCCTTTCTTTCCAAGTCCAGATCCGAGTGGAACCAAATATTTGACTTGATATGCACGCGCTAAAAAATTCTCCTCCGACGAACTCTGTGCCTCTTTTTTAGGGTGAAGTGAAACCCCCTTCAAATCAGTCAATTCGAATACAACACTTTTTTTTTAAGGGTATTAGACCAAACTGTCCGAAACTTTGACACATCCTGATCATCTAAGAATTGTCCTGACACATTCAAAATTTGGATTTTTAAAAAAAATTTTTTAACAATCCAGGTCAGAAACAAAATGGCGTCGAGCTCTCATATTTCGATCGATATACAATTATCGAAGGCTCTGACATGAGAATCGAAAGGGTCAGGACAATTTTACGACAATTTAGAACCCTATGGTAATCGATAAACTCGCATTAGAACGGGATAAAGGCAAAAAAAGTGTTGTATGTGCTTCTATGCCAAAACGATGGGAATACGAGGTCTCGGAGTGCAAATTTAATTGACCTGGAAATCACAGATGGCGCAGGGGGTCCCTCTGCAGTCAATTAGGGCCCCAGAAAACACGAATCCAGAGGATTTCTGGAGTTTTACTTCGATTTCTTTATAATTATTGTACGAAAACGACAGGTGGAGTATGCCATTTGATACAATACTCAATATAATTCGACCCAGCTGTCGACATAAAAACGAACATCGACAACGTAGGCATTTAGAAAAATCTTCTTTATCGACGTCGATCAAGTTCCTCGACGTGTTTCACTTCATCTTAACTCGCCGTGATGAAGTGGAACTTTTCCAATTCTGGGACCGCCTCATTGCGTAACGGTTGGCCACCGGCTCTTCCGGAAGCCGCGTTCGTCGATCGGAAGGTCGCGAAACGCACAACGGTCGTCGATCACGGTTCGTTACGGTAATTAATTGAATGGCGATCGTAACGGAGCCGATCGGACGCGTGCGTCCGGCGGCGGAACCGCAGCGGGCCGATCCTTCGGCAAGTCTAGCGTGAAAAACGGGTAAGGCCGCGGCGAATCAGCGGCAGTCACGCCCAAATACTATCGGCTTTGTATCGGGCCTGGCCGCCCCTTGGCCCGGCAATTTCGTTTACGTGGACCAATGCTCACAATAGGGTCTCGACAAAGGGACGATCGGCTGCGCCAATAAACCGGGGGTTACAGGGGAAATCGCACTCGTGCGCCGGATTCTATCGCGAGGATGAGTGGATCGACCAATGGGGGACCACCAGCCGGACCGGGGAATTTGGTTGGCGCGATTTCCCGAGAAAATCCCGGATAATCTCGATCGATTCCGCTTTGTGCCTTCCTCCGGTCTCCTTCGGCGAGTTCTGCCCGTCTGGCCTCGTTCGTCATTTTTTGGCGCATCTTCCCACACGAAAAAGAAAAAAAAAAAAGAGAGGGAGAGTAAATTCGACTCATTTTCTCAGTTAATGTGAAGAGAAACATCCTTCAAATCAGTCGATTCGAATACAACACTTTTTTTTAAGGGTATTAGACCAAACTGTCCGAAACTTTGACACATCACTCCCGATCATCTAAGAATTGTCCTGACATATTCAAAATTTGGATTCTATAACAAAATTTTTTAACTCAGCCCAGACCAGAACCAAAATGGCCTCGAGCCCTCATATTTTAATGGATATACAATTATCGAAGGCTCTAATATGAGAATCGAAAGGGTCAGGACAATTTTACGACAATTTAGAACACTCTGGTAATCGATAAACTCGCATTTGAACGGGATAAAGGCAAAAAAAGTGTTGTATGCGATTCTTTGCTAAAACAATGGGAATACGAGGTCTCGGAGTGCAAATTTAATTGACCTGGAAATCACAGATGGCGCAGGGGGTCCCTCCGCAGTCAATTAGGGCCTCAGAAAGCATGAATCCAGAGGATTTCTGGAGTTTTACTTCGATTTCTATATAATTATTGTACGAAAACGACAGGTGGAATATGCCATTTGGTACAATACACAATATAATTCGACCCAGCTGTCGATATAAAACCGAACCTCGGCAACGTAGGCATTTAGAAAAATCTTCTTTATCGACGTCGATCAAGTTCCTCGACGTGTTTCACTTCACCTTAACTATGGGAAACTCGAATAAACCCTTTGTGGACGTTGAAAGTGTAATTGTAGGTCCGACCACATTTTTTAACAAACGAGAATGTACTCCGTAAAGAGTTGTTTAACCACATCGTGTTAATCGCATTTTTCAGATGAATGAACTAAACCATACAGTTTTTCACCTACATTTTTGGAGATGAATTTCCTCTTCTTTTTTTTTTGCAATGCAGGAAGAGAATGGAACGAAGGTACGGATCGCGGTTACCGGAAGATCCGTGAAATTGGTGTTTTAGGACGTCGATTCTCCTCGGGTAAAAAAAGCGGGGTGCTTTATTGCACCTCTAAAACTGTCGACTCCGAAATACGAGTGCAATATAAAGATAAATTTCGGGCCGAGCAATGACGACTCTCCCTTCTTACTCCGGTCGTTCCTCCACCTTGGTACCTAGCGACCCCGAAGAGTCGGCCATTCTTCGGGAAGCCTCCACCAAGGACTCGGCTCGAAGAAGGGAAAGCTACTTTTTTTACCATCTCTCTTGAACCTAGGGAACACTTATTTCATACATTTTATGATTAGGAGAACGGTGCCCGATTGCCGCCACTGAAGCCGTGCCTAGATGTGAAAGGGGCCGTTATCTCAGGAGATATTTGGTACCATCTTTATCATGGATCTCGTGCACACCATCGCGATAAATTGAGGGAGCCTGACTGCGTCCTAAGGAACAAGGCCGTGCCGGATCGTGTGGCAAATTAATGTCTAACAATAAGTAGGCCCTCCATGACGTCGAGTCAGTCATCTGTCGCGATCTATCAATGTAGCTGAGCATACAATGATTTGGAATCAGGTTACGTCTACGTGGTTAGGGCTTGTACTCCTCGTCGAGTTACCTTGTACCCATGTACCCATCAGGTATCTCGTTCGTTCCTTTAACGTGACCGTTCCTTGCCTGTCTCCTCGCGGCGCAGCTTCGTCTTCATTTATCGCTAACTGGGTAATAATATCCTAAGCCTGATTATATTACGAGGAGAATACCCAGGTTCTCGAGGGGTCCTTGACGAATCAGGAAAGCGCCTCGAGGCCCTGCCCAAGAAAGGGGAAAAAATTCCATACCGTAATTGAGCGCCAACGAATTCCGAAGGATTTTCGCTATTCCTTCTAACTGGTATTTTAATAAAAGTCCACGGGTAATCAGCTCGGCGTATCTCAAGGAAGTCGAGATCTTTCTCCGGTCGAGTTCGCGTTACAGTCGTTAACGAACTTCGTGTCGGCGACCGAGGTTCTTTTCACTGGAAGCCGAGGAAATCCCCTAGCTAGGGGACGTATCGCACGCGAGGTAACTCGCACCGGTTGAAGATTGAAAAGCTGTGCTCGTAGGGTGGAGTTTGTACAACGTGTTCGAGCAATGCGTCAGACAATGTCGAACTACGAGCAGGGAGCCGAAAGGGTCCGGGATTAGGATCCACCCTTGGATCCCTCGAGACCTAACTCGACAAATGTCTTAACGGAGTCGAGAAAATGTGCCACGGTGGTTTGTCAGATTTCCCGAAAAGGCCAATAATACCCCGAGGAGACGTTTACACACCCCGAGGAATTTTTATACAACCCGTAAACTGCATACGGCCCGTACTAATTCATGCGCTGCTAATTACGTGATTACACCTGGGGTCTAACGACGTCGCCAGGGTGGACGTCTCTTTTAAAAGCCGGAAAGATCGGATATCTAGGAAGAGCGTGGCAAGGCGGCCGATGGAAGGTCGAGAAATCGAGGATTCAGGGAAAAGTGGGATAGCGTGTTCAACCGATCTGTCGGATAACGTCCGGGGCCAAGCGGGGTGCCAAAAAGGGTCCACTGCTCGGATTCCTAGAACCGGAGATCCCTCGACAAATATCTAAACACCCTCCACCGACAGTCCTCGTGTCGGGTAAATTCACGACTCCGATGGTATCGTCCACCGTTACATCCGGCAGAAGGTTCCTCGAGCAGCCGTGAGACGACTCCATGGTGCGGTCCGATTTGACCATCGTCATTGATCGGAAATCCCATAGATACCTTCCCTCCCCCATCCCAAAACCGAAGCACTTATACCTCACGAGTCTCCATTCTTCTATGGATTAATTAATCAGCCATTCATTCGTTTAACATCCCAGGCCCGTGTATCGGACCCCCCAGCAAGAACTTTCCCCTGATTTGTCGCTAATTGGGTAATTGTACCCCAAGCCTCGTTACGTCGGTCTTCGTCCTTGCCGAAAATCTGAGAAGTCCCCCGGGGCTGGAAGTTGGAAAGCTGCGGTTATGGGGGGGAAAACGATGTAACGCTTCGGAGCCAAAACTAAGGACCGGGTCCTGGCGGGGTGTCGAAAAGAGTCCTGGGTCCACCTCCCGAAGGGGATCCCTGGGGACTCCTGCGTTCTCCCGAGCCATTCCAACAGTTTTAACAGGAGCAAGGGGGTCCTGATTGGTGCTGGCTCCCCGCACCATAAACGATGGTGGTTCCCCGCTGCAGACACCCCGGGGTACCGACCGGATCCAGCCCTTCCTCCATTCGCAAGCCCTCCCCATTACGTGTTTTTACAATGAATCCCCATTTACGGGCCTGTCAATGTGATATTTATGTAGCGCGATATTGCGATATCGAGCGAGTAATTGAAATTTTCCTACGGTGCCACGTTGCATTATACGCGATTCTCGGTCTACATCGGTCCTGATATGCATTTATGCGCGTAAGGAACGAATTCACGCTAGGTTCATTGCTATTAATAATCAACCGGCTTGTGGCTCTGATGAATGCCACGAAGCTCGAGTTAAAAATAAAGCCCCGGTTATCGCCTTCGGGTGTCGACACGCGAGCAAAGAGGAATAAATAATATCCTCGATATTTCCCGCGAACTCGCTTACCGGTGCCTAATGTAATCCAAAAGTGTAAATGACTGGAGTAGGGCAACGCCGCGAAATGCAAATGGCCTTTCGCCCTCTGCGGTTTTTGCATATGTAGACCAAGTGGCAGCATTCCAAATTTCGCAGCTTCCCCGGTAAACATTTCCGCCGGGATAATTATTCCTCGCTTTGGAAACGATAAATATTTAACGATACGCATACGGTACCTCCCCCGCGTTAAAATTACGCGCTAATGCAAACTTGATAGGTAAAAATCACAGGAAAACCGTGAACTACTGTCGTCCACCCGAAATGAAAGGCACTTGTCCTTTTGCCAAAAAAAAACAGCATTACTGAAGTAAGTCAAACTTTTTACCATGGCCGTTAATTCATTTTCTTCGCCTGACAAGAAAATCCTGCGATCAAACACGTCCAAAGGAATCGATAGGAAGAAATTCGATTACATGAACGGTGTAATTTTTTATTAGGATTTCAACGACTTCAATCGACAAGGTCCCGTAATTAAACGAAAGTCTTGTCCACCGGTGGGGATTATTCACCGAGAGAGGTTAATTGCACCATCAGCCACTCTTGGATGCGGTATCTGCTTACATCTGTTTTCTTCCGGAAACGCAGAGCTCGGTGCGTATTTGCATAACACGGCCTCCCTCTAACTCGGCGGTTTCCGCCCTCGGGTGTGCAATACAACGTTACGGATTAGGGGCGATTAGATTAAAGATTGCATTAGGTATTCATTGGCCTTATATATCACGTATGGAAGGGTGCACATTCCCCGAAAAGTATAAATCAGCGTAGCGAAATCGCACTAGGAACGATTACTCCGATAGGTCGCCGTACACCGTGTCTGAATAAAAGTTCCAAGAAAAATGTTATAAAATTATAATAATTTTTTTCTCTTTTTTTTTTCAACAGTGTATATGTTACAGTGAAACACCGAAATTGGAGAATGTCGACTTTCACCGGTGAATGTCAACCGATACCAAATACGTCGGTGAAAGATCGAATATTTCATTACATTGTTGTACATTTTGACCCTCGACAATCACACACCGATGAATGTCAACATTTACCGGTGTAAGTCAGAAATAAGGGTATTTAGCAAATATTTCGGACATACACGAAGCGACTATGTGAATGTTGACATTCACCGGTGAAAGTCGACATTCTCCAGATTTCGGTGTTTCACCGTAACATATATATTTCAGACGGACCAGCGTTTTCCGCACGAAAAGCCGAAGCGTGTTTCCGAGGCTTCGAGGAGGAGACCTTACGCAAGAAAGCTCGATACCGGCCACCCTTCGGTCCAAGGAAAGTACCCACGTCGAGTTCGGAACTTCCCGAACGATCCTCGTACTTTAGCGGATTGAACGACCGAACGAGCGATGGAATCGACGCGGGACCCTAATGGAATTATACGGTAGCCGGTACAGCCGCGCGGAAACTGCGAGGGGGCGATATCTGACGAAGGACGAAGGGCGCCTCCGAATCGGGCCGGGTTATTTCGCCGAATGCGTGGAAATTCGAACGGGTGCGAACCCTCCGTGGGGCTAAAAAATGTGCCCTAATGGCTCGATGGGGTCGTCGATGGAGGGCGAAAGGTACGTCGAGGGGAACGGCGTCCCGACGCCGAAACCTCATCCCAAATTCCGAGCCGATCTCGCCCCTACGTTCGCGTCTACGAACTCTTCAACTTTCCCGGGCCGGCTTTTACTTCTCACTCTTTTCAGAATCTACCCTTACACCCCACCAGACTGCATGATTAAGGCGAGAAAAATATTATGTTTTAAGATCCTGTATGTTTTCACATTTTCATATCGATAGAGTACAGTGCATTAGGGCAGTGTACTTGTATAGTTGATATGTGCCCATTATTATGAAAGTGGTCTAAGTCATATATTTTTTCTTTCGAAATTACATTGAATTAATTTCGTTTGAAATAATATGGCGTGAAATAACTGATAAACTCATTTTTTTTTTTTTAATTTTGACTGAGACCACTTTCATAATTATGGGCACATATAAAGAAATATTTCGCGGAGGGAATTTCTTTTCTCGGGGCATACGGAAAATGAAAGAACAAGAGGAAATTCCACTGATTTTCTGAGTTAAATATGGCGAACTCGATGAGCGAGGTGGTGTAACTGGTTTTAAGTAGAATCGGCTCTTTTTTCTTTTTTCTCCTTTATTTAGAATTTACTCTTTCTTTTCTCAGGGCGAGCGCGTCCACCTACGCTGCTGCCCGTCCGTTCGGGTTTCGACATTTTTCCTCCTCGCGTCTGCCCAGCGAGAGACTCGTTATCGGGGGAGGACAATCGCCGTCAGTTTCCGAGGACATAATTGACAGTAACCGAAAGTGGCCCGGCCGTAGTCGGCGGAGTTTCGAAGCTGGAAGTAAGACTCGGTGGGTGGAGGCAGAAAGGTTCGGAGAAGGAGCTCGCTTTCGGGGTTCTCGAGGAGGGACTCGTCGAGGGGAGGCAGGAGGAAGGAAATAACGTGTAAGACACGGATGATAGCGCGTGAAAGGGAGACATAACACGAAGACGGACGTGCTCATCCGCGTTGAGTTACCGCCTGCCATAGTAATTACGCTTAGGCGTGGAGAAGGGGCATCCACCATCCGTTCAATACTTTTCGGGCCCCCATTTACTTCTCCATACTCATCTACTTATCCTCTTTCCTCTTTCCTCCGATTTCCCTCCTTGCTCCTACCCAGTGCGCTCCCTCTTTTTGCTTCCATCGCTTTTCCGACTTTTCCGGGCGGTCGTGTTCGGCATAATTGGAGGTCCGAGGGAAAAACCGGAGTCCTCGCCATTTCGACGGGGAAGTAGGAATGAATTAGAACCGCGGCTCTGTTTGCGAGTTACGGCGGGAAATAAGGCCGCACGCTGTCCGCAAAAATGGGCCGCCGTGATGGCGCGACGCCTCGTAAAAGCGGCCTCCACCGCGTGCGGATGTTTTTCCCGTAATTTTCTTTCTCGGAAACGCATCGACTCGATGGTCGAAACGGAGCTCGTAAATGGCGTAACGAAGCGCGGTTTCCCCGTAAGAATCCCGCGCGCCGGAAGCCGGAGCGGAATACGCTCCGAATTTAAATTTCATACCTTCGCGTGCCACTTGTGGCGCCATTTCCGCGGGTTTTAAGGGCCTGTCAATGTACACACGTACCGAGGGAAGGTGAAACGCGTATTCCACCGTGTCATGCAACATCTTTCCCTGAATGTAAATTCACTTTTTTCACCGTACGAGACTATATGCATTTCGCGATAGGCCTTTCAATTGCCTCAAACCATCGCTGGAATTATCACCATCCCTGCCCCGGTCCACCTTTAAGGTGAGGTCGACTCGGATAAGACACTTTTTTTAAGGGTATTGGACCGAACCGTCCGAAATTTCGAGACACGATTCGCGAACACCTTATCGTTATCAACATTTTTTTCAATTTTTCAATTTTTCAAGAATTTCTTTCACTTTTTTTCTTCCACCTTTAAGGGGAGGTCGACTCGGATAAGACACTTTTTTTTAAGGGTATTGAACCGAACCGTCCGAAATTTCGAGACACGATTCGCGAACACCTTATCGTTATCAACATTTTTTTCAATTTTTCAATTTTTCAAGAATTTCTTTCACTTTTTTTCTTCCACCTTTAAGGTGAGGTCGACTCGGATAAGACACTTTTTTTTAAGGGTATTGGACCGAACCGTCCGAAATTTCGAGACACGATTCGCGAACACCTTATCGTTATCAAAATTTTTTTTTTAATTTTTCAAGAATTTCTTTCACTTGTGGCGCTCTCAGGTAAAAATCGACAAAGAATCGCCTGGAGCTCTTCCTTCTTTTTCCGCGGCGCGGCTAATCGGTCGCGTCGCGGATGCGGTAATCCGCTCGCTCGTCGATTCATTTTTATCGTGGATCGTAAACGTCGGCTCGCCGCACGTCCCGAATAAGCAGTCATAATTTATCGTTAACCGCTGAGAGCGAGTACTAACGATTATTGCGGCGGGCACGTTTACGATCGATTCGTCATTACCTTAACGCCGGTTTCGGGTACTCGCGCGGCTTCGAGTAATCGCGCTTACAGGTACCAGAGCTTTGTCCCAAGGAATACGACGAGACGAGGAGGGACGTCCGTCGTTTTTACGAGCGGAATTATTCCCCCGAGCCAAGATGCCAAATACTTCCAGTATGTACGGCCGAAACGCGTTTCCGCGTTAACGTGGCCGCACCACCGCACGGTCTGTTAGGGATGGCTGCTTTATGGACGCTTCCCCTGATGGCAACCCCTCCTCCGTTTCTTACTCGTCTGCAAACCTCATCCCGGCGAAACTTTATGTCCTTTCCGTAGCGGAGAAAAAATCATTTGGAAAAGATCCCACCGTTTTGGTATCTTTACGACTCGACTTTGCCTTTCAATTCTTATCGTAACTTAAAGTGATATGAAAGAGTCATTCTATGTATATAAAACGTCAAACTATTAAGATTTAAATTTCATGAGTTTCAAGACCTTGATCAGGACCTCCGTAAATAAGTTTAAAATTTTCAGATTATTAGGCGCAGTTTGGAGAAAAGTTGTATTATTATTTTGACGTTTTATATATGTAAAATGAGCCTTTCATAACACCTTAATCTCCGGTTAATCGGTCCGCCTTTGTCCGATGTGGTTTGAGCACTCGGTGGACGAATCGCGTAATTATCATAAAAGTGTATTACGTAAATTACTTAATTTTATGATTCCACTATCTGGGTTTGCAGCTGGCCGCATTTTCGTGCAATTTACTTCCGATTACTTTATCTCGGGGGAAAACCGGAAACGTATTTACGTCCGGCACAATGAACCTTTTAAGCGACCGCGATTAAATTCATTTCCGTCTTTTGTTTGCTGAATTATTTTCTCTACTGCGTAACATCGAAATAAACAGACAATTATATTGATAATTAAATGAAATGCATTAATGCCGTGTCGGCCTCTCTGTCCACTCCACGGTTCGCGTTAAATTCTCGAATTTCAGTCAACGATTTACCGGACGAAATGTGTATTTTTTTGCACTCGAGAAAAATCACCGAAAATTCGGACATTTTGAGCTTGTCAACTCACATCATCCTACGCTCCCCCGATTAATTACCCTCTGCGAGCTTTTACCGATGGTTCCACAGTTTCAAATTGCACGAGGATAATCCGGGATTAAATAAGAACATAAAAAGAAAACCGCCGACAGACCTCCCGAACTGAACAAAGTCGGAGGACCAAAGCGCTCGCCGGTTGGAAATTAATCACGAGATTCGGCGTGTAGGCATCGATTGATCGCTCCCAAATCGATCGCCATTCGATCACGAGATACCTGGGGGATTTCCTAGACCCGAGATCATTCCCATTCAGGACGCCGATGACTCCAAGGAGTGGTTCATTGTCCGATTTGCCGGAACCGCGTCTTCTGCTCGGGGATCCAAGATGGCGGCCTTCCAGCGTCCTCCGAAGACCGTCTTTGGCGATCATCGATTCTCTTATATTGCGCGCCATCGGGAAGCGGGCCGTCTTAATTAATCAGCGGCCGAAGCAATAAACTGTCCCGCGAAGAATCTATGACCATTCTCGGAAGTCTGACTTTTCCTCCGGGGATTTATCTACCGCGTTTCCGGATCTCTCTCGCTCTCGGTCGGGAGTCGCCGAATGCGGGCGGCGTGCCCGATCGCGCGATTCCCGGATTTATTTCCTCTTCCTGAAGAGGCGCGCCAAACCTCGGGAAGCGATGGGAAGCGGCTGAGAAATAGGGATGTGCATGATCCGTGCAGGCTCGAGTGTTCGTGGCCCGACTCCACCCGAGAGGAGGTGGGAGTTGCAGGCTTGCAGCCGCATAAAATGAAGGGAATCGCGCCACTCGTTCACGGACTCAACGGTGCCTCACATACGATGGGTAAATAAAAATATGTACACTAGGGAGGAAAATATTGACCCAAAGAAATCCTTGAATAATACCAAAGAAATATTTTATCAACTAAAGGAATAATTCGACTGGGATGAACTCGGATTAAATTGGATGAAACATTTCCTTTTCCGGTTTTTCGATCGATTTCGACTCTTTTCTCATGGGAGTAAATTCCCATGCGAAGTCGCATCATTGGGTAACGTTTGAAACTCGATGTTTCGAGTGTAAGGAAAATTTCGAAGATTCCGGGGAAAAGCCGCCAACGTGAGAGATGACGATCAGAGACAAAAGAGTACCTCTCCTCTTGGGTTCGGCCCGAGGTCCTGGAAATTCTGAAGGAGAGGAACGTGGGGAGGATCAACCATCCTGGCCCTCGAAACGTAAACCGAGGAACGTCCGAGAAAATTCGAAACGTTTCTAGCCTAAATTCAAATTTTCTTTTTCCAGCGGGACTGTCAGTTTCGCTTGGGAAAATTGATCGTACGAATTCCAGAATCGATCCCATTTCGAGTTCATACGGATTTTTTTCGTACAAAATAAATTTCGCATCGCTGCAAACTGTCATCATTGGTCAACACTTAATAATCGTGTGCAGAACTGTTAAATTCGCCTGAGAAAATTGATCGTTTGAATTCCAGAATAGGTCCCAGGACGAGTCTCTCGTCCTTTGTCGACAGTCCTCGTTTCCGTCAGGCTCGTCGAATTTCAGAGGAGACTGCCAATAAAATCGGCAAGTTCCAGGCTAACGACCTTCCTCGTAGGCGTGAGCGAAGGCTCGTAAACACGATTATTGACAATTACGAGAGAGGTCGTTATTTAGGGCCGGTTACTTCCTCGAGGCATCGCGTCGGTGGTACTTAGTACGCGCTCACCGGATCGTCCCAATTACCCGATGGAAAAAGGCAATTCTCCTAGGCCGTTCTCAGGGTCGCCCGAGTGCCTTGACAATCGGACCTGGCTTTCCATTCTTCTTGCTCGCGTAAACCAGGTACAAGTCACTAAATACCTGGTCTACGTCCGTACCATTGACCGGGGCAAAAAGGCTCGGAAGAACGCAATGCCGCATTAGGAGCGAAGTACCCGGAGCCGGTGAAAACCTAGAAATATAAAAACCGAATCCGCATGAGAGAGAAATCCATCCGATCGGTGTTCCGGGAAAACATAGTAACACGGTCGATGTAAACACGGATATCGAAAAAAAAAAAAAAAAGAAGCACGGAAGAGAGGACCCGGCGAGACGGAAAGTCGCGTCGGTGAAAAACAAGATGGCCGCCGGCCGGGTCACGTGGCGAGCACGTGCGTCCTGCCTGCGTGTCGGAAAAGGAGGGATAGGACGGCCATGTTGGTCAGCCAATTTCCAGCCTCCTGATCGGTAAGTCACCTGCTTCATGACTTCCCTTATTTATTTTCGCCTCTCTACGTAAAGCGTCGTACTTCGTTCACGGCTCGCGCTTCAATCGCAATTCCTAAAGTGACTTCCAAATGTCATTTGTGCCCATAATTATGAAAGTAGTCTAAGTCATATATTTTTTGTTTCGAAATTACATTGAATTAATTTCGTTTGAAATAATATGGCGTGAAATAACTGATAAACTAATTTTTTTTTTAATTTTGACTTAGACCACTTTCATAATTATGGGCACATTTGATCAGGAAGGAAAGATTTCGGCTGTCCAATATGGCTACCTTCCCATTGTTCCAATATGTTTTCTTAGTACAGGCTCGGGCTCCGTGCATATATTCTTGCGTCCATGCGTCCGGCGTCCGCCATGACGGCTGGGCCTCACCTTTGGGCCCGAGCTCGCGCTCCCACTGGCGGAAGAGCGGAATCGCTCGAGCGGATCCGAAAACCTACCCACTCCGGGGCCGAAATTCCGCCGGGGCGACGGCAGCGTTCGGAGGGGGTTAAAGGGGCAGACCGGGTCCGGAATTAGGGCAGGCGAGCCGAGTAGGCTCGCACTCGGCCGCGCGAGAGAGAGGGGGCGAGGGCAGACGCGCGGGAGGGAGCGAGAGGGAGCGCGAAGGGTGCCGTAGGGGGTGGCGGCGGCGCGCGCGGCCGCGCGGTGGGGAGGCCCTCCGGAAACCAGTCGAGTCCCGACCTCGGGTCGCGTCGGGCCACCGCTCAGTTCTCAGGCGGACGCCGTAGCGCGCGGTTGTCGATCCGGCGAGCGTAACCCAACTCGAGAGAGCGCGCGGTCTCTTCGCTCTTCCTAACCTCTAACGGTTGGAACGAGGACAGGAATTATCCAGTGAACGAGGTAATTCACCGCATCCGGAGTGATCGAGTCGAAGCGTCCTCGTCGAACACCCGGAATTTTTCCCCGAGAGGGTCGATCGGTTTCCGTGGGACTTTCCAGTTTTCCAGCCGGTGGCAAGGCGCCGTAAGTGTCTCCGGGTTAATTCTGGATCCGATCTCTCTGGATAGAGGAAAATCCTCGGAATTCCGGAGGGGGGGAATTTCAGCCCCCACTGTTTACCCTCGGAGTAGTTCCCTAGAACTTCCTGGTTATCCAGCCAGGGTCAAGGCGGCGAAAGTGGCTCCGCGGTAATTCTCGATCTAATTTCCCTGGATCGAGGGAAACCCTAGGGAATTCCCGAGGCTTCTTTCGCTCTGCCCGAGTGGAGGGAGCGGCGATCAGGGCGCCCTCTCGGCGCGATCCCCCGAGTCGGGGCCTCCAGGTTCGGCGCTCGAGGTCGATCCAGCCGATTCCGGCCAAAGTGCTGGGACTCTGCCCGCTGCCGTGCCGCGACGCGGCCCTGTTCGCGAGTGTGTGACTTGTGCGACCGTGACCACCGGCCGCCGCGCAGTGCCCTGGAGAACGACCTCTTCGACGCATCCTGGACCTCCTTGCGACCGGGACTATCCGCTGAGGGATAATTCGACCCAGCGGCGACTTGAAAGCGACCTGCACCGAGTGGTAAGTTTTTGCCATCCTTCACCTCGCGCGCGTCAACACTCCGGACACCCTTTTTTCGAGGCGACTCGAGTTCCCTTGTTCACCCTTTTTATACATATATATACATCTCTGTACCCGCAAGAAACGCCGGCTTCTCCCGAGAACGTTTAGCGCGACATTCTCGTTCTTTAGTCGGTCTGGGTTTTTACGTTACAAGGATCTTTTCCAATTTTTGGACCTTTTTTGTCTTGTAAAATTCCCTGGTAAGCAGCCTAACGTCGACCGCCGTTTGTGCGCAATTTGCAAGG
This sequence comes from Orussus abietinus, assembly GCF_000612105.2. NCBI lineage: Eukaryota > Metazoa > Arthropoda > Insecta > Hymenoptera > Orussidae > Orussus > Orussus abietinus. The sequence continues at coordinate 72,206 of NW_019394282.1, read as the reverse complement.
ACTTGCACGCTACGATGGTGCACATTATCCTCGCGGAATTTTTTACGTTTTGCGGAAAAATCTTTTCAACCCTTCTGGACCTATTTTCTCTTGTAATAATCGCTGTTAGGTAGCCTCGGTCCACGTGTGCGCAATTTGCAAGGACTTGCACGCTGCGACGGTGCACATTATCCTCGCGGAAATTTTTTCGTTTTGCGGAAAAATCTTTTCAACCCTTTTGGCCCTATTTCCTCTTGTAATAATCGCTGTTAAGTAGCCTGAGGTCCATGTGTGCGTAATTTGCAAGGACTACGCACATGGTGCGCATTATCTTCGCGGAAATTTTTACGTTTTGCGGAAAAATCTTTTCAACCCTTTTGGACCTATTTTCTCTTGTAATAATCGCTGTTAAGTAGCCTCGGTCCACGTGTGCGCAATTTGCAAGGACTCGCACGCTACGATGGTGCACATTATCCTCGCGGAAATTTTTACGTTTTGCGGAAAAATCTTTTCAACCGTTTTGGACCTATTTTCTCTTGTAATAATCGCTGTTAAGTAGCCTGAGGTCCACGTGTGCGGAATTGGCAAGGAGTACACCGGTATCGGGGTCGTTTAATTCCCTCGAGTTAGTCCGATTCGTTGCGTTAACCTGCAATTAGGATAGCAAACGCGAGCTTCCTTCCTGCGCTCCTAGTTGGACGAGGACGAACCAGGATGCGAGGACGAGAGCTATGATTTCTAGCCGCGCTCTCTAGGAGGAGATTCTTGAAATTTCGCCCTATCAACTCCTCGCTGATTACACGTCGCGAGGTATTTAACGCTTCCTTTATAACGTCGTAAGAGTGAGAATTTTACTCGCGCGTCCGGGAAAGTTCCTGGGATTCCTCGCGTTCTCTGGATCTCCCCCGCACGCTTACTCTCCGTTGAAGGCAGAAGAAAAAAAAAAAAAAAAAAATAAGGAAATATGAGAAATACAGGGAGAATTTTATCAATCCGCGTTATCGGGAATTACTCGACGGAGCGCGTAATATTTTGCCAATATTTCCCTCGGGGCCCGGTGATTTTCGGGAATTCTTCTCGTAATACGCGGTTTTAAATCCACTCGGGGGGCGAATTTTTCCGGGAGCGACCGGGAAGGGAGGAAAAGGAGAGGAGACGTCGACGGGCTCCGAGCGCTCCCGAAGGATGCCGTCTCCTCCCAGGGACATATGGGAAAACGGGGTTTTGTCGGCGCTCGAGTTTGTAGGTTAGGTCGCCACTTTGGAATCCCCTTTTAAGGGTCCCTCCGCGGTCGGGGCCTCGTAAATCCCGAACGACGAATCCCCTCGCGGGTCGACTACGTGGGTGTCCCGCGTCCTTAAGGAGGCGACCCCTAGGGACGCCCTGATTTCTCGCGCCTCTTCCTATGGGAACGGAAACGTCGGTAGGGAATTTACACGAATTTCTGGGCAATGGTGATTTACGGTAATCCGCGATTTCGCAATTTCATCTATCGCTTAGGTCGATTACAGTCATTTGGAATTATGGATTTGGATGTGATATGGACCTAGAGAAATGATCCGGCGGACGGCAGACATGCTGCGGATCAGGGTTGATAAGAATTATGATTTTCATGAAAAAAATGAAAAAATGAAAAATCCGCGATTTCGCAATTTCATCTATCGCTTAGATTGATTACAGTCATTTGGAATTATGGATTTGGACGTGATACGGACCTAGAGAAATGATCCGACGGACGGCAGGCGTGCTGCGGATTAGGGTTGATAAGAATTATGATTTCCATGAAAAAAAAATAATGAAAAATCCCCGAAGAAGCTTTGCAAAAGGGTTTCCTTTGTACGGGGTTGTATGTTCAATTGTCAGGAATGTAGACTGGGCAATGAGAAATCATTTAAATTAAACGCTGATGAGTTTAATTTTTACCTTTTCGATATGAGAGCGCTATCAGGGCGTGGGGTAGTACTCGGACTGTTTTTTAAAAATACAAAATCGGCGATTCGAATTGTGGTTTTAATAGAGCAATTAAAATCAGCTAAAGCCTGCTGTGGAATTTTATATTTGCGACCCGCGGAACAAGGGCGAGGTGTGGAACCTCTGGACGCGCGTGGGTCCCCTCGATGTCCAGGATGGGAAACGGGGACAACCCTGCGGAGAAGACGCACGGTTGTCCCCGGTGCCATCTCGGCCGGCCGGCTGTCGGGCGATGAAATGAAATTAAGAGCATTGTCGTGTCGGCCGGCCGGGAAATAAGAGGAGCCCAGGTAAGACCCGAGTGCTCTCCGTAGCCGGGAAAGTTGCGCCCGGGCTCTCCGTGAATCCTGCGGAAACACCTTCCAGGGAGTAAGGGAGTAATACCGGGAGTAAGGGGGAAAAAAAGGGAGACCGCAGCCCGCGACGCCGGACAGGAGGAGGCGTTCGTGTTCCGAGAGTGGCGGACCATCCCCAGGGAAAGATCGACCGGACTCCTGGGGAGGGTTAAGAGGCGATCGATCCTCTCTCCCTCGATTTCTCCCAAGGCTCTCCCGTCGATCGCATTTTTCCTCCCCGAATCGGGGGCGCGATTTTGTACCGGCGGAAGGGGAGGACCCGGTCCAGGCGTCCCGACGCCGCTCGGTCCTCGGGACAACCCCTCGTCTCGGCGAAGTTCGGGGTCCCTCTCCGGGCGTCGGGGCGCCGATTTCCATAAGTTGAGAAATGGCTCGCCCGGAAAGCGAGAAAAGATTGCGAGGAGGGCTGCGAGCTATCCACGCTCCTCTCCCACCCTCTCCTTCTCTCTCCATGTCCTCGACCGGAAGCGAAACTTTTCCGAAATCCCGAGAAATCGGATGTCCAACCCCTTTGCACCCTAGGTCGCAACCTGAGTCCACCCTCGGGCTCTCGATACGTCTCCAGGGGTTGAGAGTACACCCGTCCCTCAATTCACGCGAAGTATCCGATCCACGTAAATTCGATTTACGCGAATGAAAATCTCGTAAACAATGTTCACCGGTACAAAGGGAACAAAATATTGGAAGTAAAAGCTGGTACATAGAAGTTTTAGAAATACGTATTTATTTCAAATAGCTCAATGGAAAAAATATAATCATGCTTCGCGAATGAAAATCACGTAAACAATGTTCACCGGTACAAAGGGAACAAAATATTGGAAGTAAAAGCTGGTACATAGAAGTTTTAGAAATACGTATTTATTTCAAATAGCTTAATAGAAAAGTATAATCATGCTTCTAAATCGGGTAAATTGTGTTACAATTTACCGTGTAAATCGAGGGAGGAAGGTGATTCGCGTTCGATCTGTCTTTTTTTCTCTCTCACCCCGACAAGGGTGGGTCGAATTAATTCCGCGTTTGCGGCGAGGGTCTCTTCCCTTCTGTCGTCCTCGATGCCGACACGCGTCTCGTCTGCTCCCTGTCCGTTGGAATCCTTGTACAAGTCCTGACATTTTCTTTTCGCCCTTCCCCGCCTCCATATCTCCCCTATCGCGCTACGATATCACTCCCGGTGCGCAAGAGGGTGCGTCCGTCTATTTTCATCCCCGATTTTTATGCGCTACCTCCTGAACATTCCTCGATCGGCGTCATCCTCTCGAAAGGACTCACAATGACTCTCCGCACCGAGAAAAAAAAAAAACACGTCGATTAATGCAAAGAGATATGCATCGTTATCACAAAATCCTGCGATCAAATGCATCCGAAGAAACGGTCAGATTTGCGCATTTAAAATTTATTTAAATTGAGGATATAATTTTGCGTCTCGACGAATATGATTGTTTCTGACAATTGTATACGATTCAGGTAACAATATATATATATATATGTTTCAGTCAACTAATTTTATCAGTGCGGCATCACGAAATCCTGCGATCAAATGCATCCGAAGAAACGGTCAGATTCGCGCTTTTAAAATTTGTTTAAACTGAGGATATAATTTTGCGTCTCGAGGAATACGATTGTTTCTGACAATTGTATACGATTCAGGTAACAATATATATATATATATATGTTTCAGTCAACTAATTTTATCAGTGCGGCAGGAAATCCTCGCCGGATGCGCGGATGTAAATAAGCCGTCGTGTCGGCGATCGTTGCTTTATCTTTTTCATTTCCTTCCCCCCCTTTTTTTTTTTCCGTTACTTCCACCGCAATAATTTTTCCTCGCGTGACCCGGGATTTACTCACGTGGAGTGAAACTCTTTGCCATGTTCGGAGGGGGTGGTTTTTCGGGCCCCTTCTTGCGGAGGCGTCCGGCGGATCCTCGAAGATTGATGGCATTCGGATGATGGCCGCCATTTCTGGGCCGCAAGAGTCGAGGAAGACGTAGCCCACTTAATCCCCGGTAATGAAGTCATGCCCGTAAGAACAACACGTGTACCGAGCGTATTAGAGCGCGTTTCTGCGGCTCGGTAATTACGGGCGTAATCCTTTCCCACCGCGGGGGATAATTATGTCCGGGAACGGCGTCTCCGTCTGAAAAGATAACCGGATAATTAGGTTATCGCTCTCCGCGGGTATATACCTTATTTTTTAATTATCTCCTTGCCGGTCTTACTCCTCGGATGGGATGCTTCGCCGCGCGATTTCCCCGCGCCGTTTCCATCGTCGTTACTCGTTCAAGCTAAATGGACGGAATTTACGAGGCGACGCGCTTTTCAACGGGGGAGAAAAAAAATAAAAAATAAAAGGAAATAAGATTAAATGGAGGAAGAAGCCGCATTCGGCTCGTTTGGGCCCGCGTTGCGGCCGAATTCGCGGGTCCGTCGCCGAGCTCCTCCGCAGCTGGGCCGCAGAATATATATCTCGACGGCGACATCCGGTCGCGGCCGCAGCGGAATCGTGCCAAGACGCGCTACGCGAGCCGTGCATCCGGGTGGAGTGGTTTTTGCACCGACAAGATTAACGACGGGGGCGGATAGGCTTATGCGGAACGGCCGCGCAATGGATTGGCCTGGCCCGCCGATTTTTCTCCATTATTCGGCCGCGCTCGCGCGGAATCGACGGGAACGTCGTTAGGGAGGCGGGTAAAGCGCGGACGAGCCAATCAGTCCGGTAAATTGATATTATTCCTCGTCAAATCCCAGCAGCCGCCAATTAGCGACGCGGATTCCGCGGCGGCGGGGATTTTAACGATGCGAGGCCGCGACCTGGATCAGACTCCCGAAAATCGGCGACCTCCTAATTATCCGCGCTCGCCGGTCGACGTTCCGGCTCCGGATTGAGATTCCGCCGCGGAAAAAATTTGCCCAGCTGATTTTCAAGGGTTTCGCGGTTTTCATCGGTCTCGGTATCGCGATCTCGGTCTTCCAATAAATAAGAGAAAAAGGGGAAAACGCGGCGTCTCGGTTCCGGGTAACGCGACGGGATTTCCCGGCACCGCGGACGCCCTTCGCGGAATCTTGGGTTTCTTTCCGGCATTTTTCTTGGGAGTGAGAAGAAGAAAAAAAAAAAAAAAAGAAGAAGAAAAATCGAGAGATCGATCGGCACGAAGAAGTCGAGCCCCCGTAATGGCCGCGCTCCTCGAAATCTCGGGGCGCACGACGCGGCGCAGACGTGGCGGAAAGTAGTCCTCCCGTTTCCCGGGCACATCGGCACGCGATCACGCGATCCCGCGATCCGGCGGAGTCCCGATCCCCGTGAAACCCCCGCAGAAATCGCGAGGCCCTCGGCACGCACCGCGAGGTCCGATTCCGCGCGCGGAAAACGCCCGCGGTCCACTCGAGAGAGGCGTTTATACACTCCACCTCTCGGCCGCTGGAAATAGAATCGAGACGAGATATCTCGGGAAAGACGATCCACCCTTATTATTAGAAGCTCTCCCCATGGAGGACGGGGTTGGTACGATTTCGGGCCGTCCTGGAAAAGGCCGCAAAAAATTCCGCGCCGACTAAATCCGGACGAAAGCATCCATTAACGAGCGTTTTCGGTCTCTGCGAGGGTAGAACACGACTACGCGTTTAATTTATACGCGGTCGGTTTCGGACGATGTCTCTCCGCTCGTCCGGCTCTCCGATTCCGTTCTCCGGATTCGAGACGCGAGTCTTTTGCGGCCGGAACGCGGACGGCTGCCGCGGGGACGGATACGCGGCTAATCACCGATTCGTTCCCGGCTTTGGTTATTTATAAATAAACGCTCGATTAGCGCGACGAGGCGCCGAATGAGACGAACGGAAGGACCGAAGAAAGATGCTGTCCGCGCCCTTTCCGTTCGCGGCTCCGCGCCCGGAACGCGAGAGGACTCCTTCGAGGCTCGTGGGGATAATTACGTTATTCCTGTCCCCGTGGTTGGCGTATTTACGGGCTCACGCCACGCCGTTGTCACGGACGCTTCTCCGAGGGTCCTACCCTGGAAAATGTGCTTTAGGACGCGGAATTCGCGGGGGGTCCGCTCGGGGGCGAATCTCTTCGCTCGAAAGAGGTTTCTTTCGCGATTAAGCGGCACGGGGCCGACACGTACGCTGCGGTACTTCCGATCTAATGGCCACTCCGCCGACGGTCCTCACCTACGGCGGGGATAAAGGGATTTATTTCCGAGATCGAATCTCTCTACCACTCTCCAAACAGATTTCCTTGATCGAGGATCTTTCCTCGGTGGGAACGGTCCCGACGAGTCGACGCTACGTGAGGGTTGGAACGACCACTCGAAAATTCGACGACGACTCGACAGCTCGAAGGTTTGACAATTACTCGTCGACTCGATAGTTTGACAATGACTCGATGGTTCGAAAATTCGACGACGACTCGGCCACTCGAAAATTCGACGACAGATCGAAAATTCGACGACGAGTTGACGATTCCAAAAATTCGACGACAACTCGAAAATTCGACAACGACTCGATGACTCCAATAATTCGACGACAACTCGAAAATTCGACGACGACTCAAAAATTCGACAACGACTCGATCACTCCAAAAATTCGACGACGACTCGACGATTCCAATAATTCGACGACGACTCGAAAATTCGACAACGGCTTGACGACTCCAAAAATTCGTCGACGACTCGAAAATTCGACGACGACTCAAAAATTCGACAACGGCTTGACAACTCCAAAAATTCGACGACGACTCGACGATTCCAATAATTCGACAACGGCTTGACGACTTCAAAAATTCGACGACGACTCAAAAATTCGACAACGACTCGACGATTCCAATAATTCGATGACGACTCGAAAATTCGACAACGGCTTGACGACTCCAAAAATTCGACGACGACTCGACGATTCCAATAATTCGATGACGACTCGAAAATTCGACAACGGCTTGACGACTCCAAAAATTCGACGACGACTCGATGATTCCAATAATTCGACGACGATTCGACGATTCCAATAATTCGACGACGACTCGACAGCTCGAAAATTCGACGACGACTCGACGATTCCAAAAATTCGACGTCGACGTCGACTACTCAACGTCCCTATTTTTACTCCAGTGATTTAAACGTCGGGGATCCTTCTCGCCTCGTCTTTGCCGGTCGCCGCGGAGTGTTTGCGTTGTTCGTTAAGGGCTCGGGAAAAAGGGGGTGGGAAAGGGGAGGATCTCTCGACGTAACCGTATCGGTCGATTTCGAGACGCCGGCCGAGGTGAGGCCTCGAGTCCGGCTTTCGAGTCGACAAATACGTGTTAGTGGCTCGTTTGTCAAGTACGTCGCGTTTGTATCGACTAGACATCGTTCGCTTCTCGACTCCGCCGGTCTTTACGAGCGGCCGTGCCCGGCTTCCATTAAATTACCGACAATACGGCGGCACAATTTCTCCGAGGCATTGTGCCTCCCTCAACCTCCCCTCCGAGGGCATTGCGTGCCGCAGCCTTCGGGGCAAGATGCATTCAGGACGTCACGACGTGAATTTAGCGCGTTCCCCGGGAGAGAGTGCTCGGTAATTCACGACTCGTCTCTCTCGCGGAGACGTCGAGCACGCGACGTCGAGCGCCGTGCCTCCCTCTCGATGGTCCACCGGAGGGCGTTTAGAGGCTTTCCGGGTGAGCGAGGGCGCGCTCGAGGAAGTCCTGACCCTGCCTCCCTCCGATGGAGGATTTCGAAAATCGAACTTTCCTCCGAAGAAATTCAATCTCAACGAGGACGAGGTTATCAAATGAGCGATTTATGAGAAAACCGCGGTTCCAGTAATTTTTAACTATTATCCCTCCGATGGAGGATCTCAAAAATCGAACTAACCTCCGAAGAAATTCAATCTCAACGAGGATGAGGTTATCAAATGAGCGATTTACGAGAAAACCGCGGTTTTAGTAATTTTTAACTGTTATCCCTCCGACGGAGGATCTCAAAAATCGAACTTACCTCCGAGGAAATTCAATTTCAGGGAGGACGAGGTCATTAGACGGGTGATTCGCGAGAAAGTCGCGATTCCAGTAATTTTTAAATATTATCCCTCCGACGGAGGATCTTGAAAATCGAACTAACCTCCGAAGAAATTCAATTTCAGGGAGGACGAGGTCATTAGACGGGCGATTCGCGAGAAAGTCGCAGTTCCAGTCATTTTTAAATGTTATCCCTCCCACGGAGGATCTCAAAAATCGAACTTACCTCCGAAGAAATTCAATTTCAGGGAGGACGAGGTCATTAGACGGGTGATTCGCGAGAAAGTCGCAGTTCCAGTCATTTTTAAATGTTATCCCTCCGACGGAAGATCTCAAAAATCGAACTAACCTCCGAAGAAACTCAAATTTCAATGAGGAAGAGGTTATCAAAACAGGCGATTCGCGCGAAAATCGGTAATTCATTAATTCCCTAACTCTGTCCTCCCAAAAAGTCGACCTAACCTCCCGCGAAATTCATTCCCAACGAGGACGAGGTTATTAAAACAGGCGATTCGCGAGTGCACTCGCCCAAACCAACGGCCGTAATCGGCGCCTCCACCCTGGGCGTAAATCACGGAAGAATTGTCAAATACCGGCGGGTATGGCGAGAAACGACTTCCGAGCTATTTGCGTCGGCGGGCGGAGAGCTCGGCGGAATTGATTCGGCCGCGGGAGCGAGAAGCGCCGCTGCGGAAACGGAGGCGGCCCCCGAAAGCGCCGCCAGCGGGGTACGTTCCGCGTCCCGAATCCGCGGCGAGCGTCGCCGGCGAGGAACCGGAGCCGCGGATAAATTGGCCGGAGCGGAATGCCCGCGACCCCGCGTCGCGTCGGGAATAGGCGCCGTTTTTCTGGAAAAGCGCGGCCATATCGCGACGTTCCCCCGGGTACGTCGCGATACGGCCGCACTTTTAGCCGCGTATCACTCGAGAATTACGCGACGAGCCAAACCGGAGCGGAGCCGCAAGAGGAGCGAGTCGGAAGTTCTCGCATGGCGGAGCATCCGTTGGCTCGACTCGTGTACATCCGTCTGTCTTCCGCATATATCCACCCATCCATCCATCCGACCATTCATCCATCTTCCCATCTACCGACGCGTTTCCTCCGCCGGCTGACGCGCTGATGCTAATTTCTCGGATCTTGGATCTCGCCGGGAAGAGTCGCTTTCCTTTAAACGGGATTTCTAACCCGAATCGAGCGGCTCCCTCCAGGACGAGCTAATTAGTTAACGGCAGGGCGGCCAAGCGCGGCCCCTCTCGTTGCTAGGGAATTCGTCCTAGTTTCTTCCGCGCGGCTGCCGTGCATGTACGCGTTAATCGCCCCCGTTCCGCTCGGACCGACTTTGGCTCTTCTCGCCCCTTCCCGAGGGCGACCGTCACGTACTTTTGCGATTTTCAAATGATCATTTCAAAAGTAATCGGCAAATAACGCTTAACTGGGATCTGATTAAAAACTAACACCTTAGGTGTGAAGATTTGTGACAATAAAAAAAAAACACATTTTTCTTGCGCACTTCAATTATAAAATTAGCGATTTCCATTATCGAGATACAAGATCTCCTGCACTGAGAGAAGAAAATTTAATTGAACCAAAGAATGACATACACCTTTGAAGTGTACCAAGGAAACATCTTGGTAATTCAGAGAATAATTCTTTGCGATTTTTAAATGAAAATCTCAAAGCTAATCGACAAATAACGCTTAACTGGGATCTCATTAAAAAATAACACCTTAGGTGTGAAGGTTTGAGACAACAAAAAAAAAAAACATTTTTCTTGCTCATTTCAATTATAAAACCAGCGATTTCCATTATCGAGATCCAAGATCGCCTACACTGAGGCAACAGAATTTCAATGAACCAAAGAATGACATACACCTTTGAAGTGTACCAAGAAAATATCTTGGTAATTCAAAGAATAATTCTTTGACTCGAATGAACTCGAATACATTGAATGCGACGTTCATTCGGAATTGTTACCATTTATTTGAGTTTATTCGAGTCGAAGAATTATTCTTTGAATTGACAGAATATTCCTTAGCTTAATTGAATATTTTCGAACGCGGTTTCTCGCTTGTAACTTTTTTACGTCCTCGTACACCCAGTTGCACTCGGACATCCGAAAAACGCGGGCGTCGGCCTACAGCTGTGCGGCCGTGCGTTCTCCCCGGCGCGGAGAGACCGGCAAAGGGTGCGGAGAGACGGGCAATGGGTGCGGAAGGGTGGCGGGGAGGCGCGCGGAAATTCGAGCTTACACGCCCGGCGACGGGTCGACGGGGCGACTTCCGGCTGCGTGAGAATACCGCCGCGTCCTGAATTACGCAGGGCGTCCCGCACCGTGCGTGTCATTTATACCGGAATTGTCAAACATCGGGGGTCTTCGAACGTCTCTACGCCTTTCCCTCGGGAACTGGAACTGGAACCGAAGCTAGGGAGGGTTCCGGTTCCGGTTCCAGCGGAATGGGACCACCCGAGAGGTCGAACCGACACCTGATCGACGTTCTTCCGCGTCTTTACGCGGAAGAACCATCCTTTTCCATGTCTATCGAAAGGGGTAATCCCTGAAAGTACACGATTGTCATACACACCTTACACTAAAAAGTCTCGATATATTCAATATTTTCCTTCAAACTGTCGATCGAATAATTCCAAACTTTACCAAAATGTCGATTCTCACTTCTTGTCCGGAGATAAATGCTAGATTTTTTTTTTTCTTTTCGAAAACTGAAATTTTCCGAGTTTTAAGACCTTTCTCAGAACCTCCACAGTCACGTGCCAATTTTTGCAAATGATCGGTGTATAAATATTTTCACCTTTTGGTATATATATGTTACCGTGAATGACCGAAATTGGAGAATGTCGACTTTCACCGGTGAATGTCAACAGATACCAAATACGTCGGTGAAAGATTGAATATTTCATTTCATTGTTGTACATTCGGAACCTCTTCAGTGTGTGTCGACAATCACACACCGGTGAATGTCAACATTTACCGGTGTAAGTCAGAAATAAGGGTATTTAGCAAATATTTCGGACATACACGAGGCGACTATGTGAATGTTGACGTTCACCGGTGAATATATTCAACCGGAGTATATATATATGTGACACTTTCGTAACACCTTTTCGTGTTGCTCCACGTGCGCCGCTCTAAGGGCGGAAATCCCTCCGTGATTTTTCTCTCTTTTTTTTTTGTCGGACCAGCGGGGAATAAATTGGGAGAGACGAGCCTCGGGGGACGACGCGTGAGAAGAGCTCCGCGTGCGGCACCGCACCGGCCTGTGTAAGCCGATTGGGGCGCGCGTCTGTCGTTCCCGTTCGGCTCGTCGTTTATATCGGAATTGTCAAACACCGAGGTCGCCCTCGAACGTGGCCCTGCGCCTATGACCTCCCTCGAAAATGGAGGGTCCTGGTTAATATACGGCGATAACCACCTGGGTGTGCGACACCTGAGAAAACTGGGGAACGTTTCCAAAACCTTCTCCTCCCTTGCTTACCCCAGGGGTGGAGTTGCAACTGCTCCTCCCTTCGAATAAATTAAGGCCTCGTTAAGTGCCGATAAACCCTCCTCGTTGCACTTGTCGCCGGGTGATTGTGCACGCAGGAAAGGTAATTCACTGTGATAATATGAAATATTACTTGTTCCATCCTGAGAAAAAAAAAAAAAGAAACTATACCGGAATAAATTGGATACAACGTTGCTTGCGAAATTATTACGGTTTATTTCAGTTTATTTCAGTGAGATATTCATTGAATTAATGTAATTTAAAAATGTTTTTTTGGCTCAGTGACGGATCTTTTTTTTTTTTTTCCGCCAGGGTGTAATTCTCCCTGCGGTAATAGGGGAAGTTTATCGGTAATGTTGGGCTTTGTTAAATGTGAAAATTCACGATCACGATCGGAAATACTTGCGAGCCGGACCCGGGTTCGACTCGGTGACGACGTGTCTCTTGCGCATCTCGAAGAGTCGAGGTCTTATGCTAATTCCGTGACGAGCCCTCTCGTAGGCGCGGCATTGTCCGCTAATAACCGTTCATCGGTATGGTCTCGGCCTAACTCGCGAGAATAATAATTACCGCGAGGGGGTGTAGGTTGGGAAATCGGCGAGTCGCGAGATTGACCGGCACTCCTTGAGAGATATCGCTTATCGCCTGGGCGTAAATCCTGGCCTCTCCTCGATTTTTCCCCCGTCCCGGGCGGTCCACTTTGCCGGATCGTCTACGCCGACGGCGGCGACGTCCTTTGGACGGGCGTCCATTGAAATGCGTCGGCTGTACCCCACCCGTCCTTTGGCTGGGCGGTGTTTATTAACTTGCCGGCACTCGCGCGAGCGCCTCCACTACGACTACGGGGATGGAAAAAGATCGAACAAAGCCTCCGTCCTTCAAAGAGGTGTGCACGCCACCCCGGGTGAAAAGTGCGAAGGCGTTAAATCGATTTGGGAACACCGCGCCTTTGACTCCGATTCGCCAAACCGAGGCTTAGAGAAGCCGCGCTTTAAGGACCACCCCCTGGGATAAAAAAACGACCACCGCGAGTGGGTTAAATCGGAGCCGATTTAAAGCCCCGACGAGATACTCGGTGGTCGCGAAATTGCTCAACGCCACTTTAACGGTGTACCAGGGTGGAGGGAATTTACCCGAAATACCAAAACAGTGCGTGGATACGACTTTTTTGAATAGTACCGATGAAATGGTACCGTCAACTTCGACGAGTAATTGTTTCGCTCGAATGAACTGAAATTAATTGTCAGAATTCCCAGGGAACGTTGCATCCTATTTATTAAATTTTATCTGAGTAGAATTATTGTTTGAAAATATTTCTTTGGTGCTATTTGGCTCAAAGACATTTTTTTTTTCTTCCCTCGATTCTGAAATACCTCGTCAATCTCGATCAGCTGTTTTCTCCGGGGCACGTGGTTTCGGTAAGAGTGCTAAAATATTAATTGTTCCAGGCTAATGATTATTAAACGGCATTATTCGATCGGGGGTGGAAAAGCTCGAGCACGCTCTCGAGGTTGAGTAATGGCGCGCCCACGTGTCGGGGATCGCCATTCTACGTGGAAAAGGGAAAAGAAAGAAAAGGAAGGAAAAAAGACTCGGAGGAGAGAAAATAAACGACGCACTCGGGTTAATATTCCTTCCGAGGCGCGGTTTCTTTTTATCGGTCTAGGAAAGCGGCGGGTAGAAAAAACTACATATCACGAGAGAGATCCTCTGTCGAGTTAAGGGTTAAATTAGCACGGGCGGGCTGCGATAAAATATAATTAAATTCCGCGCCGCGCGGTAAGTGACGGTGCGCGATTTAGAGGGGACCGTTAGTGCCCTCGGACGAGGATTTCAAGGCGAGAAAGTACTTAAGGACCCCACGCGAGGTCGGCAAGAGTCTCTCGACATTTTGCAATTTGACGAATTCTAAAAGACCTTCCGCAATATATATATATATATTTTTTTAATTGAATTTATTTCCAATGACGGTGAGGTGCACCCCTCAAAACACCCCTCAAATACTTCGGCACTTATTTTAAAGGATGTCGAACCGAACTGTCCGAGATCTTGACACGTGACTCGTGAGAGTCTAACAATTGTCCTGACAGGTTGAAAATATGGATTTTTGAAAAAAAAAAAGTTTTCGACTCAGCCTAGACCAGTACGTAATTTAACGCGACTATTTTTGTGATTTTTTTCTCTTTCCGTCGCGCGCATAAAATGGCCACCCTGGCGAAGCCTCGTTTCCGGGATTATCTCCTTAGGCCATAAATCCTGGCAGGACCTTCTTCCTTTCCCGGCTTCCATTCGGCTCGTCTCCGCCTCGTCGGGAAGACGGGCTGGTGAAGGTTCCTCGAGGAGGTTTCTCCGGGAAGAACGCGCGGTCCCGTTCACGTACCGCGCGCGGTATATACGGCGCGTTCCCTCCGCAGGCTCTATACCCTCCTCGCTTCCTATACGCCCGTCCGTCCTCCGGCGCGGTGTTCATTAAAGCGGCCGTCGGGCCGCGCCAAGTAGACGATTTAAATTTAAATAAGCGCGACAAAGCTGCGATAAAATATAATTAAGTTCAGCGCCGAGTCGGGGCCGGAGGGGGGAGGAGTCGAGATAGCGGAGAGGGATGGAGGCTGCGGAATGGGAGCTCCAGGAAACCGAGTTGGACGTAGCCGCGCGCGGTCCGGTAATTCGAAGTCGGCTTTCCGATAAAAATTTCGACGTTCGGTCGAGATTCGCGCGACCGTCTCCGCGACTCTCGACCGTACGTCCCCGTACACCGAAGACGACTCACGTGGAAATGGGCTCCGCTTTTACGGTTCCTCTCTCGCGCGTTAATTCCGATTAATGCAGCAATTGCGATTTAATTGTACGCTCCGACAGGTGATATTAAAAAAAAAAGAAAAAAAAAAATTTCGCGTGGCATGTCGAACCATTTGTCGCGACCGGCGACTGCCGATGGAGGACCGCGGTTCCGCGGAAGAATGTCGGGCGGGATGTGCGGTCCGGTAATTCGACGTCGCTTTTCCGATAAAAATTTCGACGTTCGGTCGAGATTCGCGCGACCGTCTCCGCGACTCTCGACCGTACGTCCCCGTACACCGAAGACGACTCACGTGGAAATGGGCTCCGCTTTTACGGTTCCTCTCCCGCGCGTTAATTACGATTAATGCAGCAATTGCGATTTCATTGTACGCTCCGACAGGTGATATTAAAAAAAAAAAGAAAAAAAAAATTTCGCGTGGCATGTCGAACCATTTGTCGCGACCGGCGACTGCCAATGGAGGACGCGGCTCCGCGGAAGAGGCCGATGTCGTATCTGGCGGGAGTTTAAAACGGTTTAATGGTCCCGTTGCCGGCGTTTTACGCGCGGCCCGCCGTTTGTTTCGCAGGGCGGCCCCGCCTTGGCGTGGCCTACGCCGAGGGGGTCGTAGGGTATCGCGTCCCTACTTAACGTGACGGACTTAATGGCCGGGCGTAATGGGTGCACCGGGCCGTAGGAAAAAACGTAATTAAGAGAAGGTCGAATACCCACCGCGGGAGGCTGACCGGGATTTATGCGGCCCGGTAATTCCTCCCAGGTATCCTCCTGGCTGGGTGACGGGCGAAACTGGCGGCGAAACTCGCGGCGAAACTGGCGGCGAAACGCCACCTCGCGGAGAATCCTTCGTGATTCATGGAAGGGACGGCCCCGGTCGCTCCGTAAAACTGGCCGCTACTCCGGGTGTATTTACAGCCGCCGAGTGAATTTAGTGCGTGTACCCGCCGGGAGTACCGCTGCCATGTAAAGCACTCGACCGCGAGTACTACTCGGTGCGCTCCCCGCGAGTGCGCGCGTCACGCTCGACGTGGCGCACTTGCACTCGACGCGTACCTGCACTTGAAATTCCCGTCTAGCGAAGAGGCGCGACACGTTTGTTGCCCGTCGTGCATCAGGTGTTCCGAGGCGCCGACCGGCACGTGCCGAGGAGGAACGTTGGATCGGTAGCAGTCTTAAGGTGATGTGAAACGCGTCGAGGAACTTGATCGACGTCGATAAAGAAGATTTTTCTAAAGGCCCACGTTGCCGACGTTCGTTTTTATATCGACAGCTGTGTCGAATTATATTGGGTATCGTACCAAATGGCATACTCCACCTGTCGTTTTCCTACAATAAATATCAAGAAATCGAAGTAAAACTCCAGAAATCCTCTGGATTCGTGCTTTCTGGGGCCCTAATTGACTGCAGAGGGACCCCCTGCGCCATCTGTGATTTCCGGGTCAATTAAATTTTCACTCCGAGACCTCGTATTTCCATCGTTTTGGCATAGAAGCGCATACAACACTTTTTTTGTTTTTATCCCGTTCAAATGCGAGTTCATCGATTACCAGAGGGTTCTAAATTGTCGTCAAATTGTCCTGACCCTTTCGATTTTCATATCGGAGCCTTCGATAACTGTATATTGATCGAAATATGTGAGCTCGACGCCATTTTGATTCTGGTCTGGGCTGTTAAAAAATTTTTTAAAAAAATCCAAATTTTGAATGCGTCAGGACAATTCTTAGATGATCGGGAGTGATGTGTCAAAGTTTTGGACAGTTTGGTATAATACCCTTAAAAAAAAGTGTCATATTCGAATCAAATGGTTTTTTAAGGGGGGTTTCACTTCACCTTAATCGCAATCGCTCCTTTCGGATTCCATCGGACTTCGTAGGAAGTACTCGGCGCACGTGTCATCGAGCGGCCCACTTCCGGAAGCGGAACCGCCGCGATATATATTCCCTGCGGAAAATCGGGTTCCCGGCATTCCGAAAATCTCGATCCCTCGCGTCTCGCGGATTCCGGGAGCCGCGCGCGGTAATTCGGGGAGGTGCGGGATTTATGCGGCGTCGGTGACTCTTTTTTTTTTTTTAATTTTTCTTCTTTTTATTTCCACTCCCCCGCGGCGTCCCTCACCCGGGTAAATTCGGCGCGGGATCCGCTCGAACGTGTGTGTCCGGAGGGGCCGGAGGACTCGTGCGGATGGCAGAGGGCATTTCTCATCGTAATGTGATTTATGGGGCGTTTTTAACCCCCCTCCGGTAATGGGAGTGCGCGGACGACCCTCCGCTCCTCCCGGGTATCGATGCCCGCGCGATCTTCGGGAATATCTCGCGCCTCTTCGGCGAAACTAATTATCCCCCCCCGGAAAAAAAAAAAAATAAAAATCATTGCAGTTTATCGTACTCGACCTCGCACGAGGCATTGACCGGGGCGCGTTTTCCGCGCAGGGAAAAAAAAAAGAAAATTCCCCATCGAGGGTCGAGAATAAAAAATGGCGAGCGTGAGACCTTTGACTCGGTCGTTTTGTCGATTTTTCCTGGATTTCGGGTAAATTCAGAGGTTGTTCGTTCGGGAGGTCGAGGTTGGGGAAAGACCTCGGAGCCAGGGCCGATAAGGCACCTCGCTCGGTGCCTCTTATTAAACGTTTAATCGGTCTTTGGAAAGTTCCGCAGGAGTTCTTTACGGAGCACGGGTAATGGGCCCTTTTAATTGGATACTCCTACCGGAGATTTCGAGTCCATTTGTGTAGAATTACATTTCGGGGAGTAATAATGGAATAAAGGGGCCGACGGTCGAGTGGAAATCGGGGAAAGAAAGTTCCTGGACCCTGTAGCTCGGAATAAATCCTTTTGGCCAGGCACAAAGGCGACCTTTCGCGAATACCTCGCGATCCGTTTCAGTCGTCGATCCGCCGGTGAAAGGACGACGACGGGGAAGCCGGGCGACATCCTGCTATCCCGAGATCCCGAAGGATCGCTAGATCGCCGAATCGACGCGGCGACCGAGTCGATGTCCCGGAAGCAACGCTATACCGGGGAATGAATCCTTTCGCTCCACCAGCGAAAAAAACTAGACCCGGGGAACCCCGATGACGGTCCAAGACGACGGGGACGGGTCCTTGAACGAGGCCCCGAAATCCTGAATCTCGCCTACCCTGGATCCTTCTCTAAAAATTTCACCCGAACTTCTCCACTCGGCTCACCGAGGAGCCTCTAAATTTCCCACGGAACCAGAAAAGGATCCTTTCGGACTTTCTTTTTCCCCGCCGTGTCCTGCGAGTCCTGCGATCGACGTCGATTTATAAAAAGGCGCGGTCAGGGGGTGTTCCCTCGGGAAATTATGAATTTTAATGCCGAGAAATCACGTGTAAATCATCTGGAAATCCCCTAAACACTGTCGCAACTATATATAGCCGCATGTCGCTTATCACCGAATCGCATTGTCGCTTATCATACGAGATAAATGGCAATCGGCGCTGAACGAAAGGACTCGTTTCCACCGATTTCCGAGTGAATGGCTCCCAGGACGGAATCCAGGTCACTCCTGGGGCGAAATCGGGCAGAAGGGCCGTAGACGGTTCACGGGTCGCGGTTGCCGGAGGAGAGCTCGCCTTCGTAGAGGACGCTCGACGGGAGAGAGAGAGGACGGCTCGTAATAAGATTTTCCAGTCAGTCGCGCGTCCATTTCGCCGCCCTTCGCGTCGAACGCTCATTAGTATCCGACATCCCATTACCGGCCTCGTCATAAATAACGGCCGTACGCAACGGGACGAGGCGGCGTTATGGATTTTACGTGTTGCGCCGAAGACGCGGGGACGCCTCTCGAATGAGCCCCGGCTCGTAAAGCGTAATCGTAAAGGTTGGCAATGGACCAAGGGGGACCGAGTCCTGACCGCCCAGTGGCGTACGTCTCCCACCACCCCCTGGGGGGTGGATTTCCGTCTCCTCTCCTCTCCTTGATCCGACGTCGTCGGCATATACGCCGGTCGAGGCGTCGCAATAAGGCCGACACTCGATAATACCTGATCGCGGGGCTCATTGTTCTCGACCTCCGACTTTTCGACCCGAGAACGAGCCGTCGGCATGCGAGCGTCGCGGCGCCGTTGCGCGTCACCCGACGGGAGCGCCGGGCGTTACGCCACTGCGCAGGCGCGAGACTCGCGAGAATTGCGAGAGGCGCGAATCGCGCTTGGTGGGCGTATTTATAATATGCGGTACATAATGCATTATCGTCGGAGGTTCGGCGGCGGGTGTAAAATCTCGCGGCCTCGGCGCCCGCTCGGCGTGGGCGAGCTCGGGTGGGTGGGTGGTTAGGCGCGTCGCCGGTAATTACTCTCGGGCCAAGAAAACTCTATCGGCCGTGGTGTACAATTACCCGGCGTCATAGGTGGAGTCCGCGATGCTGGACCCCTTTCTTGGCTCCGAGTCTCTTAGCGATGGGAATCGCCTCTCGGTGACTTCCACGCTGCTGCCGTCTTAACGGCGTTCACCACCAAAGTGGGGACGATGACTTCCACCGCTAGATGGCATTAGCATCGAATTCGGTGGGAGGTAACCAAAACGTACTTTCTCGCTCGGATGAGGGAGACGCGACGCATAATGGGCAGTGTTTAGCAACGGGCGAAAAATGTGTGTGTATTTTGCACGTATACGACTCACACAACGGCTAGACGCCTCTGGACTAGGCGCCGAAACGTGTGTGACACTCGGCCGCACGCACACGCAAGTTGGACGCTCCGCCTAGAGTCGGCAACGGTTGCTAAGGAATGCCCAAATTCCTCGCGAGAAACTTGAAAATCCTGAAAAAGGTGCTCCACGGGGACAACGATTTTGAGCGTATTTCTCAACCGATCGAGCTCAACGAGTGCTCGTTTTAAAGATAAAACGTTGACGTGTGTTTATATGGGAGCGATTTTCGATCAAGAACCTCCTTCCTAGGTAAAAGGGCATTGAAATTATGTCGTTGCACTTTTTTATATGAAAATGACCACTTATCGAAAATCGCTCCCATATAAACACAGGTCAACATTTTATCTTCGATATGAGCACTCGTTAAGCTCGATCGGTTTAGAAATACGTTCGGAATCGTTGTCCCCGTGAGGCCCTGCAAAATCGCTGGAGTGGTGAGCGCCCTTAATTTGACGCTGCCTCCGGTCAGGATGGACCGGGCGAGGATCATCGCGAGCTGCTTACCCCGAGGAGAGTTTCCTTCGGTTTATTTTAGTTTATTTATATTTACTTTCGATTTACCTCACCTCGCATCACTTTCCTTCATCCGACGAGGGGTAACTCGATCGGACGCGATCAGGGGGGGGGTTCGATTCCTGAAAAGTTTCGGCAATTTTTCCGTCCGAATTGAACTCCTTTTCCAGGGGTATTAATCGTTAACGAGCCGCGAGCCGGGAAGGGTTAATCAGGCGGAGCCCTCTCCGGCGGTCCCCAACCCTCCCAGGGTCATCCTCGGCCTCGACCGCACGTACCTTGGTTTCCCTTTCTTTCCCCGGAGTAACGAGGGCTGTTCCCCTCGCGGTGTACCTGCCCGGCGATTCTCCCCGCGGAAGGGATCCAATTAACTCGGTAATTCCGCACTCTCGGCGGCTTCTCTCCCGTCCGACCCTGGGTCAGGACCGGCCGCTCGTCCTCGGGAAGCCGCGTCATTTTTACGCCGCGGAAAGGCGCCCTCCCGTCCTCCCTTCGCCGCCTCTCGCTCCCTCTTATATATGTACGTCTCCTCGCGTTTCGCGATACCACCCGGTTTGACGAAAAAAAAAAAAACGCTCTTCCGAAAATGTGAAGAAAAAAAATACGTACTCACGAGTGAGTTACTTTTCTAACATAGATCCTCGGTAATAAGCGATTTTTCCAAATTCAACCCTTGACCCGTTTGCATCATAAGGAAGTATGAAAAAAGGGTACTTATCACCGAAATTTCAGGCTGAATGATAGTGACCAGGAAAATTGAGCGCATATATAAAACTGAGCGTATATATACGCTAATGATGAAAATGGGGTAAGAGGGTGAATACTGAAAAGAAATGTGTTTTTACACATTTCTTTTAATATCTCTAAAATTCGCTGTGATGTCGACTTGATTTTTACTTTGAAAAAAAAAAAAGAAGGGATACGTACAAATGCTTAGGAACCGATTTCAGGATTTCGCCCTGACCAACCATTCAGGGGGTGAAATGGGGGTAAGATGTGTTTCTTTTTTTAATATTTAGTTGCATATGCCGCAGTGAAGTCGCGATGGGGCATGATAGGACGGTCTTAGAGGTACTTCCCCGTGGCGTCGAGATTCCCTCTTGGCTCTCGGACGGCGCCTTCGACGTCCCGGCGTCCATCCCCGCGGACACACCTTGTTGGTCTCGAACGCGCCGGCATTCCCGGCAAGTTTTATACGCCGCCTGCCATCGGACGTCGGTTGTAATTACAAGCACCGCGATAGGACCGCCCAGCGACCTCTGAACGCCGATATGCCGCGGTGCGTTTCTTACGTACCGAGGCGTCCGAGTACCTATCCGAGTACCTCTTTCTCTCTCTATCGCGATCGCGCCATTGCTTCGATCGGACCTACGAGGAATATCCCCGATAACGCGTCGGACGTAACGCGCCATTGTGCGCCCGGAAAGATTTAGCTCGACGCCACAGATCGCAATCTGGCCGAGCGGATATCCCTGTGGGAGGGATATGCGTCGCGACGCCCATATGCGCGAGTTAACATCGGTAAGCACGTCAGAATTATCCTGACGCGTTGAAAATTCACCCCTTCAGAAGGACCAAAAAAGGGTGGAGTGTGCCATCTACCACGACACCCAATATCATTCGATACACCTGTCGGGATAAATCCCAAAATTGGTAGGGTAGGTGTTTAGAATCTTTTTCACCGACGTCGATGGAATTTCCTGGCGTCTCTCACTTTATCCTTAATGCTTCGCGCAAGGATGTGGCGTTATTAGGGATGCGCGAAAGGACCTTATGTATCCTCTCTGAATACGTGGTACCAAAAAGACCGAATCTGGGCCAACGTGGGCGAAGGTGGGCAGGGATTCCCGTGATATCCCAGCCATTTGACTAGACGCTCCGTCTCTGCTCGGCGTTCGCTCGTTAACTCCTGTTTGAGGAATATCTCGACCGCTCCTTTGAGACGTCGGTTCAGGAGATGTCCTATGGAGCTGCGTCGATTTATGAGACGTCGTTCGGTGCTGCGTGGAGTCTCTTAGTGGTGTTTATTTTCGACGTTTCGGGGGTGGATCTCATCGCGCAAGCTGGAACCATCGGATCTGTCGACGCAGGACGCAGGATTCTTCCAGGCTGGCAGGAAGGACCCCGAAAGGGACAACTCGTTTGTCCGTCGATACCCTCCTCGATGACTTCCTGTAATTTCTAGTCGGGTTTCCGGCAGCGTCCCTCTGCACCCCGGGGCACTCTAGGGTGCTGCGCACGAGGGCACTGTCAACGCTCTCTACACGCGAAAAATTAATTTACAGTCGTAACGTGACAATTCACTTGCCGCAAGAAACGTGAACACTTGAAAATGGACCAGCGATATTTTCGTTACATTGACCAAAAAAAAAAAAAAAATGATTACCTCACTGGGGCAATGCGGATTCTGTTCCTAGTTGCGATATTCCTCCCCGGCGACGACAAATCGTATATCGCTCATTCCTTCGACTAGGGACGATGACATTTTTTTTTTTTTCCCGGTAGTTGGTAATTAACCAAGCACTTTTTCTGAGGAAATCTCTCCAATGGTTACGATCTACGATTCGATGTAATTGCAAACATTTTTGTCGTCGGGGTGATTCCGGCTGGAAGAGCAAGACTCTATCAAGCGTTCTTTGCGAAAAGTGCAAATCGTTTTTTTTTTTTCCTTATCAGGTTATTTCGAGCTGACCGATCGCTTCTTAAACATCGGGGAGCGCCAAGTAACGAGATGAATTATTTCCAAGATTTATGGCAGGAGGAATTCGCAGCGTCGGATGCGGCCTGATGGGCGTCCCAAGAGGTCGAGGTGGAGGGAAGGTGGCAGGATTCTCGCCGCGAAAAAGTCTGAATCCTGGTCCTCGTTTTTTGCGAGCCATCTCGATGGGTCCCTCTCGCCTTCCCGAGGGTCCTGGCACGAAATGACTGGATATTTCGATTATCCCTGGCTACGGGAAAAGGGAGGATCGCTAACGACGGAGACGTTTCCCGCGGGCATCGCGGTCGCGGGATATCTCCTCGGCCTCTCCTTAACCTTAACGGTATTTATCGAGCGGATTTCTTGCGGGCGACATTCTTTGGCAAATAAGGACCTCCTGGTCCTCCTTTTGCCCTCGACCTCTTTCCGCCTTCCCCTCGGCGAGGAGGCGAGCCGGTATCGGGGAACATCGGACTTTTTCTTACGCCACCCGCGGGCTTTTGACGTCCTCGTTAAGCTCGTTACCTTGAAAAGGCTCGATGTTAAGGGAGGCCTGATAAAGGCGTTTCGTTCAGTGAGATGCCTCTTCTACAGGAATATTCGGACGATTTCGGACACCCGCGATGTAATTATAATGCCACGCGATACTCACGCGGTATCAGATTACGCCTAGTGCCGAGTTTAGGAGGATTTAACGAACGAAAGTATTATTTACCCTCTTGACTGGAGATATTCGGCCGTCGTTATGAGTTTGCATCATGGAGGTCGCTGCTGCACGTATCCTCTTGGTATCAACTTTGTGTCGTGGTCCTCTCGAAGGAAGTCCACGAAATTGATTTTACTAGGGCCTGCTGAGTTAGGCACATCGATGATGGGGATTTTACGAAAAAAAGTGTTATTTCCCCTCCTGACTGGAGAAGCAACGCCGTCGTTACGCGCTTTTTTGGGGTTTGCATCGTGGAGGTCGCTGCCGCGCGCGTTCTCTTGGTTTCAACTTTGTGTCGTGGTCCTCTCGAAGGAAGTCCATGAAATTGAATTTACTAGGCACATCGATGATGGGGATTTTACGAGGAAAAGTGTTATTTCCCCTCCTGACTGGAGAAGCAATGCCGTCGTTACGCGCTTTTTTGGGGTTTGCATCGTGGAGGTCGCTGTCGCGCGCGTTCTCTTGGTTTCAACTTTGTGTCGTGGTCCTCTCGAAGGAAGTCCACGAAATTGATTTTACGAGGGCCCGCCGGTTACGGCGTTACGGCCTCGTCCACCGGGTTCATAAATGCACCATGCCACGAAGTCTTCCTCCTTCCCGGTATCTAGAAGTCGTTCCACCCGTCGAGTAAATCGAGGCGACCCTCGACTCGCGACGAGATGACCCCAGGACATGGGGCCTCCTTTCCTACCCCGCCTGCGAGTAATTTGCCGAGGGCCCTCTTGCCGTCGTTTTTGCGATTATAGGCAAAGTCTAATAACGACAATTATGTCATTTGTGCGGAATTCGACCGCCCGCGGCCTCGCTTCGACAATGCCTTCGTTATCCAGGGGTGGCCGGGGACATGGCCTACCCCACTCTTCGGTTCTATATACCCAGCAATTGGATTTTCGGCCCTCCCTTTCCCGAACAGCTTGCTCTCTCTCTCTCTCGCTTTCCCTCCTTCCGTCATTCGTTCGAGCACCTACACCTAGAAGAGGAAATTTCATTAAACCGAAGAAAGTATCTCGTTAATTCAAAGAATAATCATTTCACTAGAAGTCGAATAAATTCGGCGCAGCGTTTCCTCGGAATTATGAGAGTTTATTTGGGTGAAACAATTATTCCTTGAATTAATAGGAGCCCTTGCAAAAATTCAGCTGTTTTTTTTTTCTTTTTTTTCCCCCGAACTAATAAAAAATGGCGCGATACTCGACCCGGCGTTTATTGTTGGCAGATTGAAGAATTGTTTCCCTGGAGGCCGCGATTCGTCTCCGCGACCCTGGGCGAATAAATTCCGTTTTGCGGGAGTTTTCCAAAGAGCCCATGGAAATTTTTCGGATTTAAAACGGCGCAATTCAAGCGACGTAATCCGGACGTTATTCACTCCCGCGAAACGCCGAAAATCCCGATGGTCGCGCCGATTTCTCAGGGAAAATTCATGCACGGCTCGGGGGACTTTTCCGGCCAATTTGACCCGTTTTCCCTGAAACATTGCGTAATATTTGAACGGCCGCCAGGGCGAACTCTCGTTCCCGTCGCGGTTTTATCGAGTTAACGCGCGAGGAAACGCTTGATTTACTTACGACTTCCTTTCACCGGGAAATCCCACCGAATTATGGTGGCGCAACCTTGTCGAGAGGAAACGATAAATTCCGCCGCGGTTTAATCGAGCGACGGATCAAACGTCGAACCTGCTCGAGTTTTAATCGAGCCTGCACTCGCATTTCACTAACAGCTGACGTTTCGAGTGCACCTAGGACCAACTGCATTCATTAAGCGCGTTTATGACCGATTTGTCGGCCGGTCACTTTTCCACGCGGTGGAAACGCGCCGTACAGACGGCGAACGATTCTCGAACGCGGGTCTTAACGGAGTAGACAAAGTGGTGGAAAATTTGCATGAAATTTCCCTCATGGGAGATCATGAAATCAGTCTTGAGTCCTCGTTTGGAACTCATATCTGCAGTACACAATAATGAGCCGGTAATACTTGAACATGAAACAAAGTTAACTTTATGCACTATCTCAGTGTTTGTCCGCATATGTACAACTTATGCCTTTATTGCTGATAAACAATTGCAACGTCCGCAGCTAATATTTCTGCCATCGCGTGTGACAAATTGGCCGGAAAAATTTTTTTTCAAATTTATTCTCTAACACGCATATATATATTACGGTGAAACACCGAAATCTGGAGAATGTCGATTTTCACCGGTGAATGTCAACATTCACATAGTCGCTTCGTGTATGTCCGAAATATTTGCTAAATACCCTTATTTCTGACTTACACCGGTAAATGTTGACATTCACCGGTGTGTGATTGTCGACACACACTGGAGAGGGTCCGAATGTACAACAATGTAATGAAATATTCGATCTTTCACCGACGTATTTGGTATCTGTTGACATTCACCGGTGGAAGTCGACATTCTCCAATTTCGGTCATTCACGGTAAATCGTTTATAAATTGATTTTACTGATCATATGATCATGCATTTCTATCTGGGCCTCGTCAAAGCGACGAACGACCCGGCCGAGAGTCGTCAGCGAGGGATCCGCCGCGTTTCGGCCGGCCGTCCTGAAATAGTTGTCGGTCTTTGTAATCCGCGCCAGATATAGTGCCGGGCGAATATCGAGAGATCGCCGGGAGGTAGTCGGATTCCGCGTCTTCGCCGCGTCCGTTTTGACATACTCCCCGCGTATCTCGCGGCGAGGATTCCTCATACATAAAATATCAAAGGGGCATCGGCGCGGCGAAAAATCGGGCGCGTTTGATGTAGGCCGATTTGCATACCTCACTCGAAATAACTCCCGGACGTCGCGGAGCTTTTGATCCGACCCCGGAGGCGGGATGGCCGGGCGTAAACATAAAACGCGGATTTCGGGAGGGGTGCGGATTTTATGGGACGTCGCGGCACTCGTCGACGAGGTCCGACGGGGGGGGCCTTACAGTCTTGTCGTCACATCCCGCAGGGAGTATCCATTTTCGAAACGATCGTCGCCATATCCGGGGGATATTTCTTCCGCGTTTCCCTTAAGTGACCCGATGGGGGAAAAAAAAACCGCATTTTGGACCGCAACGATCCATCTCCGGGGCCGCTTACCCCGGCCTGGACCCTAAAAGCTCGCGTTACGAGGGCGCGCTGAGAGAAAAGCCAAAAGAAAAAAGGGGGAAAAAAAAAAGAAATGTCATTTTTCCCCCGTTTGTGAGAACCGCGCGTATGGGAATTCCGTGCAGGGCGTCGATGGCGATGGACGCCGACGTCGAGTCCCGCAGGACGGACGTTACGTCCGGAAGGACAAAGGGGTACACGTCAACGGGCACCGCGATTCTGCCGATCGACTGCTGCGGATCATCCGGGCTCTCCTATCCGGGTCGCGCGAACTTTTAATCGCCCCGTTCCCGCGGGTCGAAGTCGCACGGCACGCGGGGATTCCGCGCTACGTCCGCAGCTCTCGTCGTAATCGACTGGAGGCTGCCTCGAGGATTTTCGGCCGTTTCGAGTTACGAATCACCCGGCGACCCAAAGTCGATAAGGAGGACGACGAACGGGACATCGAACTCGGTCCTGGGAAGACGCGGAGAGGCCGCACGAGCTGGGCCCGCTGAGTCGACGGAATCGCTCGCCGAGTCACTCGGCCCTTTTCCCGTCCGAGTCTTCGGACAATGCGCCGAGGGCTCGGTTACAAAGCGATGTGAAATTATCTCTTTAAAGGAGACGAATTATCGCGCCGGGCCTCTGCTTTGTGCCGACACAAAGGTGGACGAATGGACGACTAGTCGAACCGCTCGCCGATTAGGACACCTAACCTGGTGGCCGCGCCGACGATGAGAGGAAAAAAAAAAACCATTGGTCGACTCAAAGAAATGTCTGTTACCGTGAATGACCGAAATTGGAGAATGTCGACTTTCACCGGTGAATGTCAACGGATACCAAATACGTCGGTGAAAGATCGAATATTTCATTACATTGTTGCACATTCGGACCCTCTCCAGTGTGTGTCGACAATCACACACCGGTGAATGTCAACATTTACCGGTGTAAGTCAGAAATAAGGGTATTTAGCAAATATTTCGGACATACACGAAGTGACTATGTGAATGTTGACATTCACCAGTGAAAGTCGACATTCTCTAGATTTCGGTGTTTCACCGTAAAATCTGCATCGCGACTACGAACCCTGAGATACGTTCGAAGAAACGTCAGATTGAGTTAACAAAATATTCGGTTAACCCTTTTCCGCCACCCTGGGGTACCAGAAGGCCCAAGGAAGATCAACCTCGATTTAAGTCCCCTAATGATTTAAAATGGTACTTGCGGTGCCGTATCGAAAGATGTAAGAGTTTCGAAGTATTAAGCAGATCGTTAATTTTTTCCGTATTTTATCTTCAACATTTTTTTTCTTCACAGACAACATTCAATTTCAACAGAATGACCCGTGGCACCTGTTGAAGGAAGCATCAAAGGATACGAGGAAATTTAATCGACGGTTTTTTTGAGAGTACTTTTCGCGGCACTGTCAAAGGGACACCCGGAGTTAAGATCCCTCGGGATTGAACGAGATATCCAGGATAGATACCCGTGGCAAAACATCCAGGACGTCCTCGCGGTGCTTCCGGGCCGTCGGCGTTCCGCCTGCCGGAGCAAATGGCGGTTCGTCCGGCTTTCCTGGGGACGTTTCCCGCGAGCCTGAATTATACATGACGGGTCCTCTTATGCGTGGGCACGGTACGTGTCCTGGCGAGGATGCGTCCCGGTTTTTGCCGTAGAAGGCGTCGCGCCGCGACCCAGTGTGTACGTGCCTTCGCGGACGGGAGCGTCGCGTTTCCCGCGGCCGATCCGCGTGGGCGCGTCCCGAGGGATCGTCCCCGAGACGGTGTCGTTCGATCCGAGCCGTGATCTCGGGATCCCCGTAGCCGGCCCCGGGATCATCCGGACGGCACGTCGACCGATCACCGGAGACGTTAGTTGCGGCCCGGAGGGAAATTGCGGAACGATCGATGCCGGGATTTTCCCGCGACGCGCACACCCGATAATTATCGGCCCTCCTCCGGTCGTTATCGTCGCCTCGTGCGCGACGGCCGGCCATTATTCCTCCTGCGGACGTATTGCGGGGACTTTGCCGTCCGCTCGTGCGTCACGCGGCCGCCGGGACCCGCAAGGCGACGGAACGCGTGCGGCCGGGACGTCGGGAGACGTACGTCGCGACGATTTCCGGGAGGAGAGGTCTCGGGAAAGCGACGGGCCTAGAATTTCCGGGAGCCCGGCCGACGCGGCGCCGCAACGGAACCGCCACGCGGGTCCGCTCGATCATCGATCGCTCGGTCGAAAAGGTATCGATCTTCCTCCGCTCGGCCGTGGACGGCTCGGATTACTCGACGATTAGAGGATTAATGGCACCAACGCGCCGATCCCTGGCCTGCGATCGATACCCGCCTCGATATCTTCGATATCGAAGATACCTCCGTCGAGGGTGGCATACGTCAAACGGGACGGATCCGTCGTCGCGGTTATTTTTCTCTATGTGATATGCGGCCGCACTTTGAAACGCATCCGGAACGAGTTTCTTCCCTGGGATCCATGCGGAGGAACCGCCGCCGGTAGATCAACGCGCTAACCAGGGTTTAGCTGATTTAAATCCATCGATTAAAATCATTGTTTGAGCAAATAATTCAATCAACTCAATTAAAATCATTAATTTTCACCAACTGATTGCTATTTTTAAGAATCACGATTTTCTTTTTAAACAGTCCGAGTACTGTATGGCCTGATCGCTCTTCAAAAATTATGAAAATTTTTTAGTAATATCGATTGGACCCAACCTTTAAAACGAAGAGTTTATTTAAATAATGAAGATATTTGAAGTAAATCGTGATTTGAAAAATCCAGGGATTTTTGATGTTTTCAAATCCTGATTTTTATCAACCATGGCGTTAATCTCGGATTAAGGTGATTCCTTGGCAGCGCGTTAATTTTGTAGTAATTTCGATTGGACCCAAACTTTAAACGAGGAGTTTATTTAAATAATGAAGAAATTTGAAGTAAATCGTGATTTGAAAAATCCAGGGAATTTTGACGTTTTCAAATCCTGATTTTTATCAACCATGGAGTTAATCTCGGATTAAGGCGATACCTTGGCAGCGCGTTAGCGTTTTTATTTTTTTTAGCGCTAAGGTGGATATATAGAGGACCGAGTAAGTGGTTCTCGGCGACTCGGTCGTTCCTGGAAGAAAACGGGGCCGAGTCCTCTCGATAATTCTGCCCTCGGGAGCTGGTGGCCGGCACTTCGATCGGGTCGGCTGCTTTCACGTCCCCGGTCGCCGAATGCGTTCCTCCGGGTACAGTTATTACGGGCCCGCGGAGTGGCATTAACCGGAAATGGAAGGTGTGCGAACGGTGGCCGGTTCTGGGAGAAGAGGAGGAGAGAGACGCGTTCCCGGTTAATGGCGTCGCGCCTTGTACGGAGCCGTCTGTGCCGAAGCCTGGCCCTCGGTCCTCTTAATTCCAGGCCGAGCGTCCTCCCGGCAGATGCGCTCCCCATCGCGCAGCCCCATCTGCGCATCCCCGTCGTCGCCGCCGACCCCGCCGCCGACCCCGCCGCCTCCCGACTGCCTCCGGGAAATTCATTGCCCGTAATTGTGGTTAAATTTATTATGATGACCCGCATAGATTATGCATTCGAATCCCGGTATTCCGGGTCTAACGACGCCGGGACGAAACATCGGCGAGGCCGGGTCGTTTCCGCCGCAGGAGACCGAGTGCTCCCCCGGAAGGCGGATTTTATTCCGCGGAGCGATGCATTCTTCTTGGCGCGCCTCCGCATCGACGGAGTTTCTTCCCTCCCGGGATTTATGGTCACTCGAGGGAGGAGCACCTCCCAGAGGAGGACCCATCCCTCAACGAGGAACCCCCTCGAGGAGGCCCCGAAATGCAAAGTCCAGGAGGAAACTGGCGCGGAATTGAGCCCGGCGAGGAACACTCGAGCGTTTTCCGCGCCTTCGAGGAAATTCCCCGACTCAGCGGGTAGAAGAGGTCCTGCGCGATTTCGGGGCCCGGGAAATAGATTCCCCGTAGATGGGCTACCCGGGGAACCGCGCCGCCACCCAATCTCCCACCCCATGGTAACTTTCCCACCTTGAGACAAAAAAAAAAGAAAAATGCCCCGCACCGAAGAAATATTTCGTTCATTTGATTGCAAATAAATCGTCGCATTCAATCTACTGGAATTAATTTCGGTCTAATAATTATTCCTTGAATTAACATTTCTTTGGTTCCGTGAAATCTCTTCTCTCGGGGCGCGGATCAGTTTCCGCGCTACTTTTCGCTGGATTTTCCCAAGACTGGAAGGCAGGACGAGCACCCTCTCGACGAGGGCTTCGAGAAATGCATTTTCGAGAGGCATAGTCGATACCAGCAGTGCGGCCGTGTACGTACGAGCACGCGAGGTGCGGCGCGGCACGCGCGGGTTCGCCGCGTACCCGAGGGGTCCGACTCGGGCCTCGTCCCCGAAGAGGTCGCGCATTACACAGGCGGGGTCATCCCGGGTCTCCTCCGTACCGTTAGGCCGCAGAGGCTGGACGTTTCCTCGGAGTAGCCCGTCCGAATACCCGGGTAGAGTCCTTACCCGCTGCATATTCTCGAGCGCCCTGCACCCGAGTACCGACTCGAGTACTTACACGTGTACGTCACTCGTACGTACGCCCGATGGTCGGGTCGGCAGAGCACTCGAGCAGCCTCCTCGAGCCGATGGAACGACCGAGGCACGTTAAGGGTTCACGAGGGGAGATCGACCGCAAAAAACTCGTGGAAAATCGAGGGAAAACCATGGGGGGCAATATTCCCATAGGAGGCGGGCCGAAAAGGGAGTCACGGATATTTTCCAACGAATAAGATTTGCTAGCGGAGGATCTTTTTAACACTTTTTCTTTATGAACCCCTTATTTTTCAATTGAAATAAATATCGAGAGAAATTCCAAATGGAGTTACGGGAATTTCCAACGAGTAACATCGGTAACGGCGATCCTGACGCGCTTTTTATCGAGAAAAAAAAAATGTCCAGGGATATCGCAGGGGGTGATATTCCCATAGGAGGCGATTCGCAAAAAAGTTAAGGTGAAGTGAATACAACACTTTTTTTATAAGGGGATTAGACCAAATTGTCCGAAAATTTGACACGTCACTCCTGATCATCTAAGAATTGTCCTGACGCATTCAAAATTTGGATTTTTGGAAAAAATTGTTTAACTCAGCCCAGACCAGAACCAAAATGGCGTCGAGCTCTCATATTTCGATCAATATATAATTATAGAAAGGCTCTGATATGAGAATCGAAAGGGTCAGGACAATTAGACGACTATTTATAACACTCTGGTAATCGATAAACTCGCATTAGAACGGGATAAAAACAAAAAAAGTGTTGTATGCGCTTCTATGCCAAAACGATGGTAATACGAGGTCTCGGAGTGAAAATTTAATTGACCTGGAAATCACAGATGGCGCAGGGGGTCCCTCTGCAGTCAATTAGGGCCTCAGAAAGCACGAATCCAGAGGATTTCTGGAGTTTTACATCGATTTCTTGATATTTATTGTACGAAAACGACAGGTGGAGTATGCCACTTGGTACAATACCCAATATAATTCGACCCAGCTGTCAATATAAAAACGAACGTCGGCAACGTAGGCCTTTAGAAAAATCTTCTTTATCGACGTCGATCGAGTTCCTCGACGTGTTTCACTTCACCTTAAGGGTATTTCCAACGAACGGCGAACCTGGCGCTTTTTAACCCCTTTTTTTTTTTATCGCGCCTGTTATTTCCGCAGCGATCGCTAGGTGTACGGAGCGTTTACGCGCGTCGTTCGTCTTGGAGGGTTATCCAGCTAGGATCTGCCACCGTGACGCATCCCCTCGTAGGCAACCGTCGAGAACGGGGTCCGTTAAGTTACGTCGTTTGCGTGTAATCGGCGAGGCCGACCTTGGCGAGGATAGGCGAAGCATGAAGCGAGATCCGGCGATTGCGGGAGACAGGGGGGAGAAGGATCTCGGTAGGGATCTCGCATGACTCGGGGAGTCATCCTGGAGGGAAGGTATCTTTAGGGGCCCCGGTGCTCCTGGCAGGCCTGACCTCCGACACGGCCGATTACCGCGAGACGGCGACGCGGGGGAGGAGCGGGAGGCTTGTCACGACCACATGCTCCCGGCGGCATTATTCATGCTCGGTAAGGAAAGAATGACAATGAGAAGTTGCCCGATATACCCCTGCACGCGAGCGACCGACCTCGGCCCTCCCAAAGTCGATTAGGAGACTAACCCCCGTTTACCTCGCGGTTTCCTAATCGCGGATTAACTCGGAATCCTCGCCGGACAAACCCAAGTTACGCGATTAAGGTGAGACACGTCGAGGGATTCGATCGACGTCGGTAAAAAAGATCCTCCTAAGCACCTACGTTGCCCACGCTTTTTCTTATTATTTATTAAATTTATATCAACCACTGTATCGAATTATGTTGAGGGTTGTGCCAAATCGCATATTCTCCGTATGTCGTTTCCGTGCAATGATTATCAAGAGATCGAAGTAGAACTTCAGAAATTCTCTGGATTCGTGGTTTTTGACGCCCTGATGATGCTACTCTGCGCCATCTGTGATTTCAGTGCCAACTAAATTTTCTCTCCGAGACCTCGTGCTGTCTTTTTTTTTTTTTTTTTCTATACGGAGAAAAAGTGTAAATAAGTTTACCAGCGAGGAAAGAACGAGACTCTTCGGGTTTCTCGGCGGATTTTGCGGGTTCTCCGCGCGAACCGTGGAAACCGCGAGGCGTTCCGCGCGCTTTAGGCAGTACTTTATAAATATACAATCCTTGTTGTCGATCCCAGTAAATCAAGATCCAGGAAAATCCCAGCGCGAGGGATCGGCGTATAGCCTCGCTTTCGCAACCTGGCCACCAGGTTCCCGTAAGCGGAACCGCAGATCCATTAAAGATTCGCCGTGACTCCCCCGCGGAATCCTTGGGCAACAAGAAATCGAAATATCGATTAGTTACCCGGGGGGAAGGGGGATCGCTTAATCGGGCCATAATTTTTATTCGCGCCGGAAGTCGCGCGGTGCCGCCTTTCGCGGAAGTCGATACGTTTTTATCGCTGCGGTTCCTGTAGGTATATCTATAATAGAGGAGTGCCGCACCATTCGGGGAACGAAGAGTTTGGGATTGATAAGGCCGATTAGTGGAGTCGCCGTCCTGCTTCCGAAGCGCGGCGCTGGGACTTTTCTCGCCACTCGAGGAGGCGAAAAGGCCGATAAGGGAGGTCCTTATCAGGGGTGCGCGCGATAACCGAGTATCGAGTATCCCTCATCTTGGGAACGGGCGCGGGGTTACGGATTGCTCTTTACCGAGGATCGACGTAAGCGGAACGCGGCCCGCCTCCGAACGGATGAGCTTATCATCGGTATCGACGCAGTCAGCCGTTCGAGCGATCGGCCGCGATCGCGTGCTTCTAATTTCACCTCCGCCGTTTCCGATCCCGACTCGACATCCGGATAACCGAACGCCGAACCCCCCTCTAATCGGTGTGTAACGACCGACTGCTCGGCCGACACTGACCTATCTGCAAGCGGCGATCGGGGTAGTCGTCTGCCCCGTTGGTCCAGTTTGCCAGACCACGTGGTCATTGACAGCGAGCGCGATCGCGCGAGTATACTCACGGGAATTTTTTCACGGGAATTTATTCACGGAAATTTTTTCACGGGAATTTTTTCACGGGAATTTATTCACGTGAATTTTTTCACGTGAATTTTTTCACGTGAATTTTTTCACGTGAATTTTTTCACGTGAATTTTTTCACGTGAATTTATTCACGTGATTTTATTTACGGGACTCGAAACTCCGAAACGCGGAAAAAAAGTGTTCCTCGCGAAAGTGGAGGGATGCACGGCGAGTCGCCTTCCCGACCTCGCGCGTTTCCGTCGCGAAAACGCACGCGTCCTCGGCGAGAATTACGGTTTTACGCCCCGTGCAAGGCAGAGGTTCCCGCGACCCGGTGGGCAGCCCCTTTACGAGGGTCGTAAAATAATAACGTAAAATAATCGCATACACAGGACAGGCCGGACGCACCGGGGAGAGTTTTCGGGGTCGCGGAGATAGAGAGAGAGGGTTGATGGCGACCGGCGGGGGTAAGAGAGAGAGGCCCGACGGCGAACGACAAGAGTAAGGGAGAGAGGTGGAGAGCAAGCGGCGTTCTGGCCAGGAAAATCCACCGAACTACCCCCGACAATGGACTCGCATCTAAAGCGCCCTATTTCTCGGGCACTGTCCAACCCTTTCCTGCGAATGCTCGGCGATTCCGGGTTCCGCATATGCGCGGCCGCATTCGTATCCGCAGTCGGGCCGCGGAAGCCCTCGATGGCCTGCCGGCGCGGAAGTTATTCCGCTTTAACGCGGGCTCGGGGAACATCCGGGGAAAATTGCGGGGTAAAAGAGCCGAGAATTCGTAGGGGGCTAAAAACGGCGGAAACGCGGAAAAATGAGAGAATGTCTATTGTTTTTTCCTTTTTTTTCTGTTTTGAGAATTTCCACGGAAGTCGTTGTAACGTTTCGGAGCAAGGGATGGAGGAATACAATTTTCTCGGTTTAGATTCCGCCCCCCCAATTTTGCTCGGCACGGTATCGGGCCAATCCCGGTTTAACGAGGACTGCGGCCCAATTTGGCCTTAACCGCTGCTTTTACCGGCGGGGTCAACGGACGAGAAAAAGTGGACCTTGCGATTCTTCCCGACGAATCGACCGTGTAATTGTGGATTTTAGTCCCCCGACGTTTCGCATAATTTCTGCGAGATCGATTTAAGAGCTTAACGAAGGGTCGCGGGACAGATCGCGCGGTCGGGGTTGGTCTTTAACTGTCCGCCATATTGCGGGGGGGCAGGAGACTGAAGAAATCTCCCGGAATGGCTCGCCTGGGCAATTATGTAGTTTAGGACGATTTGTTGATATTTCGGGATACTTGGGCGGTTATCGAGGGGGTAATAAATGGCGGCGGGGGCGGAGGGGCGGTTAAGTTCGGGCGCAGCCGTCGATTCTCCCTGCCAGGGGCAAGTAAATTTCTCCCCCAGGAACTCGATTACGCGGTAGCGGATCACCCCCCCGAAGTTTTCTGATATTTCATGCAACTTCCCCATCGATCCCCGTAGATAATGAATGGCTGCGAGAGCTTTATTACCGTAACCGTCGTTTTACCGGGGGGGAAAAAAAAAAATGAACGTCGACCGCGATCTCTCCCAATGGTCGGCGACGCCGCAATTCGGTCTCGTAATAACGATCAGACGTTAAGGCCGTATCGTTGCCCGAGTCCATTGTCCTCTCGTTACTTCATAATTGATAGGGGCACGAGTGCATATTGCGGGGGCCACAATGGAGATGCGTATCGGAACGGTAATTATGCATTACGATTCACCGTAGCTGTCCCCATTCGTATCCGCGATTCCGTCCCAACGGAGAACAATTAATTTTTCTCCCTGTAGCATTTTCTCGCCTTTTAATTTACGTACTAATTACCGCGCCGTCCCGGTAATTGCAGAGGCCGGTGCCGCGTGCAATTAAATCCGTCATACTTGCGCGAGTACCCACTTTGCCCGGTGGATTTTAATATAAAAATACGTAAAGACCTCGCGTCGGTAACCCAAATCCTCCCGAGACTCCCGAAGGATCCGCATATGAAACGACGCGCATGAAATTTCACTTATCAAGTGAAAAAATATTTTTCCTCAGTTCTAGTCCGGGATGAATAAAAAATTGAGATGAAATTTCACGAGCGTCGCGCTCTTCCTTACGACCTCCGTAATCACTTACTAAAGTTCCAAAAATAATTCCGCGCGTCGAATTTTGAGAAAAATCGTATAAATCGACGTTATCATATGATATATATATATATGTTACCGTAAATGACCGAAATTGCAGAATGTCGACTTTCACCGGTGAATGTCAACAGATACCAAATACGTCGGTGAAAGATCGAATATTTCAGTACATTGTTGTACATTCGTACCCTCTCCAGTGTGTGTCGACAATCACACACCGGTGAATGTCAACATTTACCGGCGTAAGTCAGAAATAAGGGTATTTAGCACATATTTCGAACATACACGAAGCGATTATGTGAATGTTGACATTTACCGGTGAAAGTCGACATTCTCCAGATTTCGGTGTTTCACCGTAACATATATACACATATATGATATATTACAGGAGAACCTTAGAAGAACATACAAAACCTTAAAGGAGAAACCGCAAGCGTTCTCTGCGCAGGTCGAGACTCCCGGGTCCGCCAGCCCGCACGCGCGACCGCCGCGCGGCTTTTCCCCGCCGGTTTCCCCGCAATCCGGCGTCGTTAGCCGCGCGAGCGGCTACGCGGAAATTGTCTCGAGCCCTGGAAGGCAGGTTGGACGAGGGAGCTCGAGAGAGAGCTCGCGTACGTACTTATCGCTAACCGCAGCGCGAAACGGACGCGGGGAGGGACGCGGCGTCGTCGAGGAAGCCGCGCTCTCGTAGAAATTTATGAAGGGTCGCGCCGCGCGTCGTTCTCAGCCCTGCCGCGGCGTCGGCGTCGCGGCGGCCGCGCCGATTCGAAGGCCGCGCACCACCGGTATTACCCTATTATCCTCAGGCCGCGAGCTAGCATCTGGCCGCCGCCGGCCCTCGTAAATCCGACGCTGTCGCTCGCACGAACGACGCCGGACGCCTCGACGCTCCCGAGGACCGGTCGCGGCCCTTCCGCCCTGAGCCGCGAGCGCGCCTTAAGGTGAAGTGAAACACGTCGAGGAACTCGATCGACGTCGATAAAGAAGATTTTTCTAAAGGCCTACCTTGCCGAGGTTCTTTTTTTTTTTCGACAGCTGTGTCGAATTATATTGGGTATTGTACCAAGTGGCATACTCCACCTGTCGTTTTCGTACAATAAATATCAAGAAATCCAAGTAAAACTCCAGAAATCCTCTGGATTCGTGCTTTCTGAGGCCCTAGTTGACTGCAGAGGGACCCCCTGCGCCATCTGTGATTTCCAGGTCAATTAAATTTTCACTCCGAGACCTCGTATTACCATCGTTTTGGCATAGAAGCGCATAAAACACTTTTTTTGCCTTTATCCCGTTTAAATGCGAGTTTATCGATTACCAGAGAGTTATAAATTGTCGTCAAATTGTCCTGACCCTTTCGTTTATCATTTCGGAGCCTTCGATAATTGTATATTGATCGAAATATGAGAGCTCGTCGCCATTTTTGTTCTGGTCTGGGTTGAGTTAAAAAATTTTTTCCAAAAATCCAAAATTTCAACGTGTCAGGACAATTCTTAGATGATCAGGAGTGATGTGCCAAAGTTTCAGACAGTTTGGTCTAATACCCTTAAAAAAAAGTGTTCTCTTCGAATCGACTGATTTTAAGAGGGTTTCATTTTTTTTTTTACGGTGTTACGAACCGTTTTTACTGTTAGAAAAAAATTATAAACTCGAGAGCAACCCGCAGAGTATGAATTGGAATTAATTCAAGCCTCGGTCGCAATCCTATGCCATGGAAAAAAATCTTGGAAATCTTGGAAACGGTGATTTTCAACGTTTCCGACGGTGAAGGAGGTTTCGACTTCGCGGACCTGGAAATTGTTGGAACTCTTGAACCCCTTCATCGATTGTACTCCCTGATATGTTACGTTTCCACAGTTGGAGCGTTCCGTAAAGGGAAATGGAGTGAATTAATAATAAGAGGGGTTTCGAGGAGGTCTTATGCCATGGAAAAAATCTTGGAAATCTTGAAAATGGTGATTTTTAACGTTTTCAACGGTGGAGGAGGTTTCGACTTCGCGGACCTGGAAATTGTTGGAACTCTTGAACCCCTTCATCGATTGTACTCCCTGATATGGCGTTCCGTAAAGGGAAATGGAGTGAATTAATAATAAGAGGGGTTTCGAGGAGGTCCCGGTCGAGGCCGGTCGATGCGTCGCCTGGCGCGCTCGTTTTTTGGGGTTATGTCCGCCACCCGTTCTCCGATCCCGGCCGCGCGCGTTTTGCGAGTCGCGGAATGCGCGACCCGGTCCGCACCTTGCCGGATGAATAGTTTACGAGGGATTACGCGTACGCTCCTCGGAATTACCGGCTCGAGTTTCCATTAAGCCTGGGGCACCCCCCTCGACTCGGGCACGGCATTAAGATCGCGGCCTCCCGGGGCTCGGCCTCGATGCTCCCACGCCGCCCGACGCCCCGAAACCTCTCCGTAGAACCCCATGAAGCCCGGACAAATTGCGCACCCTCCCACCCCCCGAAGCGCCTCCACCCTGCCGCAGGAAGGGCGCTCGTTAACCGGATATTTCTGTTTCTCTGTTTTAGGTAAGTCGACTTTGATCCCACGCACCCGGCCGGAAGAAAGCCTCGACGACGGCCTCCGGTGAGTCGGACAAATCGCACAAATTGCACGAATTACACAAATTGCACGAATTTCGGCTTGCGGTTTCCGGGACTCGCCGCGCGGGGAACGTGTCCTCCACCTCGCAGGGTGGCTAAGAACCCGGGTTCTATCGAGAAAACCCGAAAGAACCTGGATCATTTTCGCATTTCTCGTCTTCTTTTTTTTTTAATAACTATTTAATAAAGTCGGAGAACGTCGACCTTCTCGCAGAGTGGTTAAGTAACTCGGTTTTATTAAAAATTATTTAATAAAGTCCCCGCGCGGAGAACGTCGTCCCCCTTTCAGGGTGGTTAAGAACCTGGGTTTCACGCAAAAAAAAAACTGAAAGGACTTTTTTTCACATTTTTGGGGGTTTTAGTTACAGTTTTACAATCAGTAACGTTTATTTCTTATGGATGATAAAAAGAAGTAACAGATAAAAGAGGCGAAATGTAATGTTAGAACAGAACGATTTGACATTCTGGCGAGCAAATAGTTTGTTTTCGTCATTTCCGCCACCGTGTGCCGAGGATCCTAGGAGCGCGATTCCGCTCCGGAGGCGAGCGGGCATTCCGCAGTCCGAATAATTGACGAGGGCCAAGACGCTCACCTCCTCGGTCGATATCCCAGCGAATGCGGAATCCGTCCCCGGAGTCCCGGAGCAAGACCGGCGCCAAATGGACCATCCCCGAAGAGGGTGTTCCATCCCGCAGGCGGCGGACCGGACGGGAAATCCGGCCGATCGCGGATAATTCCCCTGACCGACGGCGGGACGCATCCGGGTGAAGTGCGCGTTCCGAGGAAATTGGCCGCGGGATTTCGCACTTTTGACCCGTCTACGGCGAGATCGCGCATAATTTCCGGGTACGAGGTAGATGGCGGAAACGCCGGCCACGGTGTGCGGACAATTATCCGCTTACGGCTCGCAGGATCGAGCCGATGTCAATTATTGACAGCCTGATTGCTTATCGATCCCGCCCCGGCCAAGGGAGAGGCCGCCCGCCGCGTTTCCGCGACTCTTGGCCGCGTTCCGCCCCCGCTGGATCCTTGCGTTTCGGGAGCTCTCGCAGCGCATCTGTGCGGCCCGGATTACGCGTCGCTTCTGCACGCCACCTGCCTACCTTTTCCGCTCATGCATCATGCATCCGCCTCCTAATCGCCGCGCGCGGAATCCCGAGAGCGGATCGGCCGCCCTTCCTCTTACTTTCCCCCGCCCCGTACCGATTTTAATCATCGGTTCCCTCCCCCGGAAATGTGCATATTAAGGTGAAGTGAAACACCCTTCAAATCAGTCGATTCCGAGTACAACACTTTTTTTTAAGGGTATCAGACCAAACTGTCCGAAACTTTGATACATGACTCATGATCATCTAAGAATTGTCCTGACACATTGAAAATTTGGATTTTTCAAAAAAATTTTTTAACTCAGCCCAGACTAGAACCAAAATGGCGTCGAGCTCTGATATTTCGATCAATATACAATTATCGAAGGCTCTGATATGAGAATCGAAAGGGTCAGGACAATTTTACGACCATTTAGAACACTCTGGTAATCGATAAATTCCCATTTGAACGGAATAAAGGCAAAACAAGTGTTGTACGCAGTTCTTTGGTAAAACGATGGTAATACGAGGTCTCGGAGTGAAAATTTAATTGACCTGGAAATCACAGATGGCGCAGGGGGTCCCTCTGCAGTCAATTAGGGCCCCAGAAAGCATGAATCCAGAGGATTTCTAGAGTTTTACTTCGATTTCTTGATAATTATTGTACGAAAACGACAGGTGGAGTATGTCATTTGGTACAATACCCAATATAATTCGGTACAGCTGTCGATATAAAAACGAACGTCGGCAACGTAGGCATTTAGAAAAATCTTCTTTATCGACGTTGATCAAGTTAATCGACGTGTTTCACTTCACCTTAATCCGCTGCCCCCGAAATGATAGGACACGGGAGATGGTTAAATGTTGTAAACTCCATGGGTTAATGAAATTCGAGCGGGGGCCGCGTCCGGAGTACGCGGCGCCTTTTCAACGGTGGTTGATGAGATTTTAATGACTCCTCGAGGGGCGGAACGCGGAATGCGGAATTTATAACTGGCTCCTTTCCGAGTCGTCGTCGATTTGCGGGAAGAACGCAGCGGTACTCGGTTAAAAGAAAAAAATTAATAACGATACAAGTGACATCTCCGACGGGATTGTTTATTTATTTCTTATTTCCCGGACCGCGAGATTAAGGTGATGAAAAGTCTCACTTTTCATGTCACTTTAATCCGCCCTATATGCACCTCCGCTCTACTACTTCGCGTCGTTTCTGCGGCCGATAAAATCGCATTTGACCCCCGCGTATGCACGCATATCCCACGAATTACGCAGTGCGTTCTCGTGCACCCCCCGGAGAGCGGTGCATAATTTTTAGGTCGCATTTGCAATTTCACTCGCCGACCGGAGAATCGCAAATCTTCTCGATCGATTGGTCTTCCGAATTTCCGCGAGCCCAATTATCGGCACCGATCGCGATCGATCGAACGCGTCGAATTTCCGGAATAACCTCCTGCGGCCCCTCCGGACGGCGAGGACGTCGCGAATCGGCCGCGTGCCAGGCGCGACCGAGGCGTCGCGGTGCGGCTTCTTCCGCGCGCGATCCGCATAGGCAATCTGCGGCCGCGATTACCGCCGCCTGCGTTTCGCGCGGCGAGCGTAGGATATTTGACAGTATCCGGGACGGATTCCGCAGGTTTGGGCGGTGCATTATTACACGCATTTACCACATTAAGGTGATGCGAAACAGAAATTTGATGGACGTCGGTAAAGATGATCCAAATTTTATGTGCTCACCAGCCATGTGTTATGCCGGAAAATATTGATGAAAGTTTCTCACAGTTCGACCCAATATCTTTAATAATAAAGAAGATGATGTGAAAGTGGCATCCGAAAGCTCAATCGTTCATAATACTTGTCTACGAACTGGGTGTCTCAAATCGTTTCATACTTTAAAACGTGAATATGGAGACCCTAAGTTAGGCCCTAAAACTTGCGAAATTTAATTTTTATATACTATTTTTAAAATACCTATAAAGAAATTTGAAAAAAATTGAAATTTCATGAGTTTCAGGACCTTCCTTATAGTCTCCCTATTCACGTTGTAAAGTTTCAAACTATTCGGTAAACCGAGTAGGGAGAAAAGTTTTATAAACAAAGCCTCTTCGACGCCACTTTCACATCACCTTAAGGGGATGTGAAAGTGGCATCTCAGGGGTCAATCCTTCATGAAACTTTTCTCTGAATTGGGTGTAGCAATTTCTTTTAAACTTCACCACATTAATAAGGAGACCCCGAGGTAGGCCCTGAAACTCGGGAAATTTCATTTGTTATTAAAATTGTTGAAAGTAGCTATAAATAAATTAAAAATAAAAAACATCCTCATTCACAACAATTCACACGCAAATAAATAACCTCCACATTCACGTTGTCAAGTTTTGGAGAAAAGTTTCATAAAATATACCTCTTTGACGCCACTTTCACATCACCTTAATGCGGCCTAATAGTTGCAGGCGGCTGCCACTCCGCTCCACGTTTAATCCCGGCTGGAAACGTCGCGGCCGATCGCACGCGGAAGATTTCGGGCCCGGGTTTTAATTTTAATCCGACCCGCGTCGAGCGGATACGCTCTTTCGGGGGATTGAGAATTTCCTGAGGCCCCTGACGGATGCGTGCCGCAGGTGCTGCGCCTGGAGGATTTAGTAATTCCGATCGAGACCGGGTCCTCATACTCCACCGGATCGTTGCCCCCCGACAGAGGAACGACCTACGAGAGACGGGGTCTAAAATAATTCCCCCCCAGGTAGTCCTGAATTTTTAAGCCTATTTTCAAAGAGAACCGCAGTCCCCCTCTTGCGCCGTTAAGGTGGTACGAAAGTGCCATCCGAGCGGTTAATCGTTCGTGAAACTTTTCTCCGTAAAGGCTGGACGGAATGGTTTAAAACTCTGCAACGTAGACGTGGAGGCTGCAAGGAACGTCCCGACACCCGTGAAATTAAATTCCGTATAAAAAAGTTTTGAGAACGTCCAAATGAATTTTTCTTTTCTTTTTTTAAGGTGAAATTTCATGGGTGTCAGGACTCTCCTTCTAGCCTCCGTGTGTCCTAAAGTTTGGGACGCTTCGGTACATATCCAGTACAGAGGAAAAGTTTAGGTGCGTAAAGCTGGCACTCCCACCTTTACAAAATTCAAATTTCTTTGTCTTAACATTTTGTGCTCTTTATGTGCTAATTATGTGCTACATTCGGAAATTTTGTGTTAGCTCGGTTTTTGGAAAAAAAATTCAATTTTTCTAATTTACGAATATGATTTTCGGAGAGCACATAATTTGCTGCTAAGTTTTCACCTATTTTTAATTATTTAAACAGATTTATTAATGGTGGGGCTTTATTAGTACCCAGCACCCCCACAGAAAAATAGAATTTTTTTTCCAAAAACCGAGCTGGCACAAAATTTGCGAATGTAGCACATAATTAGCACATAAATAGCACAAAATGTTAAGACAACGAAATTTGAATTTTGTAAAGGTGGGGGTGCCAGCTTTACGCACCTGAAAAGTTTCACGAAGGAGGCTTTTCGTTTCGGCACTTTCGCCTCACCTTAACGCCCGGTATGTAAATATCCGATTCGCTCGGAGTGAAATGGTAAAAAATCCGCTCGTCCATTTCGTTCTCGCACTCTGCTCTTCCGGAAAGTCCCTCCTGAGAAACGAGCGGACTTTCGTTCGGGCTCCTCGGGGTGTATCTATAGAGAGGGCAAAGAGAGGAGGAGAAGCGACCCGGCCAGGGAAAGCCTCGCCGGAGAGCCGGATGGAAATCTTTGCGATGCCGTTTCCAGGGGAGGGATTTACTAATTTAGCGCGTCCCGCTGTTTGATCTCTGGTTTCGGGCGATTTAAGTCTCCCGGCCGGGGCTTGAATTTAATTACCCGGTGTTAGTTTTCCGATCGACTCGCAAACACCGGCCTCCCCCTCGGGGTTGAAATTAAAAAGCGGTCGCGACCTTAAATACCCGCCTCGCCGGTGGGCACACAATTTTCCCGCGGGTCTTTTTATTGCCTTTCTAGGTGTAAAACGCGAACACATCTCTGCTCGAGTACCCTACGCCATTCGGCATCGGGCCGATATCGGAGATATTTCCGGCGCGCTGTAAACCCGTCGAGTTTTAAGGACCTACGGTGAAATATTCCCCGCGGTGTGCGGAATTTCACTCGGCGGGGCTCCCGCG
Source organism: Orussus abietinus (assembly GCF_000612105.2). Lineage (NCBI taxonomy): Eukaryota > Metazoa > Arthropoda > Insecta > Hymenoptera > Orussidae > Orussus > Orussus abietinus. Next base: position 28,362 of record NW_019394282.1, on the reverse strand, counting down.
GAATCGGCTCTTAAAACTCTCGACCGAGTGCCCGCGGGATAATTCTACCTCGAAAGGATCGGGAGGACTAAGTGTCCGCGAGGTAAGGACATCCCCGGAAAGTAGCGACACCTACGTCGGGCCGAGATACGGCCCTCGAAATTCCCCGATCTCGCTTCATGGTGCCGTAAAGCCTTTTAACGTCCGTCATGGGCGTCGTTAGGACCTCGCGAATAGCGCCTCGTAGCGGCGATTAAAATGCGCTCCCTCGATTACGCGGAAATTCCGCGATTATCCCGCGTCCGGGCGAACGGGCTCCCACCGGGGTACCGATTTTCCCGTTCGCGTATTTCGTTCTGCTCTGGGCCAAGTCGAGAAAATTTTAATGTTGAAAGCGTAGGGATAATTCTTAGGTGCTCGCCTGCCAAGTGCCAAAGTTTCTGACAGTTCGGCCCAATATTTAAAAAAAAAAAAAAGAAATGTCTTATTCGAGTTGACTGATTCAAGAGGAGGTTTCACTTCACCTTAAATGGCGTCGAAATCGTCCCGACACTTTCGTTTCTCATTGAGGAAATTTAAGAGATTCCTCTCGGAAATCCAAATGTTGAAAATGTCGAGATAATTCTTAGGCAATCACAAATCGCGTGTCAAAGTTTCGGACAATTTGGCCCAATGTATTAAAAAAAAAAATGTCTTATTCGAGTTGACTGATTCAAGAGGAGGTTTCACTTCACCTTAAATGGCGTCGAAATCATCCTAACACTTTCGTTTCTCATATCAGAGCCTTCAATAATTCTATATTCATCGAAATATGGGTGATTTCCGTCGAAACTCTCAAATGTTGAAAATGTCGGAATAATTCTTAAGCAATCGCGAATCGCGTGTCAGAGTTTCGGACAATTAGGCCCAATATCTTAAAAAAAAAAAATGTCTTATTCGAGTTAACTAACTCAAGAGAAGGTTTCACTTCACCTTAAATGGCGTCGAAATCGCCCTAACCCTTTCGCTTCTCATATCAGAGCCTTCAATAATTCTATGGGTGATTTCTGTCGAAACTCTGAAATGTTGAAAATGTCGGGATAATTTCCAGGCGGCCGCGATTCGCGTGTCAAAGTTCGGTCCGATATTTTAAAAAAAGTGTGTCTTATTCGAGTCGGCCGACAAAGTTGAAGGAGGCTCAACTTCGCCTTAAATGGCGGCGGGATCGTCGGGTCCATCCAAGTTTGTCAAGCGACGCGTTCGCCAAAGTCGACCAATCGAGTCCAGCCAGTTTCGAGTCTCGTTTCCACCGGGCGCGCTAATCACGTATGCGGTGGGCTCGGCCGTAAAATTGCGGATCGCGCGACCGCGAAAAACCTAGGGTTTTCTGGGCGACCCCAGGCTCGACCGGGGCAGGCTTTCACGGACTTTTCAGTCCGCCGGTTTTTCCTCTATTCATCGAGTTTCCACTTTGCGGCCCGCCGAGCGACTCCGCTCCGTTTCTTACCGTCCCCTTGCCGTCCGGCTGGCCAGTTCGTCCGGTCCATTGAAATTTCCAGACCCCTCCCTTTGTCCCATCAGGTCGAGGCCAGGGGCCGAGTTTTCACGCACCCTTCTCCGATTTTAATTAGGGTCTCCTAAACTCCCAAAGCCCCGGGGAAATAGCGGAAAGCGACTGCTCGCGTTTAGAGCTCGACGTCGACCGATCGTTCGCTTCCGAAGGTTGCCTAAATTAGACGTCAATTTTTCCAAAACTATGCTCTCCATATTTAAGCTAATTGATTTTCGCTCGAATTCACCAGGGAAAGTTGAAACGTATACTTTCACTTACGAGTAAAAAAGATACAATGTACCGCGGTGGTGAGACATACGTGTATTAATTTTCTTCCTTACATCGAGCTCGCGGTAGCGTTAAGGGGAAGTGAAACATCCTTCAAATCAGTCGGTTCGAATACAACACTTTTTTTTAAGGGTATCTGACCAAACTGTCCGAAACTTTGATACATGACTCATGATCATCTAAGAATTGTCCTGACCCATTGAAAATTTGGATTTTCCAACAAATTTTTTTAACTCAGCCCAGACCAGAACTAAAATGGCGTCGAGCTCTGATATTTCGATCAATATACAATTATCGAAGGCTCTGATATGAGAATCGAAAGGGTCAGGACAATTTTACGACAATTTAGAACACTCTGGTAATCGATAAATTCGCATTTGAACGGAATAAAGGCAAAACAAGTGTTGTATGCGCTTCTTTGCTAAAACGATGGTAATACGAGGTCTCGGAGGGAAAATTTAATTGACCTGGAAATCACAGATGGCGCAGGGGGTCCCTCCGCAGTCAATTAGGGCCCCAGAAGGCACGAATCCAGAAGATTTCTGGAGTTTTACTTCGACTTCTTTATAATTATTGTACGAAAACGACAGGTGAAATATGCTATTTGGTACAATACACAATATAATTCGACCCAGTTGTCGATATAAAAACGAACGTCGGCAATGTAGGCATTTAGAAAAATCTTCTCTATCAACGTTCATCATGTTCCTCAACATGTTTCACTTCACCTTAAGGTAATAAAGGATCATTTTATACGTATATCGAAACGTCGAAATATTAATACATTTTTTTCTCCCAAATAGGATACACCGAAAAATATTAAACTTTAACACGTGATTGCGGAGGTCCTAACGAAGGTCTTGAAACTCGGGAAATTTCATGTTTGGGACAGAAAAAAAAATCTGTTTTTTGATTCTTGTCCGGAAAAAATACACGTGTTGAAATGTCAAATTATTCGGTGCACCCAGTTTGGAGGAGTTTTATCAATATTTTGCCTCTTCTTAAATATGATATAATACCTTAAGTCGGCCACTCTGCATAATTTTCGATTAGCTCCGACCGAGCGGTTGGCCAATTGGTTCGATTTCTCGAATCCAGCGGATCTGGAGCGGGCTTCTTCGATTTTAATTGCGGTCCCTTGTGCGGCCCCCGAAAGCCCGCTGGGAACGCGCCGTAAAGGGGTCCCCGGTAATTGCGATCTATTTCGATCGATTACCGCAGTCTCGATTGCTTGCTCTCGGGGACACCTCGATTCGGAGCGCGATGGGACGTTTAAACGATTCCGTGCTCGATCGAGTCGCTCGTTCGAATGGACGACGATGAATACCCTTTCTCTAGGGTGAATAGGTTCGAATACTTCGTAATGAGAATTGCTGATGCTTTACTCCGGCCGAGTCTCCGAGGCGGCAGCCTTTTTCGGCCTCCATAAATGTAGATTGCGGATAATGGTTACTTTTCAATGACGTCGTTAAACCCCGGAATCGAGAAATTAAGCCCGCGGAAGTCGAACAAAAAGAAACAAATTCGAGGTGGATTCGCTTAGGTCGGCGTTAGATCGCTCGCACGTGCAGTCGAGATGCACTTTTCACCGGGGCGTCTCCTTAACGGCGTTCACCACCAAAGTGGGGACGATGACTTCCACCGCTAGATGGCATTAGCATCGAATTCGGTGGGAGGTAACCAAAACGTACTTTCTCGCTCGGATGAGGGAGACGCGACGCATAATGGGCAGTGTTTAGCAACGGGCGAAAAATGTGTGTGTATTTTGCACGTATACAACTCACACAACGGCTAGACGCCTCTGGACTAGGCGCCGAAACGTGTGTGACACTCGGCCGCACGCACACGCAAGTTGGACGCTCCGCCTAGAGTTGGCAACGGTTGCTAAGGAATGTCCAAATTCCTCGCGAGAAACTTAAAAATCCTGAAAAAGGTGCTCCACGGGGACAACGATTTTGAGCGTATTTCTCAACCGATCGAGCTCAACGAGTGCTCGTTTTAAAAATAAAACGTTGACGTGTGTTTATATGGGAGCGATTTTCGATCAAGAACCTCCTTTCTAGGTAAAAGGGCATTGAAATTATGTCGTTGCACTTTTTTATATGAAAATGACCACTTATCAAAAATCGCTCCCATATAAACACAGGTCAACGTTTCATCTTCGATATGAGCACTCGTTAAGCTCGATCGGTTTAGAAATACGTTCGTGAGGCCCTGCAAAATCGCTGGAGTGGTGAGCGCCCTTAAAAAGTCGACGTTTCCGTCGCGGCGGGTTATAAAAAGGTCCTAAGCGAGCAATAATGAGAGGGGCGAGATCCAGGGAATCGTTGGAAGGTCTCCATTTTCCGGAGAGGAGCCTCCCGAGTTCCGGTGCATTTCCAGACTGCACCCGAGTGCATCCTATGGAGGCGGGTCGACCGGCATCGGCGCCCCGTTGTTAGAGTAATTAACGTAAGCTTCCTAACCGCCGTTCCCCCGGTGACTTGGCAATTGATAATAATTGCTGATTAGGGATTTTAACCCTTATATTCCGTATACACTCCGTTTTATCCCCGGGGGTTCGGCCCTCGTTCTCACCCAAACCGATTCGCATCGAGCTCGTGGAATATAGATCAAGCCCCCGTAGGTGGCGTCTCCTTAAAGTCCCATTTGCAAAGGGACGAGGAATAAAAAGGTCATGAGCGAGTAATAAGGAGGAATATCGTAGATGCCGAATCCCGCGATCCCCGTTCTTGGGGGCCCGCCAGGAATTGGGTCGTTCCGGTGCATTTCCAGCTGCACTCGGGCACAAAGAGAGCCCCGTGGATCCCGGGTGCACTCCCGGATCCCGTCCAGGTCCCCCAGGAATCCCGCAGCGGACTTCCCCCTCGGTCTCGTCGACCTCTAAGCCCCGGATGGAATCTTCCTCGGTTCCCTTTCCATCTTCGGCCTCGCCGACGAAGAAGAAGGAGAGGATTAGCCCCGATGTCCAGGGTGTCGAAGCTAAGCTCCGGCCATGATACGAGATTATGCTCGTTTGAAATATCGCCCGAGGCACTCTCGGTATCTCCCTCGGCATTCTTCGTCCTCCTCTCTTTTTTTCTCCCTCCCCCGTGGGATCCTCGATTCTCCCATGGGTGGCCGGTGCTTTCGGCTCGGCGTCGATTTCCATTCCTGGCAAAGTGGCGGCGACGCGACGCACCCATTCGTCACCGGCCTCCACGTTGGGACGCTCCTCACGCACCGAAAACAACCCTCCCGAGTGTTTTCCGAATTGTTCATCCGCCCTCTGGGTTATTCCTCCCTCCGGGTGAGGGGGTTCACTCGGGCACGCGACGGTAACTTAATTTACGAGCCCCGTTTCGGAGGTGGAGGGTCGATACGTAAGGCAGATGTACCTCTTATCGGGCCGCAACCCCTTATCGAGGACACCGGCGAATCTTCTACGGCGACGTTATCAGCCCCTCGGAATTGGTTCTAGGGGACTCGTTACGACTTCTGACGTCGTACGGCCCCATAATTAATCCCGAGCTAGAGGCGATAATTACGATTTCAGCTCCAGGGTCCACAATGGCGAGGTCGGGAACACTTTGGGACGACACTACCCCTCGGTGGCATCGTCTTTACACAGGACTGCGCTTCGATCGGAAACGTCTGACGAGCTAGAATCGGAGTCGACCCTCCCTGGGAAAGAGAGGGTAACGAGACCCCTAAAATTACACGTCTGAGGTCGTTACAATTTCTCCCGACCCGCGACCGTCGAGGCTCGCACGTCGATTCGTTAACTACGCTCTTTGAGGCCGCCATTGTTCCAAACGCCCCCTCGACCTGAATCCCGATTTAATCCAATCGAACTCTCGGGGGAAAAAGATTAGTCGGCTGAAAGAAATGTTCATTGCTGACATATATACCGTCGCCTGAACTATCATTCCAAGAAACAATTAATTCCCCCAGAGGAACAATTATGCCACTGTTGCAAGACCTCTGTTTGTTTTTTTCTTTATCGCAGGATTTAATTGTCGCGATGCAGATTTCTTCGAGTCGTTCCTTTTTTTTTCTTTTTAAGGCGGCGCAGCATTTGGTGCTTTTTTCAAATTCGTCCTTTCGCCGACTTTCAGAAAGTCGCCGGCGCGTATGTCGGGGTAACGATCACTCCTGGCGAGGCGGTAAACGTCGAGCGCCTTCGGCGTCGGCGTCGGCGTCGCGCGTGGGGTGGCAGGACTCGCGGAATGAAGACAACCGGCGAGCGGAAAGAAGACGCGCTGCGGCGTTATTTCCGTCTGGCTCGGGTGCCATTGAACGTCGGTATCAACGGCGTATTGTCCCCGGGCATATCGGGGGTGGATGCGTTCCTAAGGGGAGGGCTTGGATGGACTCCGGCATTGCGTCGCGCCGGTTTACGCACCATACAAGATCCTGGTGCCTCCCGGGGGTGCGCACCCTCCTTCCGGGGCACGTCGGTAATCCGGTTTGACGAATGAGAGATAATCATCGACGCGACAACTGTCTTCTGTCTGTTTAAAAAAAGACATTTTCACCTTTAGACACATTTTCACGAAGAAACGTTGCATCCATTTTATTCCAGATTATTACAGTAAAATAATCACCATTTGAATTAACAAAAGTACTTCGTTGGTTCAATGGCATTTTTTCCTCGAGGTAGACGTAGGTCGGTTCCATGGGACTGGGAGGCGATAATAAATTAATAAAAGTATTTCTTTGGGTCAATGGCATTTTTTTCCTCGAGGTGGACGTAGGTCAGTTACATGGTAATGGGAGGCGATAATAAATCCAGTTTCATTCGAGGTTATTAGAGTGAAATAATCACTCTTTGAATTAACAAAAGTACTTCTTTGGTTCAATGGCATTTTTTTCCTCGAGGTGGACGTAGGTCGGTTTCATGGGACTCGGAGGCGATAATAAATTAATAAAAGTATTTCTTTGGGTCAATGGCATTTTTTTCCTCGAGGTGGACGTGGGTCGGTTCCATGGTAATGGGAGGCGATAATAAATCTAGTTTTATTCGAGATTATTAGAGTGAAATAATCACTCTTTAAATTAACGAAAGTACTTCTTTGGTTCAATGGAATTTTTTCCTCGAGGTGGACGTAGGTCAGTTCCATGGGACTCGGTGGCGATAATAAATCCAGTTTCATTCGAGGTTATTAGAGCCAAATAATCACTCTTTGAATTAACAAAAGTACTTCTTTGGTTCAATGGCATTTTTTTCCTGGAGGTGGACGTGGGTCGGTTCCATGGGACTGGGAGGTGATAATAAATCCGGGGATTAGGGCGATAAGAAGCGCGGCGGAGGCGCGACTTTGGCGAGCGGCGCACCCGAGTCTCCGTTTTTTTTTTCTCCTCGACTTTTCTTCTTTCTTCGCGTCAAAGGACACTTTTTGCGGCCTCCAGAGGCGCGAAATCGGGACTCGACGGGACGACCTTAATCGAGCGGCGATCGCAAACTTCGAGGCTTCCCAATGTCTCCTCGGTTGCGTACCCCGGTTTACCGAGGATCCCCGGGTAAACTCTCGGATCCCCCGAAATTACCGACAAAGTTCAAAGTGGCCCAGTCATTCGGGTCACCGGTCGGGAATATGACTTCGGCCGGATCGGCTCGCGTGGATTTTAATCAAACGCGATCTCCTCCGCGATAAGAGCGAGAAGTTCCCCCAGGTCGCCCAGGGGAAGCGGCGGCCCGATCACCGGAAAATTCCCTCGGATCGATCCTCTCTATCCGTCTTCCGGGTCTCTTTCCCCTCCTCAAATCTAGAACCCGGCAAGTTTTATTAATACGCTCCCCGAGTTCCCTTCCGGGTGACACACGGTCGCAGTTCCGGATCCCAGATGTCCCGGGAGGATATCCTGCGTCCTTCGTCCCTTCGCCACTCGAGGATCTCCCGAGTCCTTTTCGCGTCCGAGTTGCCCCAGCGATTGCCGCTCGTATATTTCCTTCACTTGGAATGATATCCGGTAGAATCGATTAAGAAACTCGGTAGAGTGTCGCGCCAAATACGCACACGTGCTAAACACTCTCATTGTCTTGGATATTTGTGCCCATAATTATGAAAGTGGTCTAAGTCAAAATTAAAAAAAAATGAGTGTATCAGTTATTTCACGCCATATTATTTCAAACGAAATTAATTCAATGTAATTTCGAAACAAAAAATATATGACTTAGACCACTTTCATAATTATGGGCACATTTAAACCCGGGCAGAAAATGTCGTTTCCTGAACCTCTTAAATGTGCGATGTCAAATTTGATCGTGGTCTTGAAAGAAATAGATTTTTTTTTTTAAACGAATTTATAGTTTTTTTTTTATCTGCGCGTAGGAGGATCTCCCGAGTCTTTTTCGCGTCCAAGTTGCCCCAGCGATTGCCGCTCGTATATTTCCTTCACTTGGAATGATATCCGGTAGAATCGATTCAGAAACTCGGTAGAGTGTCGCGCCAAATACGCACACGTGCGAAACACTCTCATTGTCTTCGATATTTAAACCTGGGCAGAAAATGTCGTTTCCTGAACCTCTTAAATATGCAATGTCAAGTTTGATCTGATCTTGAAAAAAAAAAAAATTTTTTTTAAAACGAAGTACAGTTCTTTTTTTTTTCTTTCCGCGTGTACGTATATTTAGGGACGTGGGCGATCGTTCCGGTCGGACTCCTCTCATCTCTCCTTCTCTCTTTGGTCGCGTCCGCGACTCCACCTTGGCGGTCCATCTCTCAGGGCGTCTCGCTCGAGCGACACTCGCCGTCACTACGTCGGACCGTTGTCCTCGCCGAGTGATTCGGCTTTTTATTGCGCGTCCACCGAGGACGGCGAGAAAAGTTTCGCCGGTACCGTCGCTCGTGTCCATGAATTTTATGAAGGTGCGCCGGATAAAAGCGGTACATCGACCCTCGGCCTGTCGAGAAGTTTACGAGCTGACGTATCTCCGTGGCTCCCTGCTTCTTAACTCGCTCCCGTTCTTTCGGGGCCCGGGTAGCCTCCACCCATGCCCGGATAGAATCGATTCCCGATCGACTCCTCGAGGGCGGGAGGCGCCGCGGTACGACTTTGAAAATCACTGATTAGATAAATGGCCGGCACCCTCGGGCAGTAAGCGCCCTACGAGCCGAACGATCTTCGGAAATCGGGGGAGAAAAGTCGACGAATGATGTGCTCGGTTAAGGCGCTCTTAAAGTGGCGGCGGAAAAGTATCGTTTATGATACTTTCCTCCGGACTGGGTGTACCGAATCATTTCAAGCTCTACACCGTGAATACAGAGGCGATAAGAAAGGTCCCGACACCCATGAAATTCAATATTTAAAAAATTTCTTTATAGATATTTTCCAAATTTTTTATAAAACATGAAGTTTCATGAGTGTCAGGACTTCTTTATAGCCTTCATATTCACGTTGTAATGTTTGAAACGATTCGGCACACTCAGCTCGAGAAAAGTTTCATGGACAATTGACTCTTTAGATGCCTTAAGGCGATCTTAAAGTGGCGGCAGAAAAGTATCGTTTATGATACTTTCCTCCGGACTGGGTGTACCGAATCATTTCAAGCTCTACACCGTGAATACAGAGGCGATAAGAAAGGTCCCGACACCCATGAAATTCCAATGTTTCAAAAATTTTTTTTATATATATTTTCCAAATTTTTTTATAAAACATGAAGTTTCATGAGTGTCAGGACTTCTTTATAGCCTTCATATTCACGTTGTAATGTTTGAAACGATTCGGCACACTCAGCTCGAGAAAAGTTTCATGGACAATTGACTCTTTAGATGCCTTAAGGCGATCTTAAAGTGGCGGCAGAAAAGTATCGTTTATGATACTTTCCTCCGGACTGGGTGTACCGAATCATTTCAAGCTCTACACCGTGAATACAGAGGCGATAAGAAAGGTCCCGACACCCATGAAATTCAATATTTAAAAAATTTCTTTATAGATATTTTCCAAATTTTTTATAAAACATGAAGTTTCATGAGTATCAGGGCCTTCCTTATAGCCTCCATGTTCACGTTGTAAAGCTTGAAACAATTCGGTTCATCCAAACTCGCCCTGAAATTAACGATTTCACCGATATCCCGACGAGGTCGCTTCTCCTTTTTCTTGGCAGGGAAGTCTCGGGTTACAGAGGCCAGAAGAAGGGTTAAGACTCGAGAGGGAAACGCCAGGTCTATTCTTGGGTCGTCATGGGAGGAATCCCACTCAGGGACGTCACCGATGGGGATGTCACCGATGGAGCGACACCGATAGGATCGCCCTCTCCGGCGATGCGTCGACCAGATCTCGGATAAGGACCCTTTCGACTTTGCGTCTCAATGAGGGGCCCGTTTAACGGCCCTTTCTTCTACCTTCACCTAGTTTCCCTTCTAACTAAAACCTGGAGAGCGTGGGACGGTCCCAAAGTTGGTTTTCCTCTGGTCTTAAAATCCCCACAATTATCCAGAAATCGAGCCGCGAGAAGCGTCCAACAAGGAGGGTTTGATAGCCTCTCGCTCGAATCGATGCAGCTCTTGACCTAGGTCAGAAGTTGGCAATTGACACGGTCCCCCCAATTGCGGGGCGACTCGGCGCAGCGACCTCCTCCGCGTCGACCGCGATAGTTCGACCCTGATTGCGTGAGTAAAGTGAAACGTTTCCGTGCAACAATCACGCCAGGCTAACGTTTAGTACGCAACTAAATGTATATAAAGCTGGAATTGCCACTTTAGCACAATTCAATAAAATTTGTTGCGAAATTTATTGTTAATTCATTGCTATTTTATTCCACAAGAGAAACATTTTTTGCTCTTATACTTTTCCGAAAAATGCTGGCGATGTCAGCTTTATATAAACCTAACACTGCCGCAATAAAAAACAATTATTAAGTGAAAATTCATCGATGAATTATATACCAGAATTTATTGCTAATTAATTGCTCGCAGAAAAACCAAATTTCAATTTTTTTCCTCACCCCTAAAGGGGTGAATCGCCACCCCTAGGGATGATCGCAGGACAGAAACACGAAAAACATGGAAGAATCGAACTATTTGTTCACGTGGGAATTAATCCCTAATTAATGTAGGTTTGAAAATTGTATTTTTACAAAGATATTGGTTCTTCTCGGAGCAATTAATTTCCACGCGAAGAAATAGTTCGATTCTCCCATGTTTTTTATCTTTCTGTCCTGCGACCATCATTAGGGGTGGCGATCCACCCCTTTAGGGGTGAGGAAAAAAATTGAAATTTGGTTTTTCTGCGAGGAATTAATTAGCAATAAATTCTTGCATATAATTCGTCGATGAACATTTACTTAATAATTGTTTATTATTGTGGCAGTGCTAGCTTTATATAAAGCTGACATCGCCACCATTTTTCGGAAAAGTATAAGAGCAAAAAATATTTTTCTTATGCAATAAAATAACAATGAATGAGCAACAAATTTTATTGATTTGTGCTAAAGTGGCGATTCCAGTTTTATATATATGATTTTAACATAGAAGGGCATAAGACACTTTTGTTGCCTTAATCCCATCCAAATGGGAGTTTCTCGATTACCAGAGTGTTCTAAATCGTCGTACAATCGTCCTGACACTTGTTTCTCATATCCCGGTCTTCAATAATTCTGTACCGATCGAATGAGAGCTCGACGCCAGTTTGGTTCTTGTCTGGGCTAAGTGAAAAGAATTTTCCTCGGTAATTGAAATTTTGAAAATGTCCGGATAATTCTTAGGTGCTCCTGAGTCGTAGGTCAAGGTTTCGGATGGTGCGGTTTAGAGCCCTTTAAAAAAGTGTCTCAGTCCGCTGATTCGAGGGCAACACTTTACCTTAAGGAAAGGTTGCTCTGAAGGAAAACGTTGGACTCTTTCGAGGCGGTCCCACGTCCAGCGGGGGTCTCGGATGACGTCGATAGGATCGGCCTTCCCGGCGATGCGTCGACGAGATTCCGGAGAGGGAAAAGGTCCTCCCGCGTCTCGAAGATGCCGCGGTATCCGCGATATCCGAGATAGGGCCGAGACGCTCGCGTTCGGTCCTAGGGCGTAACGCGTGCAGATTTATCGCCCGGCGACCCGGCAGAAGTTGTCCCTGGGAATGAGTAACGATACCTACATTTGCGCGCATGCAACGCGCCTCGAGATCTCCGGTCGCGATAGAGGCGTGGAACCTTCTTCCGCTAACCGACGCCCGGCTAGGCCCTAGGGAACTGTCGGGCAGGATAGATAAAAGTCATGATATCTCTGAGAAAAAATGAAAAATCGATAATGTGAAGTCGACATGTGGACTGTTTAAAAGAATCGCGATCTTTGAAAATAAGAAATCAGGTGATCAGCTGATTAAAATCGGTGATCATTGAAAATAAGAATCAGCTGATTAAAATCGGCGATCATTGAAAATATGAATCAAGTGATTAAAATCGGCGATCATTGAAAATAAGAATCAGCTGATTAAAATCGACGATTTTTGAAAATAAGAATCAGCTGATCAAAATCGACGATCTTTGATAATAAGAATCAGCTGATTAAAATCGGCGATCGTTGAAAATAAGAATCAGCTGATTAAACTCGGCGATCCTTGAAAATAAGAATCAGCTGATTAAAGTCGGCGATCATTGAAAATAAGAATCAGCTGATTAAAGTCGGCGATCTTTGAAAACAAGAATCAGCTGATTAAAATCGGCGATCATTGAAAATAAGAATTAGCTGATTAAAATCGGCGATCATTGAAAATATGAATCAAGTGATTAAAATCGGCGATCATTTGAAAACAAGAATCAGCTGATTAAAATCGGCGATCATTGAAAATAAGAATTAGCTGATTAAAATCGGCGATCATTGAAAATATGAATCAAGTGATTAAAATCGGCGATCATTGAAAATAAGAATCAGCTGATTAAAATCGGCGATCTTATTCCTGATTTCGATGAAATGAGTCAGATCAGTTGAGCCCTTAGCGTCGAGCAGGGGCACCTCGCGCACCTCCCCACGGCAGGAGTCATCCCCTCGAGCATCGACCGGGGTGTTCCTTCGGAACACGAACGCGTCCGTGCCAACTCGAACGTCAACCGCAGCTTCCTCGAGGCGTGCCAGCCTGGGATTTTATTCCGTCGGATTTAGGGGACGGATCCGTGCCAAGACGACGCCGGCGTAGGATATTTCCTTGGAGCTCAGCCTCCGGAGTCTGGAGAGATCTCGCGAGGCCTGCTGGACCATTCCCGTCCAAGAAGTCTTGGACGAAGAGTCTAAACGAAACTTACTCCAGTGGAAATACTTGCCGACGACGGGCGGTGCGGGGGAGCCCGAGGACCCTTCCTGGCGTTTCCGCAGCGGAGGAGAAGCGTGTCCTCGAAAGAGGTCCCTTCCTTCCCACAATTTATGGAGTATAATTACGAAAGAGGTGGTTCTCCGCGACAATAAACAAATGCCGGGGAAATTGGCACCCGGGTCGCGGCATTCGCGTATCTTTTTGTCTCCGGCGGGGTCGTCGGTTCCGTAACTTCCGTTCCTGGGCGAACAAAAGTCCTCGTTAAAACGTCACCGCGGGGATAGAACTCCGTTTTAACCCGGCGTCTTCGCTCTGGGAATTTCGCGGTAGGAATTTGTTACCCCCGGAGCGTAAAACGTAAGCTCGTCAGCGAGGGAAAGGGGAGTGTCTCCGGTCTTTGGTAACTCTTTAGGGTGGCTCGATGGCACCCTGACACTCTCGCTCGCCTTTCCGCTCCCGGGGAAGAAGTTGGCGTCGTCGAGGGGTGCGCCCCTCCGATTTCCCCGTCGTGGAAACCGGCAAAACGAACCGACGCGAGGTAAATACACCCCGCGGACACAAAGCTCGGAGAGGGAGGACAATTTTCATCGCGCCGAGCGTGAAAAGGCCCGGCAAATACGGACGATTGTTCCCTCGTCAAACCGCATGAATAAATAATAACGCGTCCCGGGGGCGGCCGGGGAGGATCGGCTCGCTCTCGTGGAGCCGCTTCTCCGAGAGGAGGCGAAAATATAAATATTTCCATTGAGCCGTCTTTAAAGCGATCCCGGCCCATTCATCGGCGATTTGCGCAGCTCCTCTCAATGGTCTCGCGGCCCCTTGTACCCCTTGTACCCCCAGGTGCCCCCTTGTACCCTTCCGCGCCCTTTTGCGGATCCTCTGCTCGTCTTCCATCGGCGTCCACCGGCTCCGGGGTACGCGGTAATGCCGCTAATGCCGTTACTTACCGCCGTCGAGCTCGAGCACCCCTAAACTATAAAGGGCTGCCAGCCTGGCTTACCGGACCCTGGGACGTGCCCGGCACGATAAACGGGCCCGACGGGTTCACCTATTTCACCGCGATACCGTCCTCGTTTAATGCACTTCCGCCCACCGAAGAATCCGAGCCCGGAATCCGCTGGCCGCACCCCGTGCACCCTTGGGACGAGCCTCGATCTGGAACCTAGGACGACTTCCTGGACACCCGATTTCAATTTTTCAGTCCGGAGACCTCCAGGGATTTTCCATGCGATCAACTTTTGCATGCGAAATTGACAATTTTGTATGGGATTTTTGAATGTTGACCAATGAAGCGACTTCGCGACAGTGCAAATTTTTCCTCATAGGGACCTTATCAAGGTCCTATTATCATTTCCACCCGCGCCTTCTAAGGATACGTTTCTTTTTTTTCCATCGTCCCTTTCGGCGTTTGTTCGCTCCGGATAAACATCGGGCGACCTCCTTGTCGATATTTCGCGAAACTCGAAGTCCGCGCCCTCTCCGCCGCGTTTTCGTGTATTTTCTTTTCTCATTAACGTCCCTGCGGCCCGTAGTAACCGAGCTTACCGTCGTTCTCCGCTTAAACTTTACGTCTTTTACGGTCCCGTACTTCGCGCGACACAATGCCGTAATGCTCTCGCGCGCAACTTTCCCCGGGCCGTTCTTCCGGGCTTATTCTCCAGGAGTAACGAAGCGACCATACCGCTTTCCTCCCTGGGTCCTGTCTCCGTCTTCCCTCCGTCTTTCCTCCAGGGAGGGCCGGAGGCGCCGCGCGATTCCGCGCCTCGATTTCCGCCCTGGCGTCGACCCGGAGTCGCGGTTCGACGAGGCAGGCCGCCAGAAAAAACCTCGACATTTAAGACAATGGACCTCCACCCTGAGAAAAAAAAAACATATATATCAGTGAACCAAAGAAATATCTTATTCATTAAAAGAATAATTATTTTACTGAAATACATTGGAATTAATTGGATGCAAGGGTTCTGTGGAATTATGACGGAAGTCGCTTCGTAATTAAAGGGCTAAGGATACGCTCAATGGCCTATCGACGATTCTGTGCACCTGTACGTGAAATCCTCCCCCAGTAGGCTCCAGAATTCACGCCGAATCTCCCGGACGCAGCCACCCCTTTTGGAATAATATTTCACCGAGATTATTGCCGTTGGAAACGACCTGCGCCTCGTGTTATGCAAACCGAGCCACCCCTTCTGGAAAAGTACCACCCTTGCGTTCTTCTCTCGCGCCGAAATACCCTCGCGATCCGCACCCTCTTTTGCTGCGAGGGCGCGCGTCATTAGAAGAAACCGCGTGGCTTGCGAAGTGACAGGACGCGTCGCCATGGCAACCGCGACGCGACGCGCAACGAGTGCGCTACCGAGCGAGCCCGCGACGCGACGTGCGCTCTTCCTCGGAGGGTGGAGGGGTAAGGAGGGGTGCGGGTTTCCACGGGGCGATTATCCCTTGGGAACTCGATCCTCCAGTTCGTACGATCGACTTTCGCGGGTGAAATTGACAGCTTCGTATAGGAATTTCAAACGTCGACCAATGACGCGACTTTGCAACAACGGGAAATTTTTTTCACACGAATCTATTCCTCTCGGGATCTTTGCGACAATCGAGTTCCCTTTGAAGAGGGAGAAAAATTTATAATTTTTCTAACCGATGAGGGAAGAATAATGTCCGAGAAATAAATTGGAGTTCTCTTTTCTATCTTCTCGAATCCAACCCCGTCGGCATTTCGGCCATTCCGAGGAGAATACTCTGCCCGTCCGATGTAACCTTCGGCCCGGTTCTCTAACGACATAACGTTCATCAAAGACTACAAAAGCCATTGTTGGAGGAGCCTGGACGAGGCGCCGGGGCGGACGGAACTCGAAAGTTCAAAATCGCGTTATGCCCCATTCTCGGGGCATCGGTTCTCGACCCGGTCTCGTTACATCTCTCCTAGGTCCTCGCGAAACGGAGCTCGTTTAAAACGAGCCGTGACGTAGTTTTAATTGCGATTACTTAGTCAATTTGCGGCGCCCCATTTACGGCCTTCAGCAGGCCCCCGACACATCTCGTTCGCGTCCCGCGAGTCGCGAGAAAATTATAAGCGAACCTTGATGCACCTGCATAGATGCATGAAATGCATAAGTCGGGTTAATATCTGCATACGTAAATTGCGTACTCGCGATCGGAGACGCGGCCCTTGGTGTACCCGCGAGGAGCCTTCTCCGGTGTCCCGAAAATCCATACGGCGTTAATTAAAAAGCAGGATTTCCTTTCCTCGGGTATTTCTATGCCCTGCCTTGACGCCTCGTTTCCGCGGTTTCGGCTCCCCTAAGGAAATATTATCCCTTGGCCGGGTTTGCAAACAATTTCATCCCTCGGACAATAACTGGTCGGGACTTATTCTCACGGCCGGACTACCTTGACTCCGGGCGACTTCGAGTACACACCGAAAGTTGCACTATTTGCTCGGCGAATTCGGGAAAAGCGTGCCCTCGCCGATACAAAAGACCGGCCAACCGACTTACGAGCACTTTGTTAAAAGGCCCACCCCGGAGACGCGGCCCTTCCGCTCAGGATCGAGGATATTCCTTTAGAAAATATTCCCCGCAAAGTACGGGCAAACACGAGGCGCGCGTACGCGTCGACGCGTCGTCCGGTGCGACGCTGGTCGCCTCCTTGTCCCGCGCCCTGGACCCTCGTCTCGCCCTCTTCGTCTACGGCTATCGCGTCTTCTCCCTCGGCAAACACGGCCGCGCGCTTTTGTGCCGGCGCGAGGCCGACAAGGGCAAACCTACGGCGACAAATCATTGTCACAGCCACGGAGCAAAATCAATATTTGCCGCGGCACGGGATGCGGACACGGCGCGCGGCGAGATTCGCCGAGACACCGATTCGTCCACTCCGGGAAAACATTTGTATAACGAACAACGATCGACTAAATGGCGAAGTAACCCTTCCTACCTTCTTTTTATTTATTCATTTACTTATTTACAGTGTTAAAAAAAATATTACAATTTTATAACATCTTTTCAAAGAAAATGTATAACATGTATTATAAACTTAGTACATATGTGTAATAAGTTTTCTGGTACCCACCGATACATCTCATCTTCCGATTAAATTTGTTTCAAAATAACCTTATGTACACGGTGATAAAATTGATAACTCATACAAGAAATTTGCAAACAATGCCAAATGACTTTGGAATATCAGATTTATCATTTCTCTCCGCAGTTTCACGGGATTGCAACACGGTGTTATAAAATTGTAAATTTACTTCGAATTTTATAATCAATGTATACTAATTCGCTGTTAAGACATTAAGTTTATAATTTTACTGCAATCTTATGCACTAAAAGTGTATGAATTTTTTTAACAGTGTATGTCGCCTCGCAGTAGAGTTACGATTACCACAATTGTGGTTTTCCTGGCCATCCTTTTTTTCTTTTTTTCCCCCATAGAAGGGACGGCCGATTTTATTCAAAGTGCCCCGGGAATACGAAATCCTCCCCGGGAAATGTATTCGCAATTTCCTCAACCCTCTTCGAAGGGTTCGATCCTTTTGGTCGGAGCAATCGCGTTGGTCGCGAAGATGCTCCGACGCACCCCGATGGTCGTCCAGGACTTCAAAGCCCGAAGACAGGGGGTGACTTCGGGCCTCCACCCGACGACAAAGGGGCACCGGAAATAGGTGGAAAGCGGAGAAACGAGAAGCGCTAATCTCGTAGTTTCTTATGCATCGAGGGACGACGTGCCACGATCGCAATCGCCGGGGGAAACGCGTGGGAAAATTCCGCCAGGACGTGTCCTCGTTAGCGGGGATATCGTTATGACACCTTTTCGCAAGCCAGGGTACCACGATCCTATCGATGACACTTCTCCGGCCCGAGATATGATAATGATTAAAAATAGGTGGAAGAAATAATGCAGGTGGAAAATGCGGTAATCCAGACGTTGGGAAAATGTGCGGTGCGAGCGCTGGGAGGGAGATATTTTCCCACGACCAAGTCGCGGCCTGAGTTCCGTGATAAAAGGAGCTGCACGAAAACGTAACGAGACTAAGTCAGGATTTGGCACTACGCGATGCAAATATAATGCGATTCGGAAGTTTCGAGTTCGACCCTCCTCCTCTCCTGGCGCGCCTGGTGGGACCGCTGATAAACGGGTTATGTCGTTCAAGTTTGTAATCCCATCATTGCAGTGCGTTCACTTTTACAATTCCGCGCCGAGACTTGCCCCAATTATACGCGGGGCAATAATAATCTACGTTATCCCTCCGGGAGGAATTTAGTAACGAATTTCTTCGCCGAGAGAGAATTTCAGGGGCCCTCTGACTCGGAACTTCCGATCCGGCTCGGTCAGGACTTAAGGGGAAGTGAAACACGTCGAGGAACTTGATCAACGTCGATAAAGAAGATTTTTCTAAATGCCTACGTTGCCGACGTTGGTTTTTATATTGACAGCTGGGTCGAATTATATTGTGTATTGTACCAAATAGCATATTTCACCTGTCGTTTTCGTACAATAATTATAAAGAAATCGAAGTAAAACTCCGGAAATCCTCTGGATTCATGCCTTCTGGGGCCCTAATTGACTGCGGAGGGACCCCCTGCGCCATCTGTGATTTCCGGGTCAATTAAATTTTCACTCAGAGACCTCGTATTACCATTGTTTTGGCATAGAAGCGCATAAAACACTTTTTTTTGCCTTTATCCCGTTCCAATGCGAGTTTATCGATTACCAGAGTGTTATAAATTGTCGTAAAATTGTCCTGACCCTTTCGATTCTCATATCAGAGCCTTCGATAGTTGTATATTGATCGAAGTATGAGAACTCGACGCCATTTTGGTGTTGGTCTGGGCTGAGTTAAAAGATTTTTTTGAAAAATCCAAATTTTCAATGTGTGAGGACAATTCTTAGATGATCATGTAGTCATGTATCAAAGTTTCGGACAGTTTGGTCTGATACCCTTAAAAAAAAAGTGTTGTATTCGTATTATTATAAATACACCTTAAGGTGAAGTTGAAGCGCGTCGAGAAATTTCATCGACCTTGGTAAAGAAGGTCCTAAATATCATTCCCGCCGACGTTGGGATTTATATTAGAAAAGAAATCGTAATGAAAAACGAAACTCATCGAAATGTGAAAGCTCGATTCCATTTTGGTTCTGGTCCAGGCTAAGTCAATGGAATTCTTTTCGAGATTCCTCGTGTTGAAAGTGTCGGGATAAGATTTAGGGTGCTCAGGAGTCTATGTTAAGGAATTCAGGAGACGGGATAAATCAAGTCCTCAAAGGAGGGGAATTAGTGAGCGACTGCGCACGCGCGACAAGATGGCCGATTAACATGGAAACGATGTCCGGTGGTCCTCCTGGGCCCGAGGTCGAGGCAAGGCCGTGTCGGACTAATGAAATTCCGACAAAGCTTACAAATTGGTCGTTTCGGTAAGAAAGTTCCACGGAGATGGCGACCCCCGGGGAGGGGGAAAAGTGTCGAGGAGAAAAGTAGGGAGCAAACTGGCCGTAAACCGACTCGGGGAATTCCGCGGCCCCGGTGGGGCCCGAATGAAATTTTGATTTAACCGCGCTCGACATAAAATTAGATAGCGCTAAGTAACATCCGCCCTTCCGGGGCCATCGACTGCCATTCGTCGCAGTTATTCGACTTTACCGTCCCGCTCTACGGTCGATAAATTACCCGACCGCATCAACTATCGCTCGTAAAGTCTCCTCGAACGCGAGGCCCCGGAATTCCAGAAAAAAGAGAGAGAGAGATGAGTCACTTGGAGAGGACGAATTCACGGTACATCGAGGGTACAGAGATCTGCGGATAAATTCCTACAAAGCATAATAAAAAAAAAAAAGCGGTCGGCCTTAAGGTGAAGTAAAACCCCCCTCAAATCAGTCGATTCGAATACAACACTTTTTTTTAAGGGTATTAGACCAAACTGTCCGAAACTTTGACACATCACTCCTAATCATCTAAGAATTGTCCTGACGCATTCAAAATTTGAATTTTTAAAAAAATTTTTTAACAGCCCAGACCAGAAGCAAAATGGCGTCGAGCTCTTATATTTCGATTAATATATAATTGTCGAAGGCTCTGATATGAGAATCGAAAGGGTCAGGACAATTTTACGACAATTTATAACACTCTGGTATTCGATAAACTCGCATTTGAACGGGATAAAGGCAAAAAAAGTGTTTTATGCGCTTCTATGCCAAAACAATGGTAATACGAGGTCTCTGAGTGAAAATTTAATTGACCCGGAAATCACAGATGGCGCAGGGGGTCCCTCTGCAGTCAATTAGGGCCCCAAAAAGCACGAATCCAGAGGACTTCTGGAGTTTTACTTTGATTTCTTGATATTTATTGTACGAAAACGACAGGTGGAGTATGCCATTTGGTACGATACCCAATATAATTCGACCCAGCTGTCAATATAAGAACCAACGTCGGCGACGTAGGCCTTTAGAAAAATCTTCTTTACCGACGTCGATCAAGTTCCTCGATGCGTTTCACTTCACCTTAAGCCGGGATCGTACATACATTGCGCGGATATACTGCCTCGTTCGAGTACACCTAGGTGTCCGCCGTGGAACTAATTACCGCGGAGTTTTTACCGCCGCGGGGAGTTCCGCATTTACGCGTCCGCGGACGGTCGAGCGGAGCCGGATAATTTATCAGGAAATCGTCCCGGCGCGCCGTTAACGACGATTTCGACGCGGAGCCGTATCGGTTTTGCGGGAAGAGGGCGGTTTTTGTCCTTTTTTTTTTTGTTTTCTTTCGCGGGGGCAGGCGGCGCGTCCTCGTTGGCGACAGCTGCCGCCATAAATATTTAATTACGACTGCGACAAAACGCCGCCGAAATGAATTAATTCACGCGCTCATTGCAGGGTCCCGGCCAATTCCGCGCGACGTTCCCGGCTCGTTTCGCCCGGAGGGGGTTTCCAGGGGGAGAAATATCGACGGGTCGACTATCGGCCCGAAAATCCCGTCGCCCTACGTCGACGTGGCCGTCGACCTCGATATAGGGCTCGTCGACCGAATCTATCGAGCCGTGGGACCGCAACTTCCTGTCCGCATCGCGTCATTTGTCGCCATCGGAGGGCTGGCCCCCCCTTCCCGTCATTTGGGGCCGTTCGAGATTACTTATCGCTCATCCTTCTCCATTGGAACCGATACACACCCACGGAGACGAGGGATGCGCTTAGCTGGCGCCTCCACCTTTCCCAAAATTCAATTTCTCTAGCTTAACATTTCCTGCTAATTATATCCTACGTTGGCAAATTTCGTGATACCTCGGTTTTTGGAAGAAAAAAATGGGATTTTTCCCTGGGGGTGGTAGATACTCAAAGCGCTATCGATAATTGTATATTAATCGAACTACGAGAGCTCGTCGCCATTTTGGTTCGGCCACCGATAATTGTATATTAATCGAACTTCGAAGTTGGGGTCTAGATTAAATAAAAAAAAAATTTCTCTCGAAAATCCGAAGCTTCGAAGCGTCGGGATAATTCTTAGGTGTTCACGAGTCACGTGTCAATGTTTTTGACAGTTCGGTCGGGTATCCTTTTAAAAATGTTTCTTAGTCGAATAGATCGATTTTACGGGGGGTTTCACTTTACCTTAAGGGAAGCTCGTAATTTACGCGATTGGTTTGAGGTATTACGAGAACGTCCGAACGTTGCGAGCCGCGCAAACGGCGCCAGGGTGGAGACGCCGGGGGGCGTCGATTAAACTTTTTAAAATAATTCCCAAAGAGTGCCTCCAGCGAGCCGACCGCCTCAGCCATTGGCCTTCGGAGCGCGATATTGCGGAACTTCGCGAAACGCATTTATGCCCTTTACGGCCACTCGTTCGGGTCCGGCTTTTCCGCCCCAGCGGTGCGGCCGCGTTTTCGAGACTCGATCGCACCGTAAACCGGGTTCCTCCGGACGATTATATTCTTCCGAACTGCGTTTAAAGCATCCCTAGAGCCCTGGAACTTCCCGAAACGCGATTTACAGTCAGCCACCCTCCGGAAATTTGCGGGGTGCGATTCCGCCGCAAGTGTAATCGCGGTAGGGACGCAGATTGCGACGTTTAACAAAACTGCGTCGCAGGGATCGTCGCGCGATCGGTGACTTGCGATTTAAAAAATCGCGCGGCGGAAATGTTGCGATTTAAAAAATCGCTTGGCGGAAATGTTGCGATTTAAAGAATCGCATCGCGGAAACGTCGCGATCGGTGGTTCGCGGTTTAAGAAAAAAATCGCTTCGCGGGAACGTCGCGATGGGTGGCTCGGAATTTCCGCGGAGAATGTCCCGCGTCAGTTCGGCGGATTCCGCATGGAAATCCCGCGTCGGCGTGTTGCTTGGACGAGAACCTTGCGATCCTTACTTGGTCCATTGGTACGACAATCACGCGCCGATGCGTGTCTTCTCTCAGGAGCGGAAGTCACGTAGGCGGTATCCGCCGGTCGCCTCGGTGGGCTTCCGGGGGCCGGTCGTCGCGACGCCCTCCCCGAGGTTCCACGGCGCGTGGGTGTCACCGGCGCGTCTCGCCAGGGGGTCCAGGTCGTTTCTCTTCCTAACGATCTCCTCTTGTTTGCACCAGATAGCGGAGAGGCCGGAGCCGGCAATAAAGTATCCCGCGGCGATATCCCGATAGCAGGAGGCGCGGCCGCGATTGCGGATTCAAGGCGGCGGAAACCGCCTCGCCGCTTCCTCCGAGTCGATCCAGGAGTTCCCGGAGGACCTGGATTCCAGGGGACCAAGGAAGACGAATAACGAAATCCCGCCCCGTTTTATCCCGCGCGAAGGGTGCTCCGTTTTCCGGAGACGGCGAATGGAGCCGTCCAAGCGTCGGCGTCGTCGCGACGCCGTTTCGCCGGACCACCTCTAGGGTCGAAGTAGTTTTCCCTGCGATAGGTCCTTCTTGCCGGACGGTATTCCGCAGGCTATCCGAAACGACGGTCCCGGGACCGGGCGATAAAATACGGCTGCGGATGCGGCCACGTTGCGGAAGGGAGTGCACCAAAGGTGCGGCGCCATCCTCCAACGGAATTCCTTTCTTCCGGAGTCTGGATTCCCCTTTCGCTCTTCTCTTCGATGGTCATCCATTTTTTTCCGTGCGCGGAAAAAAATACATTCGCACTTTTATCAAAGGACAGCATAGCCGATAACGTTTCGCTCATGTTGCGGGAACACTCGTACCGACCGCAAGAACATTTGCAATTACGTCCAGTCTACACGTAGTCATTGGGGAAATTTCTTATGGAAATATGCTTGGAAAATTAGCATGTTAATTTCCAGGCAACTGCCAAATGATATCGTTGTCACTTTGAATAGAATTATTTCTCTTTCTGACCGTGATGGTCTTATGGAGACGTTTTGCCAGTCCTGTGCCGGGGTTGGAATCGCTTCCTTTCCTATCGCCGGAAACGGATAGCGCCGGCCAAGACCTGGCAATAAACCACCTCGTGGCCGTGTCGTATCGCGGAAGGAGGGCGTGTCGAAGGCACGATTGCCAATCTCGAGGTGGAGGTCGAGGACCACCTCAGTAAATGCTTTCGGAAGCTGCCTCGCCGCTTCCGGGCGCTGTTTTCTCGCTTCCTTCCAGTCCGCCTTGCTCGTCAGGGACTCGTCTCGTTAGCTAACTAGACGGACGTGGACGGAAGACGGCCAGCAGGACGTCCTCCCTCCTCCTGTTTCTTCTCCTAGCTGCGGACGTTATCCTCGTGTCATCTCGTTTGCCCCTCGCTAAAATGGTGGTCACTTAATTTCCAAACTGTTTCTTGCCCGACCGGGGAGATGAGATTAAATTTCGTCGAATCATCCCACCTGATGGAAGTTCCCTCCTAGAGGGAACCTAGACCCTCGTTCTGTCTTCAAATTATTACCTGGTCTCCGCCTAGTAAAAGAATTAGTCATAACGAGACATTTCACCTGCCGCAACAAACCCGAACCCATGGAAATGGGCCAGCAACATTTTTCTCACATGGACGATGAGAAAACCATTACTTCATGTAGCACCCGAAATTCCATCCATAGTTGCGATGTTCATATAAAGAAATTGATTTGCTTATTTACCAAGAATTTTTTTTTCCTATCGTTTTATTAATTCATCTACGATTTGATATCATTGGAAAATATTTTTGTTATCGGTAAGACTGTTCCTGCGGTTGGAGGGAATTTTTCTTTTCGGCGATGCTCTCCTTTGCTGATAGTGCAAATGTCTTTTTTTGCCGCATTTATTGAACTATCCAAAATGGTCTTTAGGATTTTTCTTTCTTCCGGATCTTAATTCGGTCCAGCCCGTTTTCTCCAGGTTTCTTTGATCGGCAATTTAAGTTGGGAAGAGGGAGGTCACCTGGAGCCGATGGTTCCAGAGGCCGGGGAGTTCGGGAAGCTATCCTGCTACTTCCCGTCGTTCCGGGACGTCCAGGACTTCTCTCGTTAGCTCGACGAGGGAGGAAAAGGACACGGCTAGGGGGATGACAAAATCGCGCCGAGTCGCCGTTTATTTTCCCCTCTCGTCTTCCTGCACGCCCCGACCATTTTCCCGGTGAGGACCGATGGATAGAAGTTGGTCCAAGAGTTGGACATCCCCTTATCCACGAGGTCTTATCACGACATCCATCCGTCCTCGATAACCGGTCAACATGGACAGACGACACGAGCTGTCCATTTTCGTTAACAAGAACTACGTCACCGAAGTTCTGTTCTTTCTTGCTATTTTTTTTATATATATATATATTATCGTCACTGTATCAGATTTCTCAATTTTATCATACCTCTGGTCACTTGTCTTTCTCGAATGCGTATTTGTTATATTTGTAAGTGTTTTTTATATCGTATTTCTTAGTTCACTATTTATTAATTACTTGATTTTGCTTTTCTTGAAAATTCAAGAAAGCATCCCCGTCGCTCCCTATGGATCCCTTAAAGCGTCCAGGACACCGCGATTAACGCTAGCATCGTAATTACCGGCAAGGTAATCCCGCGGACGAGTCATTAATTGCGTTTGCGTAATCTCGAGCCGGCCCCCGGTTTGGAATCGATAATTAATGTAATCCGCTGGAACGCCATTAAAGTTGGCCGGACTTTACGGTTTCGGAATATGAAATCGGTCGGGGGTAAGTTCGCTCGGGGTTAAAAGCGAGTCGTCGCTCGTGGCGGTCGTTTTTCATTTTTTTTTCTTCTTTTTTTTTTACCCCGCTTTCGGGAAACGCCCTAGGTAATTTCATTAGCCACCGTTACGTCTATCGCGGGGAAATAAAATTTTGTCGCGACAGCGAAAAATTCGTTGCCGCAACGAACCGCGGGGTTGATAGTTCGCCGCGGCGGAAGTTTGCGCCGGGAAATGAAATGAGCTTTTACCCGGAGGGTAGTTTCCGGCAACAAGCAGTTCTCGGTAACTGTTCAATTTTGCGAGTAATAATTCTTCGGTTAACAGAGTTTGATGGCGCCCTATCGGGTCTCGTCCGTCGAGCGTTACTTCTGCTCCCTTAAAATCCGTTCCCCAGGTGTATCGCACCTGGAGCATCCATCATCGAGTACCCCATCCCGACCCTCCTTCGACTCGAGGAGATCGCACAATCCGGATGAGAATTTCTCCCGAAGCAGATCATAGATCATAAACTCAAGGTGTATGAAAGTGCGATACATACATATACACACCCCAAAACGTCAAAGTATAAAACATTTCCCCAAACGGGGTGCAACTTCGACGCGTGATTACGAAGGTCCTAATGAAGGTCTCGAAACCCCCGAAATTTCATGTTTCATGAACCTCCGTAATCACGTGTTGAATTTTCCAATTTTTTGCGGTGTTCTCAGTTTGCAAGAAAAAAAAGAGAAGTTTCATATTTTCACGTTTTGGTGTGCGGGTGGAGTGACCCTTTCGTACCACCTTAATGCGATTTTCAACTCGTGATTTGTCGTCGAAACAAAGTTCGCCGATCGGCTGAGGAAGTACTTTTTGACGAGCATTTAACGCATTGCCCGGAAATTGCATCGCGTCGCCGAGGTTCGCGACTTCCGTCGTCCTCTTCGTCGGGCTGGTTCGTCAAAGCAGTTTCGGGCTGACGGGGATATCGAGCTTCAGTTTTGCGTCTCTCGGCCGTCATGCGGATAACGAAGGCGGGCCGCAATGCGTTTTGTCCCTCCGCCTGGTACACGACGTGCAATCTGCCCGGGGTTGATAACACGCACCAAAAAGTTCGCCCATCCCCTGCGGGGACTTGATACGCCGAACTTCGTTGGAACGCTTTCCACAAGGGTAGCGTCGACTTTGAAATTTGTCAAGTCCGTTCAGCCATTTCCTTCTCTAACCTTCCGCAAACCCCATTTACGTAGGACAGAATATACCGGAATAAACCGTCCCTTGGCAAGCAACCCCGTAAAAAATGAATCCCAAGTGATAACCAGAAATTTAACTCGCCCCAACAAACGCGAACACTTGAAAATGGACCCGAAATACATCTGATACATAGGGAAGAAAAAAATGAGCGAGACAGCGGAAATTCTATTCATGGTTGCAATATTCTTATATATGTGCCCATAATTATGAAAGTGGTCTCTCATATATTTTTGATTCGAAATTACATTGAATTAATTTCGTTTGAAATAATATGCCGTGAAATAACTGATAAACTCATTTTTTTTTCAATTTTGACTTAGACCACTTTCGTAATTATGGGCACATATATCGCTCCTTTGTTCGAGTAGGGACACCTATATTTTTCTCCCCCGTTGCATTTGCCTCCATTTGGAAATTTAACAAGTATTTTTTCTAAAGAGAGTCCTCCAATGGTTACAACTACGATTCGAGATAATTGCAAAATTGGTGCAGTGAAAGGCAACATTTACTCGTTAGAGGTGCAAATTTGTATTTCTTTTTTTCCCCGTGTTCTCTCCGTGTAAACCCTCCACCTTTTGATAACACCCCCACATACCCCTAAGCATTCGTTCCGGCATATATATATATATAATTAATTTCATTAGGGAATTCCCGACGCGTTCGGACGGAAGTGGGTTTATACGTTTCCTCGAATAACGTACTTGAAGGTACGTTGCGTCCAACGTGGGTTAATTTGTGCGAAACTCCCCAGCTTTCGGTCCACCTTTGAGCGTTGACGGGGTTTGTGGGGGTTGAAGGGGGTGCGAGGAGACGCGAGGAAACGCGGCCGCGATTCCGGACGCGGAGAATCTCGTATGGGCGACGCGTCGCGTCCTCGTTGCGGCCCGGCGTCGAATGGCGCGTCACCCCCTTCGGGGGAGGGGGTACGTAGGTATCAATTAGGCTAATGCGAGGTGCTCAGGGCGAGCACCGACGAGGCGCACTACCGTCCCTTTGAAGTGCGGCTTCAAGCGACGGGAGTACTCCCAAAGTGCGAGTACTCGGACGTACGATTCGGCACTCGCAATCATCTATCGGAAAGGTCCTACGGGGTCCGCGGCCTTTCCGCGTGCGGAACGCGCGCGCTAAAAGGTTCCTCCATACAAATCGTAACGAGACCTGGCATAGCGGGGGTTCTTCTCGGTTTATTTCCCCATTCACCGAGCCCGGTCGAGGTCCAGAAGGAACCTCGAAGAACTCCTCCGGAGCGATTCGGCCTGTTTGCCATCCGGAGTAACTTACTCCCCGACAAAGGGACCACCTGGAAGACGACTCCCTTGTTAACGCGTTTCGACGGCGGATCTTCCGGGCAAGCGTCTGAAATCGATCCTCGGGGGGAAAGAGAGGAAGTATATCGATCTTCCGCCGTCATTACTGGAATTGCCACTTTAGCACAATTCAATGAAATTTGTTGCAAAATTTATTGTTAATTCATTGCTATTTTATTGCACAAGAGAAAAATTGTTTGCTCTTATACTTTTCCGAAATATGGTGGCGATGTCAGCTTTATATAAACCTAACACTGCCACAATAAAAAACAATTATTAAGTAAATATTCATCGATGAATTATATACCAGAATTTATTGCTAATTAATTGCTCGCAGAAAAACCAAATTTCAATTTTTTTTCCTCACCCCTAAAGGGGTGAAGCGCCACCCCTAGGGATGATCGCAGGACAGAAACATGAAAAACATGGAAGAATCGAACTATTTGTTCACGTGGGAATTAATCGCTAATTAATGTAGGTTTGAAAATTGTATTTTTACATAGATATTGGTTCTTCTCGAAGCAATTCATTTCCACGTGAAGAAATAGTTCGATTCTCCAGGTGCGTCAAGCTAGCACGGCAACATCCCAATTCACGATTTCTGAATACAGAGGAATTATGTGCTAATTATGTGCTAATTTTGTGCTGAATTAATTAATTTTGTACCCCCACCATTTTTCCGAAATTTGAAATTTCAGTGTGGCCGTGCTAGCTTGACGTCAAGC